>NC_079311.1:68815814-69420756 GCF_023638135.1 Falco biarmicus
TGTGGCTTTCAAAGAATTAGAAGAAATAGATAGCTTTTATTTAAGATACTCAAACTGTTTCGTGTTGAAAGTCAGCATTAAGCTGTATGTAGTATCGCAAAACCTTACATATCTTGACATTCTATTATCACCTTCAAAGAACCTAAAGAAATAGGCAGCAGCTTCAGGGGGACTATCCGTCATAGATTTATACAGCAGTTTAGGTTTTATATGATGTCCATAACCACATTGAATTTTACTTCATGTAAAGTGACAACAACCCTGCCATCACATGACTGTGTGGTATTTCTGAAGCATGCTAGATCGTGTTCTCTGCCCTGTTGTTCATTTTGACTTGATTGCAAATAATACTGAAAATGGTGTAAAGTTGGAAAATTATATGTTTAGTTAAGGTTAAATGATGGACTTACTATCTCACCGTGCTTTAAATTCAGTCAGTTTCTACTTCCCTGTATTCTGTTTGGCATTACATATTATAATTTAGGTATTCTTTTAGATCGTCCTTTAAATTGCATTTAATTGCATTTGCATACACATAATCTGCATGGAACAGGAGGTCACACTATTGTGTGAGCAGTGTGGTTGCATTGGAAAAACATACATTGCTTGGAAAAAAAAAAACCCTCAGGAAACAAATAGTACTTCAGAGATGTACATACATAACCAGAGGATTCCACAGGATCCTGTCCTGGGTCTATCCAGGTCAGGTAAATGCTGTAGGTGGAGGTAATCCTACCTGCAGACAGTGTGACCTCTTGGAATGCTTCCAGCCCATGCTTCCAGGGGCATAACGAAAATGGTGACCTCAGCCTGTGCTTTCATGTTCTCTCTTATTCTCTTTTTGCTGTTAATATGAGATCGGTTTTGAATCATCGTGCTTTTACTGTTTTGTATTTTATTGTTTCATTATTATAGCAGGAATAAGTATTTTATGTTGTTATGCCATGCTGTTTTTTCCCCCCATTTTTCTTTCTTTACTCCCTCATTCATGTTCACTGGGATGTCCATTGCAGTGGAAGGTAGAAGCTACCGTTGGCTCACCTTTTGGCTACATTTTGCACAAGTTCCACTAATGTGACATCTCTCTTTGCTGTGAGGCTTTGGGACGGGGTGGAAGCATATGAACTTTGGCTTACAACAGACAAGAGGCAGTGAGAGAGGGTAAGCCTATTTGACTGCATCTGTAAAGAGTTTTTCCAAAATGTACCAGTTACTGGCTGTAAGATATATTTTTTTAGTAGTTCAATATTTATTTAACATTGTGTTCCTTATTAAGCTGCTAAACTAATCTTGAAATGCAGTATTAAAAATTGATATTTTCTAATTATTAAAGTGGAAGCTGATCATGAAGATAGCAACATGAAAGCTTTGGGGGAAAATGTCCTGATTTCTCCACAGTAAGCAATTTGGTATTGTTAGTTATTTAACGTATAAGGCCAATTTTTCTCTCATCCATTACTCAAGTTGGGAGTTTCATCATTCATCAGTTTTCCAATAAATGACATAAAATCTGGTGTTTTGATCTTGTGGAGGAGCAAGTGAAATGGTGAGGAATAAACTGAACATACTCATCAGTATTTTCATAGAAGTAGCTAAAAAAGTTACATTAGCTCATTAAGAGACATTGGAGAGAATAGTATATAATTTTCGTAATGTCTGATTCAAATTGTTAAACAAATTCTAAGCCCCCAAATGGTGATATTCTAGTCTAATAATGGATTTAAATACAGTATCACAAGACTGCAAGATGAAAAAAAGCTAATATCACAAGCAGTACAGTTAAACTGCAAGAGCAGGGAACAAAGCCTTGCTTCAGTTCAGTATTATAACAGATAATGCAATTATGCCCTTGTCTCAGCTAAGTAGGACAATGACATTCGCATCTTATACAATCCATTGACAAGTTGTTAAGAAATCTTGCATCAAATGGTGTTCTATATTTGTTCATTAATTGCACTATAGTGCTACCTGAAATACTGTATTTGATGTTCTAAGTCACATTGTTTCAGATGCAGCAGGAGTCTGCCCAAGGTTGTTAGCTTCTAGAGAGGCAGATGGAGGGTATCCTATTGGCCTATTTAGGTCACTGTAAAGGAGTTTTTCAATACATCCAAATGCTTCCTCTAAGATACTTATGATATTTCTATTTATATACAGTATTGCAAGCTAGACTGAATGTATTGGGTCTAATAAAAATTACTAATTACAAGCAAAACTAAATAAACCAAGTATAATTATAAAGCAGTACAGAACAATTAACAGAAAACATATCCCGGTGTGCCAGCAGCTGAAATATATGCTTCCTGGTAATTTTACTTGTAGAGTCATTGGAATGGCACAGATAAGGCTTACTGCCTCAGTGGAAATAGAGAAATTATGTACTAATGGCATGCACATATTTAATAAGGAATAAGAAACACAAGGTCAGGTTCCGGCAACAGCTATGAAGGAACAGTGCCAGTCATTTACTCTGTGTCAGCTATTTTTTTCCACTAATATTCTGCTCCACCAGCATGTCACAAAATTGTAGACTTGTTTTTCTAGGCTAACAACAAAAGAAACATAAGGAGAATGACTACAACTGTTCACTTATTTTCAAGCCAGGAACTATTGAGGTTTTCTTAGGAGAGAGGGGGGTATCATTCTGTAGGCAAAAGAATTTTGTTAGATCGGTCTTTCTAACACATACGTATTCTATGGCACACTGGAATTTACAAAATTGAGCTGCTTTTATTTTTGTAACTATTCAGATAATATAGGCTCAATTTGGAATGCATAAATGCATAAATTTTATCTCAGATTTTTGCTGAACTCTCCCATTCTTTTTAGTGTGTGTGCTGACTTTGCTTTTATTAATATTTCAGATCACATGGGAACTTATACTATTGATGTTTCTTTTATACTTATTACTTGCAAAGTTTATGAACAAAATACTTGACTCTAAAATGTACACTATTTTGTTCTGAGAAAGAAATTTTTATGATTTTGAAAGCAGCCATAGTTAATTTCCTAAGCAATGCCGAGTTTATAATTAAAAAAGAAAAGGAATATGCTTATATGTCTCATAGAAAAAAGCTGTGCAAGATGTAGAATGAGGCTTGTGGGGTGTCCATCTGCTTTCTTCTGCCTGAGACAAGCCAGAACTCGTCTTCCAGCCATACCTGTGGCTTTCACAGTACCTTAGTAGCAGCAGTGTAGGCTTCCAGGTTACAGACCTATAAATTCCTTTTCATCCCTACCGTTGTGTTGTTATATCATAGTCTGTTGCTACCTCAGATACATTTTATTAAAAACTCTTTTGTCATAGGGAATAATTTATCAGTTCATTATTGCTTTATTGCTACGTTTACTTGCTCCTCAAGTAAATGTAGCCAATTTTAGAAATGCTAATTTTCTCATCTATAAATGATTCCAGAAGTGCTAGTTTCCTTATTTAATGCCTGACTGTGCTTAGTTACACTACAGTGCAAATTTGGAATTACAGAAAATCACATCTAGTAGACAAGATAGGACCTGCTGCTATTTGAAGAACAGTCTTGTTACAGTGTAAGCATATCTGCTTAATGATTGTGACACAGAGATTAGTCAATTTTTCCTCTAGATTAATATTAAGCAGTCAGAACTAATTTCCCCTGTTCAGTATTTATGTGGCATTTTTCCAGATTTATTGAGTAGAAACTGTTTGCTGGATTATTTCTGAAAGCAATTATTCATCTGCTGGAATGGAAAGTGAATCTGGTCTTCAAATTTCAGCTGATTTTGACTGAACAAATGGGTCACGTGCTCTTGTGTTCCCTGGCCAGAAGAAAAATCAGTCATATTTCTGGTACAAGTATTCCCAGCTATAAATAACAATTCTGTTTTCTGGTGTTCTCTAGTACGAGTATAAAATGCCCTGCTTTGGCAAATCAATACAGGAATGTAAAGAGATGGCTGTGAATAGAAGTGAAATGTATTTGATGGAAAAGCAATGTTAATGTTCCCTGAAATTATTCGTTAATATTCACCTACTTATAGACATAATGTTATTCCTACAGCCATTCATTTGTACTTTTTAATCCCTTTGACACCACGTTGATGTAGTCACTTCACTATCCTTTTCAGAACCACTTCAGTTTTTGAAATCATGAATAAAAAACCCTTAAAAACTGCTTCCAATATTCCTACTCTGATGCCTCCTTCCCAAGGCATTCTTTTAGGAGGATACTTAGAGGGATGCTATGCTCTTGCTGAAGCATCATACCCTGAAAGCATGCAGGCTGTGGTGCTGAGAAGGATATTGCAAGGATGTCATGAGGCAGTTGGGGAAAAAAAAAAAGTGCATCAAAGACTACTGGCACTACTGGTGGGTGCCCAGATTTTAAGGAACAGGGTAATTCCTGTCTTTTGTCCTTTTTTGACTCCATTTCCCTGAAAGTTTTTCTTTTATTTCTAATTAGCTTATGCAAGTGGAAACCCAAGTTCTCGGCTCTTCTAAACTTTGTGTTTTATTGCTGACTTACCATTCTGGCTCACCTTTGATCCAGCAAGTCTAGTTTGGCTATTTATCCTGCCTTATCTAAGTTTTGGATCTTGCATTCTATGGAGCAGAGACTGTTTTCTTGTGCTGTCTGTAAAAAAACAGCATAGCTGTGTACTGGTTTTCAGCTCAGATTTGCAGGGACTACCTCAATGTAATTAATAACTGCTATTAAAAACTTGATCTGCATTCCAATAGCTCACTCACTGAGATACCACTGTAACCTCCAAGGTTAATAATTGTTATTATTTTTTTTCCTGTACCTCTTAGCGCTTAGAGATTCAAGCCAAGATCAAAGCTGTATGGACACATGGGATAAAACTCATCTGATGAAATGTGGATGGCTACTGAGAAACCTTCAGCCTTCTACAAAATTATCATAGTAAAATGATTGAGAATTTGCCATTTGACCCTTTTCATACTGTTCATCTACAGGTCTTTTTTTTTTGTTTGTTTGTTTTAAAGTGTAACTGCTGTCTGGTTTTCACAAGATCATTTGCTTTAATTTAGTTATTTCTGTAAGAAAACTAATGCAGTTGCTATTTGAAATGGAAATGTGAGTAGTGTAATCACTGAATTTTCAAGGTAAAGATACTCTGTTTCAAAGCAATTTTTCATTGAGATACTATTTTTTTATTAGTAATGCAGTGTTTTGTTTAGCAAGTCTGACTTCTGATTATGAATAATAGCAGACAACAGATGTTAGAAAGTAACTCTTGCTGAGTGCTGGGTACTCTGTCTCCAATTTAGGCAAAAATACCAGTTAGAGATGCAAGAAAACGGTAGGTTATGCCACAGCACGGTAATCTTTATTTTGGTCTCTATTTCTTTCTCAGTAACTTCCAATGTATGAATTAAATTTTTGACCTGAACAGAGCATTAAGCTGTCTTTTTAAGGAGACTATCATCACCCAAGACCTTGCTCCTGATATAATAGTTAGCTCAGTGCTTCTCATCTTGGATACTTGGATATGAAGTTAAGGTTTGGTTTTTTTTTTTTAACTCTGTGTGTGTGTGACTTTATGGTGAAATAGAAAATTTTATGTCATATTACTGCTCATTTCTATAATGTCTTTCTGCAGTTCTTCTCAACTGGTCCTTTCCCTCATTACTCTAACTAATTATTATCAGCAAGCATTCCTAACCCCTTTCCCAGGCTGTTCATGAGTATGGGGATGAGCTCAATCCCAGCAGAGGCAGTGGCCCTTCTTGGGGACTGAGCATTTCTCACTAGAAGGGGTTGGTGGGGTGGGCAGCCCCCTCCTGACTCAGGACTGTATTTAAAATTAAGTACATGTATTAGTTCCATTCATCTTCAAGGCACTGAAGCAAAAGCTGGGCATGCATGTTAAGTATTGGGTTACTTAGGTTTGAGTTTGATCATGCAAAAACTTGTGTATTGTTGACTATATAGCACTTTGCAGAACAGAGCTAAATGTTAAAAGCATGGTGTAAATCGTCATCTTGGTTTTCATACCAGTATGCTTTTTTCCTATTGAAAGACGTTAAACACATAAACTGCAGAAATAATCTGCACTAGAATTTAGCAAGTACATATTGCTTTGCATAAGCAGATCTTCAGTGTTGCTTAATTTTGATCTTATCTGTTCAGTGCACATTTAGATTTAGCCAATAGCAGTTAGATTAAGTCCTTGTTTATCTTTTAACATTGCCTCAGGATTTATGAAGAACATAATACTGTAGTTACATATGTCTTAATGTTTTAGGAGACAAACCATTAATGGCATACTTACAAATGTGCACTTTAAACCATAACCAGTATTTTTACAGGCCAAGTAAAGAGATTTGTTTAATCTGCCCTATTTTTAAAGTGATATTGCCATGTGACATGGGGTATTAGTGTTAAGAGAACTAGATAAACACATTAGAGTAATTAACCTTCCTGGAAAGAGGGAGCTTCTGAAACTTAAACATACTGTTCTGAAAAATAGTCACTGTTGAATTATCAACATCTGCTGGGTAAAGACTAATGATCTCATTATCATTTCTTTTAAGAATGTTGGACTGATTTCATTTGGAGGCAAGTGAATTGAAATAAAATGAAATCAAGGAATCTGCGTCAGTCTGTTTACACCAGGACTGAATTTGGAACATTTTTTCCTGTACTTTTTATTGGCTTCCATGATGAAACAATAAGGTGCATATACCTAAGCATCAGAATTCAGTCTCAAAACAATTAGCAAAAGGAGAACATTGTGCAGTTGTTTAAGTTGTGATATTGCACATGTGACATTTCTGCTTTGTTATTTAACATAATAGTATAGCTCTGTACAGCTTTTCTGACTCAAAAATACCATGACATATATTGACGTTTTCAAATGGCTTCCTGGTCAAAACTTTTTCAACATCATCATACTGACAAACTAGCTGAAGTCTTGTTTTAGTATGTTGACATACAACTGCAAAATATTTAAAATTACTTGCTTTTCTTTACCCATTTACTCTATCCCTTCATTCATTTCCCCTTTTTCTAAGACTGAAAATACTTAAAGCTCTCTTGCTGCTTTTATAATTGTTCCAGTGTCACCTTTCCCCAAAGCAAATGATTTGAAGCAATGTTCTAGATGCACATCAAAAGAATAATTATTCTTCTGCATACAAATGTGTTTTATTTGGAATGTGGCTCTGTAACAAGTATTTCAATAACTAGACTGAAGCATTTTCCTGTGATTTTTTGACCCTACTGTATTTTAATGCAGAGGTACTAGTCAGAGAGAGGTTAAAGTATGCTCAGCAAACTCTCCAGTTCCTTAGAAAGTTGCTTAGTGGCTGCAGAGATTTTCCAGCTTTAGCGTCTCATTAATGTGCATCTACATGAAGGCTAAGTGAACTTCTGAGGAAAACTGAAGTTGAAACTTGCTAATGTGACCACACTGCTGCTTGTCTGAGTGTGAGTGCCACTCTTCTGTTGAAACAGTGCCTGCAAAACCGAGCTGAGTGGGAAATAACCCAGTGAAAAGTAAAAGAAGAGCTCAGCATGAGGTTGCATATGATGGAATGATAGGCATTTTTTCAAAAGAAAAAAATATATTAAATTCATGTTTATTAATTCAGTTTTGGAGGGTTGTTTGGTGATTTTTTTAAGATGAAGAATAATATGACATTCTAAGCTTGAGGAGCTGCTGTAGATTTTATAGAGGTGAAATATAATTTTGATATATTTGAAATATAATATTGATAAGCTAAAAGAACTTTTAATAAGCTGTCAGCACAGCAAGGCAGCTAGGTACTTTTTGAAATGCATGAATATTAATTGCTAAAATTGCTAATACTTGGTGTGATATTCTGGGGGTTTTTGGTCTTGGAAGCACCTGATAAAACGTGTCATCATGAAACTGAAAGTCACCCAGGGTATACACAGTCTCTTTCCTTACCTCAGATTTAAGTGGAAAATAGACTCAAAAGGAATAGATAAATAAAAAATGGTAACTCTTCCTTCCTAAATCATATGGCTAGAGACTTTTTTCATATTTTATTTTTCATATGCAAATATATTGAAAAAGATGAATGAAGATTTTAATCATCCTTACTCTGAATCTGTCAAATGAATGCCTTCATTTGCAAATGACTTCAAGAATTTAATTCAAATGGAAATGATGCAAGAATTTAATTGAAATTATTTCAGTTTTGGCTACATGACTTAAAATACAGTAATAACAAACATGAGAAAGATCCTACATATGAGCTCATATGTTTCTCAGCAATGTGCTAAGGATGTCACAGTTAAACTTAAAGCACATTCCAGGTGGTGATTACAGCTGATTCCTTTTTGGCAATGAGTTGATATTAGACTCAGGCTTGACAGGAAAATATTTAAGGCTTTTGACCTTACATGTAGTAGACTCTGTTCTGTCTACATTACCATGGAGAAATGAAATGCAAAAAGTAAACATTACTTCAGGCATATTTGGAAGTCATTTTGCCATCCTT
Source organism: Falco biarmicus (assembly GCF_023638135.1). NCBI lineage: Eukaryota > Metazoa > Chordata > Aves > Falconiformes > Falconidae > Falco > Falco biarmicus. Next base: position 68,824,285 of record NC_079311.1, read on the forward strand.
TGGCTCAAAAATATTTCTAGAACTTTTTATCTGAGTAAAGGGAGGATGTGACTGGAGTGTTCCTTGGGCATGGGCAAGAGGAAGGCTTTTCTACTTCTAGTTCAAACTTAAAATTAAGACAAATTTTGTCCCCAGTCCAATTCAAGGAGTCACTGTAAATGTATGGCAAACCATTCCTCTCTAGCTGTCTGGCAGTTTGCCTCTGAACATGATCTTGGAGACACACAGCAAGCTCCAGAGGGTCATTTGCCTGCTGGGTCTCATAACAGCTGGTACATTCTGAATAGTTAACATGCAAGTGTTTTACAAATGTAAAAGTAAAGAATGCCAGGAATAAAGGATGTACTCCCTCGAAGTGTTCATTGCACCAAACAAACCTGGAAAGCTATAAGCCCTCAGCCATTCTGCTGAGTCTCTTGCTGGTCAGGTTTTTCTCCCAACTCACAGCTGAGGACCTCCACTGGCAGTCATAGCTTCAAGAAGAGTGTTCTCTACAAAGGGGGTTAATTGAGCACAAATGTTTGCTCTGTTTTACTCTTGGCTCTTGCTTTGTCAGCTTGTAAGAGTAAATATTTGCTCTTCCCATTTATTGAACTTTGCTTCACTTCTTTCCAAAAATACCTTCCTTTTCAGTTGGGTCTGTTCATAAGCTATGGTTTCACCTCTAATCTTTTTAGTTGCCAGTGTTGATACAGTTCTTATCTTTCAACTGCTGAATCTGTTAATTTTGAAATGTGGTGCTTCTCTGTTGGCAGAGTCTTTATGCATTTTGAGATGTACTTAAATGTCTCCCTCAGCTGTTCAGTCTTGCCATTTACAAGACACAGGTTAGTGCAATGGTATCTAATTTTTCTCTGGTATTGCTAGGAAAAGTTGATGCTGGGCACTGCCTGCCTGGGTAGCAGTTCTGCAGAAATGACCTTGAGGGACTGCAAGCTGCCCAGGAGCCACCCTGGGGGTGGCAGTAGTGAAAGCCAGCAGCATCTGGCACTCTAGGAGCAGGGGCACAACTAGAACATGGAGGGAAGCAGTCCTTCTCCTCTCTTTGACAGCTGTAAAAATGAATCTGGGGTGCTGCATCCAGTTTTAGGCTCCCCAGTCCCAGACAGACATTGACATAGCTGGAGCAACGGCAGAGGATGGCCGTCAAGGTGCTTGAGGATCTGGAACACAAGATGTAAAAGAAGCAGTTGACAAGACCAGGGCTTATTTAAGCATTTGAGGGAACTTATTACTGTATACAACTGCCTGACTTTAGGTGGTCTTTGGTAGGATGGAGCTAGACCTTTCTCAGAGGTGCCAAATAAGAGGAGATTTAGTGGACACATATTATGATAACAAACTTGGATTGAGTCATTTAGGTTGGAAGAGACCCTTAAGATCATCAAGTCCAGCCACAAACCATAAACATTGCTTTAAGTGCAGGATTACATAAACCTTACAGATTCCTCCATGGAGGAAAAAGACATTGCTTTCAAAGGTACAAAACAGATGCTTACACAAAGCATGATATCCTGACATTAAAACAAAGAAGGATATCTAGGTGCTTTGATCTCCTGTATCTGATTCCCAAGGTAACAAAATATTAATATTTACACTGTAGAGAGACTCATAGCAAGAAGATCCACAACAGAATGGAGGTACTTCTCAGAGGTGACATGCTTGATGTATCTGATTTATTACCATAAGACTGGTGAAATACCGGAACAGGGGCCCAGGGAACTTGTGACATCTCCATCCCTGGAGGCATTCAGAAATTCACTGGACATGGACCTGAGCAACTTGATGGAAGGTGACCTTCTTTGAGCAACGACTTGGACCAAATGGCTTCTAAAGATACCTTCCAACTGGTGTGATTTTAGTTGTTTTATTTTTCTGTTTTATTTTTCTATTTTATTTTTCATTTATATGCCATTAATACATTCCCACAGTTTCACTTATTTACTCTCTTAATATCCAGTTAAATCTGTCGCGGCAAGGTATTTGCTTATGCATCTTTGTCCCATTTAAAAGAAAAAAATGTTTTGTGCTGTCAGGCTGATAGCAATTTATCTTCACTAATGCAACAGGAGACATTATAGCAGATGATGTAATTTGGACTTCTTGTCCCTGCTTGCAAATTCACCAAGCAATATTATTTATTCTGTTTCTTGCCTCTTTTCCTGTGAAGATAAGCATCATGTTTTCATACTGCATTGGTTGCCACAACTGTGTTGTTTTGTGTAGGTTTCCATTCTGGATTCCAGAGGACTTTCTCTTATATTTTTGGATTCTTTAAAATACCTATTTATGTCAGAACACTGCCCACACATCATAAATCTCTTCTCCCCCACTCCTTCAAAAACATGCTGGACTTCTTCAGGAATTAACCATTCATAAACTCCTTTATGTTCACATTCTTTTTTTGCATTCTCTTTTAAAGAAGTATATAGATCACATTTCATTTTTAAGCTGAGTGCAGCGTATCTGAAATGTCTCCTGTACAGCTTTGTATTGGTCTTTTCTTCCTGAGTTAACTTAAAAAGCATTATCATACTCAGAAATGGCTTCTGAGAAATACGTTTAAGCATGTGTTACCTTCTTCTGGTATCTGTCGTGGTTAGCTGTACTTTTAAAGAAAAATTATTTAAATAATTCGCTGAAGTCAGTATTGAAGATGGATGCAGCTCGAAATGGCTAACTCACATCACAGTATCTACTTGCGTGTAGGTTTCTTGAGCTGTGTGGACTCAATTATTTGTCATCACACAACAGATACAAGAAGGGCAATACTAGGGTAATTAAACATTTCCTCAATATGCAGAAACATGAGACAATGAAGAACAGTATAGTAAAAGTAAAGTATACTTAAATATAACTGTAAAAGAAAGATGATGAAAACTTATTTTGGTTTGCAAGCTTCAGTTCAAAACCGATCTTTCATATGCCAATTGAGTAGCCTGATACTGGGCTGTTAATATTCCAGCCTCAGCTACTCTCTCTGGTTTTATTTTCCATTCCATGTTCATTTTGGTTTCTTTTTTTTTTCTACACAGGGTATAATTTTTCTTTCAATATTAAATGAAAGTATTTTTTCAAATCTTAATATATTTCATTAAATCTAATATTCTTGGTCATTGTTTCTGGCCAGACCAGACCTTTACTAGTCCCATTGTATTCCTTGTATTCAAAAATGAATCACTTTAACAATAATACATTTTCTTCAGGCTTCCTATTTCTGAGAGGATCATACAAGGTCTGAGTTCATGTACAGGTTCATGTCCAGTGAATAATAAACTTTTTTTTGCATGCTTTTCCCACTTCTTGTAGAGATTTCATTGTAGAAACGTTGAGTTCAGTAGTCTGACATAGCTTACAAATTTTAGTTCTGTTAAGTTCAGTTCTGTTACGTTATGGAGTAGTGTCCATTCATAGAAATGATAGTTGTGACATTGTTGATGTTATTTCACAGTAGGCTACAAAACCTTCTCAAAATACATCAAGTCAATAAACATCCATTGGGAAACAAAAGGTCTTTAGCACCTGGGTGCATTTTCTCTTTCCAGACTTCATGCTTCTATTTGAAGGTGTTAACATCATGACAGAAAGGAAGCTTGAAACTTGGATGAAAGTTATTAATATGCAGTAAAGTGAATTAAAGATAAGATTTTTTCCCCCTTTCAATGATAAAAAATTTATATATGTCAGATTCATGTTGCGATAAAGGATATACAACTATAAATAACTAGTAACTTGAGACGAGAACATGTGTAGCAAAGAAAAGAGTGTATGGTAGATGATATGTCACTTTTGCACATTTCCAGTGTTTGGATACCTTCATTATGTTTCATTTTAAGTTGTGGCAAAAGAGAACCATTGTAAAGTGATACCTAAGATATTTCCACAACAGTAATTTAGCACTGGTATGAACTCCCTGAATTCAACCTTTCATACAAGTGGGACTTTGTTACTGTAGTGATGCCACAGCATTGTTTTTGACTAAAAGCAGAACTGGTTAGACTGCATTATATTACCTATTCATATTTTATGACCACTGAGCAATGTATTTCTTGAATTTCAGCTGCCACAAATCTTGATATTTGATGTGACAAGTTCTTTATAAAGGTTGGTGGCACAAAAAAAGAAACCAGTCTGTGTTTTTCTTTGCTTTTTAATTTGTGCTCATTCAGTGCATTTTGAACTGATGCTTTTCTAAAATAATTCCATATTGCATGTTTGTTGTTAATTTCCACTGTTGAAATAGATGTGCAGTTTTCACCCATATTAACAGTTTTTCTGCCCTTTGTCTCATTCCCTGTTCTATATTTCTCCACTGTGTTACCTTACTCAAGTCATAGCAGTTAAGAATTACCTTGCATTCATCGAGTACGTCTAAGTGCCCACCCACTCCATGTCCTTTCTATAGCAAGATACTGTAAGGGACCCTTATGCCATCAATGCCTTCAATGCCTCATTTGATCAGCCTGTGGCTCTGCATTTCTTAAGTATGGTGACACAGGGCTTCAGCAAAGTAACAATCTGCTGAATTTAGGTTTTCTACAGCAAAATACAGACCTGTTAAAGCTATTTCATTACACTCTAAACAGTGTTTGTTCTTTAAGGCCATTTTCCACCACTTTAACTAAACAAGATAGAATTTTAACTTAATTATGATAACAAATATAAAATACTGGGTCCAGATGTAAACTGGAGAATATAAGAATGGAAAATAAACTGCAGTCAAGATAATATTGTTCTAATAATGGATTGATACAAATACTATGATTTAAAAAAAATGTTTTTGAGTGTTATTTCATTGCAGTTCTTCACAGTGTAATGTTTTGAGTGCATATAAGCATTATTTGTTTCAGAGACACTATGTTTACTTTCTCTCTGTTAATGTTCAGCTGCATTCTTTCATGATTTTTATTTTTTATTTTATTTCACCATTTCAGAGTTTTAGTTTCTTTAGAAAAACAGCCATTGCACGTTTTTCTAAAATGGATTCCCTTTTTGTCAGTTATCATATAAAAAGTTCATGAAGTCTTCTGACACTACTTTGACCATTTTAAATTAAATATATTTAAATATATTTCAAAATCTGAAATAACACTTTAAGTTGACAGTGGAGGGAAACATCTAAGCACTGGAGTTTTGAGATGGGACTGCAATTATAGAATCAGCTTTTCATACTGTAATAGATGACTGCATATAGTAGAATCACTAAAATCAATTCAGTATTTTCCTCCCTAATAAGAAGGTTTCCTGAGTCTGAAAAGCTCTGTCTGTGTCATAAAAACCACATAAATATATAGAACAAATGTGCTGGGAAATGGAGGATGATGATGGTCTCAGTGTTCATGAAGAATAATTACTTGACAGTTATTCTTTCAGTTTTGATGCTATGAGAAAAGACAATGTGTTAGCCTACCTGAGCTAAGCTTGGAGAATAATTTTAGGGCTTTTCTATGTTGCTGCCACAAGTAACTGACTTAAAAAACAGGTGAGCAGAATGTTGTATTTGCTTCTGGAAAGAAGAACAACTGCCTTCTCAACATGTGAACTTTAGCTTTGAGTATCAGGATGAGATAGCACTTCTCGTAAAATCCATGCTGTTGTTAAACAAGAGTGCCCAGCCTTACTTAGGTACAGGCATTGTATGTTTGGTGGAGGACCAGTGCCAAACGAAGTATCAAATAGAAATATCTGCCTTCAGCAGGATTTTTCAGACCTATAAAATTCCTCTTCCCTCATCTGCTGTTCTAGGAAAGAAAGAGCAGAGGGAATGGCAAGGCAATCCGCAAGTAGTTCCCTTGCCTCTTATGAGTAGTTACTTCAGAGATTTCTAATTCAGGATGCCTTTCTCCCCATTACTTCCCTCTGCATTTGAGGGGTAGCAGAGACAGGAAGTCATCCACGAAGAGCCAGCTTGTACAGCTTAGAAATTAATTTATATGAGCTCAAAATTTCCCTTTGAATTTTCAGGGGTGTTCCCAGATGGGCTCTCATATTGTCATAACAGTCATGGATCTATATGTCCTTTCAGATTTTATTAAGCTTGAAGAAAACATCAATGAATTAGGGGCATTTTTTGTCCTTCATGACTCTTGTAACTTGCATTTCACTTTTCTACACACCATTTTTACACATTCAGCTTTCTTCAATGTAAAATGTTGCTTAAGGGAAGGAGGGGTGCTGTGCATGTGAACTAATGCCTGAAGCTCCTGGCTGTGTTATGATACTGCCATTAAGATGCCAAAGCATAGTTTCACAATCTTAGTAATGCCTAATCACCATTTAAATTTCAAATACTTATCTTAAAATATTAATCTATGTATTGGTGCATTTAAAAAAATGTAATTAATTAAAGATTTGCATAAATAAAGGGTAGATTTAAATTATATATTAGGAAAAAATTCTATGCAGTGAAGGTGGTGAGACACTGGCACAGGCTGCCCAGAGCAGCTGTGGATGCCCCATCCCTGGCAGTGTTCAAGGCCAGGCTGGATGGGGCTTTGAGCAACCTGGGCTGGTGGAAGGTGTCCCTAGGGGCCCATGGCAGGGGGTTGGAAGTAGATGATCTTTAAGGTCCCTGCCAACCCAAACCGTGCTATGATTCCATGATTCAGACTTACTGCTGATGAACTTCACTAGACTATGTTCTTTACCTGAACTCTCAAAACAAAATAACCAAAGTAATTTATTCAAGAAAGAAGAGAAAATAGCACACATACAGTATAAAGAATATTAAGCATTTTTCTTATTTTTATTATGATTTTATGACTTCTAAATTTGCATTTCAAGTAAAATTGTGTGTAAAATACCTCTTAACTGCAGTGCACATTGAAGTTAACAAAAGCTGGATGGTTGATTTTAATGGACCCAGAAGCAAACTGTATTGTTGAGTGAAGGTTAGTCAGAGCAGAAGATTATTGGTTAGTCTGACAGTAGGGCACCTGCTGCTTTGTTTGTACTTAAACATTTTCTGTCTAGATCAGTTACAGAATAAACAAATTTGAATAAATTAGACTAATTGGGGTATGGAATAATCCCTCCTTGGTATGTGAAACCACAGAGAAGACATAAGACATGAATCAAATTAGTGGACTGAATGGCATATTCTGATGAAAAATAGATGTAAATTAGAAAGCAAGCTATATTTCCATACAGCAACAATTAGCAGACAATGTGTGTCCAAAATCTGTGTACTGTAAATAGTAAGTGCCTGTATTGTGAATGTAAAATGTTAAAAGAAATTGTATTTTTGTTAATACTGTATTTTAACAATGAATGCTGTTGGTTTGAAATTTCCTAATGAATGTAGTAAAAGGATTTTAGTATTCTTCCAGAGTTCAGGATGGAAGCTGTTTCCTTCAAAATAAGAATAGGACTCACTATGTTCTTTTAATCTGAGGCCAGAGGAGACTGCAGTGCCAGTATTTTTGAGCAATCGCCTGGTGGTTGGAGATCTCACCTGGGATCAAGAAGATGTAACTTGAGGTCTGAAGAGATTAATGTTTATGGGTATCACTTCTCCAAACAGTATTCTCATGACCTATTGATGACTTGGGCATGAAGTATGGAGGAGGTATCAATTCTGCCTAATGCTACATTTGATTTATTTTTTGTTAGGTGGTTAGCTTTTGCAATTCAAATCTGAAAATAATGATCATCACAATTTCTGTGCCTGTCGCTCTCTGCTGGATAGTACAGGAAAACTGTAAGTTTTAATTACAAAAAATTTGTTAAGTTGTCTGAGACTGCATCTGGATTTTTATATCATCCTCATTACCAAAGTATTTAAGAGCTGTGTCTTCATATACATAGATGGGGCTGATTTGGGTTGGTCTTTTTCCTCCCCAAGAATCAATTAATCCCTTCCATCACTATTTCTCTTTTAAATAAAGTAATTCAAGTTAATTAACTTTTCATTTTGTGAACACTTATATTAGGAGTGAGCGTATGTCAAAATGCTATGAAGAAGTTCTCCATCCTCTGAGTATCACTCTTGCAGTTGGAGCTGATCCAGAATTGCAAAGCACTAAAATTTCAATTTTCTTGCTGCTTGTACACTGTTTTCCAGCCATGAGTAACAGCAACATATTGTGCTATTGAAATCCTCAGCGGTGCTGCAAAATTTATCCTTTGATTGCTCAGTTCTTTGGTTAGGCAGTATAAAAAGGTACGTATTTAGGATATTTGAGTACTTAAAAACTTCTAGATGCAGTATATAAACGATTTGAAATGAAGGGTAAAAGTGATAAGCAAAATGGTTCTGAACTAGGGATAGGAAAAGTTATTAGGAAATAATTAGCAAACAGTAGAATAACTGTTAAAGTGCCTTTTTATCTCTGCCTTGGTATTTCCACAGGATCTAACATTTGTGCTAATTGGCAGATCAAATATCTTTGTAAAGTAGAGATGATTCTGGTCGGGATAATACCTTTTACCAGCTTCCGTTCCCATATTGCCCCCAGATACCTCAAAGCCCATTGGTAATTACTTACTTTTTTCCGGTGTACAGTATTATTTTAAGCTCTTCTTATAAAAAGCTTTAAAAAGCATCCTCTTTTGAAAATACATCATAAATAAGATGGGATTGAAAGAGTAGCTGATCCTTGCTGATCCGATACAGATGCTGAAATACGTGAAAGTAGAGCTGACTTAAAACACTATTTGTTATAAAATGTGAACTAATTTGTTAGTTGCATCCTTGCTAGGCTGCCCTCTGTAATCTTTCTTCCATTTTTATCTTCTGCTCTGCACTGTTAGAGCTTCCTTGGCACAAATATTCACAGGAGCTGCTAAAAATAGTAATTTGTCATTGGTATTAATTTTTCTGAAGTTGATCTTGTTGCAAGATAGATGTTTTTTTGCTATTCAGCATCTGAACTGCCACCCTTGTCTGCACAGAGACAGCTTCTCCCTAGCAACCTGGAAAACCTTGTCCTCAGTCATTCTTTCTGGTACTGTTCCCTCTGACTGGTGCAACAGACTTCGATCATATAAAGGAGCACACAACTTCAGTTTCTTTGATCAGCAAGCACAGCTGTGCTCTTAAATGCATATCAGCCATATGCCAATGCCTGGTTCTTTGTAGTTTGAATGCTACTTTTTCCACTAGTAGAGCCTTCTTTTAAATAGAAGCATCCTGTAGTTATGTCTTCATTTTTTTCAGCTGTCAAGGGAAAAATATAAAAACTTAAAAATTCCGCAACTACAAAATGTCCTTGAATACTGGGAATGCTTCCCCCCACCTGAACTTGAGGTCTGGTTACTGTTTTGTAGAAGTCCATTAAAAAAACCCCACAACCGTCCTCTGATTTGTGAAAACTTTATGTGCTAGGTGATCTGATAGGGTTGACCTCATCAGTGACAATTTTTAAATGTGTTGAGAAATTATTTTTTTTCATATATTCATATTTACAATGGTGATACAAGAGCTTTTTTTTAATATAATGTCATTTCTCAATAATTTGACAGAGTATGCATATGCATGTGCATGGCACAGAAGAGGTGAAACCCCTTCACCTAATTACTTGCCTAACAGAGTTTTCTTTTATTTTCGGTCAGTTTTTCTAGCTGGATTGTAACATGCTGTTTAAAATAGAAATCACTAAATATATTTTGGTTTTAGAAACTAATGTCTTAAAAACAAAGGTAATTTTCCTCCTTTCTGCCATTGCATAAAAAATCATTTCAAAATGAGAAGAAAATATTCAAGGTTATTACTTTTTAACCTGTACTGCTTATCTAAATGCAATAGAATGGAGGTAAGATTGCAATAGAACATAACTCCTTTAGACTTGTTGCAGTCAGTTAATGTATTTGTTTTTATATACTGCCTTGCAATGAAGATTAAACTTGAAGATGACTACTATTGCATATAACATTAAAGTGTCAATCACTGCATCTGAGAGAGTGAAAGCAGGAGCAGACAGAATAAATGACTTGCTGAACCCAAAACAGAAAATGGTCTCAGAAAGTCCCCACTGGTCTCTCAGTTACAACAGAATACTTGTTCAAAATCACAAGAATTAGGATAGTTATGGTATTGTATGTATACATTGGACAAAGTATTATACATAATTGTATTGAAATGTAGTTCTACTGGAAGACTGAGGAGAGCAGTTTGCAGATGAAAAGATACAAATCCCCCTGCAGCTTTCAGCTCTTTGAAGAAATTCTACAGTTCTTCCATATTCTTAAAACAAAAATAAGTTGTTGGGTTTTTTGGGGGTTTAGATTTTTTATTTTAATAGTATGATGGAAAGGGTTCAAATGACTGCTTTGTAATTCAAAACTCTTTCAACGCCAAAGATGCAAATCTGGAAGACATAACTGAAGATATTTTAGCAAGCAGTCTAGCATAAACCAGAGATCATTCAAAAGTGTCAGTGGAAATGAACAGTATTGCAGCAGTGATAGTATTTCATAATTAGTTGAGATGAAAGAAAATGTAATATAACTTGGATTGGAAATTGAACTGATATAAGCTTTAATGAAATTTAGCTTTGTATGAGAATCCTGATCGGAAAAAATGCAACACATCCCCAGCCTGCATTTAGACTGACCCTCAGGTATTGCTGGAAAATGAGACTTCACAACTAGGACAGAGTCTGATACTACATAAGCTAATTTTGTGATAGGATCACCCCTAAAAGAAGGAAGTTTTTACTATGCATTATATCTTACTTGATGTGGTCACTCCATCTGCACAGGGAACACCACTATCTAATATTCAGCTGCCTTTTGATATGCTATTTCCATCCCTTGTAATGTCAGTAGTGTCTTCAAGGGACAAACTGGACTGCTTTTTGATCAATATCTGGGCCAGGCAGGAAAGCATACTGACAGAAAAATTACTCAGGGCCATATTGTAGGAGGTATTTAACAGTTTCTTTTACGTAGGAGAAAAAACAAAAGTAGTTATAAAGGTAGTTTTAAAAGTCCTCTAGTCCTCCCAAACCCATACAAGTTTCTCCATTGTCCTTTGATTTTTCAAGACAGCCTAATAGCAGCTTTAAGTGAACCTTCCATCTGTCCCAAGTTTATTCAACACCAGATCATCCTTTATTTCTTCTCTTGTGTTTCTTGCCTTAGATTAAATAACATGTCCCGTGTGTCTCATTTTAAAAGCAGGCTGGCTTTTGTGCCCTTAGTACTTTTCAGGATTTTGAGAATGCACATCAGTTTTCCTTATTCTTTGTGCAGCGTACCATACATATACTGATTTTATGAGAACAAAAAAAGATCAATCGATTTTGATTCATTTTGAGATGGTCACTCAGTCTTGCAGACTGTCGTTTTATGACACATACAAAGCATATCACTGTAATCTGATAATAAATTTTTGGGTTTTCTTTTAATTTAAAATATTTATTTGTCTTTGTGTAAATTGCGGTGATTGTTTTAGATTTGGGCTTTTTTTGTCCAGTAGTTCTGGATTTAGGCATACGCATGCACATAAAGTAAAAATAACATTTTCTAGTAACAACTGTTTGTTTGAAACTCATTCTGTTTAAAAAGCTCTACTTTATAAAGGCTTCATAGTGGGATTAATGAATTCCTAACCATTTCTTACCCTGTGCTGACAGAATATCATCAGGTACCTGAAGTTCAAGCTGTGTGAATCACTTGGCTTATTTGTTGTTTTTTTTTTTTTAGTGTGAGATATTTACATCCTAAACCGAAGAATGCCACTGTTTTCCTCCTCACTTGAATGCCCTTGTTACACTTCTCACCTCAGTTTTAAATCTGTGTTCTTGTGGTGAAATTCTGGTCCTGCTGGACTCAGTAGGTTTTCTGCTAATGGCTTTGATAGAGCCATGATAGAGCGTGTTTTCTCCTGGACCAGTATTCCATCCCCTCTCAAGCCCCTGAAGCTATAAAGTGACCTAGCGTTAATTACTTTTACATTCCCTTACACAATGTCAACATAAATCCAGTTTCTAAGCATGCAACTGTATAAAGATTTTTATAACTAATTATTAGTTGAAAAAAACAATTCTCAACTGACATATGCATTTTCATTTTAAGGAATATTTATGGAAATATCTTCAACAGTCAGTGCTTGCATCAAATGCTAGTTTGACATCAAACACTGTAGTCTAGCAATTCTGTTAATGATCTTTAAAAATATATTTACACTCCTTCCTAATGCCAAGTATTTGTTTGGATTTACTTTATGATAGCTGTCAAAATTAGTTAATACAAAGAAATTTTGACAGGGGAATAAGTTGCATAGTTACAACTGCCAGGTCTAAGGCCCATTGATCCTGTCAGACTGGGACAGGTACCACTTGAGTATGCATTTGTCTTCTTTCAGGTCCATGCTTTTCATTTCTAATAGAGAAAATAAGAGCGGCAGCTTAGTGCTGAAGGTAAGAAATTGTCCCAAACTCTTCCACAAATGAAACGTATGTCTCCTAGTGGATTTAATGGAGCTTAACATGCAAACAAACTTAACAATTTAGCACTGACAACTAAACATGAAGAATAAAATCACAGCTCTACAGATGTTGCTAGCAACTTTGCTAATGATTTCAGTGAGGTCAGAATATAATTCAAGATTGAAAATGCAAGTGAAATAAGCACCATTTGACAACAGATTTGCAGAGTGAAAACGTGCTTAGGCAAGAGTAAGGAAAGTTTATAGCCTATATTCCTCAGAAGCTCAAAGATAAGAAGTCAGCATACAAAAAATGCTGAAGTATCTAAAATATTTTCAGACTGAGAAACGGTGTCATCACCTTACATATCTGCTCATTTTTTTCGTGCATGAATCATCTATAGTCACTAACTTTCTCTTCTAGAGTACTGTCTCTACTAGACAGTAGAAAAGTGTAGGAGCCATCTTGTGATTCATATCAGAAGAGGAAAAGCAAAACCAGCACTTTGTCCTGCTCTGCATTAGAAGAGCAGTGGCATGGTGTCATGCAGTTCTTGTCATTCTCATTCTTTCATGGTTTGCTTATCCAAAGATGAATTATGCAAGAATTAGAAATTATGCATGCCTTGAAGAAAGAAAATGGAATAATCCTTGTTAGTCAGCTTCAAATCCTTACTTTAGACTCCCTAAAAACATGAAGATTTGGAACAACAGGAGTTAAGGTGGATTTTTTTCACCCAGCTGACCAATTTAAATCAAGTCTGAAGTTAGCATTCAAGTTTCTCAAGCTTTGAGATTGTCATAGCTAGAATTTGTTCTGAGTGCAGTGTATATGTGGCAATAAGCTATTGGTTTCATGATTTACAGGAAGGTAGCTGAGGAGCATTTCCAAAATGTAATTGATATGGAATTAATAACGTTTAAAGAGGATTTGTAGGTGTCAATAATTACTAGTGTGCCATTGTCATGACTTGAGTATAGTGGTGAAGATAAAATGATTCAGTATTTCAATGATAAAAAATGTTCCACGACAGAATTATACATAATTTCAATTATTGTTGGAATGCATTCCAATACAGATTCAAAATCTTTTAGAAAATGCTGTAGCTGTGCTGATGAGCTATCATGATAGGTATCTTTTGGCTGAGAATTTAGGGGAAGGGGTTTGTGTTTGTTTTCTTGTTTGTTTATTTTTGTTTGCTTATTTGTTTGGGTTTTTTTAAGTTGCATATTGTTTAATATGTATATCCCCAGCTATTGAATTCTGATTTCTTGTATGCTGTCTTTATCCAGCCTCAAACAAACAATTTTTCAGTGGTTTAAACTTTTTTGTGTTTTTCAAATACAAATACCTCGAGACTAGGAATTTTCTCACCACTTTACTCTGGACTGAACCACACTGGTTAAATCTCCAAAAATGTACCACTCCTTTTTTTGAAAGGTAGAATCTCCAAAAATGTACCACTCCTTGGTTTGAAACATTGTACAAAAATGTAGAATGTTTCAAACCAAAAGTTTAAAACATGCAAAGTACTCTGCATCACTCCAAGAGTAAATTTGGGTAACTTTGAAACAAACGTAGTATAGTACAGAGAAGTTAGCCAAATGGGACTGTCACTGACAGAAGTTGAAAAGTGAGATTGAAACAAGTTTGTGCCAAAACTGAATGTACAAAATGGTTATTAAAAAGAAGTATTAAAAGGGGTAGTAAGAGCAACATAAGATCACATCTCTGGGCTCTGTTCTATGTTAATATCTTGAGTTTTTGAGATTGTGAACTTGCGTATCAATGACAACTTTTCCAGTGTTTTGTATTACTGTTGATAAATTTTGTCATCATAACAGCAGTGCATAACCATGCCAGTCTAAGAGATATGCCACTGGTTGACAAATAGTGGGGAAGACTGTCTAACACTACTGACTTTGCAGTCTACAAATTAAAAATGAAAAATAGAGGAGAGAGACTAAAATGTTTCTGTACACTAAGCAGCATCTTAAATGTTGCTGAAAGCACTACTCATAAAATAAAAATTCAGACAATTGGCTGTTAACTAGATTTTGTCGCCTAAAGGATATGTGGCCTGACTGTGCTGCTCCTTGCCAATGTGAGATACCGTAGGCAACTTCTGTAGGAAGGGATAAAGCACAGAGAAGAAAAGAAGTGAAGATTATAATTTTAGCCCAGTGTCTGTACAACAGCGAGTAACAGAAGAGATGCAGTCAGTAAAACTGAAAAAAAAAACCCAAACCTTTTTGCTGACACAGGGGCCAAATGTCAGGTTCTATCTCTGGCTAAGCTGTGTGCTGATCTATACATTGTAGTAAAGCTTTTATCAACTTGGGATTCTAGGTCAGCCCAAGTCTCCTGGAGAAACTGACCAACACAGATAATAAAACCATGAAAGATTAAAGGAGGATGGAAGTTTTAAACTTTAATTTCAGTCCAAAGCATCTGTTCACTGCAAGAGGATCTGACTACTTAAGAAGTCTGTAGTTTCTTTTTTTATGCTACAGAACAGGACAAACAATTACTTCTGTGTGTGTAATGCCAGCATAATTATATAAACATCTTTTTTTCTCTGCTTTGTTCACAGAAAGACAGGCAGTAAGTCAAGGTCAGTTTAGAAAGCAAATCACTGTTCCTTCAATGCAGGCCTATGTATTTGAAACCACTATTTTTTCTGTACATATTGGTAACAATATGGCTAAATATATATATATATATATATATGAATATGTATTTTGCTGAATAATATGGAAATGCAGAGGAATTTGTCAGTACATGCTGATGAATAAATCCCTCCTAAAATCAGACTCTGAAGTGGTAAATAATGGAACTGTGCTTTATATATCTTGTGTATATAGAGAAATATGTTTGTTTACAAATACTTGGACCAGCTTAGCTACTTTAATGATGATGCCAAGAAAGTAGATGGGTTTTCTATACCTGTGCTTTGTCCTTTCTGCTGACAGTTGTAGACTGTTAAAATGCAAATCAATAAGAACAATGCTATGGAGAGCTGTTAGCATTGAATTCTGGTCTCAAAATATAAAGATTGCACATCATAGTTATGAACAGAGGCATGTGACAAGATGGATGCTTTCTGCTTCTGCTTCTGTCTGGGTAGCATAAGAGCAGTGAAAAAAAACACCTTGATCCTCTGTTCCTTTCCTGAAGAGCATGGTGTTTGTGGGGTGAGAATACAGATTTCCTCCCATACCGCTAAATAACTTCTGCCTTGAGACTGGAGAAGGGAAATCCTGTGGGCAGCATTCCTCTTCTGAAATCTGTCATGAATCCAAATAATGCAGCATGGGTTGTGATTTGGAGACCCCTGTTTATGGTAATGTTGCAAGTGGTCTCTAAATATATAGCTCTGTTGTGAAACATGAGGCCGTGTTCATTATTCTTACTAGAGCTAATAGACATCTGCAGAGACACAAATGAGCTTGATGAGTGAGGGCTCAAGGAAAAAGGAAAGTTCTGTGAAAAATTTAAGAGCCGATACAGAGAGGAATCGGTAACTGAGTCATAACCTAATGGACTTTTAGGGCAATGCCTGAAGTGATGGGCCATCTTCTTGGTAAACTGTAGTAATGCCTACAGCTTTAGGATCCATGGAAGACAAATTTGAGAGGGCTGAGTAATTGTAACTGCAAGTATTTTGTGCACTTTGGAAAGACTGGAACAGGGGAGAATTTGCTGATTTTTTTTGGCTGCTTGAAAAACTAACAGTGTTCAATGGAGCACTTGGTACAAAGTACTTTCTGATGCTTTCTGATGCTCAGGACATAGCCGTATGTGGAAGTAAAGTGGAAAGATAATTTACTGATGCAGACTATTTTTATTACTGGTTTGATGTCATGTATAGTAGTCTGTTCTTTTGCAGACATAAAATAAAAATAGAGTATTCCTTTTCCATTTCTTTGAAGTAGACTTAAAGAGACAATAATATTCCATTTTAGAAGAAGTCCTTATTAATTTCTGCTTCTGCTTAGCACTGTTATACATTCTTCATGGAGGGAAAGTAAGAAATAAAGTAAGCAACACCATATTTGAAGTGTGCAGCACAGAAGAATGTAGGACAATAAAGACTGGTAACATAGCTAAATTTATAAACTGGTGAACAGAAGTAAAATATATATTTAAAAAATTACTGCAGATAAACTGGCCCTAAAGCACACAGGACAGCTGGCTACCTTAATGTGAGCAAAGCAGCATTCTGATTTTAGAAACAGCAACAAAATTTTACAGCTGGTTACCTTGCCTGAAACGGAGAATATTTGGGGCAGTAATAACTGGTCTATATTTCACTTTTTCTGTCTTATATACTTGTCATGGGGGGCTTAGTTTACAAATCCATCTATATCCCATGAAAATACCTCATGGAAGCCAGAATGACTGCACGGCTTAACATACAGAAGTATTGCCAGGAGTTCAAAATTCAGAAGTTATGTCCCTCAGAGATCATGATATTGTACTGGAGAAAAAATGGTTCTGTTTAGATTTTGAGCCTCTGGGACCAGTCTTTTCCAAGGTTTTCCTGATCCCTATAGAAATTTAGACACTAAAAATAAGACACTTCCAGGATTTGCGGTTAGGATATGAGGTTTAAAAGGTCAGGAACCAGTCAACTCAAAATGACTTTGTGACTCATTGCAATGCGAAGGTTCCTCAGGAGAAGGTCTGCAGAATCAGGCCCTAAACAAGCTTTATAAGCTTCACGAGTCTTCTCTTGTTTTACAATGCATCTTCATCTACTGAAGAGCAGTAAACTGATGAAGTAGCATGTTAGCATTAATAATATAATCAAATTTAAACTTTATTTGAAAAAAAAAATCATCCTTTTCTTAAAACAAAGCCTATTGTGCTGGAGATCTAGGGTTTGTGAAGCCCAGGATACTCATATACAATCTGTTATAGCTGTTGAATCTAGCTTAAGAGTATTCCTTTAAGTATCTCATAGGGAACACCAGCCATCCACAGCTGCAGCATTGTGTTGCCTGCAAGGTAAAGTAGCAGATCTCAGACAGAAGAGAGGTATTGTGCCACAGCTGGATATAATGGGGGTGTCAGGTTTAATAATTTGACTTTTCAGGCTGAGAATGTGATAGATTTGTGGAGGTTATTTATAGAATCCAGTGTCACTGATGCAGAGTTGGGAGAGTTGCAAACATATTTTCCTCAGCAAGCAAGTTTTCTTTTGCATAGGAAGACTGCTAAGACTGTGAGCCTCAAGAAAGACAAACTACATTTAGGAAAAATGTCAAAGAAAGGGAATTAAACTCATAATGAGTGTCTTCTTATTTGATTTGGTAATTGGTTTTCCCTTCTAGCAACGTCACCTGCTTTATGTTTAAATGCTGTCCTTTTAATAGTGTCAAATTTGGGAAAAAGCTTGGGGAAAAGATAAATTTAGCAAGTCTCCACATTAAATATTGGCTGCTTTATGATTTGTTTTCCATTTGAAATCTGAAAGACAAACATCTGTTCACAAGCTTTTCAGAGAAAGCCTGAAGAGACTTTTGTTACAGCTTAAATCTGTAGTAGCCAGCTTTCCTAATCGTCTTTGAGTTACTGAATGGTACCAAAAGAAAATATAATTGTCAATAGTGTATATTATGGGAGAGAAATATGTCATCAGAGAAACAGGACTGTTCTTTAGCAATCAGACCTAATGTTTCCTCATTTTGAGAATACAAATAATATTAATATTCTTTTAACGAAGAAGAGTTAGGAGGCCTAGTTACACTTTTAAGGAAGGAGGTTTTAGTTTCTTGTTCTAATGGAAAAAAAAACAACAGTGGTTTCTGAAGCCTTGTAGGAAAGACATACTTCACTACTGCCTGTTCTGGATGGTTGAGGGTACAAAGCCTTAAACCTGAACACCCTGATGAAACAATTTCAACACCGAAGTCTAGAACTTGATTTTTACAGGCAATTGCAATTCCAGTTTACGTACCAAGCATTATTGTTAAACTGAGTAGGTAGGGTTGAGTTATTTTTCAGAACTGTGGTTCTGATAGCCGTTTATAAACTCAGAGGAAAAGCAGCTTGACTTTGTGTTCTCAGCCAAATTTTCATTTGGATTTATCAGACCCACCTCATGTGGGTTGGTGTTGGCTGGACTGAAGTTCCACATCCTCTTAGGCTTCAAACTGTTAAATTTTTTTTGGTTGGATTTTTGTTTCTAAAGATCTGCCTTACACTACTCTCTTCAAGATACCAAATTAAAATCTATCAGAAAATAAATTTCTTCTATCTCAGTCTTAGCAATAGAAAAGGAAGGCTCCATGCACAGGTGAGTGCTGTGGAGATTCATACTGCAGTAACTAAATAATCCAAATAGAGCATGTTACTCCAGAGTAAATAGAATATATTAGTCTGTAATTAGTCAATGATGTTAATCTGTAATCACTATACAGGTTGCCCAGAGAGGCAATGACATCTCGTCATTGAAGATATTAAAAACCCGACTGGACACAGTCCTGAGCAACCTGCTGTAGGTGACCCTACTTCAAGCCAGGGGTTGAACTAGGTGATCTCCAGAAGTGCCATCCCACCTCAGTGATTCTCTGATTAATACATAACCCAAGAAAAGCTTCTCAGAAGTCAGAATAACTGTCTCAGACCACAAAGTCCTGTGTAAAAAAAAACAGGCCAAACCCAATACTGGACATTGTTTTGAACAGTGAATTATGGAAGCTGAAAAACAGTCACTGTGCAGATTGCAGTGGTTATCATTTAGCTGTATTTTCCATATTCAAATGAGATGATCAGAATTTAGGCCTGTATGAGAATAGTCTTCAAAAACAATCAGTCACTCTACTGAGCAGAACTATGTGTTTAAGTTAGGCTCTTAAGAAAACACCAAAAACCTGTTGAAGGACATCCTCTTGAATGCCTAGAAAACCATGGATCCACATTTATTCATATCTGGATTGGTCAGAAACTATCCAGGTCAAAAGGAGATATGAAATCAGTGATACATGTATATTTCTAATAGGTATGTAAATGAAAGGAAAACGAGAAGGCATTGAATAAATATGTCAAGGCAGGTAGCTGACAACTGATAAGAAGGGCTAAAGAAACCAAGGGTTATAGAGTTAAATGTATTGAAAACACACTGAAAAAACCAATATAACTCAGAAAATTATCAGGCTATTCCAAGAAACTGCTCATTGTCCAGTGCATGTTGATTAGCAACATGAATAAAAATGTAAAACTTTTACTTAATAAAACTTGATCTTGAAACAATACTGATCAGTCATTTTAATCCAGCAGTAAGAAACACACGGACAAAGAGCACAGGCTACACCTCTGCATTATGGAAGAGCTCTTTCTCAAAAGTTGTAGCTGACAGTGTAGATCAGAGAATATGCTTTGTTAGAAAATCTAGTTTGAAGTGCCTGCCTTGACCTCTTTTACCTGAATTTACCCCTTTGGTTGCATGAGTGTGGGCGTTTGTCAGGTCACTGTGTAAAGCAGATCAGGGAGAAGATCTAAGCTCAAAACCAAAATAGACTTTTTATTATTCTTTCTAAACCAATCTTTTCCCCAATTCATTTTATGGCAATGCCTACCAGTTCTCTTGAAAAAAAAACCAAAAACAACAGCAACATCTGAGTTCTTTAAAAAGAACACCACTTACTGTGAACAGTAAGTACAACCCAGGACAGGAAAGTATGGGAAGACTCCTTGAGCTGTTGGGAAGTCTTTGGTTGATAGTGTTTTTACTTAAATAAAAAGTGAATAAAAAAGTACATGGGTCTCTAGTATGTCTTTCTGCCATATTTTTTTCTGACCCTGGGCAGAAAACAGCTGAGTCAAAAGGAGATATGAAATCAGTGATACATGTATATTAATGATAAGAAATGTCAAGTCAAATAGCTGGGAACTGATAAGAAGGTCTAAAGAAATCAAGTTAGATATTGTAGATGGGTATTTTTGTGATATCAACCTTATTTGTAGATAGTTGAATCATCTGTAATTTTTGTCTTATCCCATTATTTATGAACCACATTTATTTCAGGACTCTAGGATCAGTTTCTCATTTTATTATTATTATTTTGCCTCACATTTGGGAGTTTAGTACAGTGTGATCATGAGTTTCTTTGTGTATATGTATACAATAACACAGAAATTATTTATAAGTAGAACAATCACAATGGAAGCAATTTGTGTGAGTCAAAAGTACAAGCAAACCTCAGAACAGAAACATGATGCCACAGCCGTTTTCTAGTAGTATGTGAAACTGCTGCCAATTAGTCTAACAAGGGAATATTTGTAATTATCAGTATGGAAAAATTATGAATGAAATTTACACAAGTTATACATTGTGCACAAAAAGGGAAAAAGCACAACTGCCCCCCCCCCCCCCGCCCCCCCCCCCCCCCGTCTGTTAATGCACTTTTTTTCCTGGCATAATGGAAGGCTATATATGTTTTGTATTCTTCTGGAGAGATTTCTGTATGTGCGTGGACACTTAGTTCTGCTTGAGTGCAAGTCAGCAAGCTGTCTCAGCAGTTTGTATTTCAGTCTAGCCTCAAAGTGGAACCAGGCTACAGCTTCCCCACACTCTTGCTGTTTAAATTTTTTACACTTCAGCTTTTTGTGCTTACATAAAGCATGTCCTGCATCTCAGTAATACTTCTTTCCTTACAGCAGGGGGAAAGTATCCCTGGCACACTTGAACTCAGAATAAGAAATCAGAGTGTTTCAAGGAGCAGTAGGATCTGAGGTTGCAGAAGGTCCCTTGCCCTTTATGGAGCTGACCATTACAGCATGAATCCAGTGAACAGGAGCAGATTTATTTGCTGCCACAGATGCCTGGTTTTCTCCCCCATTCATTCATTCACAATGCAGTTGCATCCAACTTTTAACCATTCCTTTAATGTGTCTTTGAGGTATAATACTTTTCTGAGTTCTTAATGCAAACCGCCAAATCAGGGTTACAAGGTCACAACACAGCTTTTTTCTGCTGCTGTCACCTAAGTGACATTCATCCCAAAACACCTCCATACAAGAGCAGCAGTGTCCATGCTAGTTACCAGCTTAAAACAAAATGGCTTCACTCCTGAACCTTTTCCTTTTTCTTAGTTTACAAGTCTTGTTTATTGCAAAGGCATTGAGTGAGCTTGTGATAGGGAAAACAAATGTTACAACAAACTTGCTTCAACATATAAATATATACTGTGAAAAAAAGAAGGCCCCACAATATTCATGACTTATGGTCAGGGAGAAAGAAACAATTTTGGTACCAGCATCTCCCTGAAGGAGGGAGAGGAGTGATGAGGGATACTCATCAAAGCTCCTGAAGAGCAAAGGCATATGCAGAGTGCTGCAGTGCCCCTGTTGCTGTGGTTTAGGAGTGGTTCTTTAGGAACTAAAGGGAGTTGGTAATTTCTGTGCTGAGAAAGTTTGCATGTACAAACTTAAACATGAAAGTTCTTGCTGTGAGCTCCTCGCTGGGCAGCTATTTTCATACCTGTCTTACCTATCCTGATTGCAAGGCTATCAGATAGCACAGAGCCATGCTAGAATTAGATTTGCTGAGAACAGTGACACAGAGGTGCCTGAGCTAGCTTTTCCCCTGCATTCCATCAAGTATCCCATGTCCCCTAGGCAGCCACCTCCCTCAGTCAAAAGCTGTGGTAGAGTTGACTTGGCTTGATGGGTTTCATGCCTGCAGTCCTTGGGAGCAGCCTGGCAAACTATTATCTGGACTTCCCCACTCCCCGCCACCCCCACCCCGCCTCTCCCTACCCTTAAGTCCTTAAGTGGCTGTGCTCCTTGAAGTTGTGCAGCTTTTATGTAACTTAACAAATAATCCTTACAGGAATGTATGGTATGAGATTGGGTGCAGCATCCCACCAACCTGTGTTACTTCCAAATGCAAACGTCTGTATTTGCATAACACAGCTCAGCACTGTATGAATTCACTGGCTTGAGTCAATGCTACTGTGGAAATCTTTGCCATTGTGCATTTATTAAGGTCTGTAAACTGGTACCCTTTAAGAAACAGAAACTTTAAGGAGAGCAGTTTGCATCACAGTATATAATCTTTGTGGTTTCTAAAGAAAAACTTGTCATTTTCTGTGAAACAATGATGTTCTTCCTCTGTCCCATGCACATAAAATTTTTGTGTGGTCTCTTAATTCCCAACGATTACGATGCTTAAAAATGAATTTCATGCCTCTTGTCCATGCAACTTATACTTTTATTTTTTTTCTTGAAACTGTCTAGTTTTGTTGAATAAAGGGGCAAATTCCTTGCAGTTCAGCAAAGTGCATTTGCAACCTGCTGTTATTAAACAGCTAAAGCTGAATCATGATGGGGACTTTGTTGTCCTGGTCCCTGTCACTCTTCTCTTATTTTGCAGCTACAAAGAACATGTTGTTACATAACTAATAAAATTTTTAGTGTCACAGCAGGCAGCTAGTGAAATGCAACTGAGAACTGGGTTATTTTAGTTAGGAAGAACATGAATATATGAGATTATTCAGATCCGCTTTATTTACAAATAGAAAAATTCCATATTTTAAAGAGCTCTGGAGAAGTTTTTCTTGGCAGCAAAAGTCTCACCAGCTCCCTTTGGGCAATAGGTGTCACATGTCACAGCTCAGGTGTCTCTGTTTAAACTCATGCTGCTATGAGTTCATTTGCAGATTACAATCTTTATCTAAAAACTCTGTAGCAGAACTTTTGGCTATTGCTTTTAAACACAAGTGCT
Source organism: Falco biarmicus (assembly GCF_023638135.1). Lineage (NCBI taxonomy): Eukaryota > Metazoa > Chordata > Aves > Falconiformes > Falconidae > Falco > Falco biarmicus. Next base: position 68,847,388 of record NC_079311.1, read on the forward strand.
CAAAGTGGTTCTGGTATATTCACAAGCCCGTGCCTAAATAGAAATGGCCTGATTTGCAGAGGTGTGATCAGTTCTAGGTCCTATTGAAATCAATGGGAACTGATGAGTGCTCAATTCTTTTGAAAACCAGGCCATTTATATATAGTTGCCTAAATATGGCACCCAATTTTGAAGAGCTTGGCTTTAAGATCATATACCATCTTCCTGCTTTTGATATCTGGGTCCCTGCTGCAAGAAAGGGTAAGAACGGTAATGAAGAAACAACTGTAATGAAGAGACTTGCCAGAGCACCCAGGAATATTCCCGTGTAGTTGATACCCTGTGACTATAAAAATATTTTTTTAAAATCACTAAAAGCAAGTTTCCACTGGGGTAAAATTTCCTCTCATATATTTCTTCTGTTTTGTATTGAGAAGACAAAGCAAAGTGAATGGCTACTTCTGAGCATAATTTATGTTTATTATGTTTGTAAGAAAATAAATCTTAGATGGAAGATACAGACACAAAAAAAAACCCTGATGCCAGAACAATCCCTCTGTACAGATCTATTTTTTTATCTTTCTTATTTCCAAACTAAAAAAAAATGGTGAAATGCATTGGTGTACAAACACTCACTTGCTGACCCACCCACTTCCCATAATGTCATAAAAGCAACTTTTATTAAAAGCAACTATTTTATTTAAAAATAGTTCAATTTTCCACCATTTTTTACAGAATGTATAACATTCTTACATTTTTCACTTAATATGCTGCAAAAGAGAAAAGAATTATGATCTGTTATCACAACTAAAGCTTTGCCAGATAATATGGTTGGAGGCTTTAGTAATGGTCACAGAATTCTGAGGAACTAATTTCTGCCATGCCATTAGCATCCTCCCAAGGAAAGCATTCAGAGCCTTCAGGATAGATTTTACTCATGGTTACACAACTGGATGAAGGCGTGTATAACTGATTCAAGAAACTGAGTACAAGCATAAGCATTAGAAACAATTATTTTTCATGTTGTGGTCATAAGATTACAAAAAGAAACCAACTGTGTGTTGTGTTTTTTTCTTTTTTCTTCAGTTTTATGAGCTCCCAGAAGCTTCATTTCTGAGCTTTTCAGGCCAATCATGAGAGTGACTGACTTGTATTTTTCAGGTTGTAGATTGGGAAATGGTAGTATTTATCAACCACTTTTCCTCTGGCTTTGTTCCATGTGGATCCTCCTACATGTAATAAGGTGTAACCTCTGAATGTCTTTTGGGGCGAGGACTTCGCCTTTATGGATTTGCTAGGATCTAATAATGTTTAAGCTGACTTGTGGCCTTCCACTTGGATAAGGAAGAGAAACACGAGAGAAAAGGTGAATGCTTTTCTCTTTCCAGCTAGCTGTTTTCCTGAAAGTTGTAGAAAAGGGGTGTACTAAAGCCTGCCCTTTTGTTCCCTCCTGCTGGATTTCGTTTAAAAGTGCAGTGACAAAGGGGCACTATGAGATTCACAGAAAAAAATGCTTCTTTTTTTTCCTTTAAGAGACCAAGCTAAAGTGTAATTTGATTATCACACAGTTCTAGAGTTGATGTTTTGAGAAAAAATGTTACAAGTGGATGAAGTTTTGAACAAGGACAGAGAATGTTCCTTCAAAGGCAGAAGTAATTTTTCTTTGCCCCTTTTTGGCCTGAAGCCAATTTTGAAACTGAATAGCAAATTCTTTCTGGGTAGAATCAGTACTACTTATTTAAAGCTGACCCTATCTGTAGGTGAGGTTACTATGGGCTTAATTGTAACTTGTTGGATCATTTAATTATTGCCTCTGAAGTGCACTCAGATTTGAAACAAAACTTCTTCTCAATTTAAGCAGCCCTTTGCAGTAGGGTCTAAAAGACAACAATGAGGATCACCATGGTTTAAGATGACAAATATGTTGTCAGCAGTTGTGTCATGTTCAATAATGTAAATGCATTTTAACTATGGCATCTCTTCTTTGACTGGTATGTATTTATGAATTATATGTATTAATAAAGTAAATGAAATTCTATAGTTTAGAAGTAGAGACATGGTTTGTTGTCCTTCAGTATACTTAGGGGACTGGGAATATTCAGACACTATTTTAGGTATTTTTAATGGGTTGCATGTTTTAATGGGTAAAATACAGAATACTTTCTGGAGAAAGTAAAGCCAAAAGGGATACTTAATTTAAATTATGAATAATGAAAAAATTAGGCAATAAATTTCACATAACCTACCTAGACTGTATTCAAAGACCTCAGCATCTCTGAAGACTTTGTTATTCCCACTACCTGAGGCCCCTTCCTGTAAGGTGATGTGTCGTTATGCAATAAACGGAGTAGGTATCTAAACTGGTGTGAGACATATATTCCCGTCCTCCTCCCCAGATCTTGTTCGGAGCAAATGCTCCCTTGCTTATCCAGAGCAGTAAGTAACCTTGTCCCTTCTGTGACAAGAGGTGCTGATCTCGGTACAGACCCACTAAGCAGATCTGGGTGGGTGGCAGGATATTGCTGCTTAAGCTCCACTTGGAGGGAGCAGCCTGGGGGATGCTACCTCGGGAAGGTGACAGCAGGCAGCCTGGAAAATGGAGCAATTGCCTTTGGAGAGGCCAGGTGGAGCTTAGAAATGCAATTGATTCAAGAACTGTCAGCCGCACCGCTTCCATAATAAGATCCTTTGGTTGGTGATTTTACTTATCTGTTCGGATTTATCTTTTATGCACTAAGGTCAAGCAGGAGACCCACTGGCATAACAAAAACTGGAATCGGGATAGAGACATCGGTACTTTAATCTCACTTATCTGCTGTGATACACCTTGGGATGTTAGTCATGTAAAAGCAAAGTTAAAGTACTGGCATCCCAAATCCTTTTTTTGTGTGGTTAACTGAAAGGGGAGTATCTGCACAGTTGAGAGGCCTTAGCAGTGTAGATTAATCTTAGGACATGGGTAACCATTTTTAGATTTAGAGATATTTAATGGGGATTTATTGTCATTCCATAAAATCCTTCCAGACCACACAGATACTTTGTTCCTCTGGCTTTCAGAAAATCTGTTCTCTGTTCTTAGCCTTCCTAAGCCTCTTTATTGCTGCTGTTGTCTTCAGCTGTGATAGTGGCCTCCAAACGCAATTAGTTTCTGTGTCACATTGTCAGCTTTACACATTTATGGTATGTATTACCTGGAGAATAAGTTTCTTTGCACAGATAATATTGTTCTTTTAGGAATTACAAAAATACATAATGACAGAACTGCGTGTCCAAAAGGTTGTCACCTTCCCAGCTGCATCAGCTTGTATCATCATATATTCTTGCACAGCTACAGCAACAGACAAAATAAGCTCAATTGGACTAGTGCCGAATACTGTTTTGAGAGTCTGTATTTCTGTCAGTGGTGTTTCTTAGAAGATGCCAAATCTGGTAGCCCAAAAAAGTCAAGGCTATTGCAGCTCCATATGCCCAGGTCCAGCCAGTAGCAAGACTGAATATGTATTCCCAGTAGGTTACACATGCACACAGTAGATATACAGATACATACACATACAGCCAGCCAAACAGGCAAAACCATTGTATTCACGCAAACAGCCCATTCCCATCTCTTACAAAACATACATTGCAAAAGTATACACATACACAATGTGGATCCCACCAGCAGCTGGGCTCAGACACTCAGTATGCCCAGTAGCTGCCCCTGGGTCCTTGGTCTCCCCACTCACTGACACCTAGACATGCAAACCCTGGGTCCCACAGCCCTACACACCCACACACAGACAAAACACATGCATGCACCCACAATGGTTCCCTCCAAGAACTGGGTTTAGAAACTCAGTCTGCCCAGTAGCTGCCCTTGGATTTCTGTCTTCTGGTTACCTTGTACACAAACACACATACACAGGCATACGTTTGCCCAGTACCTGATCCACCTTAGCACTAGCCAAAACCCAGACCTCATATGCTGTCCAGGCTTGGACCCCTGGCACCTCCAGGACCCAACTCACAGACCCTTTGGTCTCCCCAGTATCCAGCCTAGACTTACAGCCCCATTCTTAAGGGTCTTTTCCAACCTGAATGATTCTATGATTTGACGATACTTGGCTCCCTGGCCTCTTATCCTGCTTACCAGCTGTTCCACCTTGGTGTTTGCTAGCAATTTTACACTGACTTACACACTCATGTGCTATACATACATGCTAGTTCTCCTATTGCCAGTACCGTGTACCTGTGCTCCCACTCCAGTTCCTGGCAGTTAGACCTGCATGCAGACACAGGCACGCGTCTCTGAAGGCACAAAATGTTAGACGTGTAGTTTAAAGAAATTAGTAGCTAGTTAGCTATAGTGGAAGATTTATTCTTTCATAACACTGCCACTGCTCTCTAAAAAATTATTTGGCATTCCCAACGGTAGTGGGAGAATCTTTACCTGCTTTCTGTGTTGGTCTGTTGGGAAGAGAAGACACTGGGAAATTGCAAGAGTGAAGCGGCTTTCCTTACCCTGTTCACTTACCCTAATAGTCACTAAGCTGTGAGGATGCTGCTTCCTTTCTCTCACTTTACTCTCACAGTTAAGTTTTCTACAAATACTCAAATCCAAATGAAATGTGCCTGCATGTGTCCTCATTGTCACTGTGTCCTCTGCAGCTTTCCCAAGGATGGCAATGAATGGGGTGTCAAGAGGAATCCTCTTATCCTCTGCTCTGATGACTGAACAGAGGAAGCAGGAGGTTGTGTTATTGAACTGAAAAATGCCAAATAGCCACATGGAAAAAAACCACCTTGGAACACTCAATTAATGATAATGTAAATATATTCAAAACTGGATTTTAGTAAATAATACTTAAGATGAATGATTGCAATATTATTCATATGGTTGTTCCTGAGAAATTGGACTCCATTAGTTAATACCTTAACATCAGGCATGAATAACTTACAGTCAAGTTTTAGTCTTTTTTCTTCAGTCAAGAAAAATTATCTCTCTATCACAGAAAGATGATAGTGATGTAACCATTTCAGTACCTTGAGCTGACTGTGAGTTCAGAATAATGAGACATCATAAAAAGTGTCATTTTCAAGTTCTGGAGGAGATTTAGAGAACAGCAGAACATAAAATGTCAGGCAATGGTTGTTCAAGTGAAATTAATGGTATATTGGTTTTGAATGCCATATAAACATTAGCAAAATTTAGTATATTTTACAAATCTTTTAAAAATCTAGATTCCATTTTCCTGCAGTCTTAATTGCTGTAGATTGGAAGGCATCTTCTCCTATCCTAGAATGAGCTTTACCCTGTAACTACAACTTCTAATGTGAAAAATATAAAAAGTCTAAGAAGTATCAGCAGATGTGAAGGCATGTTTTATTCCAATCCCTTCTCAAATCAGTTTGCTGTGCTGTCAGACATGAATTTGCTTAAAAGCCATTAAGCTATTTTATAGCACCACAGTTAGGAAAGGTAAGAAATAGGTCTAAAGGTCATTTTGTGCTTTTCCCTGCCTGAAAACCATTTGCTAGTGTCTCGCAGTTGTAGTACATTGTGTGGGAAGACACAGGCATGCACACCCTCCGTTATGAGCTCTGCAGTCTTTCAGGGTGTGTGTTGTGCTCCTGTAGCTGAGCATACACTGTGAGCAGGAGTGACCTAACATTTCCTGTAGGTCTCTCTGCTGCCTCCCCCAGCTTGCTCTTCTCTCCTCCCCTTGGTTTTGTTTGCTCGCAAGAGAGCAGTGAACAGCACTACTGCCTGCATGAGTTGGCTGAGGATAATTTGAAGGATTCTCTTGCTGTTGCCTATTTCCTTGCATGATAAGAAAAGTCCTATATTTGTCTCTGTTCTCCGCTCTAAAGATATTATTTGTCCTGTCAGAGGGTAAACCTTCTGGATCAGGAATTTATTCTGATTAGTGTACCACCGTGGGGTTCTGTGAGAATACATATTTCAATAGCATCATGTTTCAGTGAAACAGGCTGCTGATATCTTTTTTTTTCCATATTACCAAAGGGAAATTGAGGGGTGAATGAAGTATGTGACAACCAACTTAGTAAGGTAATTTAGAGTCTTATTGCATTCTGTGTAAAACTGATACGTTTCCAAGTGCAAACTAAAAGTCTGTTTGAAAGATTTATGCTGGGGTCACAGTTGAGAAATACCCTTTTCTTTTTAGCTATGTGTCTTGCAGCTGGGTTTTGAATTGCTTGGAGTCTGCTAATCGGCTTTACTGGTAGACCTGCTGAGAAAGCATTGCAGTCATCCAGGCGAAGCACAGGAAACGTACGGATTAGATTTCTGAGTAATTTTTGGACATAGGCAGTATGAATCAGTGAGGAACGTTTCATAAGCATTGACAGGCCAATTTAACAGTGGCAGTAATGAGCTCAAAACCAAAAGAAGTAAATTATTTTTCCTTTCCCATTTATTCTGAGATTTGTACTTTGTTAATTTTCTTAGACCTTGATAGGAGGATGGATTCGATACCATCTTCCACTATATAAATTCTATATGCATTTAGCTGTTTTGTACTTTCATGTGAAAACCTGCCAAAGTCTGCACAGGGTAAGTTCATCTCTGCATGTTCACGTAAGTGTGTGCAAGACTGGTCCATTAAAACCCTCAGGTGACCTTTGTGTCCAAGTTCAAGTGTCAAAGCTGTGTTAAATACTTTATTTGAACTATAACTGATGCTAATGCATTTGCCCCGGCTTTGAAAATGAAACCAAGAATTGCAGTTCACTGCGTATTTCAGATGTGCAAGGGTCTTCTGCACAGTAGCATGGAGGTGAAGTGCTGGTGTGCAGTCCTCTCCATCTGCTCATGGATGAACCGGTGGTGGGAAAAGGGGAGCTGGCTTCAGGAGCCTGGGACTGTGCAAAAGGATGGGAATCTTTGTACCTTGCCAAGAGTGTACGAAGTCCTTATTCTGTGTTGTGGCTGGTCAAGGACAGCCTGGATCTCTAGATGAGATGTAGAAAAGCAACATTTGGCTGAAACTTGGTGCTAGAGCTGTCATCTTGGACAGACATTCCTAAAATTGTTAAAGCTGGCTTCATGAAATAGCAAAATAGGCCTTTAGTCACATATGAAACATCAAGGGTCTTGTTCTGCCGTTATGTCTCAGCAGATTACTAGGTACCTCCAAAGCAGTGAATCCAGATCTGGGATGCTGGCTGGTGCTCAGGCAGGACAACTCGCTCACTAACTCTCATGTGCTCTGCAGGAAGAACTCAGAAAACCTGTGTTTATTTCTGTCCTCCAATACTCCCTTTCCCAATCAGAAAGTGGACTGATATTGCTAAATACCCCTAACTACTACCAAAAATCCTTCAAAATCTTATTTGGAGGGTCTTATTTTGACTCCTCACATGTTTTAACCCATCCTGTCTTACTGTACTGATGTTTACTGATGTTTTTACTAGGCTCCCCACAGTTATTTATAGGCATTTGTTGTTTAGTTCCTGATGATTTATAAGATTCATGTGCTAATTTGCATTTCCTTCTGTTAGTTCTCAGTTTGGTCTGAGTATGGATCCACTTGAGAGAGATAAGTGTTCATATATAAGAAAGCCCACAAAGCATATAGCAAGGGTTGGGTGGTTTGTTTTTCCTTGCTTTCTGTTTTTATGCAGAAAGAGAAATTCCAGTTTGAATTTCTGGTGTGAACAGTGCCATATGGTCTTACTAAACATATCAGTGCATAAAATGTCTCAAATAATAGTAAAAATAATAGTCAAAAGGGAAGGAGAGGTGGCTAAAAGCACCCCTTCAGAAACCATTATTCCGCATGCATGTTGCCTGTACAGAGCAGAAGGGGCAAACAGTCTACTACCACACTACCACTACCACAGAACATGGGATTTAACTGGGACCATTGTATAACTTTCTGGGAAAACAAAAATTTGACAGGTTGGGAATGTGGTGGAGATAGACTAGCCTAGATGGTCTAGTAAGGGAAAACACCCAACAACCTCTAAACACTTTTTGTAAGAACAAGAGAGTCAGTAAGGAGTGTATCAGAGGTACTTGTTTTGTATTTTTAGGCCTTTCTGTTACTCAGAGGGTCAGCTCAACAGACTTTTAGTTATTGAGCATAATTTCAGGTGTAGTTTTTCCTTTATCACTTAGACTATTTTTAATTGTCCATAACTGTTCTCTTTCCATGCAGGGCAAAAGTAGCCTAAGACAATGCAGTAGGGAGGGGTTATTTCCAAACAGACGATTAAACCATTCCACTAGAAAATTACATTAGACTGGAATGAATTGCAGCTATGGAAATGCTATTACTTTGGTGAGTTATATGCAACGACCCTTACAGAAGGGTGTAATAAGGTTTGCAAAATCTAGATGCAGAAGTACCAACTTCAGGGAAAAGAAATAATGTAATTGAGGAGGCTCTTGGGTCTGGTAGATGATTTGAAGCAGGGTGTCCTCCACTAGAATGTAACAGAGTGAGCTAAAATCAGAATGGATCTATGTTTTGACAGGTGACAAGATAACTTTCCAGTGATGCCAACCCAACTACACAAAGCTAAAATGACTGACAGACCCCTATTTGGTTGGCTTTGGGTTTTTTCCTGTTGAGTCAAGACAACTGCTAATATGTTTAGAATAAACTACTTGCTAAGTGCTTTCCTGGATTGGGACCAGGGAATGCACCCAGCATTTTTCAGGATTCATCTCCCATATAGCCTATGAAAAACCCGATATAGCCAGGGACTATCAGTTGAGTAGACCCCCCCCCCCCCTTTTTTTTTTTAACCTTTTAAAAACTGTCATAATTAATAGAATTTTATTGTGCTAATGTTGTATGATCTGAATGCTTAATAAGACAATATGAAGATTCCACAGTCCACATTTGCACTGACATCGGTTCTTTAAGAAATAAATCCTCTCTGTTGTGCTTATGTTTCTAGTTCTTGTAGATTTCTAAGGGAAATGTGGAACAACTTTTTTTGAAAAATCCTTTACAATACAGTGTTTCTGAACAGTGCTTTCTAAATAATCTATACAATTTCACAGATTCTTCAAACCTCGCAGACGTTCTGGTAACATCTTTGAATTACTCGAGTGTGGAGATGAGTGGGTGTACTCGATAGAGAGGAGGAAACCATGAAAATAACCATGCTATGTGAAACAGAGATCGTGTGTTAAATTTGTCTGGCTTTGGGTTTTTTTGTGGTTTTTTTTTGTTTGTTTTAATTTGTACTGAATAGGCTCTCTCACTTCTGCACTTAAGTGTGGGGTTTTTTTTAGGCTATATCCAGTAAAACTGAATGCTTACTATGACACGATGATCCGATATGATGGAAAAATCAGGCAGACTGAAAGTCGATGATAAATTAATTCAGAATATAAAACTAGACTTTCTGGCTCCTGTGGTATCTATGAAAGTGACAGAGTATTTCATAGGGGCAGTGCCAGATTGGACCAGCAGTGGCACTGCTCTGTTTGGTGTCTGACGTAAGAGGCAGGGTCAAGAGACACCAATAACTGCATTGTTATTAATTAATACATTAAAATGGTGGACAGACCTGTTTGCTTGTTTGTTTGTTTCTTTTTTCCCCCACTGATTCAAGACACCTGGTTATGTGCTTAAAATGTTACTTGCTAAGTGCTCTACTGGGTTAGGCAGAAAAAGCTCACGCTGCAAATGCCTATTTTGTTACTGAACAAGTTAATTTACAAAGTTCTGGCTTGGTGGAGAGCTAGGGTACTGTTGTGGACTGGGTATTCACGGAAGGTGGCGAGGCATTTCCATTGCTAAGGCAGACCAAGTTAAGAGTTTTCATGAGTGTGGTCAGTTTGGTCATTCTGACTTTTCTGTGAAAAACAATAGCAAGGATTAGTCTTGTGCATATATTATATTTGCTGTAGAATTTTCTGTACAAAATCTGCTTGAAAAGATGAAGCAATCCTTATCTGTAATAAGTATGGTACATTCAAGGCTCCTTTTGCTAGTAGTGCATTTTTGATCAATTAAGTATGTCTGAAACTGGTCTATAGTAGGTTAATCCACTTTTCTATCTACAGTCTTTCCAGAATAATAACAGTATATCCCTCATTAAAAAAAGCTAACAAGCAAGGGGAAAACCAAAATATTCCAAGAAATAAAAACTGAAGTGAGTAAGTAGATGCTGTGCCTGACTTCCCCTTCAGCTTCACGCCACTGCTGAGGAATCCTCCCATCTGGTCCATCTTTTGATGCACTGGAGGAAATAAAATGCAAACTCAGGCATGTGAAATGGAATTTCACACATCCAATATAGCCAGTTAATGTGATTCTTAGTTTTCCACTGTTTTGGTAAGGTTGGAGTTTTGTGGCAGGAGAAGAAGGGTTTTTTTCCCCAATTATTTATTTCCTTCTACTATACAGATTACTTATTTTGTAATTTTCTGTGAGAGCCAGTTAATTTAGAGATACTGGCTGAAAGAGAGAAAAAACTTAGTTTCACAGTGTTTCTGAAATTAGCATATGCTCTACTGTCAGGGTAGCAAACCTAAATCACATAGACCTCCTTAAATACATATTTTTATTCCTAGGAATGCAGTTATGAAAAAAACCCACCATAATTCAGAATATTTGAGCTGTCAAAAATTCAAATTCATAAGTTTATGAATACCCCTAGATGGCACTACATGCTTTATTTGTTCAAAAATAAACAAATACTATATATGTAAATAAAAACAATATCATAACATCTAATGATGGTCTCTAAAATGTCAGTTATATAATAGATTCCATATTTTCTCTAATAAAGGTGTCTAACGAGTTTTTTTATAACATTCTTGTGTGAGGATTGTCTGATATTATACCAGAGTTTTTTTTGAATTTTGTTGTGAAAAATTTATACAAGGAAGTACTTGAATACAATTTTTCTTTTAAAAAGTATAAATATTTCACTAAAGTATGTTTGCATTTTTTATTTAGATTGTAACATGTTTTAAAACTTCCCTAGTAAAGCCATGCCAACAGTGAGAGAAGGGACAAACAGGAGTGGACTGGGTCTGAGTGGTTGACTTGTTTGTTAACAGTAAAGGCTTTTACAATAAAATTTAGGTATAATGAATCAAAACCATTATGAAGAAATAATGGGGTTTCTCCTACATCAGGTGACAGCCATGTTTCTTAAGATAGTGAGTTAACACATTCAGCAGAATTTAAAGAGTAGACTTTTTAAAGGTAGGTAACAGGCGTTACGTAAGACAAGGTTAATCATACTATATTGAAATTAATAGGAAACTGGCAAACCAATAGACTATTAACCTAGAAGAAATTATCCTAGTTTGGGTTTTATTTGCTTATATATTTCTTTCCATGTGTGGATTAATCCTTCCTGGTGACCAGTTAGGTTTGCAGTATGTTATTATGTTCTTCTTTTTCACCTGTTGATTACTTTTATTGAGGAACTACCCTAGAATACAAAATCTGGGCAAGACTACCCCATAGGTTTGTGTGGGGATAGATGACCTCCACGAGCCTGCATCAGCTTTTCACGCAGTGCAAACACAGGGCAGTGCAGCACCAGGGCATCTCTGTGTGAGTACCCAGGCTGGCTCATCATTCACATCCTTGCTTCATGGGGTCTAGGTGCCAAAAGAGTCTGTCAAGAGAGCAGAGGAGCTACGTTTTTTGTTTCCTACCCTCTCCATCCCCCCAAACCAGGGAAAAATGCCCTTGCACATTTGTGCAGCACTCTCTCAGGTTTCTTTCTGGAAGGAACAAAGATCTTGCTGGCCCTTAGAGAGGGCAGTAAACCCAACTATTGCAGTAACATAACAGAGAAAAACCTCTGTAAGGGTTTTTAGGTGCTAAAACAAGAATGTGAGTCTTCCCAGGTGTCTTTTAAATTCAGTGGAACAAAAAGATTCTTGCAGAGGGCAGTATCCATCACGCAGGTTTCCTGCTCCAGCAGGAGGATTTTTCCATTGAGGGTGCCCAGCTGACTCATTTAGTGAGAAAGGCAGAAGTCTTAGGGCTGGTCTGTGTTTGTGCTATTAGAGAAGAAACAGGTGAGAGAAGTCTTCTCTGGTTCTTTTTGTTGGCTTTTTATACAGAAGCGTCTGCCATATGAATTACTGTTACTGTTGTGCTCCAGTTGGTATGCTATATATCCAGGTATAAGTCTATGTATATTTATGTGTAGGCATTTCAGTGTGATCACAAGTATCAACAGTGTTAATAAGCTTCAGTTTCAAAAGGTAAAGGATGACAGCTGAGCTGCTAGTGATATCCAAGAGGAATCTGTGATAGCATTTCTTAGTAGTCATTGCTAGTGGTGACACCTGGACCATTGCTGGAGTAGCACTGGGGAAGGTGGCTTCAGTCCTGTTGGCTTGGGCATAATTGTTTCTGCGACATCTGGTGGTGCAGAAGAACTGAAGTAAGCAAAGATGAAAACCACAAAAATCTTTAACTGTGTTCTAAAATGGTTAATAATCGTCAGAAGACACTTCTACTATTAATGCAGTGTTTCAAAATGGTGTTTGTGGCACCTTTGTCACACCAAATGCTGTAATGGAAAAATAAGGCTGAAAGCTGAAGTGATGGGGGTTGGGGGGAGGCACCCAAAAGCCTACTGGATTAAAATGAAATAGGCTATGTGTTGGACAAGAGCAAAATATTCAGACATCCTGGGTGTTCATTTTATGCATTAATCTGCAAGGTTATTTTTCTGAATCCTTAATTAGCCAGGTCTAGGTGATGTTGCAAGTTGCTTAGTAGGGAATTTTTTGTACTTTTTTTAAAGTTGGTGTTCAATAAGTAAGAATAAAATTAACAGGAATAGCAAGGAAACCTTGTAATGGGGTTGTGCATGCTCTTTATGCTGGTTTTCAGTGCTTGGTGATTTGGGCTGTTGTTTAACTGTATTTCTATACACAAATTTAACAGACAGTGATGTCCTTTTCCTCTCAGTTTCCTACTAAATAGTGTTCAAGTTCACAGCACATATAAAAGTGTATCCATGTATTTTCTCTTAGGTCATCAGGCAAAGATAGAAGAGTAGTAAATAGCCACATGACAGTAGTTTTCAGTTGGTTAGATAGATCCAATCTCCATGTGAATCCTGTGTAAACTACAAAAGATGCAAAATCTACTAATTTGTCTCTAGCTCTCTTTTCAGAAAAGGGTATGTTCATCATCATGATTAATTTTACTGCTACAGATAAATGCCAGAACATGAAATACAGACTGGCATAATGTTGCTGTTTGCTGGTAGCAGAGACATGTATGTTCTCAATGCCAGGAGTACAGACACACAAATAAAACTTGAACTAACATTTATTTTGATGTATAAGATATGTAAGGAACTGTTAATGGATCCTTTTGCTGTTTCAGACATAAAACCAAAGTGTGCAATAAACCAGGGAATAATATTTGAAATTAACTAAATTCCATATGAACCAAGGCTTTCCTGTTTCTGCTATCTTTACCACACAGTTATCTCTCCCTCTTGGCTGTCTGTTGGATTCAGGCCTCCCAAATCTTTTCTCTTCTTACAGCTGGGACACAGTAACTGCCACTGAATTTAATTCAGCCACAAAAGGACAGGGAAAATTAAGTGAAATTCTCAAACCAGAGAAGGCAATACCAAACTCCTACTTCTGCAAGACAAGGATTTCCCTAGGATACCTGTAGGTATCCTCCAAAGGAGCTCTGTATATTCTCTAAGTAAAGAGCTTTATGAAAGTAAAGAAGAAACGGGCCAGGTGGAAAAGAATTGTGTGTTGAGAGTGGTGTTTGGTGCTGTGTTTATAACCAGAAACAGTGCATTTGGTGGTGAAACACTGTTGAGGAGTGTGTGCCTAAGGTTAGAAGACGGGGTTTGACTGCATAAGAGCTCCAGGCACATATCAAAACCCCGGTGATACTTACACATACAACAGTGTCATATGTCATCTGTACATATATTTATGTATGCATAAATATACACACGCTTACACAGATGTTATCACATATATGTTAGTACATTATATCCAGCATCACAAAACAAATTGTTCATGCTTTTTCCATTTTAACAGTTGTACTTGAATGAAGAGGAAAGATCTAACAGTACACTAATAGAATAATGTTCTGCTTGTTGCTGAAAGGGAAATACTGAGAAAGCAGATAATTGTTTTATAATTGTGCTCCTTCAGAAAGGAAGAATCAGTAATTACTGAAGTGCAAAGGGAAGACAAATCAATTGAGAGGAAAACTGAAAAGTTTGAAAGGAAGATGTTGGAGATACCTGACTGTGATTTAAAGACGATTTAGTCTGTGATTACGAAATCTTTTCCATTTTTAAAAAATAATGATAAACTTGATTAGTTGTTTTGTTTTCACTTTCAGAGCTAACATTCACTTCATTGTTGCCATGATGCAATGAACTTGGTTCTTGAAAAAAAGAGCGTAATTAATTATTTTAGATTTTTATTTTAGATTATTTAGATTTTTAAAATATAAATAATATTTATCACTGTTTCTCCTCATGTAAAGACACTGAGCATCCTTACTTCATAATCTTAGGGGAGTAAAGGGAATGAGCATTGCATGTGGAAAACTGTATGTGGGAAATATATGTGACCTCCTTGTGCTGGGTGCACAAGAAAGGGTGTAGCAACCCCAGAGGCATCCTCTGTCTGCTGTGCAGACGCTCTTTGTCCAGACAGCTGGTAGGGAGCCAGGGACGAGCTGTGGTGTCTGTGTCTGCTGCTTCTCAACAATAAGCCATCCTGCAGTTAGTATTGTAAAGACGCATAAGTGCACAGAGTAAGTGTGGTCTTGTGCAGAAAGCACAGTCTGAATATGTATCACGAGGCATGTTGAAACAGTAAGACAACCGCTTTATTTATTTTTAATGTGTTTATTCCAGAAATAGAAGTCAGATGGTTGCCGGTCAAACTGTAAAGGATTTCGCAGAATGATCGTGCTTGTGGGTTGTGTTTGTTTTTTTTTTTCTCTTCTTCTATTTAATGATGAAAATCATGGCATTTTAATGTCTGGAAAACATGTGGGTGACCCAGGAATTACTATTATTTGTTCTGGCTATCAGACAGGGAAGAAAAAACTATATTTGGCAGGTTGATTTATAAAAAATGGCAGTTGTTTATTGCTGCTTCTGGGGCTGGGAATATTAGAGCACGTTCGAGGCAGATGGACGAGCCAAGTCACAGGGTCATTTGGGCAGGTGATAAATTGTCCAGAGTAATTTCAAAATTGTACTTCAGGGAATACTGCCTCGTAGAGAATTGAGTAAGTGCTGCTCCACATTCAGCAGTCTTTTAGAAAACTGCCCGCAGCCTGTTTTCATTGCTTACAGCTGGACTGCAGGGCAAGGACTGGGGCAGACAAATAGTTTTCACAGCTCTGTAAAACCATGGCTTCTCCTTCCTTCTCTCCTGCCCTTTTCCCTTCCTTGAGTGTTGCCACACACACACACACCCCGCCACACACACCCCACAGGCACACAACAGCTGGAACACATGCAGCTGGAAAAGTATTCAGAGATAAAACAGTATCTGGCTTGCAGGATGAGTTTGCCTGGGAGCTCCTTGTATTTTACGTTCATATTTTCACCACCTCATTAGAAATAAGAGGGCCCATCACCTTCCCCACAGAAATGTTTCAAGACACCTCAGCTCTGTGTAAAGGGCTCAGTTTACCTGCCCCAATCATGACACGCGGGCAAAGCTGTCAAATGGAAAAAATGACAAAACCCTAATGTCCTGGCACTGTTACCATAGTAGACGACGTCATAAGAGGTTAGTGGGGAAGGGCCAGCCTGCAGTCCCAATGGTGGTGGTCCAGTGCTCCTCCCAGCACTCACCACCTTTGTTGTTCAGGAACGCGCTTCAGCATGGATCTTGCTGACCATGTATGAGACACTGTCACTCAGTGCTCCTGGTGGTACCACCTGAACACTGTGCAGTCTTACTGAGCCCATTTCACACATACTGAGTTGTTTTTTGCATATACTGGTTACAATTGACCTCCTCTCTCCTGCCACCTCTGCATTTTTTATCGTTCTCTTCCTGAGTTATTAGCTCTACCATGTGCAGACCAGGTCTTCTGAGACACCTGAAGCACCTAGTGCTTGGCTGTTGCTGCCAAAGCATACTGTAAAATTAATCTCAAGTTTTGTGGGTCACCTAAATCACAGTAATATTGGCTTGGATTTGGAAATATTGTCTCAGTGCGGTAGTTGAAATGTTAGTCTTTTGATGGCCACCATTGGATACAAACACTCTGAGAAAGGATGGATAGAGTTACTTGCTCTAAATTGGAGAACCTTTTCTGGATGTTTTTTGGATGTAATGTTCATCTTCTCTGTGGGAGTGTATGAAAAAAAGAAGGAAATCAAAAGAAAATACTGCACAGGCACACGGTATAGACAAATTAGAACATTTGGAATGGATGGACTGAAAATGTACTGCAGGGATGCTCTGGGGAGCAAGAATAAGAGAAAGCACAGAAACCAGAGGGAAATTCTGGTCTACTTACTGAAAGTAAATCCTTGTCCTCCAGATGTTTGGTAACAGAAAAGCTTGCCTTTAAAAATGCAAGTGTGTCAAAATCTCAACACCAATTTGGTATTGCTTATAATACACAAAGAGAAAGTATGGATACTCTTTTTGTTAAAAAATTTACATGGTATTGCTTCGGCAAGAGCTGCAATAGGGAAACAGAGCCAGCCTTTGCAAAGTGCAACCTAGTGAGTATTTTGTACTTGGAAAATGGGGCAAAATATTCTGCAGCAAAGTTTAAACAATTTATAGCCAAAGGACAATTTGAAAACAAGGCATGTTGAGCATATCCACTAGAAAACAATAGAAAGCCACTGCTAAGACAGCCAAGGAAGTAAAGGGAGATAACACATATCTGTGTCTGGAAAGGCTGAGTCCTCGCATTACGCCCTCAACAGGAATAAATCTGACGTGGTGACTGCTGAGCTAGGGGCAGCCTTCCCAGGGAGACAGCGTGCTGTGACAGCAGAGGCACTGGGCAAGGCTGGCGTGGGGCAGCTTGCCCTGCAAATGGGCTGGGAGAAGAGCACGCAGGGCCGTTAAGCAGCGCAGAAAGCGGTGACAAAATGAACGTGCAGGAGGGTGCAAGGCGAGGGAAAGGGAGTCATGTTGGGGTGGCCAGGGTCTTGGTGCATATCCTGCAGTTCTCCTACTGGAGTCCCAGAAACAGTGCAAGAATGATAGAAAAGAAAGTCAAGAAATAGGGGGTGGGGGTATAGGAACCTTAATTTAGAGTAAAAAGAAATTACATGGTATTGTTATTTTTCAGTGGAGCCTTCTGACTAGACTTATCACTTCTTTGTGTAGTTCATGATTTGTTGTTGATTAGTTTTAGTAAATAATAATTTAGTAAATAATAATGTATGACATTTTTGTGCACGTTTCAAATTCATAGGCTGACATGTTGTGTCATTTATAAAGTAAACAGTCTTGTTGCATTATTCATATGGTGAACTACAGCTAGACATTGTGTTTATCGAGGTACTAAAAAAAAAATATTAAAAAATTACTAAATGTAAACTCTTCCTGGAGAGACTATGTAATAGTAAGTACCATGAGAGGTACAATGGTTTTACATATTAGGCTTGCTGTGTACTAACAGTTTTCTTTTTCAAAATACCTTTGATATTTTGTGTATTTTATTTTGTGATATTTTTTTAGGATTCACATTGCTTGCTCTGCTGCCCCTTTCAGCACTGTGGGAGTGATGTAATGTAGTGAATAAAATGCTAAAACAGAATTAACTATGTTAAAAAAACAGAATTAATTATTTAGATAATTTATTTAAAAAAAAAAAAAAGTGAAAAAATCAGTCCAGGCACAATATCCCCTTATCAGCATGTCATTGTTATAGCACTAAAACACAAAATCTAAGTTGATCATGCATTTATTCCGGAAAAATTTTACTCATCAGAAGCAAGTGTTATTTTAAATAATATTTTGGAAATAGGCAAAAATCAAAGAACCCAAATAGGACTGTAAAAGAATGCTTCTTCCTGTAGTTCCTCTTTTCTGATACAACTTGTATGTCTTTTCTGTAGGTTTTTTGTTTTCAATCTCTCACTTTTTCATAGGCTATCCTTATGAGAGCTTTTGAGTATTCAGAACTGTGTGCATGCATGAACTCGCTTTTCATAATAATGATAGCCATGTATTTACCAAATGTTGAACTTGGTTGCAAAAATAGAATAATTCAGCATATGAAATGTCTGCTCAAGACAGTTTTTTGTACTAAACCAAGTAAACACAATATTTTATAAAAGAGTGCTATGTGCAAATTTCCGTAATAATTTCTTTAAACTGGTAATATTTTTCAGACTACATGAAGTTTTTATCAGGCAACTGAATTTTTAATTTCTGCTCGCAATTTTGAGGCAAATTATTAAGACTATGATTCTGGTGTGTTCTTCCTACCTGGACAGGTATCAGTTCTTTTTTGGTATTTAACTTTTAAAACCCCAAAAAAGATCCCCTATGTAATTTTGAGTGACAGTAAGATTTTTAACTGTAAGCTTTGTTTGCACTTCTCAGAAAAAAGGTTTTCTATAGTGCAGTTCAATTAGCCTTGTAATTTTTAAAATAATATGTCCATATTGTGAAGCATTCACTTAGGCCTCAAATGATTGATAAGCAATTAGCACAATAATTTATTTACATATATACTTCTAGAAATTATTTGATTTTTATGTGTGTGTGTGATTATGATATATGAGTGATGTGATCATATTTGCTATACCAAGATTTTCAAAGGAATAAGTGGATTTTGTGCATTTTGGGCTTTAAGGATCCAGCTGATAAAGACTTCTGACTTTTGCATAGTACTATGCACTAATCAACCACCTTGACTTCTATTGATAGTCTTTTTTTTTTTTTTTTTTTTTTTTTTGATAAGGATTGGCCTATGAACTCTTCTTTTTGATTACTATAGAAAGCAAATTTAGATTCTAATATACTATGGAATTTTACATATTTTATTCACCACTTATTTAATCTTAACTCAAATATATAAGCATTAAAGTGTAACAATTGCCTCAAAACCCAGCATTTTGGGGCTTTTTAAAATGAAGTTATTACTTGCTATTAAAAGAAAGCCTTGTGAATCAATGTGGTCTCAGGACCACATTGATTCACATCTCCCAGTCCACAGGAAATTTAACATAGCAACTTTAATTTTAAATTCCTTGCCCATTATTTCCATGTTTGGAAGAATATCCTCAACAGCTTCAGTAAGACACCAACTTAAACTCCTCAGGTGAAATATTCCGCATTATTTCAGTGCTTTGCTATTAGATCATTATGTCACTGTATTATAATTAGGACTTATTATTATATATAATTCAAAATTATATTTTGAAATTCAAAATTATAATTATTTTGAAGTTCAGATATGTGGCAGCATGACTTTGGGGGAAGGCATCCTGTAAAAAGAACTGGTAATTGAATAATGTTAATGAACCATCCCCTTAAATCTCAAGCTGTTTGGGTTTTTCTTTTTTGGGGGGGGCGGGGCGGGGTTAGGATGATGTAAAAGAAAACTTTATTTTCCTTTTATTCACACACTTTCATTGACTTCCCAAGCCTGGTTCTGGCTGAGACAAGGGAAGCTCCTTGAAGTACTTGCAGCGTGTCATGACATACAGATTTAGTGAAAAGAAAAAACATAGAGAGTTGTTTTATAGAAACAATAGTTTCAGATACAATTTTTTTAAACACGCAAACTTTGAAGTTTCTGTGTACATCTAATCTTCTGGTGCTTTTCCTACTATCAGAAAGTATCTGATTTCATTTCATATTCAGAGTTAGGAAGTTAAAACACAACTACCTTTTAAAAAAATAAACAACAACGAATGATGCTTAGGAAAATACTGAGGTTGAAAGAGGTTGGTTACCTGTGTGCCATTTTTACAATGTTGTTTATAAAAATATGTTGTTCTGGGAAATGCCGTGTCTTTCTATGTATTTATAAATACTGCCTGCAGTGTATTCACTTTGTGTTTATCCATTTTTATTGAATCTTACTGTTGGATTTGGGAGTATGGGAATCTGAATTGTGTCCTGCTGGTTTTGATGGCAGGTTCAGGCAGGGCAGTGCCCTGTTCCTCTCTTTAAAATGTGTGGCTCAGAGGAAAAGACCTAGCCTGCTGGGGGTAGACTGTAATTATCTCCAGAGTTGTGCTTTAAAAATGGAAATCAGAAGGGTTCACAGGGTTTGTGAGACCTGAGTGATCAATAATGTCGTAAACCAATTTTATTAGTCATGGCACTTTTTCTGAAAACTTTGGTAATTCCTAAGGTTCTCCCTAAATTGTCTCAGCATTTTTGGCACAATTTATAGTAGATTGCTTTATAAACACATATATGGTATTTATCATTTTATTTCACATTCATTAAGGATGAAAACTGCTTGTGTAAGTAATTACAACTGGGGAACATAGGCTTCAGAAGCTGATACTGATCCCTAAAGCTGCTATTAGGTACCTGACTTAGAAACATATAGAATGACAGAACCATAGAATCATCTAGATTGAAAAAGGCCTTTGAGATCATCAAATCCAGCTGTTAACTTCATGCCCTTATATTTTATATGTTGTAGTCAGTGATAATTTTTTAGGATTCACATTGCTTGCCCTGCTGCCCCTTTCAGCACTGTGGGAATCCCTGCCTTGGCCTTTCTGTGGGCAGATGAGTGATGATGAATAACTTGTTTTTTTTCTCTTGTTGCTGCCAAAGTACATCAGCACATGAATATGAGAAACTCTTGCTCAGCTAGTAAAAAAAATAATAAAATCATAAATAATATTTCAGGCCATTTAGGTACTAACTGTATCTCCAAGCTGCCTCCTTTGTAGGATATAAAAAAAAATATAAATTATAATAAATGAAATGCTCTCTCTAGCTCAGCTCCGTTCACAGAGGTCTCCAGCTTGAGTTCAGTGATGCTATCACTTGAGATACTTGGCCCGTCAAGAAGCTTGAGCTGAAGGTCAGGTGATGTTGCTTGAAATAATGCTGAAAAAGGAACAGAGCTATACTTCCGGATGACAAAACTCTCAATCTCTGTGCTTATGTGTGTAGTTCAAGTATTTTTTGCCATATGATCACTCTCAGTTTAGTACTATGACTTGAGAAGAGCTTCAACTAAATTTTGTCCCAGAGGCAGGCTGTTAATATTGCATGTTTGTGTCTTTCTGATAGCTGTGAACTGGGTTTTGTTTGTTTATTTTTACTTTGCTTCAGTTAATGGACATAAATTCTTTCTGTCATCAATATAAGTGATGAATGAGAGAGAACTCCACTCTGTAAAAACACAGCAAAAATTAGCACTGTATCTTTTATTTCAGGATCCTGAGTTTTGTCATTCCTGGCCTGTTTTCTTCATTGTAGAACTAAAGTGACTGTTCCTCTCTATTTGGATGTAAAGACAGGTCACACACATATAACAGGATAATAAACCCACACGTTTTAGCAGTGAAGTCATGCCCTCTGTCTGAGAGGTAATATAATAGTATGGCATTGGCCAATTCACAGTAGAAAATATATATTGCAGAATTTGTATTTATAAATAGATTTTGCTTCCTGGTTATATGTGACCTTTCCAAGACTTGCCTAAGTCTTTCTTCAGCAAAGCAGTTTTATTAATGCTTTCAGGTTTAACCTGGATATGGCACACTGTCACATTTATATGTTGTTGTGCTGTACTTTTTGCTCCCTGTACAGAAACTGGCTTCCATTTGTACATGCCTTGAATTGGAATAAATGGAACTTCTGTTATAAAATCCAATGTCAGATTGGCTCCATCTAGAAAATAACAATTTTTAAAGGTCACATAAAATAGGCTTTTTTCCAGATATGTTTGATTAAAAATAGTTTGTTCTGTTTATTAAATCACTGGTGTTTTCCCTTCAGGGTGAACTAAAGCAGAAGCAGATCTTTGTGTTTGTCATCAGCTTAAGGTCACAAATAAATATAGATTAAATAGTGTTGTATATATTTTCTACTACTGAATTATCAATTATGAATTATATGTCATAAAATTAGGCACACACACATCAGGAGTCACTGAGTATGAAATGTTACTCTGAGGGCATGGCCAGGCATTTCAATCAGTGCATGTTTACATCTGCTTACACAAATGTGTTTCCAGTGTGGAATGTAGCAACCTGCAACTCCCAAAGAAACTGGCTTTGATAGGAGTTGGATCAGACCCGTAGTATGCCAAGTGGTATTTACAAAGAACGTCTTTTGAAATCAATTGGTGGAATATGAAATGGCTAAATAAAAAGTGATGATTGCCTTTCATTGTTTAAAGCGGATTGAGAGATGGATACTTAAAAAGAGGCGTTGTACTCTCCCTTGTATTCTTTTATTTCCTGGTGAGCTTTGTTACAACCAGTAGCTTAGAAGTGATCATTTAGCTCAGGTAGGAAAATTTGGATCCTGTGGTTTATAATCTCAGTCTAGTTGGTGCTCTGAGGGATAAACCTAATAATACTGGACTAACCCAGAGATCAAACCAAAAACCCCATCATTTTTCTAACTCTTATTTTGCCCTGCAGTCTATCCTGAGGTTCCAGCACTGCCCTTGGTACATACAGCTTTCAGCATTCTTTCCAGAGCCTCCATGCATGTGTGCAGCTCTTTCTGGCTCTCTGCTGTGGCTATTTAATATTCCAGGCTCCACACAGCTCACTTAATATGACTGTCATTTCCTATTGCTCAAGGCATGATGTAAATCCTAATTTGAAGATTAAATCCAAGCTAGCCTTTAGTATTTCTGAGGGGTGGAAGAGGTGTCTGGATGAACTCAGTATTGTGAGATTTGAATAAATTTTCTAGGAAGTCCTAAGACTTACTTTGTCTTTCTTTCTTTTTTTTAATCAGAATTCGGATAATTTAAATGCATCAATTTTGATAATAAACTGAACCTAAAAATCAAACTGAACTAAAAACCACACTAAAAATATTACATGCCAATTATCAGAAGGCAGAAGAGGTAACCTGTGCGTTCCATGACAGCAGTTCAACATATTTTGTGTTCCTTTAGTTAAACTAAATGTGTACCATTAACTTAATATGACAGCCCTTAAACACTTTTAAGCAAGTGGGTTGATAAGACTCAGTTTTTCTGTCTCAGGCTCAGAAATCAGAGTTAGGAGGACCAATTCAAAGTATATGTTCCACTGTAAATGTGAGGAAGGAATAGTCTGCTTCCTGTTTCACATGTGGGAATAAAAAGTCATCAATAAAGTGTGAATAAAAACTGAAATAAAACATGTGAACTCTGGATTTCTTGAACAATTTCTCACTCCTCTGTGACCAATGTTTTGCCAAAATATTAGAACTGTTAGTCTGTGGTTATGTTTCAGCCACTGTCAGAGGCATTGCCAACTCTAGGCAAACGTTTAAGGTTTCCAGGGTATTGAGAAAAAATACGATAATAATATGGGAAGAAATGAGTTCTCAGAAGTTCATAAATTAAATTTATTATTAATCATGATTTTGTAGTTTAGGGAAACTATGAAAAATTACAGTATTATAGCAACCCCACCCCACCAAACATGATAATAATAAAAAGTATCATGCATAATTGGAATGAAACTAAGTAGTAAGCAAAAAGGAGAGCTATCTATTAAATCTTTCCTATTATGTGAAATAAAAATATGGAAAGAACTAGTTCTCAAGGGAACTTTAACTTTTTCTGAGTTGCAGTAATCTCATGTCACTCCAGTATTTTTTTGAAATGTGTTGTCGAAAATTTGCACCTAGTGCTGGTTAAGCTGAATATTTAGGTATGAAATTAGAAGTCTATATAATATAAAGTGGCCAGATTTTCAGAAGTGTTTTATAGCTGCAATTCCTGCTTATTTGAATGGCATTTGTGAGTGGTGAGTGTTCAATGATAATCAGGCTGTTTATATTTAACTACCTGAGTAATGGGGTTTAGGAGCCTAACTTTAGTTGCATGTGTTTGAGGGTTTTTTTGTTATGAATACTATCTTGATAGGACATCTATTCAAACAGAGAGATTTAACCACACATCTGTACTGCAAAATCAGGGTAAATCAATTTGTGGTCTTCCTAGATTTCTTTCTATCCCACTAGAGGACCAGCTGATGAGCCAGCCACCATCTGCTAAAATGAGTAGCATTAGCTTTCTGTCCTCTGGTTCCTCCCTAACAAACTACACTTCAAACATCTCCCAGGAGTTTTAATAAGGTTTATTTCATTAATACAGGAACTGTGCTTTGTGATTACAAAAAGAAAATGTTATAAAAATAGGACTTCTCTCACTACTCTTATTTAAATGAATCACAATCAGTTTCTGAATAAGATGAAATATTAAACATGCAATATATGACTTAAATCCACAAAATAGTGTGGCTATTATTGTTTTAAAAAACAACACATGCACCCCCATCCAAATGAAATTATGTCAATACATTACCATGACTCAATATTACTGTTCACTTACAATGCATGCTTTGGGTATTTAAATATTTTTTTTCAACCAAGCACACATTTCCATAAGACGTTACTTTTAGGAAAAAGTAACTCAGTTTTTCTCTGCTGGAGAGAGAATATGCAGAGATGTTTTAAAGGTTTTTTAAACATTTGCTTAAGATTTTTCTTATGAAGTTATTTTATTTAATACAGAGTGATCACATTTATTAGAACAGGCTACACAAATAGACTATATAAACAAAAGATGAGCAATAAAAATATATTATAGTTGAAATGCTGATAGAATATTCCCATGTTAAGCAATCCAGATAATATCCAGAGTATGTTCATGCATTTAATAATACTGACCCTGAACGCTAAGCTTCACAGGAGCTATTTCTAGAGTGAAAAGTTTCAGAAATGATGGAAGGTTCCAGTGTTGTATACAGACTGTTGCAGTAATTTCCTTTGCTGGATTTGGTTTCACATAAAATTTTTAGTATGTTATTGTTCTTGCAGCAAATGAACGTTTCTGCAGAGGTACACTACTAATGAAAAGGCTTTGAATAAAAACATACATTACACAGTCATGCCACTGTGGCAAGATAGAATAGTTCTTGCAGAGCCCAAACCCAGTGGCAGACCTCTTCAGTTCAGCAAGGCCCTTTAGTCTGAACTCATTGCTCCAGATATTTGGTTTGAATTTTAGTCCCCCTTTGTAATATCTCTTTCTGTGTCCTGGTTCTACTGGCTCATTTGGGAAGGCTTACTGAGCTATTGCAGTCTTATGGGGTAGGCAGGGAGTGATACATCCGTAAAAGCCAGGCAGAGCTTGGAAATCCTGAAGTAAATACCTTGGCAAATCTATCCACCTGCTTTTTCTTTTTCTTTCCCTCCCTCCCCTCTTTTTTTTTTTCCCCCAGTGCACATTACCCTACTGTACAACTTTAAAATGTTAAATTAAAATGTACCAGCACAAAAAAAATAAATCTTGGAAACTCTATATCAAGATACAAGCTTTGCAGACTATCTCTGCAGTGTGAACTGATGCCCAAAAGTGGGCTCCATGCAAGTGAAAAAACTGTAGATCATCATTTTTATGCAGCTGCGATCACAGGATAGATGCACAGTCTGTTGTGGTGCCTAAGCCTGTAATTACAGAGGCAAGATAAAGATTCAGGAGCCTTGGGTATGTGCAAGTGCTGCTTTTTGAACTCTGGCGGGTTTTAGAGAACCAGATCTTCCCCTGTTTATCACATACACCTAGGTGCATGATTTCAGAAACATTCCCTGTAGAAATGAAGACGTTTGTGCTCGGTTTGGCTCTGATGTTTGTGACCCATTTTTTAAAAAACACACAGGATCCAATACATGAATTATTCTTCACATCTGGTCTTATGGTAAAGCCTAATGGGAAGCTGGAGGCAGTATGAAAACAATGTGGGTGGGAACTTTGATTTTTGTCCAGCCATAGTGTAGAGGTATGATAACTTGCTTTTCTGGAGCAATAGAAGATTCCTGGGGAAGTTGTGATCTCTGTGTAAAATATGTGTTGTTTCTGTCTGACATGCTGCACTTTTTCAAACAAATATTCTGGGGCAAATCCTGCTTTCTCTGACAGAACTTCTGCAACTTTTCATGTGATCAGGAATATATCTGCACTTTGCAGTTGTGGTATAATAACCATGTAGAGAAGGTGTAATCTGAATAAGTGATAGTGTTCCAAAAGAGTAGTTGTCCTTACTATTTTTTCCAGTTCTTAAAAGTAAAATTATTTCAGTTCAGACATCTATTGTCTCAGTTCATATCATGCTGCTAAAACTGTAGCTATTGAAATAGCTGAGTGTAAATACATTTCTTAACAAGACAAATGTGTAATGGTAACACTTTTCTGTTTGTTTCCATTTACAGTATCTCCTAAATATCAATGTCATGTTTTCAATTTTGACAGGAGCTATATGATATTTGTATAAGACATGACATTTTGAATAATGTTACAAACATCTGTTTCCAATGTCTTCTCAAACTGGGATTTGGAATATATTCTCTTAAAATGCCCTAGACTGAAAAAAATTTTTGAACATGAAGTTAATGTCTAAGGCATGTTACCACTGTGCAGGCTTTGCATTTTGGAACTCAAAACATACACCATCATTTTCAAACAAGGATGAACTCCCACTAACAGAAAATGACGTTGAAAGGTACTATAACATGCTCTCTATATTTGCACTTGCACTCATCTACAGTATGGGTACTTAATCTTTGCTTTTAGTTTAGATGTTTAAACATTAGGATACAAACATTGTCTCTGTCATACGTGAATTCTTATATTTACAAATGCAAAATGTGATGTGCCAATATGCCTGTATACCTCTAGCAATCTGATGGTTTCAGCACTAAAGCCTCTGATTTCTATGTCTGTCTGTAAAATTAAATATTTTCTACTTAAAATTCCATGAAATACCAACTGGACATTCTTAATTTTCTAAATGGAACTCCTGCTGAGAGATAATTATGCATATTAGAACATAACATATTTGTCTTGAGTTCACGGAGTTGAGTAGTAACTAAAGGATATGCCTGTATTAGTAGTTTGGAAGTTCTTTAAAACCACTATAGGAGAAAAATGCTAAATACAGTGTTTTACCCCAGACTATTTGGAAGCTGACTGCTGCTGTCCATGCTACAAATTAGCCCACGACAAACCTGAAAATGTCTGTGCTGTTTCTAAGCATATCTGTATAATCTGCTGTAAGACACTTTTCAGATACAGTTTTGGGCCACTCACTTTAAGAGGGACGCAGAGGTGCTGGAGCGTGTCCAGAGAAGGGCAGTGCAGCTGGTGAAGGGTCTGGAGCACAACTCTTATGAGGAGCGGCTGAGGGAACCAGGGGTGTTTGGCCTGGAGAGGAGGAGGCTCAGGGGGATCTTACCGCTCTCTACAACTGCTGGACAAGAATTTGGGGGCAGGGCTCTTCTTCCACATAACAAGCAGCAGGACAAGAGGAAATGGCCTCAAGTTGTGCCAGGGGAGATTTAGATTAGATATTAGGAAAAATTTATTCACTGAAAGGGTTGTCAAACATTAGAAGAGGCTGCCCAGGGAGGTGGTGGAGTCAGCATCCCTGGAGGTGTTTAAAAAATGCATTGATGCAGTGCATAGGGACATGGGTTTAAGTATTGGACTTGGTGCTCCTGGCTTAACAGTTGGACTCGATGATCTCAAAGGTCATTTCCAACCTAAATGATTCCATGATTCTATGATTATTCGTCTAACAAAAGGGGAATATATTGAAATCCAAATGATTATATTAATTTGATATAACCTTAACTACTACATGTGTAGTAGCCACAGGATTCTCAGTATTTTAAGAAAACTGGTAATGATTAAGAGTGATGAACTACTTTTTTGTCATTTTGCTTGGTGAACTGGTACATGCAAATTGGATAGTGTAGCAGTCCAGAAATATGTAAATCTACTTATATTGCTTCTTCATGCAGATTTTTGTGCTTTTAAGGAGGTAAGAAATGCAAAGGTAAATCTTTTCTGAACAGGTCATTGAATTTGCATCTCCCACAGCTTTCTGAGTGTTTAGACACTAAGATCACAGACAAGTAAAGTTATCACTACCTTTATAAGCTTTTTTAATTTCTGAGAATTTCTTCAACTGAAAGGAGTTTTAGGCTTTAAGAAAACTTTTCAGTTGGTGAATTTGTATCCAAAATATGCTTTTTTTCAGTAGCTTATATAGCACTTATATATGCAGCAAAGTGTCAGGTGTGTCAGCACAGTCCAAATTAATGTGCCCAAATTAATGGTCCTTGCTGAGAAATCTCAGCTTTTTTAGAAGTTCAGGATGATACTTCTTCCCCTTTAAACTGCCGAATGAGAATTAAATTATTTGCATCTTGTACATCACCTGTAATTTGTTCCCACAGATTTTCCACATGACGTACGATCTGGCCAGTGCTGTGGTGAGAATCTTTAATCTGATTGGAATGATGCTGCTGCTGTGCCACTGGGATGGCTGTCTGCAGTTTTTAGTACCATTACTCCAGGATTTCCCACCAGATTGCTGGGTGTCCCTAAACGGTATGGTTGTAAGTATTGTTCATTTTTCATTGTGCTTTCTAAACATTATTTTTCTAAACAGTTAGCTTCAGAATTAAGAGTAAAAATACATGCAAATTAATACACTGCCCTGCAATTTATTCAAGGTTACTTTTATGTTTTGTTGGCCGGCTTGCTAATGACTTAGTTTGTTTTGTAGCCTCATCACTGATACAGTGATATTGACTCATTGGCAGTAAACGAGCCAGAAAATACTTTCAGTTTTAAGGTAACCCTGTCATTGGGCATCTGAAAACATGTGTCTCTCCAGTTTTTGCCATTTTAGTATCCATAAGACAGCACCTTTACTGCAGATTAGCATCTTGCTAAGTGCCACATATTTCTATTGTAGAAACATAACTATTTATTCCTTTAAGAACATGATAATACACATTACTGTGGAAGCTCATTGACTGAGGTTGTCAGTCATACAGACAAGTATTTGCAGTCATCAAGCAACAACTTTAATGACAAGCAGCATGTTTGCTGACACCTCATTGTGCAGCTTTCCTAAAAAAATAGTGACATCTCTTCAAAAATGGGATTGCTACAATAAAAAGTAGGTCACCAGGATGCTGACTGGCACATCTTTGCATTCTGCTGCATTCTGGGTTCTGCTTTGTAATATCTTCCATTTACATTTACAAAGGGTATTTTGCTACCACCATGTTAAAGATCTGAATGAAAACCATGCTAACAAGTGAAAGGAAACCTTGGATTACACTTAATTGAAGTATTTCACTTTTAAAGAGCACTGAACTAGGAAATTCTCTCTTTCATAAGAAGAGCTACATCTAATCTAGAAGGCTGTGAACATGCTCAGGGACACCCTTCTTTTCTTTCTGCCTGCCCACAGTGAGGTTTTCTTATGGAAACAGTACTTTATCCTTAATGGCCACATAGGCTTGGAAAGATCCTTTCCAAAAGTTGCACCATTTTTTTTTTTCTTTTTTTCTTTTTTCTAGCAACTGAATCTGTTACTGTTTAATCAAGACTGTAGGGAGATATCAAAACTGAGCAAGATTATGTTCACAGCATCGGCAGATAGGCAGTATTTTAGTCCTATGGCAAGAGAAAGGTTTGTGGACTGCCAGCCTGGAATCAGGAGGATATCTCAGGCTACTGCTGGGGGAAACAGCTAGATCATTTTCTGCCCCCATCCTGATGTTACAAGACATTTCCTGATTGCTTTTCAGGCTCTGAAATTGAATTCTAATTCTTTAGCACTGAATACAGACAGAGAAGCTGTCATGGAGTATCAGTCCTCTGAAATGATGGAAGGAATAGAAGCATGATGGTGATGATGGTTATATACTTTGCTGGTGTATTCAAAGTCTAACCAACAGCTGACTTTGGAATCTGTGGGGGCTTCATGTTCATGATATTGCAAGAGCTTTGGGAAGAGGGGTGCCTTACTCCCCTGGTATACTGTACCATGCAACAATTTAATCTACTCTGAATTTTAAAACATTTGTTACTGAAATGACTGTACCTAATACTAGGATTTGGACTCAAATGCTGTTGAGACAGAAGGTCAGATAAGAATCTTATTTCTTCTGCCTTTGAGTTCTTTGTCTGTGAACTGATAGTGATGGCCATAGCCAAAGGCCAGTATTGTCAGGAAGAGATCTTGCCCTAGCCCCAGCTCATGCACCTCTCCGTCAAAGTATTCCCTTCTACTCAGATTTTAGTTAGTGACTTTAGTAAATTAGTAGGTAAAGATAAGTCCTTGCACCTCCATACATTTGGAGTTTTGTTCAGATTTGAGTCAAATAATTCTGAAATACATCTACCCAAAGGCAAAATTGTCCCTCCTGAATTTCAGTCTTTTTTTGAGTAAGGGGTGTGTGTGTGTGTGCGTGTTGTATGAGCATTTCCCGTGTTGCGGATGGTGGCTCTAATGTACAAACCTCAAAATGACATTGTTACAAGGACTAACCTCAGGCTAATACACCAATTTTTCTCTGAAGCAGAATTTTAACACTTATTCATTGTGATCATTTGCTTGAAGACTTACTTAAGCCAATGTATGCTCAACGACAAAAAGTTAGTTTTCCAATATGCAAGGCAGTTGCAAGCCAAAGCATTTGCAGATAACCTGATGCTAAAGGAATTAGGATGCCATGAGGATGACATGCTGTCTCCTCAACTGACAGCCCAGCATACCCTTCCAGCCCATAGTTCCCTTCTGCCTTGTACATTAGTTGCGTCAGGTTGCAGAGTACAAGAACTTCTAAAAGCTTTCTAGTGAAAGCTGTTTCTTCTGTCAAGCTGATATGTGAAAGTAATCAAATTCCACAGGCATGATCATAATTTTAAATTATAAATACAGTTAAGAAAAGTAACAGCTTAAATTTAATGTCACAAAGGAATAGGATAATTAAACCAAGCTGCATTTTTGCTTACTGTCTCTCTAAACAATGCAACTGAATGCAATTAAAGCAAAACAAATTGGTTGGATCTTCATCTTTGAAAGGATGATTAAAATGTCATAGTGCATCATGAAGTAGACTATGAAATGAAATAGAAAGCCTTCTCTGTGGAAAGGAGTGAGAACACCACTGGTTAATACTGCACCAACCTACAGCCTAAGTAGTTCAACAGAAGTGTTCAGATGACATTTGGAGCCTATCTTCAATAATAATACTAATAATGATGATGAACCCATATTGTGTCTGTAATCTCAGACCGGCCTTCTTGACCGGTTCTGAACATTGGCCTTCATATTCCCATGAAATGAAAACCAGAGATGGCATCTTCCTTTAAGTTTTCTAAATGTGATCACACTTGCCCAGTATCTTTACTGCCATTTGATTGAACCAACTTTATTAATGCTGAGTTTCTGTTGACAGGCAAGATCTTGTGCTTTTCCAGAATATTGAGGCACTTCTCTTCAAAAATAAGAAAACCAGTAAATACAATATAAAAGTAAGCAGCAGTTTTTTCCCTGCTCACTTTTAGTCATGTTCCAACCAATCCATTACAAAGTTCAGTCAATTACTTCTGCAAGGGTATATGGCTCTCTGATGCCATTCCTAGGGTTGTTCTTTTTAACACTAGGATTCTGAGTTTCATTCCTCAAAAAAGTCTTTTATGAACAAGTTTCACAGACTTTCCTAATGAGTCTGCCTAATTACTCCTTGGCTCAGAAAGGCTGTTATCCACAGCTCCTTGATGATTTATCCTCAGCTTTCTGATCTATATTGCTTCAGACTGTGCTTCCATAATGACTCATAGACCAAACATCTTTATCATACCTCAGTGTTTGAGCCAATAGTTCTTATAAAAATTAGGAGCAAAACTTGCAGCTGAAACCAGGTTAGGCACAAGAACAGAAAAGCACAGTGCTCCTCTCCTACAGTCGGTCTGTGCAAACTGAGATTCTGCATTTTGCATTTGCTTTCACGTGCAGTGAATTACAAAAACACAGCATGTAAGTCCCAGCTGATGAACAGTTATAGCCAGGTCTTATATGGGACAGAGTTTTGAGTCAAGTAATGATGAGAGATGACATTTTTGCCACTGATGCCATATGGCCATCTAAGCACGACTGCCTGCAATGAAATACCCTTTGCAGTAGATGATTAGTTTTTGTCGTATTGGAAGTTTGCTCTAGCTTTTTGTATCACCTATGGCGAAGACTCAAAGGCATGTTAGTCCTTGAAGTAACAGTATCTGAGGCTCTCCAACCTATATTTTCCTGTCTATATTTGCAATAATTGATGTATGTTTAAAAAAACATATAGTCCTTTAAGGAGCATATATGCTTGGTATTTCCAGATTATTCTCATATAATGTTCCATTAGTGGGATCAAAATGTAGCAGAGGAGTACAGAATTTAACTAGAAGGGTGAGCGTTTTAGAAGTCAAAAGGGAATTTAAAGCTTTTGGAGAGGGCTTGCTTTGCTGGTATTTCTCATGGCAGTCAACCGACATTTGCTCAGCAAGAGCCCTTCAGGTACTCTGGTTTCTTTGTTTTGGCTTTTCCTTACTGCCCTTGTGGATGGATTGTTTGCAGTTCTTGGGGGATTTTATGGTTTGGATTTGGTGAAGTGGAATTTTGCATTATATTAACTCCCTGTCGTGTTGTATCGTTTCCTCAGTGGCAAAGGAAATCAGATGTTAGACTTCAGATCTTCATGTCTGGCAGCATCAGCATTGCTAGGAAAAGAATTTGGGAAGTTCTGCTGTAGAGCCTGAAAGTTCTCTCCTTGTAAAACAAATGACTTCAATGAATACCTGATATTTAGAAATTTAGAAATGCAGAAGATGGGAGGATTTTTAATGGTCTAAGAACTATGCTAACATATGTATAATATGCACAAAACCTATTTAGTAATATCACACAGAACTTTAATTCTCAACATTTCTTAGTAATGAACACCATTTTCAATTACACAATCACTTTTTTTTTTAATAAGATCTCTGCTTTACTTAAAGGAGCTCAAAGAATACATTTTAGTCATTTGATGTATCATTCAGCATTGGATTTTCTGCTTTTTGATAATGCTTCTGCTTAGCACCTTCTTCCCTAGAGCCGGCCATTAGGGATCATTTGCATTTAATCATTATGTGATAATCATCATTTAGAGCTTCACAAGTGTTTTTGAGTACCTTCTTATTATATTGCAAGATACCGTAGAGCCACATTTAAAGCATTAGATTCCTCTGACTTCATTTGCAGTGCTGAGCAATAAATGCTTACGGAAATCAAATCCCACAGTCTTAAATTGGGTGCTTAGAAAATATGGAACATACGGGAATCATCTGATTACTAGAGACACTGAGGATCTCATGAGGTATTCTACTACTGTAATGTATTTTACACTCATGTATTTATATTTACGTAAGTCTATGTAGTTATAGAATGCTTCTATGAACAGATAAAAGATTGAAATGAGCTGTCAGAGATGGACTATGATGAAAATCAGGGGAATTGCCCAACTAAGATGTGCTGTATTTACAACACAATTTGAAAATATGATCATACTAATAACAAGAATATGTAACTAACATCCTTAGGACTAAGGTACCCATATTTTGGGAATCTACAGCAAATAATAATATCCATTCTAGTGTGTGCAGCTGTTCTGAATTCAGTTATTGCTCTGTATTGCACAATTCACTGACCTGGTCACTGCGTCTGTCCATTTCTCCCTGCATCAAGATGATGAAGGAATGACCTGTTTCACTGGGTTGGGATCAAGTGTTAAGCCTAAAAGTATATTAGTTCAGGCGAATACATTAGTTCATGTGATTTGACACTGTAGGAAACTGTAGAGGAAATTTTTGTAGATGTGCAGTGCTAAATGACAAGGTAGTTTAATGCAGACTGAGGGCATGTGTTAACTGCAATACCGAAGTTTTATGCCAAGCTAGCAAGGAGCAGAGAAATGGGGTAGCTGAGGACACTGTTGATTTAACTTAGCTTGTCATGGTCAATGAAAAAGAAAACAAGTCAAGTTCTCATTTCTACAACAATTGCTGAGGCTTTAGGAAGACCCCATAGATTTTGGCTCACGCTTTTTTCTGTTCTCTGACAGGTTAGCAGGTCATCTGCTTTTGCAAGGATAAAAAAGGAAGTAACGATAACTTTGCCTTCCTACTTTCTTGTCTTTGATATAGTATTTTATATAATTTTGCTGATGTCTCCTGTACTTTTGAAATGTGTATTTCACAGTAGATTTCTAATGTTCCTAAGTAAAAACAGTTATTAGATTTCCTGTGCCTCATATTTTTTGAAAATGTCATTATTTATATTTTTTTCTGTGTATTGATTTCTGCCAACAGGAAACTGATTCTAAATACTAAGGAAGTTCCTCTGATCAAGCCCAGCATCTATACAGTGTGCTTTAAAAGTTATGTCCATCATGGCTGCTTGCTCTTGTCCTAGAAAGTGTATCCATTTGTTCCATACTATTTTCTTACTGTTTTTTTATGTTTTCTGGTTGAGATTGTATTTTTCTTTTTCAAGCCATGAAACACTGGTGCAAAGTAGTGGGTTTTGTCTTCTTTTTAAAAATCTGACATACAGCATAAACAGTTTTAGATCCTGTGAAAGGCAGACCTCACTGGTTACCTAACCTAGAATTATGACAAATGCATTCTTCTTCATGACTTACCACCATTGATGTGTTCCTGGGTTATGATTTTGAGCTCATTGTGCTAATACCATGAACTAATTGAGTATTAGAACCTTCAAAGCTGAAAAATAAAGGTGCAAAATCATTTACAGGGAGGTTTAAAACTTCAAAAAAGTTTAACATTAGTATAAATACATTATCCATGAATATCTGGATGACAACTGAGACAAAGGTGAAAACAACGTTTCAAAGAAGCTATTCCCAGTTGTAATCCCACAACTGCACCAACTCTGGAAATTGTTTAGTGTTATGAACTTAACTATTATCATAAGCCCTGCTGCCTTTACACTCACTAAAATACTTTAAACTCAGTGTTGTAGTATTGATACAATTATTTAATGCTGATGGTGATAGTTGTTTTAGCAGATATTGGTGCTCAGGTCTACAGAGAAAGGATCTAAATTAGGACACGTGTCTGTAAGTGTTGATTGTAGCGCTTTGTTACTGGTGTGATAATAGGTGGTAAAGAGGATGACTTCTGTAATGAATTAGTTGGCTGCCTTGCATGCTTCTGTCTCTTTCAGATAGAAAGCTGGTCTTCCTTATATGGGGTAAGAGTAATGAAACAATTAAAGGACGCATGCAAAAGCAAATTGATGTACTTAGTAAATACTAACATTGCCACACTTTTTCTTTGTTATCATAAGAGCTAGTAGGAAGTTACCAAAATGTGGATGCAAGGTGGGAATTGCCTGATTATCACCAAAATTTAATTTCCATGTTTCCCCCTCAAAAACCAACCCAACTCATAAATGCTTATACTGCAGTATTTTGAAAGGATTTCTGGGAATTGTACTAAGTATTTTTTGTAAGCCTTAAACTTGAAAGAATACAAGAAACTAAACATAATATGGTTAAGTCTAATGTCGTGTTTGATAGACATTCTGGGGAAAAATAATAGACATCACAAAGCATGCCTTCAAGCATTTCTTTAATTAAAAAATGTGAACTAAAGCACAAATGTAAGTTGGAACTGTCATATTTTAGAAGTTTGTATCCTTCATTTGCCTGAAAATGAATATTCAGGAGGAGCTGTAAGCACCTCATGGCCAAACGCAGCTTCTCTGTTGTAGAAGAGGGTGTTCCCTTTGTTCCGGGGGAGCTGGATCAGTCTACTTTGCTCTGCCTCTATAAATCTGACAGTAAGGTTTATCTGCATGTGTTGGTATTCCAGGTTGAACTGGGATATCAACCTGGAACAGTTATTCTGAAGCAGCTCTGCATGGGTGACCTTTTCTGCTGTGACTGGAATATCCAAAAACAGAACCCTTGGAAATTTTATGTGAGGACAGGTTTCCCAGAATGAATCCAGATGTAAATAGATCCAGAAGAATACCATTCATATACAGCTGTTCTTCAGCAAATCTTTCTCTTTATAATTGCAAACCTGTATTAATATGCACAGTCTAATTCATGTTGTGTTTGCTCTAAGACTATATAAAGTTGCTTTGCACAAACTGCATATTATTGCTAAGGGATCATTATCAGTTGTATCACAATCAGGTTTTCTCAAGAACACTGATTTTACTGCTTTTAGCTGAGGGGTTCTGACATATCAAATTTGATATTTATACACATGGCTATTCAGCACCTGACTCATCCCAAACCATGTCTGGAGAGAAGTCTCTGTTGCAGTGCAGTTAGATGTAAAAAATATCCACCTGAAATTGTGCATTTAGAATGCTTACATTTCACAGTAGAAAAAATCAAAGAAAGATACTTCGTTGTGAGCTATGTAATTCTGAACCGAGGCACTTTCATAGATACTCGAGATATTTTTGTTTCTACTGACCTGTGTCCACCAGACCTGCATCAGTAGTCTACAGGATCCATAATATGGATTCCCAAAATCCCATAGGGAGGCAAGAGGGTATTGCAACAGTGTTTTTAAATGTGGTTATTTATGAACTTCTCAATCCATGAAAATCTTAATAGTTCATATTTTCACTTTAATTCAGAGTGAGGCTAAAGCTAAACAAGAGTAAGTCCCTGTTGAACTGGAAGTCTTGGTTTGCATCAAGTTCTGGTTACCAAAATACAAGAAAAGCAGGAAATATTTGGCATTATCATTTTCTTTCATTAGTTTTATTCTACTGATTTTCCCTAATGTCTGAACTGGTTTTACATATAAGCCAGGGATATTCACAACATATTCAGATTTATGCTACATATATTTTCCCTGTTTTAAAAAACCAAGATAATTTTCTTTAACATTACTCCCTTCTCTTTTCTGCTGTCACTACTTTCTGCACATACACTCATTTAAGCAGACTCAAACTGAAATAATTCAAATAGAGGTATAAAACTTCCAGAAAATAATGTGATTTAATAGAAATGATGGAAAGGATGTAGGAGAAATAGAGTAATATTCCACAAATTTTACAATATCTAAAATGTGCAGCATCTTATTTAATATTATTATTCATGAGTAAACTTTGAAGAATATCTTCTAGATGGTCTGTATACCGATGCTTGCATATTACTTGTATGAGCAAGCAGTGAGCACTTTCTTGTATCAATTACTTTAAATATTAAATGCCTCTTAAATTTTGTTTTCTTTCTGCTATCTGTATTTCTGTGTCTGTTTCATTTACTGTTTAGAAGATTCTATTGATAATACAAGAAGAAAGGCCTGTGGTGAGACTCTGATCCATACATCACTGTTACTAATTTGTGGTGGGGTTTTGTTTTGTTTTGGTTTATTTTTTTTTTTTCCCCCGTGTGGGAAGAATCACAATCTTAGCAGAAAGAAACCTGCTATAAATCATTTACTAATCAATTTAATATACCTGTAAAAACAAAAATAGTTTTCCCTAAATGTCAAAAAAACATTATTGACATTACCTTAATATATTTTTTCCTCTTTGTTTTGAATGGCTGGGGTTCATGACAATCGCATATGAATAGGATTGGATCAGAGAGAGATGTACACTCTCAGGTCTAGTTCAATAACACAATTTTACCTGTATTTTGCACTACTGCTAATACAATGAGAGGTCTGCTTTGAAACAATCTCTTTGAAAATCACCAATTGGCATTTTGAATGAAACAAGAAAATAGTTCCCAGATGACTTGTACTTTTCCCAGTACATCTCATGTATCATTTTAGTCCTCCCAAGGTGGCTTAATCTGTAATAAAATATGATAATGTAGTTTCTTTTGGATTTCCATAAAATATTTTTGTCCTTTTCTGGTTTTTGGTTTTTTTTTTTTTTTTTCCGTCAACAGTTCATTAGAATGTAGTCACTGTATTTGAGCTTTTATGTTTGGAAGAGGATGGAGCTAGCTTGCATCTGAGGGTAGCCTAGCACTTTGGCAATAGTTCATATAATCAAAAAGCAGATTATCTGCATTGATACAGATAGGGAGGGATTTACATGACTTTTTGAACATCATTCTGCTTAGAAGTGATATTTTCAAGCAGAATCTACCTAGACTGTTAGTTCAGTTTTACAGAGAGTAACTAAACAGTGGTCAGGGATAAAGGTATAGCAACAATCATTTGTCACTCTTTGCAATAATATGCAATATTCCTACGCTAATCTCTAATGGTAAAAAAAACTTTGAAAATTATGGTAAATACCACTAGAAAAGTTATGCCAAACCTAAACTAAGTTAAATGTTGTTGAAACAACACTGACAGAAAAATATTTGAGGGAGTTTTCTATTTATTTTGAATAACTTTCAGATGTTCAGAAATAGTTTATGAAGCATAGAAAAAAACTTTGGTGGGAGCAAATACAAATTTAACTCAGGGTTTTTTTTTTAAATGCAAGAGCTCGACCTGGAAAGTTACACTGAAGGGCAGTGGGTAGGCATGCTGCGTTTCCAGTAGATGAGGGCAGATTTGGCTCTGGAATTTTTTGACCTATGTAGATGTCTCTTTATAAGCTGTCATAACCCATAACTCACCTAAAGGCTGCCTGTCCCTTACCTTCATCTCTGTATGTTAAATGCAAATACAATATAGAGTATCTAAAATGTGCCTTTACTTCCTTATTTTCTAACACTGTTTCTCATGGCTTTACTCTTGCAGCAAGACCTTCCTGCTGTTACATACTCTTGTGCCTAAACAGAGTATTATAAATATATATATAAATATAAATAAAAATTATTTTTATATTTATATATTATATGTAAAAATATTAAAAAATTATAAAACTCATGCATTATAAAAAACATGCTAAAATAAATGTGTTTATTTGTGAGTTGTATGAATATGCAAGGATGATGTTCCCTTAGGCTTCTGCAGTATCTTTACAAAGCAGCTGTTTATAGAAAGCATAACATATAAATGCTGACAGGAAGCGCAACCAAGAAATGCCACACGCCCTCAGAAATAATGGTATAACTGCACGGCTCCTAACCAAGTGTGTTTTGCAGGTCGATAAATGTATTAACTCTAAACCAGCTGAGGTGAATTGTGAAGGCAAAATACATGCACAAAAAAACCCCAAAACCAAGGCAGGGAAGAGAAAGAAGGAATGAGGTAGTTTACATAGAAATGTAACATCTGTAACATCTGGAGCAGATGTCTCTTTTTTCAAAAAACAGTATGAGCCAGTGCAGTCATCCATCTCAACATGATCTGAGGAAACATGAAGTTGGCATGTCTACAAATGAATAAAAGATAAAGGTTTTCTAGGGTTAACAAAACTTGTTGGTTTTATTGTTTTGCTTTTAAAATCATTCGGACTTGATATAAGAAAGTGCTCACTGCTTGGTTATACCAATAATATATAGATCTTTATACACAGACTATCCAGAAGATATTCTTCAAAATCTACTCATGAATAATAATTTTTAAGACAGAAAAAATAACTCTTAAATTATTCACTTACGGTGGTGACACTGAAGGCATAATCTGAGTTAACAACTATATATATATGGTATTAATTAAAAAATCACCTAAATGCCTAAATATAACCTGTGTTTCTAGCCAATAATGACTCTCAATTTCATTATGAAAAATATGTCATTTTTCTGTTTTGAAGAATGAAAGCTGCTTTGATATGTCCTCTGATGAATTTTTGCCCATTTTGTTCCTTTTCACAGGTTTGATTCTAAAAAATGCTTATATATATATAAATATAAACAAGAATTGTGGGATTTTGAATGAAAACATCAGAAGGACAAAATACCCATGAAATTAGATTTGATTCAAGACCACTTTAAACCTAATTTCAGTGGTGGGAACTTTGGTCTCTAACTTTTTGGTGGGAATTATGATAATTTTTTTGTTTGTAAGACAGCTAAAACTTATCTGTTCCTGTGTGCTTGGAGGATGCAAAACATGGTTGCAATAAAAATAAACGATTGTTGTTTATCACTATTCGTACTTACTTTATGCTTTACGTAATGCTGTGGGTGGCTATATTTATTCACATAATCAAATGCTGACATGGTACTAGTTTGCCTTGACTGGGTTTGATGACTTTGTTTCAATGGACCAGCTAATAGTAAAAAAAGACTATTCTTTTGATTGTACTTAACATATAATAGATATGCAGTGGATTATCAGATTTTTAAGATCAGTTTTGTCATTTAGCAAGTGTCCAGTAAATACGAAGCTTCCAGTTGAGGAAGATTTCCAACCATTTGCAAGATAGATAACAAGTTTTTGGGGTAACTATATGCTATTTTCATTAGAATCTGTGTCCTTTAAGATGCTTGCAATTTAGCATCCTTCTATTCAAATATATGCCCTGAATCCAAGAACTCTTACTGTCATTGCGTGCTCTCTGCTGTATAACATCATCCATATAAGTCAGTAATTATGAAGTTTGCATTCTAAGCATTTCTCTGTTCTCATTAGGTATCTTTTTCCGTGTCTCTGTTCTCCTACCTGTGGTTTATGATACCATCTCACTGTAGTATGCTTACATAAAAGCCACTGTAGTGGAACTCTATTTACCTAGCCAGCACCTAGTTCAGCACCTCTTACAGAGCCCCACTGACTTCTCTCAACCTTTGCAAGGGCAAACCCATTTCCTGATCTGAAGGTCAAATTCAATTGCGAGAGTAAACCCATGGCTCATAAAATAAAACTATAGCTTAAGAAAAGAGACTGTTCTTAGAAATTTGTTTTCTCCACTGCATTGGAGCAAGGAAGAAATGGGGAGGAGTGTCCATCCATGAAAACAGAGACACCATCAGCAGGGGACCTCAGGAAGCTAATGGGGGCAGCTGTAGCTAAATAGGATCCTGCTGCATCTGATGAAGAGAGAAACTCTCCCCTGGAGGTGATACACAGACCTGCACTAATCTTCCTTGTAGGGAGCCTAAGGAGACACACCAACTTACTTAGCCATCAAAATGAAGTACCTGAAGTCAGCTGATGTGAAATTTTATTATGCCTTCCTCCCTTATCGCCCATTCTTGCAAACAAAACCTAGGACAATTTGGACCACTGGTCATCGTAGACACTCATGCGCAAACAATACAAAATGCAATGTGCAGTTACTATTCCCATCCTCTCTTGTTCAGGATCGTGGTCTTCTTCCTGTTCCTCTCTCCCTCAGATGCCCATCCTAGACCTCCCATGACTGGCCTCTTCCCCAGGGTTTGTCCTCTTGTCTGGGCCATCTGCTTCAGGCTTACCTATTTCAGTAAGAGCATTTTCATCCTTGGTATCTAGAACCAGAAACCAGAATTCCTTTAAACTACTCAGCAGGTGGATGTTATAGTTGCTCTGCAGGATAATTTTGTGGATCAAAGCATGCAGTTTAATTTTTAATTGCAGCGAGAGGCTTTCTTATGTTTTATGTTGCAGCTATGAAGGTATCCCATATGTTTTCCAAGCATTTCTGTACAGTTAAATGGTATTATCATTGCTGTGTCGATGGAATTTGTGTCTCATAAATACTTACTGTGAAGCTGTGAGAAGGCAAGGTGGTTCAAGAAAAGTTAGACCCATGAAAAGTAGATAATTTGTGACTTAATCCTTTTCTGTATTCACTGATCTGTGGGGACAAAGTATATAACAATGAAGCCTATTTATGACTTGGTCACAGCTGTTTCCAAATTTCTTTATCCAAAGTATGATTTCCCATCTCTTCTTTAGATAATACAAATCTGAGCGGAGGTAGATAGTTTAGAACAAGGAATGAATATCTTTGAACTGCTTTTTCTCTAGTAAGCAAAAAATAATCTATTTTAAAAGTACACGTGACAGTAAGAGAGGTTATATCCCACATGATCACTAATCAGGTAAAAATAATGCAATAAAACAGTCTATATGGAAGACTGAAAATGAAATGTGAATTATGTGTCAATGGCTTTAGTGCATGTCACTTTCAGGTGAGGAATACAAGAGATTTTTTGGACTGATAGGAAAGTGGGTAGAGAAAAGAGAAGAATAAACTAAAGACAAATTGAGTGTACGGCCACATCCAGGTTAGTGTCTTGGCTGTTGGGAGTTCATTCAGGTGGGACCACAGAAGTGATGAAGTGGCTGTGTGAGGCCTGCCCCATTCTGTGTCTAGCCTTTTCCAAGGGTGGCGAAGAGCAGGTGCCCAGGGCAGATCAAACCACAGCAAGCATGGAGTAAGGTTTGCTTTAGCATATCTTATAAACTTTCAGAAATTTGCAGCTGAGGGACTTCTGGATCCAGAGCTGGTATCCATGTGCTTAATAACCATCGCTGTGTGTTTCTTCCGGTAGTTTGTCCAATCACTTTTTGAGTGCATGTGAATTTTGCTATTGGGCCAGAGGCATGGGCACGGTGTCACAGTGTTGTAACTTTGCTGTACTGTCATGGTCTCGAGCTGGCCTTGCAGGCTGTCCTTGGCGCTGCACCCCATGCTGGGGTGACTTTACCAGAGAGGGCCCAGAGTGACTGAGTGGGCATGGGCTGCTGGTTGTACAGGGTTGTCCCTGTGTTTAGAGCTGGGACTGGGACCTGGGTGCTCCTCGCCTCTTAGCTGAATGCTACAGGGTCGCTTGGGTGGTCTGCCAGCTCCCTCAAGGGTGCTCAAAGAGAAAAGCCCCATGTTCCCCTTCTTTCCCCTCAAAACATGAACTTGGTACCCCAAAAGTTAGGGCATTCTTCTATGATTTAGGTTAATGTTCCTCTGGTAGAGGAAGGAAATGATTATTTATTTTTTCTTAATGCCTAGACATCATTTTGTGGGCAGCATTTAGGCTG
Organism: Falco biarmicus; assembly: GCF_023638135.1. Lineage (NCBI taxonomy): Eukaryota > Metazoa > Chordata > Aves > Falconiformes > Falconidae > Falco > Falco biarmicus. The sequence goes on from NC_079311.1 coordinate 68,890,209, forward strand.
CTGAATCTTTTTTTTTCTTAATGTTATTTTATTACCTTGAAAGTCTTGCAGATTCTGGTAAGTACCTGCAGTTTTAGGGCATCTGGATTTAAGAAAAAGTCATCAGCAAAATTCAGATGAGTTATCAGAAAAAGAAAAGCCTCTGACCTAGATCCAGCCTACTTGCTTTGACACAGAGGTTTGTTCTGTTTGTACAGCCAGAACAGAATTTCACCTGCAAAACTTTTTTTTTTACCTGCTGTCACTGCCTAATAAAATAATGCACAACTTTTTGTAGGGTATAGTATTTGGTGAAGGACTGGGATTTACCAAAAAAACAGACCAGCCTCCTGAGGGCTTAAGTATTTAGTAAGTTAATTTCTTGAAGAACTGTAAACAAACCAGATGTAGCCTGAAGTCTCAAAGGCATCAGGTTAGGAATTAGATCAAAAAACTTGCCTTCATTACCAGCTAAGTGAAGAATGCTTAACACCAGCACTGAACCTCTGCCTTTAAAACTACACTACTTGAAGAGAAAATAAAACACAGTAAAAATAATATCTTTAGACTAATAAGAAATATATTTGAATTTGCCTGTGTAGCACTAAGCATCACCTTACTAGGATGCTCTTTTTTAAAGCACTGGAACTCCTGAATCCTAGTCCCAATTCTTACAATTATTATCTGTGTGAAAGTAGCATTGTTTCCCCTTTATTCATTTTAAAGCAGATTAAAACATACTCAGACCCTATGTACACGCATTTGTCTTCATGAGTGGATTATATTAAAATGCTATAATCTACTGTGATCCATAATTTATTTTGTTTTTCCTAAGTACATGTTGAAACAAATACTTAAAAAAATATTTTGGTAGAGTATGTAAGTATATAGAACAAGGATGAAAATATGTCTTGGAAAATCAGGCTTTGAACGTTTTGAGATGTTCTTAGTGAGAAACTATTGCGATACTATGATTTAGTGCATGTCTATGTACCTTTCAAGTTATGTATTGTTTCCCTAGCCTTTTCCTAATAATAGCCTTTTCTGCCACTTGCTAAGTTAGTTTTTCCCCTTCTGTTTTTTTATATAGCTTCAAAATCACTTTGATTCAAAGAGAATGTTGATAGCACTCAGAAAGCTAAACGTCCAGTGCCAAAACCATATACTTTCCATTTGTCATTTTATGTGGGATTTTATGTCAGATGCTTCATGTAATTTGCTGTCTAGACTGAATTGTTCACAGAATAGAGAGATGCAGTTCCTTCTGTTGAGTTCCCTTTTCTAAATTGGTTGCAAATATTGTCTATGATGGTGGAGATTTGTCATAACAGTTTGCAGTAAAGCAGTACGCTCTGGAGTCAAGAATCAGGTTTATGTCACTTCACTCCTTCAGCCACCTCCCAGAACTGTGCTATATTAAGCCCATATTATCATCTGCCTGTTCTTGACTATCGGATAGCTACTGTTGAAAATTCAAAGCTTTTCTTAGTGATTGCATTATAAAAGCATTTCATAAATGGTTTGTTTCAATGCTTGAGGCTTGTTACACTGTTTTGCATCATACCCAGCTCATTTCACCAACTGAAAAGAGAAGAAAAAAGATAGGGTATCTTTAATGCACTCTGATTTTTTACCTCTCCTGAGCAGTGCTATTTCATGACCTTCAGTTTTTCATTAAAAATGCTTTCTTGCAGGGTTTATGTAATTTTTTATTACACAGGGCATTGTTTTAATTTTTTTTTTCTTCTTTTGTAAGAAAGTGGTTTTCTCTGGAATGCATTGTTTGTCCAGTGAAATTACGTTTACTAAAAACCTGTAGATGAACTTGTTGTACACAGTTATTGTGACCACACGATACTTATTGTGATTACAACGTGCTTTCCCTTTGGCAGGCAATGTGTATCTGTTCCAGTCAGTCCCTTGTAAACAATGGTACTTAAGTTTATTTTAGGATCAAAAACCAGTGTGATTTGAACTTCATGAAACTGTGTGTGCTGTGAGAGAGGAGAACAAAAAGCTGAATGTCTTCATCAGACTTATATTATTTGATAAATTTCAGTAAAAGGATCTCAAAGAACAAAGTTCAGTAAGGAATGGCATGGTAACATCTGCACTTTCAGTGATATAATTTTTTTAAAAAATATTTTTATATATATATTTCTATAATGAAATTGATTTCAAAGAAGAGAAGAAATGCTCTCCAGTGGTAGTAGTTGTTACTAAAGATGATGCCACCTATTAAGTTTAAAAACAGATGTATAAAAAAATAGTCACAACTCGGTGCAATATTTGGTAAGAAACACATTTTTTTTTCTAGTTCTGAGAGACATACCAATTAGAAATGTCATTAATACACAGGTATAGACTTTTCTTAGCATGCCTTTCTCATTTCTTAAATAGTATTTTAAATAATTCTTAAATTTAAGAAGTCTTTAAGAAACTATTGGAAATAATGGCTTGCAATTATATGCAAATAACTCATAGTATGGCTATATAAGACACAAATGCAGTTTAATTGAATTCCATTGGAAAAGACTGTATTTTTTACAGTACCTTTGGCCAGCAGTGGTCATGTCCTCCAGATTTTAGCCAGATGTTTCCTTGGGGCCACTACTGCATTACAGTATGTGCTGCCATGCGAGCAAGGATGCTTCTTTGTGCTTTCTTCAGCCTTTGAAGCCCCATCCTGAACTTTACATTTTTTTAATGCAATAACTTCCTGTGACAATGCTAAAACCAGAGGGCTTACTTATGGACTGTCTAGCTTCCTCCATGCTCATAAATTAAAGGTGCCCACTTTTAATGGGCACCTAGTTAGGAGTAAGATGGGAGCTGCCTACTGTATCCATAGTATTAATCTTGTCTGGGTTTCAGCACAGGACAAGCTCATGCCAGCTGCCTAGAAGTAATGGTTCCTCACCCACACCTGCTCCAAAGCAGACCTGCTATTACTTGGGAGAGTGCTACGCAGCCAGTGCCACACCAGGGGCGTTTGTAACAGTATACCCATGTGAACCAAGTTCCAGAACTTGGGAAGGCTTTCTGATACTTTTTAATTTGCTAGGATAGACACAAACCATCTATATCCTGTCAAGGTTTGCATCCATCTTACCTCCTTCAGATATTGACAACTTTCAGAAGAACCCATAGGCAGTGGTGAGCATGAATGCATGTGTGTGAGTGATTACAAGGCAAGCTGTTTGGGGTAGGGACAGGCTACTTTCCCACTCTTTTCTTTGAAATGGAGAATCATGAGAGTGAGTTGAAGATCCTTGTAGAAATCATCTCAATTCCTAAGTCAAGCTCTGTGATTGTAAAGCATGCCCTTATAAACGGAGAGGACCATTTATGTGACACATACAGCGACTGATGTGAAAGGAAAAAGGAACTGAGTCAAAAATGTGGAAACCACTACTGTCTGTGCAATGGTCTGCTTGTTAGAGATTTCTAAATCAATTTATATCTCAATGCAAGGATATGGCTGAGGGAAGATAAGCTGTGCCTGAGGAAATGAGTGGAATATGGGGGTGGAATTGATTTGTCTGATGACTACAAAAACTCCTGGTGAAAACCTCCATAGATTCCATAGTAAATCCATAGTTCAATAGAAACCCTTTCTTAATCCACTGAGAAAAATAATTTGCCTTTTATTGTGGTCTCTTAGAAGGTGCCCTGTGACTTTTCTTTGATTTATTTCTTATGAGCTGAAAAGCTAATATTACAAAAAGATATTTGTAGCAGGTTTGTGAAATGATGAGACCATCCTGTGGTGTAGTTAGAGGCTTGGAAAGAGACTTCTAAAAATCAGAAGTGCTTTGTGATTAATGTATTCTTTAGAATAACTACTAAGTTAATGTATATACTTACAGAACTAACTGCAAGTGATCAGTGTATCATTCCTTCCACAAATGTGAGGATTTCCTAATGTCATCAAGATGGATTATGTAATCAATCCTTGGATAAACAGCTTCAGTATTTCTCACAATTACAGTCTTTAATAGTGTTTCCAAATTCATTTAAAATGTTTTAAACCGATTACTGCTAATCTGGAAACATTGGTCAACCCACTGTCAAATAAGAAATTAAATGCCCTTTTTTACTGATTGGTAGGAGATTTTTGCAGCTCATATTGGTTTGTGTTTTTAAGTTTTTTAAAAATCTATATATTAAAAACAGGATATGACTGTTTAGTGAAAAATTCAAAATGTATTTATAGAAGTATTAATATTTTAAAATTGTGTTAAAAGAAAAGCTGACTATGTAAACACAGGATTCTTTACTTCATAGAATAAGGCTTTTTATCTCAGGGATATTATCTGTGAATGTGTTATATAAAAATCTTTTTATGATGCAAGTGCAATAAAGCTTCACATTAAAGAAAAATCTCTGTAGGCTACTAGCAGGACAATGGCCACTCCTCACTTGTACAGTGAAGAGCAGCACGTCGTAATGGAGTTGTGGAAATTTTCTATCTGTCACATTGAAACAAAGTTAGAGTTGCTTCTGTCAAACCTTAGGTTATACAACACAAGTAGAAAAATCACTAAATAATAATAATTATTATTCTTTTATATAGCAACATTGGTAGTAGCATATATGATTTAAAGGATTTGACATTAGAACCAATGTTATTTCTAAGGTGTTTATATATGGGATATATCATTGGACAAAACCAGTAACTGTACTGAAATTTGTACCCTTCATAATGGTATTTGCTCAGTATCATCTTACAAAAAATCCCCATAGAAACTGAAAAGACCAATGTTTGCAACTGATGGTATGAAACCTGGTTGATTATTAAGGAGAAGAAACAAATCAAAAAGCATTGGCAAGTATTTTCAGCAACAAAATTCTCAGGCAAATCCAATTTGAATTAAAATGTTTTGTCAGGCTTCTTCACCAGGTCTTTTTCTCATTCTGCTAAACCCTTTCTACCCATCTGAGGTCCTGCTGCTCAGGACCATCCCTTCACAAATGTCTGAAATGTGTCTAGCCTGTAACAGGGTCTGCCACAAGCTATGTGGTAGTATCTTATGCAATTTGTGTAACAAAAAGGCCATTTGAGATGGCCTTGACCTCCAGTTTGGATTCAGATGCAGTTCTGACTGAGGTGTTGAATCCTACTTTGGCTTACATATAAATGTAGATACGTGGTTAAACATACATTTGTTTACTTTGTTGTACATTTTGAGTTATTTCTTTATTGTCATTACAGCTCACTTATTCCATCATGGTACTACTTCTCAAGCAGTATTTAATTTATTTTTCACTCACCCTATTACATACTTAGTAGAAAGACCTCCCTGTATCTTTCTTCTTGCTTCTCCTCACTTCCATTTTCTTGTTCTTTCTTATAGACAATGGTATTTTACTTAACACTGTAATTCACAGACTTGGAAATTATCTCAGTCAGGAAATAAAATCAACCAGCATTTGGATTGACTCAAAGACTTTGATGTAAAAATACCATTTTACTGAAAGAATTTTAATTGAGATTCATCACACCAAGGCTATGATAAAAAAAAAATAATCCATAGGCAATATATTTTTCTTTAATATTTTTAATAGTTGTGCTAAAAAATACAGTTTAGGAGTAAGATCCATGGTATGGAGCCCTGCAAGAACTGATGTTTTGATATTGCAATCCCTTGAATACTGTGGCTTTAATAGTGCTACTTGTAGCTGTAAAAAACAGATATATTTTTTAAGCAAGCGATTTACTGTTTGCCTAATACAGCCTATATAAAGCTGCAACTGCTAAAGAATTTAGTGTGGGTTTCTAAAAATTCCCTTATAAATTATTTCTACCCAAAGGAGATTGATACTAGTTGGAAGGAATGTCTTTCAAAACTGATTGCTGTAAGTTGCTTTCCTGAGAGACAGGGAACTTGCATTAAAATAACTGCACTGACCCAATCATCGAGGAGTTTCTGTACTGGGGCTGAGTATTTGAATTCTGAACCAGAGATTTTTCAGGGAAACTTCTTTAGTTCTTTCAGTTTTTGAGTTATTTTAAAGCCCCAAAACAAAAGGAAGTGTATTTCCTCATTACAACAGTGAAACCAACCTAATTCCCAGCAGTCTAATTATCTTTTTAAGTAAAAACATTGAAAACTTGTTCCTTAGCAGTATTTACAACACAAAATTTTCACTTGTGAAGACAGAAACAGCGCACAAATCTGAAAAGCTTTAACTTATAAAATGAAACAAGTTTAAATATAGAGGAAAAATCAATGTCTAAATTATTATATTAATGAATAAATAGTAACTTTGTCATCTGCAATCCAAGAATTGGATGAATTACCAGTTACTTTAGCTAATAAGGGTTCTGGAAAAAGCATTTTAATAGATGAAAAGCACAAGAGTAGTTAGTAACCTTGGTATTTAAATGGCAACAAAGCAAGCCTGAAGCTATTTGAGAAAAAAGAGCATTTGAGCAATCCTTATATGGGTGGAAAAGAGACAAAAATATTGATATTTCATATGTAAATTTTATATATAAATGCTACTGCTGGTTTCAAGATTTGTTTATGTTAACGTTTATTATTTTTGATCCTGTTTATTAGACACTATACTGGATAGCTGCCTAATCTTACTAATGTCATCCCAGTTCTGTCTTCATTCCCTCATTTCTGAAATTGTTCTCAGTTCTTTGTGGTAAATACTGTGTTTTCCCATGTATGCTGTGTGCCTCCAAGCACAATTTGTTTTCCTGTTCTGGTCTCATTCCTTTGGCAAGGAAAATAGAAAAATCTGACAAGGAGTCCCAGAGCTTGTTGGAATGTCTTAAAATGTCTGCTTTTCTCTGGGAACAGCCCCTTTGACTGTCACTATGTAAAGCTAAAGGGAGGATGCTGACACCACCTTTGCAATTCTAAAAGCTTGTTAGTGAGCTGTCCGGTCCTTCTAATCTCCTAGAGAGAATGTGAAGGGATAGCTACAAGTTAGAAATGCAGGACCATGGTATTCACCTTTTCTTTTGAGCTGTGTTTCATAGACCGTGGCCATAACAGACTTTTGAGTTGAGATGCTTCTGGTATGAACCATATATTACAAGAAAAAAACAGGATAAGCAGACATTAAAAAGAACACTCTTCCCCCCTGTCCTTAGAAAGTGAAACAGCTGATAAAATGAAATGTGGTTGTGTATCACTATGGACAATGCTGAAAAGAAAGAAATCAGGCCATAGAAGTATGTTCATGCCTGTTAAAATATTACTTTCTTGCTCTTGATAAGTCTGCTTGGTCAGCTCTTTCTAATCCATCTGCCATGGACTGTGAAATAAAATTGACCTTTAGTCTCCTTGTAATTAGGTTAACACTCACGTTTAAGAATACAATCATGTATTAAAAATAGTCAATTTTATTTCATCTCACTGTGCTAAGTATTATCTGGCAGAATCTCCGATGCTTTATCTAACAATCAATTTAGAAGGAATATCTCCTTATGCACAGAGTTACCAGAGTGCTCTGTCAGAGCCAGTAATGATCCCATTACACAGGTACGAATACATTTTTTCCCTTCAGTTGCTTGCTGGCTCAGTCACTTGTCTTTTTTCTTGCAGAACGATTCCTGGGGAAAGCAGTACTCATACGCACTCTTCAAAGCCATGAGCCATATGCTCTGCATTGGTTATGGAGCCCGCGCCCCCGTCAGCATGTCTGACCTCTGGATAACCATGTTGAGTATGATTGTGGGGGCAACTTGTTATGCGATGTTTGTTGGTCATGCCACTGCCCTCATTCAGTCTCTGGATTCATCACGGCGACAATATCAAGAGAAGGTAACTCATTTTAATGTAACTCCTTAACTTTTAAAACAGATCTTTTAACCGTGCAAAAGGCTGTATGAGCTTACATGATATAAGCTAGCAGCATCTGAATCATGCTCCATGAGCTCAACGTATTCCTGCATGAACCCACTTTCCTTAAGGAGCTGATGGTTCTTCATGTCACATGCATTGAATGAAATCTTGGTTGTGAAATATACTTTAAACTCTTCTATGAAAACTTCATCCCCTCATTCAGACCGTGCTTTGTACCCCTGTGCTACATTCTGTAGGTACTTGATCTAGGTAGCTTCAACAAGGGCCTTGATCTCAGTAGCCTAGGCATGTCTGTACAATTTCCCATCATTCCTTTGGATTGCAGTTTAGAGATAACCTGAAACGTGTCAAAAGAATGGCCTTTAAATGAGGACCAGACTAAATCAATTAGTTTGGGTTGTTTTTGGGTTTTTTGTTTGTTTTTTTTTTTTTTTTTCTTAACTACCTCAGAGAAGTGCTCAGAAGAAGTCTTTGTTTGCTTTATAATGGAACTGTTTACATGCTGATCCATGACTTGTTAGGTCCTTTCAAAGGACAAAAAGAATGGTGACCAAAGGGTAGAAGAAAAGAGTTTTGTGGAAGAAAGAGTCCTTTATAAAACGAAAGAAAAAGGTTGTTGGATCCCTTGTAGGTATTATTTGAATTAAAAAGAAATACATGTGTACAGGGTGATAACTTTCTGGAATGAGTGCTAATTAACACTGTCAGTTGTGTAATACAAGTTGGAGGCAATTTTGGGTGAAGCCACAAAACCAAGAGATGAGGTTATGTATGGTGGCATAAGGAAAAAGGATCAGAATGAACACCAGCAAGGGACAGTAAGGATGTGCAGAGTTACTGAGGTGCTTAAAAGAAGCCAAAATAGGTTATTATAGTAAATGGGCAACCAGAGGGGACATGCCAGGAGACAGGTCGGCTGAGCAAAGTAGTGAAATCAGTTCATGTCAGCAAAACAGAAACAGCCAGAGCAACAGTATTTGGCATATGTCCATAAGAAAGTCCAGGAAGGCAAACTGGGCAGAAATCCTAGTATGAGGTAACACAAGCCCTGGGGGAGAAACCTGGCAGAGAGTAAGCAGAGGAGAGGATGACCCTGGCATCTACTGTAGATGAAGAGGACTGGCCTGAGTTTGTTGAGCAAGAAAAAAGTCCAGAAAACATTTGAGTAGGAAGGATTGGAGCTTTTCCTTTACAAGTAGACAATGAGGGAGGAAATGAGAGTGTGTGGGAGAAAAAGAGTTTACATTCAGTTTTGTTAAGCCTGAGTTGCAACAAGACCATGGGGTCAATATATCAGAGACAGGGAGCAGTAAGGGATGAGCTATAAATCCAATAACACAAAAATTAGCCAGTGGCTGACGCATTAATCTCACAGTTGTTTAAAACAGAAATTTGCAATCAAGAAAGCCCACACAGTGTTATCAAGAAACATAAGTGAGAATGAGAGGTTTAGAAGGAGAGGATGAGTGAGCATTAAAACCTCTAAAAATCTGAGCTCTGACAGTGACTATGTGAAACCCCCTAATCCATCTCTGTATAAAGTCATGGGGCTAATCCTGGTAGGTTGTGTAACCCAGACTAACTGGCTTGCTGGGTCCGTTCTGCCACCTGAAAGGGAAATAATTGTATCAAAATGGGACATTAGTAGGGAGCTGTGGGGCAGAAACATCTTTAACCATGGAGAAGGATACCCTAAAACTAGTGTAACTGCAGTTTCATTAGAGGTTAGGCTCAACATACACAGGTGTATGAAATCAGCAGAAAAGTCACCATCCACCTGAATCATCTTAATCATTATCCTCAAACCTTGCTGGCTGCAGCATATTAGAATGTTTTGAGCATCAGAAATATAATACATGTGTAAAGATATTAATATATTTTAAACTGTGTTGAGTAAAGCCAGTTTCATGGTGATTTTGGTGTAAAGTAATACCCAGCAGCAGTCAAGTGGTATTGCATTTCTCATGTTTTCACATAACAGCAAAGTGTTGGGGTTTTTTTTTGTTTCTTTGTTTGTTTTCCCCTCTGTTTTTTATGCACACACTTTATTAAACATTAGCATAGAAATGTCTGGCATTTTTCAGTTCCTGCAGTGCTCAACATTTTCATTCTTCTTTTTGGTTTTGGTTCTTATCTGTTTCCCGACATCAGAGACAATCAGGAATGAAAGAAATAAGCTAGAAATTGCATGTTTCTATGCTTTAGAAAAATGTTTCTCTTTTTCTGGCAGCCATTTGTGTGCCCGTTATTATGAACTAGAGCTAAAGTATGTCTTAATTAAATATTTTTTTTCTTCTGGTTTCTGAGACCCCGAAATCTTATGTATATCATTAGCTATAAAAACTGTACTGAATTTTTTGTATAGTCTTGCTCATTGCTTTATCATAGTTTAATCATATAATTTGAAATAAGTATTTGATTATAGCCTAATAATTATAAGCCATTCTATATAATGCTAATGAATACTGTATATTTTTCATTACTTGCAAATTAGATAAATGGATATTTCAAAGACTAGTTTGTGCTACACATTTTGTCAGCATATTTTCTAGATTATTGCAGATAAAAATAGCTTATATTTCACTTAACTGAGACTTGAGAAAAAGGCAAATTGAATCTCAAACCACAGGTTTCAGCGTTTTAATGTATATACTGCAATATCTATTTTTGCCTAGTGCATTGCTTTTTGTTTGTTCTCCTGGAATTAAAAAAAATTGAAAAATCAGGAGATTGTGACTTGTTTTGATTTGTTGGGCTTAAATGCTAGGCTCAACTACATTTTTAGTCTTATATATATAGGATTATGCATTTTTTGGCTCTGTTGTTTTCTTTGTAAGAGTACAGAAAATAGTGTAATTAACATGAATTGCTAGGCAACATAGAATGATAATGGACATGAAGAAAGTGGTTGTTTTTTGGTTCTCCTCTGATTAGCACCATGCAAAAATCTTATCCCTCTTTTACTTTCAACTGGTTTTTTTTCCTGCTGTAGTTACAACGGTATTTCATGCATATATCTGTGGAATGCAACTAATGGAAAGAGTTCTGGTCCTTCTTACATTGAAAGCAGCTAGAAATGACATATTTGCTGAAGTCACAGTATCTTCCTCATTCAGATCCTCCCAAAGCTCAGTATATACAAAACTGGAACAGGCATAATTCAAAATGGAGGAAATAAACACAGGAAGACAAGAGAGAGCTTTCATTAAGCCAAATATGTCAAACACTATCTAAGTGCACCAGCTAAAAGTTTGACCTGTGCAAAGCATTGCATGCTGAGAGAAATCAAAGTATGGTAAGAAAGCAAATATTGCCTCGTGTGTTTACTGTTACGGGCCAAAGACATAACTTATCAGAGGAAATTAACAGCAATTATAAGATATAAAATGTAGAAGGTAGACAATAAAATCACATATCAAGAAATGGTACAGAAAAAGGACATATTGCTACATTCTGGTCACTTTGAGGAAGTTCAGATGTTTTTCTGCTGCAGTGACTGAATTGTTCTCAGAGAAATAATAGCTCTCAGATTGAATACATACAGATTGAACATACATATATCAGATCTTGGTAGCAAAGACTGAAGGGCCAATACCTGAAAAAGGAGAAAGATGTGTCCAAGCCAGGTAAACTCGATCAATATTCCCTTTTCAGTAAAAAAACTTGACAGACACTCCCCCTTACGAAAGGACAGAAAAAATCAACAGATCAATAGCATCTTGGCACTCTCCTTCCCATCTTTGGTATAAGTCAAAGATGAATAAAGTAGTAAATTAAAGTAATATTTTAAGTAATAACGCCTTCGACATTTTCTAATATTTAGGAAGTCACGACATTGCAAAGACATTTGCTTTTGCAAAGGCAATATTTATTTGAAAGAACCAGAAATGTGTATGCAGAACTTGTTAACAAACTAGTGTGAAACAAAGCAGCCAAATGAACAGTCACTTGACAAGGAGGTAAAGACCATTAGTTAAATATTTATTCCTTTATATGCTGGCAGTTTGTAATAGGAAGATGTTCACCTAATGCTGTGGATGTCATTGATTCATCTCAATTGAAGACAGGTTAGTATTTTTTCTGTTCCCATCTGTTGTGGGCATAAAATATCCAGAAACAAAGTCACAACAAGCTAATAGAGGCAAGATTTGTAGCAGCATACAGATTGTCTCATAGCATAAAGATTTTTGAATCGGTTTGTTAAAATGACACCTATTAGATACGTCTTCATTATGTTATCATTTGGATACTTTGCTTTTTCTCTGTTGGTAAGCAACTCAACCAACTACACAAGGTTTCAAAAATAGAAAAAAATATCAAAGTGATTTTACCCATCGCAAGTAGTAGAGAGTCATAAAATATATTTAATTCAACCTCTGCATTTTTCTTAAGAAGAATAGGAGAGAGCTCTCCTAAGTTTTCCTAGGTTTCAAGCACTTCATGGTTAAACTGAAGGTGGATACAAAGTTATCGGCATGCTTGTTAGTACTGCTTTGATGCCTAGGGGACTTTTCTGGAAAGTAGTAAATATTTGTAAGTATCTCATCAGTATTTAGGGATTTGCATATTTCTGCAGGATTCTAGGAAATAGCTATTCTGGTCATGATGCAAATGTGTAGGAAAGGAAGCGGCAAACTCAGGACCACATCACTGTTTAACTAGGCTTGTGCCAGCTTTTGGTATTTTTTGTATTAAACTAAATATAAATATCCATATACATGTAAATATAAACACAATTTTTTGTCAGCTAGCCCTTGCTGGAATACAGTCAGATGAAAGAAAATGAAACATTTTCCATTGACTACATATTACATGTAACATTCACAAGAATCTTTGAAAATCTTATTTGTTCTGGCTTTTATTCTTAAACTGGACAGATATTAAAAATACAAATTGCAGAACTTGTATTTTACACACCCAGCTGAACTTGCAATACTGGAATAGCATGTAATTTCTGGATCTGGTCTGATCTGAGCAGCAAAGTTTCTCATGAAATGCTGATTTCTAAATTCAGTAGCTTTTCATGGTGTTCACATTTTTTTTTTTAAATGGATCTCCTGCTTTTCTGATGCTGCTAGTGGGTGTTGAAAAGCCTGAAGACAGAGTAACACAAAGCTTTTCTGTGACTGATCTCAACTCCTTCTCTTTACTTAATAGTCCACTTTCATTTATACGGCATAATTTTAGCAATAGGTCATGTCATGTTCAGATTGCTGGAGAAGGTGAGCCACTTGGCAGATAAATCTTTTCTTTTCTGTGCAGTTGTGCTACCTTATACATGACACACCAAAGGAATGACTTCTTTTGGAGAATGAGGGATGGTTTGCCTTATTCTGTAGCTATATCCACTTGCAAGGGAAAAAGAAAAGGAAAATAAAGCAAAATCTTGTCACTGACTATCAGCCTGTAGTTTTGCAAGATTTTATAAAAATTTCATCAGCCTGCAGAGGTATATATCCTATTTAGCTTTGCCACAGCTCAGTATTTCAAATAATAAAAAAAAAATTGAAGTGTATTACAAATGATCAGGTATAAGAGCTGCTAAAAGTTTTGTATGGTCTTGGACCTTCAAGACTGGGTATTGACTGTGCCAAAAGCATTATAGTCATTGTAGCATTGCAAAGTAGAAAATTCATTATTCTCTAAATATTTAGGCATAACTGAAAGTCTTTGCCCTTAGACGGTATCTGTAGATTGTTTTTGGTAGGTTTAATTCTTGGTTTTGTGATTTTATTTGGAAGTCCAGAGTGTCTTATAGTTTCTCTGTAAATCTGTAAGGCTTGGCTTTCGGATTATTTCTGAATCATCATTTTATGCTGTTTTGGCAAATATCAGGTGACAAGCTGCTAAATGGGTAGATGTGCTATTCCTGTCTTCTGTAAGCCACATTGATCTTTGTAGAAAGCACCGAAATTTCTTAGAATAGTGCAAGTTATTAAAAGATATTTGGTATAGCAGAATTATAAAACATTCTGAAACAGAAAAAGCACATGGCTGCACTTAGAAAAAAACTTTCCAATACTCTGTTTAAAAGGGTGCATACTGTGATTTAGAAGAAAATGCACATCAAAGAACTTGTAGATGTATTAATTCTGTTGTGTGCATTTAAAAAAAATATTTTGATGTGTAATTAAGACTATCATGAACTCAACCCTCTGACATATAAATTAGTATGTAAATACAGCCACAAGAACCAGTATGGTTTGCACAGACAGATTTATCCATTGAACAAGAAAATAATTTTTTGTCAGGTTAGGGCCTTTACTGGCATTACTTGCTTTCTCTTTATGTAGGGTCATCTTTATCAGTTTGAATTTATTATAATTACCTGATTTTTTGCTGCACATAATTGTGATGTTTAATTTGACCTTCATCTTCCCAAGTTTTGAAATGGGAAAGAACAGATGCTACTGCAACAAGTAAATACAGTTACTGTTCCCCCTCTCCTCTTAATCAAAAATCAGAAGTTATTCACTTTTAATAATACAGCAATAAAAAAATAAACATGTTTCTTTTCAAGTGAAACTGAATAGTACACTTGGGTTTAGGGTAAGACTTTAGGAGAGGAATATGAATCAGTCAGAACATTCTCACTTGACTGCTGTCCTCTTTTGTCCTGCTACTTCGTTACTGTACTGCAGCTTCTCATTATGGTCAGTCTTACTGGGGTACTTGGGCTCGTTATTTTTGCCTTGCATTTCTAAAAAGGCAATTGGTTTCTCCCAGTAGCAGGTACTGTGCAAGACAGCTGCTATCCACCCAGCTGCATCATACCTGTGCCAAACTGTAATAGACTCCCACTGCTTCTAAAATGACAGATACTTTGATTTATTGCTGTGTTGTGGGTAATTTACTTACAAAATGTGCTGCTGTCTTGCATTATGGATTAGGTTTCTAACAGTTTTCTATATGAAATTGTAGAGCAAGCTCATTACAATTTCAGCCATGTTCATGATGTCTTTTTAAAATTAGCTGTGAAGGCATGAAGTTATACCAAAGCCAATTTTTTTCACACAATCTGCTGTCTTTTCACATAATTATCAAAGGGTTACACGTTAAATAGATATTTAAAAAAAAAAAAAAGGGAAACAACAAATAATTAATTTTTGTTTTTCAAAGTCTTTGTTCAAATAGAACACAAGTTACTTTTTAGCAAGAGAAAACTCTTGTTTAAAGAGAGTTAAACAAGAAAAAATCTTGTTTAACAAGAGAAAACTGTGTGATTCACACCCCATAGATATAACTGGTAGTAATTATCCCAGCTACACTAGAATGACTATGCTTGTGTCCTGTATGTGTAGAAGGAAATGGCACTCAATATTATCTAATATAATATTGTAAGTGAGAAAGTAATCAATGCTGTGCAAATTCTTTTTTTTCCTTTGCCTTGTTAGGGAGGAAGGGAAGAAAGAAGGATTAATTATTTTTATCTTGACTTTTAAATAATAATTATCTCCTGACCTCACCCTGTTTCTTGAAGCGTGAGTAATTAAAGCATGTCTGCTTTGAAAACATAATAATTTCAATAGCTAAGACATGCAATATTTATAAATGCTTTGGAATGCAGAGGATAAGAGTAGAACTGAAACCTTTTCTCTGGAAAGAATGTTTTAAACAGTCCTTCGTATTCTATTGTATGCTAAATTAACGGTTTTGTACAAGTGGTTACTAACCTCACAAATATATTGTAACACTAATTCAAGAAAACTCTGGTAAAGACTCAGTAATGAATATAGAAGTAAAATATTTTAATCTCCACGTGTTTTTATAAAATGCACTAGATTTGCCTTTTCCAGAAGATTTCTGCAATAAACTCAAAAAAATATTCAAAACCTTTAGAACATGTTTCTAAACACTAAATATTTGCTAAAAGTATAATGAAAGCAGATCTTTTCATGAAAATGCACAATGCTATAGCTTCACATTGTACAGTTTGAGTTTAGGGAAATGTCATTTTCATATGATCTCCTTCCAGAAAAATTATTTGCTCATCAGTTGTCTTTTATTATGGGTAGTGCTTGATGCCTCTTTATATTCAGGCAGAGCTGGCCGAACATATTTTTTCACTGCAGAATGTAATGTAAACGTAAAAATAATTTTATGAAGTTTTTAAGAAAACACTGAGCGATTTTAAAAAGATAAGTGAAGGCAAGTCTTTGGATGTTTATTATTAGACATTTGATAGGAGCTGATAACCAGAGTTTAATGGAGTTAATGAGTTAATTCCCCTGATTAAGACACCTGCCTATATTTGTTTATTATTTTTTTTTTTGGCATAGGACTTTCTGTTTTCCCTGACATTGCTGAGAAGGTAAGCAAGTGAAAGGAGCAGGCAATCACCTGGCAGAAGAGTTTAGATCTCTTTGTTGCTGCTTCACTGCTGCACAGCCTCAGAAGTTTTTCAGTCCTTGTTTGGGCAGCATCAGGCAGCATCAGAGGATGGACATGGCCTCACCTCAGCCAGGAACACCATCAGAGGCAGCTCAAAAGGCTAACATAAGAGAAAATTGAGATGGAGACCCCCAAAAGATGACTGATCAGGGTAACAGAGGTAGTGGAAAGGCATCTGTGACTTTTTCCTATGCAGTGCCTATGAGGAAAAAAGCAGCTGGAAGTAGCAGGAGCCAAAGGATATGTGAAGTTTGAAGCAGGGAGGCATGAAGGAGAGGAAAGAACTGGGGCTGCATCAGGTGGAGAGACTGTTGTCTTATTTTATAGAAGAACTGGGATCGGCATAAGACCTCATAATGAGGGATTTGTTGATGGCCCTTGAATTAATCTGCTGAGAAGAGCCTGCCATTGCACAGTACATGACCTTGTCTGGAAGAAATTTGGAAGCGATTTATCATGCCCTCTGATTTTGGGGCAAAGGGATACAGTCGAGCCTTTTATTTCCACATGCATTTCCCCCACTTACTTGGAGCATGAGTAGCTTTTGTAAGTGGACAGTGCAAATAAAGTAACAGAAGAGACTCAAAGTGAAAATAATCAGTGGTAATAATTACCTGGACACAATCTCACATCACCTGGTCAGCTGGTTGCATGACTTTGGGTTTCATGGGCAGAGACCAGATCAGTTAATAATCCCTGCTCTATCAGGTGCACCTGCAAGTCAAACAGTATTTAGTGTTCAAACAGTTTCTCTATTAAAAAATACTGAAAGGAAGTAAATGAACTACTATAGAAAGGGGAAAAGAGATTAAAAATGCTAGTGGACTATATTGGGCCATTGATTTTAAAGCAAAACTGTAAAAATCAGTGAGTGACTAAAAAGCAATGGCACGATAAAACCACTGGTATATGTAACTCAGTAAATTAAAACATAAGTCTTTGCTGCTGAAAGATTGTGTTTTAAATTCCTGTTTGCAAAATATTTTAGAAGCTGGCTCTTACTCTGTAAGAGTGCGTGATTTGGGGAAGGTAGCAAACAAGAACGTAACCTTGCCAAACAGTGCCAACCCCAGAAATTATTTGGGACTGCTATAAAACTTAACTCTCTTGTTTTTACCTCAGCTTTATTTTCTTTCACAGCTTCTCAGTCTACCAGTCTTCCCCCCTATCCCTATGCCTGTGTCCAAGGCAGTATCTGCGTCTGACAGAGAATATTTGTTCTCTTTTTCCTCAAAACCCTTCTCAGAAACCATCTGTTTTGTTGGATTTAGAGAAGACCATCTAAACCTTCCACCACTCTTGCCATGGCAGGAAAAGAAAGCTTTCATTTTCTGAAGGATGCTGTGCCACTTATGCCAATGAAGTGAGAGCTTCCTGAGGGAGGGTGCAGCAGTGTAATTACATAGAACAATGTGACAAAGCAGGGAAAAGGAGAAAAAAGTGGATAATGAAAGCATTGTACTGTGGCATATCCATTAATATTAGGTGTATGCCCCATTGCATATGACATTTAAATCTGCAGTACAGTTGTGAACAGAGTAAGGAACAATCCCGTGGCAGGCAAAGAAAATGAGCTGTCTCTTATCTGCAGTGGCTGAAGACAGTTCCTCAGTGGGTTGGCCTGGGTTTCTATGTCATACCAGGGCTAAAGGCACAGAATTGCTCAAAACAGAGTTTAACTTCATAACTTACATAGCATGTAACTTATACTTTCCCTGGGTGGCAGAGAGGGCTTCTGTGTTGACTATCAGTTTGAGAAAATGACAGTATCAGATGTGAAAACCAGAAGGAAATGCCACCTTATACTTGACACGGCTGTTGCTTTAGCCCTTAAGATCATTAGGTTACCACAGGCAGCATTTATAGCAAGGTTATTACATAATACTGAAGCTTTAACTGAAGCATTTGGCATCATAATGCTCATGTGCTAGATTTGATTACGACTACTCAAAATGGTATTTCGCTATCTATGCAGCTTTAAAATATATTTGTTGTGAAGAAATTAAAAATTCTTCTAGCTCTGTTTTCACAGTCAGTTGAGAAACAAAATACAAACAAAAAGCATTTCCTTGCCTTAGCAGCTTGTTATCTGTGTTTTTCACATAGCCTGTGTTGCTTTCTCTATAGGGCATGCACTACTGTCTTCTTGGGAAGGTTGCCATACAGTTTCATGGTCATTGCACAAAATTTGCCTTTTGATGTCTCTAGGAGACTGAAAAGGGCCCTGGTGAACTTTTATGTATTTATTGCATGCTTATTAAAAAAAAAAAAAAAAAAAAGCCCTTCTCAAAACAAAACAAAATCTCTTTTAAACAAAACTGAACACTTTGCATTGCCCACCTGGAAAGACCCTTCTCAACAGGGCTGCACAGGTGTCAGGTTGGCTTCACCAGGGGTCCTGCACTGAAGCCTTTCAATGGGATGCCACTGTCAGTGCCTGTAATGATGTTTGCAGTACTAGTTCAGAATAAAAGTGGACTTAGATTATCAGTTGCACATGTGAAACAATAGCTGTTGGAGTCTATCAAACCCACAGCCAGTGGTACTAGTGCAAATTGCTTCTCTTGCAGTGGAAACAAAGGCTCTTTATTGTCCTCTAAAACGAAGGTAAATTTTGCTAAGATTTCAGATGCTGAGCAGATTGCTCCTAAAAATACTTAAGATGGGAAGAAATAGATATGTATTTTGTACATCTGATTTCTCTTAAGTCAAAGGAAGTATAAGTAAGCCTTAGGTCTCTCATTTAGGATTGTTTGTAGAATTTTTTATTTGCTTGCCTTTTACTACTTTCATATTTTTTCATAACCTTTTTTAGATGTTTTGTCTGCTTCTCCAAAGCTCTCTCTGTTTTCTATATTTCTCCTTCTCATTATGGAAGAAGGAAACAAAGAAAGTAAGGGCATTATTTGACAGAACTTCCATTATTACTGTAGCATTTAAAGCTTTATGACTTCACCTTTAGATGAACCTGGCTATATTGAATAAAACACTTTCCCTGAGTGTTTCTGCAGAAGTGATCAGCAAGGAAATACAGTATCATCATTTGCTTGAGAGTTAAATCTCCATAGAGATGTGGGAAGTAATCCACTATTACTAACATCTTTTTGTCTGTCTTATTGGAGAATAATAAATAAGACTTACCCTTTATGTAAGATTTGGTGCATTTGGATGATTGAATGGTTGATGAATTAAACTATTCCTTCACAACCAGTAATATCACAAAAATTGTTAGTCTGTTTTAAGAAAGTCAGAAATTGTCTTAAAATTTGTTCTTTGCAGAATGTGCTTCATTAGCTTTTCTATCCTTGACAGGCTCTCTAGCTCTCTTATTCCTCATTTTTATTGTAATTAAAGGATTAACTTCAAGTCTTGTTAAAACTTAGTAATTTTTTTCTGTACCTAGTAAGTTCCACAATTCTGGAATAGAAGAGGATAGATCCTGTCACTCAAAGGTATTCCTCCAAAACCATCAGGTCTATAATGCTTTTCAAGGTAGTACAAAAGGCTGGTTGGAGTATTCTTTACTGCCATGGCTGTCATTTATCAGAGAAGCCTCCAGCTGCCATAAATTCAGTTCCCTGAGGATGTCTCTGAAGTGTTTACACTTCAAGACTAGGTAAAGATTAGGTAAGGAGAAGATAAGAAGATTACAGATATTTTCTAAGAATGAATGAAACACAGCACCTGGGAACATGAAGAAGAAGAGCAGTTTGTGGCAGAAGGTTGAGACTCGTGAATATTGTGTGATGTTGTGTGTTAACCTCAGTGATTCAGGTGAAGCTGCAGATTTAACAGTCTGACAAACAATTATACATTATCTAAAAAATAAATTATAATATCTAGATCTCCTTGAGATCATCATGCAGTAACAAGGTGTATGCTCAAATAAAATATGAAAGAAGGTTTCAGACTGTATATGTTAAACAAGAAATCATAAAGTAATAATAGTATTTATGAGGTTAACTGCTCAAAGCAGAGGTTTTCTGGTCTCCTCTAAGCTTCCATGGTTCTTTAAAAAAGTCTTTGTACTGCAGCTGTCTGACACTGACTCAGGTGTTTTCACATGAAATGCCTGCAAGGAGGCTGATTAATTGACTTTTATTCCCCACGATGGCATCTGCGTGGGATGAGACTTTGTCAGTGTTTCACACCACCTTGCTTCTGTGTAAGAGGTTATTCTTTATTGGAAAAACAAGGTGAAATGTGATCATCTGCATTGCTGTTTCTACCCCTATGAAGAATAAGAGAACTTTCTGTCTTGATACATGCTTATTAGGCAAAGCAAAAAAAGACGCTGAGATATGCCCAGCCTAGAAGAACCATTTCTTCATCATTAGGACACTGCTGTGAAATGAGGGCAGGCCAGTTCTCTGATCAGAGGTCAAGAAAAGTAATACATCCTATAACTGAGCAACTGGACCATCTTTGTTTACTGAAGAAACTCTGTCTCTCCCTGTAGTTTTGGACAGACCTTCCTATGCACAATAAACTTAATTACATGCAAGTCCATTTAAAAGGAAATTATTTTTGATGAATTGGCATTTTCCACTAGTTAATACAAAAAGAACTGTTTTTTGAACTCAAGACAGATTTTTGGTCTTATTAGGTCTTATTAGAGCCAGACTTTCCAGGATCAGCAGTTGTATTGTGCCAGTGTTTCTGTCTTGCTTGTGCTGATGCTGCTAGTAGCGTAGCTGTTGGCACAACACCAAGCTGATGTAACAACTATGCTGCTAATAACATTACTTATTTTCATTACAGCTATTAAGCAATAGATACAAAGTTACATGAATTCAACCTAATTATACCTTTTTCTATATTCCTTTTCTAAATATTGTTTCTAAATTGTTACTTCAAATTGCTTCTTGAAATAACTGGATTTCCTGTGGGTGAGACGCTAACAACTAAGCATACCCATTTAGCTAAAGGCATTGTAGCACATACCAAAATTAGCATTATGCTGTGTTTCTGTATTGCAGGATCAATGGGGAGAGGTGAAGCTCGTGCCACAGCAAACCACTGCTTCTGATAGGCACTCCCAAAATGCATCTCTCAAAAATATTCATTCAAATGAAAACAAGGAATTGACAATTGTCACCCTGTGTTCAGAGTCAGTATCAAATGTAGCTGCAGCATGTATTCAATGCCTAGGGACAATCGTCCCTGCCACAGGGCCTTGAGCTGTGCAGACTGCTGCTCCTGCTCAGAAATGAACTGAAGAAGTGTCTGAGCACAGATGAGCTGATCTTCCTCACTCTCCGCTTCCCCCAGAGTGCATGTGGGGGAATAACTCCTTCTGCCTCCTTTCTCTTCACTCCAGGCACTTCTTTTAATGTATATTCTCTTTTACTGGCACAGGTAAATTGAAAGGAAAAAAATGGAATCCAAAGCATTCAAACGATAAGGAAAATTGTACAAAATGATTGGATAGGTACTAAATTTCACCTTGAAACTGGAAACTTTAAGAAGACCATTACAGCATATCTGATATTTTTAAATAAACTGTCATCTATACAGTATTTTTCTCATTAAGAGAAAAAAATCAACCTGCCATAGACTCAATACAGTTTCACCTATAGTAGCATGAAGATACACTTTTCAAGCCTTGGGGCTTTGATAGTCATTTAATTAAATCAGATTTCTGTCATAACCTCTATGAAGAGAAGAACTGAGCATGGTTTTCATGATCGTTCTCTCTCCTTCCCCTTTTAACACAATAAAAAGTAAATTTGTGCAAGATGAATAACAGACTAAGAAAACAAATCCTATTCAGAAAATTCACTATAACTTAATTAATTTCTTAATTACACTAATTGAAAAGAACAATAATGTGGCAATTGAAAGGAAATGTTTAATTACTGCATGTAAGTAAAATGACAGCTTAAAGCATTCTTGCATGCAACAATACTCTTTGGGGGGTAATTAGTGAAAAATAGATAAACAGATGATAGCTTTTAGGCTAAACAAATCACTTCAAGTCCATCTGATGATGAAGACCTATAAAAGTGAACATATTATAACATTCAGCATGAACCTTACTTTTTACTTTGATCTGTGTTTGATTATAGACTTTTTTTCTTTCTGTGAAAATACCTGTATGCTAAGCAGAGTAGCAGTGTAGAAAGCAGATTGTAGAAATGTCTCTGGATTCATAGTGTATTCAGCCATTCAGTGACTGTGGGATGAACAGGTGAGCTTATTACTTTGCCACTACTGAAATAAGATAGCCAGATGGTTGATTGCAAGTTCACTGTTTGGTGTCTATTTGGAATACAATCAGATCTCTGGTCATTTCAGAACCACCTGTGCTTACTCAGTTTTGGTATATACAGCTATGGATAATCATCCTATGAGTAAATGTTAACGTTAGTGCTAACTTCAAGTTTGACCAAATACTCGGTTAAAGACTGTCCTTCGGTGCCTCAACAGTCATATCAAAAGTTCAGCTGGCTCATGAAATAACCTGCCGACGTAGGCCAGAGGACTGCACATAAAAGAGAGGTGTTTTTTGGAATGGAAGTTGTTCCTTTCTTCAGTGTGGTTGAGGGAATACATAAAAGAGGGTGACAGGGATTTGAGTCTTGTCCCCATTTGAAAGATGGAAGTATTTCAACATGCAAAACCTTTCTTTTCCTAATAGTCCCAGTTAAGGCTAGGATGAGAAGGATTTTAAAAGGATGAACTGTACAAATACCAGATGTACAGTAACTCTTACAAGGGATACAGCAATGTTTCTTGATCCCTGGCTGAATTCCCAGTGAAGAACGAGAGTCGCCTTTGGCCAAGTGCATGGAAACCAGCTGCATCCCTCTACTGAGTATAAAGCAGGAGCCTAGAGAGATTATTTTTAATATTAGGACAGAATCAGTGAGTCCACTCTTACATAGAAGAAAAAGCTGTTTTCATATGGAAGAGAACAAGCACTGCAAATAGCAGTGGCAGCTACTGAAGATAATCCTTTTAAATGTTCAGTGAAACTGAATAGAACTTGAGCTTAAACACATTAGGAATATTTATCCCGAATTCTTTATAGCTTGGGAGGGTGGTTTTGACCTTTCTTTCCTTTCTGTCCTTCAGTAATCTAAGAACCATTCAGGTGTTTAGCCAAGGGTAGTAGGCAAGAGCTTAGGCCTGTGCTGTCTTTGCATAATATGAGGGCTTTGCATTAATGAGGAATCCTTGTTAGGGAGGTAGGGTTGCCTTCCTGTGGAAGACAGCTGGCCAGCGATCATGTTCTCCTCTGTATTCTGGCAGCTGGTAGCTGCAGCTCCAGGCTAGAGGTATCAGCATGGCTCATACAGAGCAGCAAACCCAGTATATTATTGTTGGGTTCTCTAACTGTGAATCAAGGCAAAGAAACAGTTGGTGAATGGATTTTATGACTGACAACGACTGCAGAGAAGAGATAATAACTTGGGAGACCTTTTATCACCCAGCTGACAGATTCATTCTGTAGCACCATTTGTAGTCTGAGATGGGAAAGATATGTGTAACAGCATCCTGCAAATCGATGTGCCCTGTCCAGACTCTCACAGTCAAACAATGGCTGGGCCAAAAATAGGGGTTCCCCATCTATTGTGAGCAGAAATTCTGGTTTTACCTCATTTAAACCACTGTGTGTCAGGAGTAATGCTTGCAGCTGGTGACATGTTAAGGAGTTAAAGAAGAGAAAAATACCAGGTTCTCAGAATAAATGTGACAAGAGAAAATTGAATCGAAAATCTGTTAAATAGCCATTAATAAATATAAGCTATACAATTCTTCTCATTCCTTTCCCATTAATCTGTAACTTAATGTCTTTTATTATTATTTTAACAAATAACCCACTGACAAAGTTAGGCTGGAAGTTCTTGCCAAGGGAAAAAAGTATAGCCTGCTGTTGCTTTCTGTGTCTCATGTTATTAAAATTCTTCCTGGGAGGATCAAGCCTCAGGGATTTTTTTCAGGCATGATTTTTATTTATACAGATTAGATTATTCATTCCACAAGCAGAAGAAATATAATGTTGTGTTTAGACATACAACCATTCAGCTCAGCTAGTGAGTTAGAACTATGGGATACTGGCTTAAGAGATAATTTTAAAAACTTGTAAAGAATCTATTATCCAATTTCTCAAGTGATTGAGTGAAAAAAGCTGAATAATTTATTTCCTATGAGAGAAAAATAGATATCACAAAAAAGGAGTAAATGTGCCATACAAAATTACACATTCTTTTTTTGGGGGGTGGACACAACATGCCATTTGTACATACCATTTTCATAGCATTGCATAATAGATTATATGGAATTTAATTGAAACAGCTAGTAAAGTGTTTTAGAAAAGTGGCTTCTTTAAAATACACAATGTTTTCATTCAAAATAGTATCTTTAAATGGAAGTTAGGAATTTTCATTATGTGGTCTTTGCACAGAATTTTGCAAATCTTATCTCTTTAACTTCAACAGTTTATTTTGCTGAAAGAGTATTTTTAAAAAGTGATGTTATTCTTTTTTCATAAGAAGAAAAACTGTTCCCCTTTATATTCTTTCAGCACTTATTCATTGCACATGGGGTTACCCTGCAGATGCTGCAGAATGGAATCTGAACAAATGAAATATATTGCTTAAAAATGAAATGCCTGTGAATTTTTGCTCAGATGAAACTTCAGTTTGCATTTTTTAAATTCCTTTGTCAATGTAATATGAGTTACAAGTGAACATTCTGTTGAATACCACATTTAAGCATAGTAGACATTACAGATATTTCGTGAATTGTAAACCAGAATGTTATTTTGATATGTTTCATTTTTAACTAGGAATTGAAGTTTCTGGCATATTTAATAATTTGTGTAATTCCATTATTATCGGTTTTCCAAGTCCACTTATGCATTTGAGTAATTTTGAGAAAGAGGCAATAAAACCACTCAGGTAGTTAATATGGCAAAGCCCCTCCCCAGCTGCGATTCTTTCCAAATGCATGCTCATTGTTCAGTTCTGTCTGTGTCCATACAGCTCTCATTATCTCCAGAGCTATGTGTTAGTGCTGCTTGAGCGGGATGTGGATATTTTTAATACAAAACACACTTTCCACAAAGCAAAATTTTCCACCAAAGCCATTAACCTTTCCACAATCCAAGAAAATTATATCCATTTTCCACAAAAAAACCCCCACCCAAACAACCAAAATGCATAATTTTGCTTTAGCTTAAAATATTTTACATTTTGTTTTGGATAACTTCTGTATTAAACTGTGTTTGCTTTAAAAAAAAAATTGCAAATGCCACCCCTCCTGTTCTTTATCTTGTGATCTCTGTTGAATCTTCCCTCTTTTCCTGAAAGGTGGTCTGCCTGGTACCACCTGTGGAGAGGTGAGGTGCCTAAAATTCCATGAATAAGAAAATTCATGTCAGACTGAGACAACGTTAAGTGTTCAGAAGGTTTGAAACGTTTCCCTCTCCCCTCACCATCCCCACCCTCACCCTCTCCACCCCGCTCTCACCACAAACCACTTCAGAAGGTTTTTCACCCTTTTCTTCACTGGAAAGAAAAAAAAATAATCTGTAAACAGTAAATAAAATCATGTTCCCAGCAAGGTAAAGGACAAGAGAAGAGGCAAAGCTACTTGATTCCTTCAGCTCATTTGAAGGCTTTACAGCACAATAGCACAGAGAAAAGGGATTTTGAAATCAATGCTGCCTGCTTATATTTTGTGGAAAGTGCAGGAATTACATTTGAACTTTGGATGTGTAAAACCACTGAACTTTCACAGGGATTAGAAAATACTGGAAAATTGTTTTGTTACGTTGTAAACTGTGTGTTTATAGAAACATTCTACTAAGAAAAAGGTATTTGAGTAATATGAAAATATTTGGGATGTGCCTTTTTATTCAACACTTACTTGAAAACCTAAGATGAGCTGGTTTTTGAAATGTCATATGCTCTTCCAGGTAAGATAACTGACAGTCACCTCAATCATGGGTCTAGTCAATATTAAAAAGTTAGACAGAGGAGAAATTTTCTAATTATATTGCCTTATTAGAATTTTATACGTCAGACAGTTCTGTTACTTTATAGTGCATTTTTCCAGTTGGTATTCTATGATGTGTTGGCATACTAACTACTTTCCCTTACCTTGATTCAACGAGAGCATCATGTATTGCCCTTCCAATGCAGAGTTCCCATCTACTTTTTTCCATAAGGAATCTGAAACACAATTATAAAATCCTTACCTGGCATTTGATAACTAAGAGTTGTCAGTGCCTCCCTGTAGCATTCATTTTCTTATTCTGATAACCAAAGTTTTTAAATTTCTTCATTACTTAGAAAGGCTTCACCTTGATCAGATTGCTTCCTCTCACCTTTCTGCTCCTTCTCAGTGAGTTAAATGTCCTACAAATTATAATACTGCTCAGATTCTTCTTTTATACATGGCAGGCAAGCATTTTCAAACCATTTTAAGAATACTGAGGAGTTTATTGTATCTAAATTCTGGGACACAATTTACAGAAGAATTTTACAAATGATCTCTGTTTTCTTTTTACGTTTGTCATTAGTATATAGGATATTTTTTTTTTTGACACACCTCATTGAAAAGTTTGTATTTGTGAGGCTGTGCTCTTGACTGGATATAAACATCCAGTAAAGTGCTCTTTCCTCTTTTTTTTTTTTTTTGGTTTTTTTTCCCGAGCCTATCTATATGTGATTCATTTTATATTAATATCTTATACAGTATTTAAAAAATAACATAAAATACTTTATTAATGTACTTTAAGGGTCAGGATTACATTTGTGATAAAACAAAAGAGAACCTGAACATAAAAATATTTGCTATTTATTATAGGTTTTTGGGAGGAAATTTCCTAGAAGTGAGGCTCTACTGCCAAGGACAAAATCATTGTCCAAAGTGCAAAAGGCATATCATTTGAAATGGATTTTCAAAAGAAGGTTCAGGGACCAGGGTTCTTTGAAAAACTAGTCAGTTATTGAAGTTCTTGAGTGTTGGTAATTTGGAAAAATCTGACTGGCATTTTTTGCTGAAAGGTGTTCAGGTAATTTGGGTGTGACCAGGTTCAGGTACTGTATGTTAATGTCATTGGTTTCGTGTTTTTTAACTGATATTATTAATGTATTTCATATGTTTGCATGTTTTATTGGGTCAAGGATTAAATGTTGACCTGTAAAGATTATTAGGACTATCAGAAATTTTTAAGTTAAAAGGGGCAACTTACTAGTTATGAAACACTATAAGGAAAGGACCTGGTAGGCTCAACACATGTACCAAAATATCTTGTTCACTGTTCAGGTTTCCATATAGCTGGTTTCGTTGGGATATTGCCTGTATTGGGATACTTTAAAATAAGTTCCCTGATTCAGATACAAATCATTATGAGAAAGACCTGACTCCTCTCCTTTGCCTTTTGCCATACTTATTTTTTAAAGGATGACTGCAGTTTTCCTAACCAACTCTACTAAGGACCTCATATGATCCATGTCATACTACTCACGTTTTGCTGGAGGGGCACAGTAGGAAAATTTTGCTACATATAAGGAGCCCATGAATAAGATTATGGTTGAAACAATAGGAAAAAGTCATTACTTGATGGTGCTTTGCAGTAAAAATCTGTGAAATATTACTTTGAAATTCACTTAGCTCTTGCCTATTTCAGCAATTTTGTTTATTTGTGTAGCATTTACAGGCATTTTCATATCAGTAATGAATATAACACACTAGGATAGAAATTACTGACATTATGGTAATGCCATATATAAATCACATTAGTATACATACTCATTTTAGGATAAACAATTCAATATTTACCTTAAAAAAGAGGTGAGGAATTGTCAGCAGCACAGTATTTCTTCCATTCAGGGAGATTCTGAAAAGGCCAGGAACACACAGCTGTAACAGGTTTGAAAAACAGCATCAGCATTCAAAAATACTGTTTACTTCTATGAAAACATAACACAACTTATGATGATTTTGAGAGACAGAAAAATTAAAGTGGAAAAATAAAATAATCTTTGTACAGGCCAAAACCAGTGTAGATTATATAGAAGCACAGTGGGACACAAAAATAGCTATTTGTATGGATAATAAAAGCATTTAAAATACCATCAAGTAGGATCAGAAGGCTTGTGATGCCCATATTTCAGAGTATAAGCCAGCTGATCCAGGAAAAGATGACAATCTTTTTAATTATTTGCAGTCAGTTACATCATTATGCATTAAGAAGTTTTTTTTTTAAGCAGTCTGAAACCATTTGATTACCAGAAAACATATTGAGGTTAATTGGTACGTATTTAGGGTTTTATGGAAACAAACTCATACTTGGGAGTAATAACATTAGACAAAACAATGATGTTCTCATTTTAAAAAGTTTATCTTAGCTTTCCTTTGTCTTGCTGTGTCTTCATCCAGTGCAGGCTTTGCTGAATAGCCTGTATTCCTCTTATTTCTCTCCTCAGAACCCTGGAATTTGATTTAGTTTGCTGTTGCCTTTAGAGGCTTCTGACATTCCTTTAGATGTGCACGCATGGAGTCCTTTATTAAGTAGTCCTCCCTGGAAAATCAAGTGCTCCTTGGTGTCATTCAGAAGCAAGGATGGAAAGGCAATTTGAAACCAAAAAAGAAAGTTTTAATACAGTAATTTATATTTTGAATGTAGTCTGATGCTACTCATGTGGCATAAGAAAGCTAAAAAAAAAAAAAGAAAAGTCAGGTTTGAGGGAACTTGCTATCTCTGAAAGTTATTTCACACAGATGTAAGAAAAGCACCAGAGGAGCTTTTGTGAATGTGGAATTAAGACATCTCTTTTCTGAATAAGCAATACAAAAGACAAACAAACCAAACAAAACCACATAAAACCTCTAAAGCAAACCAAAATTTTCAGTCTAGAATGGAAAAGACACAGGATACAGTGTGGCGAGAACAGTCATTAGAAATAAATTATTCCACTCACATACGAAAATGCAGGTTCAAGTGTCAGGTCTGATGAATAACTTAGGATCAGTTACAGCTCTTTTAAATATTGTTAAAATACAGTTTTGAGAAAACTTCACTGACAGTTTGATCAACTTCATATGTAAAATGACACTTAGAAAAATCAGAGGAAGAAGCCATTCAATTTTCATATTTATTCAAGGGATTCACAGTGCTAATGAGAATCTTTAAACCTTTTTGACATGTAATCTTTTCCCAGAAAATATTTCAGTTCTTTTTATTAGCCTTCTTTTTTATGAGTAAAGAAAACAAAACCAACCAACAACCAATAACAAAAATCAGTATGGTTATTTAAAAGTGAAAAATTTATCAGTTTCCAGCCTTTATTGATATCTGTGGTACCCACAGAGAAAATATTCTTTACGTGACATGAAGAATACTTCATATTCTTCACTGGCATGTGACACACCACAGTGACAACTAATCTGGGAAACCCTCAAAATTCCCAGTAACACATAGCAGGTTGAAAAATGAAGTCACTTTTCTGAGAAACAAAAAACCCAATTATTACTTTGACTGAGTTAGTGAAACACATTAGTTGGTGAAACAATAATAAGAAGTTTTGAGGAAGTACTTCACATGAATGTTCTGACAGAATGTCAAGAAGGGAGCAGTAACATAAATGATACAGAATATGAGTCAAAATCACACTGAGAAAGGTTAGGAGAAGCTTTGTTACAGGGTATATTAACGGGATAGCGACCACTCACAGAGTCAGATATTATGAAATGGAAAGAGACCTTGACAACATTTCAGATGGTTAAATATTTCTGGGAATTGTGGGAGACTTTAACTTCCTTGCTGAATTTTTTTACAAAATGTTGCTGATATGCAGCTGTCCCTATTATTCTATGTGTTATTAATTTGGAAACATTTTGAGACAAACCAGTAATAAGCACTACATTCCTACTAGTTTTATTTTTTCTGTTTCCCTAAAATTTCTTATGTGTAAGCATAAACCCTGGTAGATAAGAGAACTCACTTGTGTGGGAGAAAGCACCTAGTAATAGCACTAATGAAAGGGAGCAGTGTAAACTGCTGGCAAAGCAAATTGCTTTTAGCATGAATACACTTCTTCATGGTCATTCTGGTATACAAGTGCTTTGCAGCTCACTAGCATTATCTATCTCAATGAATGTAGTATATTTTTTATTACCAAGGATTACTCCATATTTGTGTTGCTCAGGCATATTTGTATGCAAGTAAGATCGAGCAAAGTGGTGCAGCCCCTACGCTAGGGAGCATAGTAAAGTCTTTTCCCTGCCTATGTGTGCTATGACACACACCTGCTACACATCTTTACATGAAGCCACAGCAGTGAAGGGCTGGACACAGACATGAAGAGGACATTGCACAGTGCAGCATCTTCTCCTTGGCTTTGCTGCAGGGAAGCTGAAGCACTGCACAGCAGCTGGGACTATGTGACCACCTTGGTGAGATATATAGAGCACTGGGTAGTCTCGCGTCCCTTCCCTCTAAGTAAATGGGTGCCTAGATTAGCTGTAACTGATTAGTAGGCTAATTTTAGAAGCAACACTTTGTTTATGCTAGAGCATATCTGTCTTCTGGTGACCTAGAACTCTGATTCAATCCTACAATATATGGATAAATTTCTCCATATCAGAAACAAATGATGAGCATGCAAATATAAATCTTACTTCTGAAGGATGGGAGTGAAGAGGTCTTGCTTTGGAGATGCAAAATATCTATACAAAGGTTAAATCACGCCTACATATTCATGGTACATTTTTGAATAGTCCTGTGCAAAATTACCTCATATTTGTGGAATGTGTATTGTACATGTGGTCTCATCTAATATTTTGCCACTTTGCAAAGCAGAACCTAATTTCAATTCCAGAGGATGGAGCAGTCTTCAATTATATAAGTTAAAGAATATGTGCTGCATTTTGTAGGGAGTGTAATGTGTATTATAAATTCATTTAATTGCTTTACAGAAATTCTGATCCTAATTAAGACTTCATTGGCTTTTTCGTGGAAAAGAGTTAAAAGTGCCTAATTAAGCATGAAAAAATTAATGAAAAAAATTTAAATTAAGATGTTGTACATATGTAAACCAAATTTCTGCCAAGTTTTAACTCACCTATAAGCCTGGGATGAGTTTTATCCTCTGTGTCTTAGTGCCTTATCCTTGCCTTAGAGACAAGGATGGAGGGTCTGAGGGGCAAAAGTCTTGCTCAGGCACTAGTTGTCCATTTGCAGTTTGGGCATCTTCTCCATTTTGTGGGTCTCAGATATATCATGCAGTGTAGTACAGTAGAACTCCGAGTATGTTAGTTCTAGACTTTCTTTTCTGAAAACCCTACCCAAAAAGGCTTCTGAAGAAGAGAAGCAAACAAAGCAGAAGACATGACAGAGGATTAGTAGAAACAAGGAAACCAAATGCACATGGTAAATGAAGTGAGGTCCTCTGAGTCTCCTGGGTCATGGAATTTCTCTTCTCCCACTTTCTATTTCCTGATACCATACCTATTTTCCCAGTTCACTTCTCTCTTTTCATCATTGCTCCTGAGGAATTCTTTCTAGTTCATTATCTCCACAGCTTTTACCTTTGTTCTTCAACTACTTTGTAAGCATACACAACATTAATGTTACATATTGATACAACATATCCAGTTTCTGAAATTTCAGACCTTAAACTCTCTGTGGATGTAGCACTAGAGACATAGAGAAACACTGTGTACAGTTTCCCTGTCTGTTGCATGGAATGAGCTAAAAATGGTGTTGGTGTACTTTCGCAACTTATGTATAGCTGGGAATTTAGGGAACACATGACATGTGTGAAGGTTTGGCTTCTAAAACTTATATATTCATGTGGATATCAGCATGCATCACGACTAAAGGCAGTTTCTGCAATTGGTAGTTGTGATGTCACGTAAGTAATACTAAATTAATATTTCTGTGAAGGTTCTCTGACATAAATAAAATGCGATCTTTATAACATATGTAAAGCTTAATTTGCTACGTGAATGAATTTTCATTTTGCTGGTGCCTTCTTTAGGTAGTAAAAAAGTGGGTTTTTTCTGATTCTTCCTTTAATTGTCTTGACAGTACAAACAAGTGGAACAGTACATGTCATTCCACAAGTTACCTGCTGAAATGCGCCAGAAAATCCATGATTACTATGAGCACCGCTACCAAGGCAAGATCTTTGATGAAGAAAACATTTTGAATGAGCTCAACGATCCCCTCAGGGAGGTAAGATTAAAGCATTTGAGGAGTTTTTCATGCTATGGAAATTTTTCATGCCTTTGCTGTTTCTGTGTTGAAATGCTCTTTCTGATTCTATTCTGTAACATTTCATCTCATTTGACCTTGTCAATGAATGACCAGGATAATGAATTTAATATTAGTTTGACACAAAGACATAAGCAGATTTACATCTAGTCTGAACCAGTCTGTCAGAATCATGGCCACACAAGGATGTCAAAGAGTAAAATCCTGTTCTTAATTGTTGAGTGAAACTCATGGGTTTCTGCAATTCTTTAAAATAGAGAGGGGCTGTACTAGAATGGTCCTGGGTGAAAGGTTTTTTCTGCTCTCCCTGACTGCTGACCATGCACCCGTGCTGATGAAACCACTGGAAGTCACCAGTGAAGAGAGAGTTGCTGTTTTTCACTGTGTGAAGTAGCATCCTTGGTTAGGGTGGTCTCTACTGGAGATGAGGAAGCTGGAGTATGATACACAAGCCACTACAAAATCTCTTTTCTTAAAACTCCAGTCTGTATTCCCATTTCAGGGGGTTTATAATATTGTGTTGTGCTGTGCTGTGCTGTGCTGTGTTGTGTTGTTATGTAACGCTATGTTACATTTGTTGTGTGGAAACAGCTGGAATATTCTTTGGCAAGGTGCTTGTGTGGGGGGAAAGCAGCATTCATCTTGCTGTAACAGAAATAGCTGCTTAATGGGAATATAAATCTGACTGTCTTTTGTTGGGTAGTGCTCATGTCTGACCTACTCAAGGATGTTTGTGTTACCAGTTGGCTGATACCCTCTACTGAAAGGAGGAAAAAAAACTCAGAGAATAACGAAGTTGAAAAATTCAGGGAGAAGAAAGCATAAACAGGGAAAAGAGAAAAGAAGCAAGAAAAAGCGAGAATAAAGGAGGAGCAATCTGATATGTGATGAAACCTGTACATTTTTTCAGTGATAGCAAGTAATGCTTTTTAGTATCTTCTGCCATGGGGTGAGAGGTGCTGAATGTATATTTGCATGTGTATATATATATATAAAAATAACGTATACATATTACCAAACAGAGCGCAGGATGACACCTGTAGTTTTAGAAATATACATGAAGGTTGTTTGGATTTTTTTTTTAATAAGTTCTGTGGCATAAGAAGAGGATAGGTCTGTGATGGATTGTCTGTACCATTGAATATTTCTCTTTGTTATGAAGGGGAAACATGGCAATCCATTGCCAAGATCAATCAAGTTCTATAGTTAAAATAGTTATAAGAAACTAACTGCCCTGCCTGTTCATGGGCTCTGAGGGCAGCTGGCACAGTTTTGCCACATCCATGTTATGAAACTCCAGTAGTGGCCTCCCTCCTCACAAAGTGCCGACTGGGAATGGTGAATGCTGCCCAAAATTGCTGGGTCATTGCTAGATGGTTCAAGTCAAAATCAGGCCAAACCGTGATTGTTCTAAAAAATTAACACTATAGATGACAGAATTCCAGTGCCTGGGCCCATTAGATTCCCTAAGACAGATGTAGCCTGAGTCCTTTTGTTATATTGTGAATTTCTAAGTGTTTTGGAGGGCAAAGGGAGATCTCTGGCTTTTGCACTGCCTGTGCCAGTTTACCCTTTGGCTTCCCTTGGTAGCTTTTGAAATGTTAGGATGAGAATGTACTGTAAAAATCTATCATGTAAGACAGGAAAATATGGGAATTATCCCTAGAGTACAGTGACAGTCAAAACATGAATCTTGGCCAGTATGGAACCTTTTTTTTGTTAAAAGAACAGAAGCATGTACAGATGCATCAATCACTGACATCAGAAACAGTTTCATCTGTTTCCACTTTTACGGAAAGTTTTTCTCCATAAATCAAGTCTAATACACTTCCATTGCAAAATCTTCTTTTATTAACAAACAGTTTGCTGTTATGGCACTCTAATTACCTGTCTTTTCCTCCCTTCATTCCTCCCTGCCTTAGTCCTGTCACCTTACCTTCCTTTTTTCTTATCGCCTAAGAGCAGCATGGAAAATTTGGTCAAGCATAAAACCCAAAAAGCACTTCTGAGGAGAGATGAAGTATGGAAACTTTCAAAAATTAATGAGCCACTAAAAACATGGAGTAAGAATAGAATTTCACAGAAAAGGTGGCTTCTGTTTTTGCTGTGGTCGTGCTGCACTTAGGATGTCTTCTTTGTTCCCTGTATTATATACGAAAAATACATTTACTCATCTACAATCAGGTTGCACACTGCTCTGATGACAACATAGTAGTTGTTCAGAAGAAGATAAAAAAAAATAAAGAAAAAAAAAATAAGTAAGAACTGGACAATGGCAATGCCAGAAGACTTTTGCCAATGAATCTGTCCAAATTGTGGCAGCAGCTTACGCACAGTGCTTTAAAAACACCACTTTTTTACTTGCTGAAATTAACAGTTTGAAATTCTGTTTTAGCTACCAATTCAGTATGTGCAGTTTGGTAGTGCAGGTAGAGGTTTTTTGATGTTACTAATGAATAATAAAGTAGAGCCTTTTAAAGGCAGAACACAATTGTTCACATATTGGACAGGATATACCATCTTCTGTACCAGTATCTGCACAAGGCTATAATGTTGAGGTGACAACACAGGTAGTGTAGCTGCATCATTCAAGAATAAGTATTTACTGCATTTCTTAAGTTTTTAATGAATCCTGCATTTTGTGGTACTTTGAGTTTAGCATTGGGTAAGAATTAAACATTCAGTCTCCACAGGGTATACTTACCTTGATCAAAGTATCTTCTGGTTAAGACTTTGCACGGAAATCATTATTTCCTCACAGTAAGTAGAACAAAAGAAACCACACAAACTACTGCATAATTATAACATGGATATTATAAAATGTTATAAAAAAGGTTGCAGTGTCTTCTAGTTCTCCTTGTTCTCAACCGTTCAAGTTTATTGTATGGACTGAAATTTTCCATGGCTAGGCTCTCTTTACTGATTATGACCCTTTTTTGGCCCATGTTGGAAAAAAAGTTGTCTCACTCTTTTTTAGCAGAGAAGTAATTATGCATGCTATAAATACGATCATTCAATCATTAAAAATACCTAAAGGACATAGAATTAGCAGTAAAAATCTGGTGTAAAATTAATTCTTATGTGATCAATACTCCTAATAAAGCTGTATATGCTTATAGTAGAGGTAAAAGATCTTCTGGTAAAAAAGGATGGATGTTCATTTTACTGAGCTTCTGAAAATTATGTATGAAACATTCATACTTGATTGTATGATGAAAATAAGGAAAAGCTAAGAAAAGGTCTGGTGCACATGTGTGAGTGGCTAACATTGGGTAACAGCAACAGAGTCATGTTTATTGTGGGGAATTAACTACAGCTTCATAAAATACGAAGAAAAGAATACTGAACATTTTCAAATTTTACAAGGCTTTCTTTAGGTGCTTCATAGCTGTGTTAAGCTGGTAGTTGACCTGTATCATTCAAGGGTAAACTTGCATTAATGAAGAGATTCCCTTCAATGACTGGGAACTAAGGTAGACACTTATTAGAAAATGGGACTTAAAAACTTTATCTTCTCCCCAGTTAAATTGGTTGCACAGTTTGGGTATATTAGTCCCATGGTAATGTAGTTAATTGGATATCCTCAGCTCTACGCACT
Organism: Falco biarmicus; assembly: GCF_023638135.1. Classification (NCBI taxonomy): domain Eukaryota; kingdom Metazoa; phylum Chordata; class Aves; order Falconiformes; family Falconidae; genus Falco; species Falco biarmicus. Next base: position 68,926,237 of record NC_079311.1, read on the forward strand.
CAAACGGTAATAACTATGCATTGCCATATGCGGTGTGCTGCACCCTGCTCTTAAGGGAAGGTGCTCTCTGATGAAAATAAAGAATTAAAGGTTTCTTTTCATTAAATTCAGAAATTTCACTCTTACTTGAAAGCATATCCCCTTTTTCACAGTTACATTTCTCTGATAATAACTGTCCAGCCTTGTTGAGAATCAGTTAGTCAGAGGTCTTCTAGCAGTTAAAATTTCAGTAGATATAGAAGATTTTAAATTGCTTCTGCCAGGCCATGCAAGGTTGGATTTGTCAAACCTATCTGTAGCTCCATACAAGCTCTGCAAAAAGTCTGAGCTAATCGTCAGGCTTTCTCTGCACATACCTCTCCCCATACACTCTAGTGGTAAAAATCTAGCTGACTAGCTTAGAAAACAGGCTACATCTTCAAATAGCAGTTGATGTATGAAATAAATGCTACCTTTAATAATATTTGCAATTAACTACCTACCTACCTCATTTCTTGAGGTAGTAATTAGCAATTGGTAGCAATTAGCATGTTTGCCTTATATAAATATCATCTCTGGTTCTTCAGCAGACATAGATACTTGTGAAGTTTCTAAGGTTCCTATCTTTTAACTTGGAGTTCTTGTCACCTACATCCTTGAACATCATTTGGCATCAGAAAGCCCCTAATCCTAAAAGTTGTCTTTATGGCTGTCATGACATGAAATGGTGATGGTACAGACAACAAGAAAGAAAAAAAAAAAAAAAGCAACAGCTCAAAAAAACCCACAACTGAGGGAAAGCTATTCCAGAAGGACACCTGAACTTCAAAAGTTTAAAGACATACATAAGCAGTTTCATCTAAGAAAAGAGTGTAAGAAATGTTTAAGTGACTCAGCTCTGGTATTTGTCTAAGCTACCAGCTTCGCCAGCAGTGGCTGTAGGTGGAAGCCTACCTATAAGAACAGGGCAAGTATGGTATTTCCCTTAATGACCTTCCTAGACTACCAATATTCTAGTTCAAGGGATTCTCTGAGACTGATATGACTTGTATACTGGGTAATCTTTAATACATATCTCTTCCAATTACTTATTTACACTCCTCTTGAATCCATGTACTCTGCACCCACACCATCCCTTGGCAAGGAGCACAGACTTGTACCCTGTTGCATGAGAAACAACCTCGGTTTGGGATTGAACCTAGCTCCCACTCTTTTTTTGGGTTTGGTGGCCATTAATTCTTGTAGAAAAAGTGATAGTACAGTCAGTCCTACCCACCCTTTGCATGCCAGTTATGATTTTTTAGACTTATATGATATCTGTAAACTGTATTTTTTTGAAGGTAAAGAGACCTATTCTACTTCTTCCTTGCATGGAAGATAGCTCATCCCCATGGTAATCCTTTTCGCCATTCTCAATTTTTCCCTTCTCTACTATAGAGATGAGAGCACCAGTTCTGCAGCCAGCATACTGATGTTATAATAATGTGAATAATTCCTTTCCTAATAATTTCTAATATTAATTTGCTTTTTTAATCACTGTCAATTACTGAGTTTTAAAATCATAACTGTAGGAGCTAATTCTTAAGAGGTAATGGATACATTATTATATGTTTTTGTCTAGGTGTATCAGTTAACATTGCTTTCCTTTCATAATTTTCAATCAGCCTGTAATAAGCTGCTTTTAGTTTCTTTTTAACAAGCTTCTTCATCTTTACATGGTGCTATTTCCAAAATTGAACATAACTGTGTGAAGTGCTTGGCAAGGACAGCAAATGTAAGTAAGTTATGGTACCTATTACAGCCTAATGAGTCAGGTGTAAGATTCTGGAAAAGATCCTGCACACTGCTCAGTGTAACATCCAGGGTGGCATTTTGTGAGAGTTCTTGTAAGAAAGGTACTCTCCAAGCTTCCATGGATTTATAATTGATAATAGTAATTGTAACTATGTCAAAACAGGACTAAAAGCAGATTAATTTGATACATATAGAAAATTAATTATATTTTTAGAGAAAGTATTTGGTCTTTTCAAAATCAATTTTCAAATCATCGATTTGGTAACGTCACCATTTTTCCCCCCAGTTGTTAACCTGCTCTTTTTCTCCATTAAAATTTACTTACTTTTGTAATTTCTTCCCTTCTATTTATCTTCATAAATCACAAAACATTATATTCTCATTTAGACTGTAATATAATCCTATGCACAAAGGATGATACATCTCCAGAGTTAATTGTATGAGCCCAAAATATGGTGTGATTAGATCATAGTATGCTTCAGTCCTCTTTGATAGTGTAGTCATTATGTTTTTTGGATTCAGGCCACCAAATATTAAAATAATGGTAGAAAATCAAATGAGCTTATTAAAAAAATAAAGTATCAGAGTCAATATTTAATTATTGGAGATTCCAAATATTTTGCTTCCATAGCAACTTATATCTGTAGCTCATAGACAGAGAGGTAATTTTTCCATCATAAACCACTGTATTTTTATTAATTTTTATATGCAGTGAACCTTGGTATGAAGCTTAAAGAAGAAAACTAGGAAAAATGTGGCAGAGTTATAAATGTAGTCATACTGGAACTCATTTAAGTATGTCATTATACAGCTGTATGGAGAGAGTGAATACCTCTTTAGTGCATTAGTTTTTTCAGATAGACACAGATTTGATGTAACTTTAGTTCATACTTTGGAGTACTGAAGTCATAAATGAATTATGCAGCATGTTGGTGTTGCAGAATAAATCCTTATATACCACAGCATTATTTATTTGACAAATGCTGAAAAACAGAAGTATTTGTATTTTTCAGTGATCTGTGTAGGATGTGCCTAAATCTAAGCATACAAGGCTTAAAAAAAAAACAACCCTGAAAACCTCTTAGAAAGGATTATAGTTAAGTTTTTAAGATTAAAAATAGTAACCAATACTACATGTTGGAAATGAACAATCACCAGGTGATTGGATTATTATGTTTCAAGATGTTTTTCTTTGGCTGGTATGACATGGTAACAAGCTGTGTGCATCCTCAGATCCGTTTTCTGGGGACCTAAGACAATGTAGGTTGATTTCCTGAACTGTGGGGAGTGTGTTGCTCCTGGATGTATGCATATACACAAGTGTACATGCTGCCGCTGAGGCACAGCTTTTGAATTGTCAACAACTTTTGTTGCTGTTACACATATTCAAGAAACTTTGATCGCAGTCCCTTCTGTTTCACATGCTTTGTTAGCAAATCCATCCTCAGCTGAGACATGCTTTGGCAAGTCCAAGTTCTAACAGCTTTCAATATTACAGATAATAATACACCAACAGTTCTCAGTAGTTACGGTTTCGAAGTTTTGTTACTGCACCTACGAGATTCCTTTGTCATAATTGTTCAATAAATATTTCAGGCATGACAGTTCTTTCATGAGCTCTTCAAATATACTCATCCAAATCAAATTCCCATATCTTCCTGCAGAAGTTGTCTTTCACAGAAAGATAAGTTGTTTGAGAAAAGTACCAGACTATTTAGATGGAAACTAGATGCTGTGAGAGATGTCAAATTCCCTTACAGAAAAGTAAATCCACTCTGTGCCTGCTACCGCAGGAACTGCAGTTCCAGTCTGAACTGCTATTCAGGCATCTGAAGAGCAGAATCAGAAAGGTTTATGAGGGCCAGGTCCAGTGCACTGAGAGAACAGCAGCCAATGCAATGAATGCTTTCCCGCAGAGGAAAATTTCACACCATTGCCTTATTCAGTCCAAGATCATGCTTCCAAGTGTCTTTCATGTCTCAGTTCTTAATGAACTGAAGAATTTGTTCAGCTAGTTGAAACCCAGGTGGTGCTAGGGGCAGTGGATGGAAAGAGTCAAGCACTTTTTTTCTTTTTTCCTTTATGCAGTTTCTGCTGAAAGCCAGGAAAGGTTATTACATATTAGACAATGCTTACCACAGCATGTTCATTCCTACTAGGTCTGAATATGTTATTGCAATTATAGATGGCATTGCTGATTTTAAGGAGGTTAAAAATAATAAAGTATTTCAGATGACTTATTAGTTAGTTCCCCTTCTGTAAACCTGTTCTTTTGACACTGTGCTTACTTTGGCTTGGTTAGTGTCCTCTCTAGTAGGATTTGGAAAGTTTTGGGTTATTTAGCTAAAACCAAATGATCTTTTGCCCTAATCCCTGAATTGTGACTGCAAATCCATTATGTTAAAATAGCAGTTCACACATGTTCCTTTGAACCCTTTAAAGAATAATTCAAGATAAATGAAAAAAATAAATAAATGAAAATTTATGATGCAGGATTGGAAATTGCATGACTCATTTTATTCAAAATTAGGAGATTCAGGTCATGGCTACAGGAAAGAAATCTGGTACCTACCAAAGTTCTCCGTTTTCCCCCTCATGGGCTTCTGCAGTAAAAAGTCATGGCACTTGAAGAAGAGAAGTGTGGGAAAGGGAAGGAGGAAAGCAGAAGACAGGATACAGCCCTGATCCTAGTAGAAAACGTGGTACAAACAAGACAGGGATGCACAGTATGGGCATGCCCATGTCCCTTTCATGTAAATTTCATTCTTAGAGCTGGTGAAAGGGAACATCTTTTCCTTCAGTTTTCACTGTTGAATTTAAAGTCTAGATCCAGAAGCCAGCTAAGGTCTTTTGAAGCATATTTTTCTGGAATCTTAAAACTGCTGTGGGAGTCATGTGATACAAAAGTTTCTGTGTTGAGTGGGCAGCATTTAAACATGCCAGTGTCCATGAAAGTCAACACAAATAATATATTAGATTTGTGACCCACAACCACCAAGACGAGATAAATATCCCATGACCTGCCTGATGCAGAAGCAAATGCATGTGCCTATTTTTATGCACTGTTGCCTGTTATGATTATGGTAGTAACAGCATACAGAAGGGTACAGAGAATTTCCAACACAAAAATTAAGGCAACTCCAGCCTTTTAAAAGGATGTGATCTCAAAGCCAAAGACAAGGAGACAGGCTGGACTGATGGGCCAAGGCCAGTTGTATGAGGTTCAACAAGGAGAAATACCGAGTCCTGCCCGTGGGTCACACCAGCCCCCGCAGCGCTGCGGGCTGGGGGCAGGGGGCTGGGAACTGCCTGCGGGGAAAGGGCCTGGGGGGGCTGGTTGGTGGCTGTCTGAGCGTGAGCCAGCAGTGTGCCCAGGTGGCCAAGAAGGTCAACAGCACCCTGGCTTGTACCAGGAACAGCATGGCCAGCAGGGCCAGGGCAGTGCTGGTCCCCTGCACTGGACACTGGTGAGGCCGCCCCTCGAATCCTTTGTTTGGGTTGGGCCCCTCACTGAAAGGGGGACATTGAGGTGCTGGAGCATGTCCAGAGACGGGCAACAAAGGTGGTGAAAGGTCTGGAGCACAAGTCTTCTGATGAGCAGCTCCGGGAACTGGGGTGTTTGGAGAAGAGGAGACTCAGGGGGAATCTTCTTCCTCTCTACAGCTACGTGACAGGAGGTTTTAGGCAGGTGGGGTTTGGTCTTTTCTCCAAGGTAGCTAGAAACAGGACAAGAGGAAACGGTCTCAAGTTACACCAGAGGTGGTTTAGATTGGATATTAGGAAAAATTTTATCCCTGAAAGTGTGGTCAAGCATTGAAACAGGCTGCCCAGGGAGGTGTTGGAATCAGCATCCCTGGAGTTGTATAAAAAACACATAGATGTGGCACTTAGGGACATGGTTTAGTGATGAACTTGGCAATCCTGTGTTAACGGTTGGACTTAATCTCAAAGGTCTTTTCCAGCCTTTCTATGACTCTATGAGAACAAAAACAACAAAGCACAAAATCTGTTATGAATGCCCATTTATGAACTCAATTTCCAGTTGTTACACTGGTGATTTAAGAAGGTAAATATTGTTAAAGCTGTTGGAGATATCACAGTTAAGCTCTGCACATCATGGCAATGCTATATCATTGTTTTGCTTTTTCCCTACTGCCACTTCTACAAAAAAATTGTACATAATTTTGAAAACTGCACAAAATTCTGTCTAATCTGTAGTTTTAGACTGCTGTTACCTAGCAAACACAGTAAGGAAATACTTACAATCTTTTCCCCAAAAATTGTCTTGCAGGTAAGCCAAAGGTGAAATACTGTTTTTCTAAAGTCTTAGTACCTGAAAAATAAGAGCTGTGCTCCTTAGTTGCAAAATAATCTTTTGAAAGTGTAATCTCTTTTGATGAAGAGTCTGTATGTAAGAGATTAAATGGAAAGGAGAACTGAAAAAAAAAAATAATTGAGACTATTTATAAATGGACAGATAATGAAATTTAGCATAGATGCAGATGCAGGTGGTGTTGAATTACACTTGTTTAATTTAAAGGTAACTGTTTAACACTGAAGGAACTTAGTGTCTGATATTTTTAGTGCTTAACAAAAAGTCTTCCTCCCCTTGGGCCTAAATTACTGCCATACAAGATTGTTAGACATGAGTGGATTTAAAAGCTGGTGCAAAATGTGGAGTTTGACACTGTGGGTACAGGTGCAGACTTCCTGGTAGTGCCTGGGATGAGTTCAAGGCAATGGTTTTTATCTGTTCTTTCCATCTCTTTCATGATACCTTACACAGTCCCACTCAGTGGTAGCACTGGATCCTAACTAAGCCAGCCTTGGTAGGAATTGAGCACTGACTGGCAAGGAGTTCCCCTAAGAGGATTTTAATCTCCCAGCTTGATCTGTGGAGTCTTTGTTTGTTAATTTCCTTCTGAATAAATGAATTTTTCTTTCCCTTCATTTGTGAAAAGTGAAAACTCTGTAGCTGGTTAAGAGAATACTAACAATGTGCCCTAAAGCACATACAGCTGTAAGTTTTATGGTGCCTTACTAGAAGGCTAAATATTTTTGTGGATAAAATAAATACCTGTGTGCTTATATATATTTTAAAGAAAAGCCACATTCTTTGTAATTAACAGTTTTCATTTTAGCCTGGATTACAGTCATTAGTTAACTGTGCAACTGAAAACTATATTTTATCTCTGTGATTTCATAAAAGTCACTTACATGTATTAAAAATAAGTTTATTTCATACTGAGGCATTTTTTCTTCTACTAAATTGAAAATCAGGAAATGAAGATGGGTCTGTGTCTTTTAAAAATGTAAGAAAGTAATAGAACTACTGAGAATAATTTGGAAAAATATACCTCATGAAAACATTATGCTATGGGAGTCATAACAGGTTATCTGGGAAATACAGTGGCTAGTACAGACATCCACGGTCCCCAAGACAAAAATCTAGCCAATCATTGTACCACTTATTGCCACACATTGTATAAGCACTTATGTATTAATGAGTATAAGAGATCTTGTAATCATCCACATTACACCAAGTGTAGAAAGTCTCCCATCAGTTGAGGTTGAAAATTAAACAGTTCATGCTTTTTAGCATCTGGCACAAAATAGATTTACTACTGAGAGGAAGACAGATGCTGTCAATGTTATATGTGGGCAGCGTAATATATAACGTACCTTGAAAGGAAATAAGAGGCAATGACATATGTAGAGAAGCAGAACTGGAGGTGTCTGTAGCTTGCTCTGTCATTCTCTTAACACCATATATATTCTTCATAATGTTGATACAGCAATGGGACAAACTTAGAATGTGAGAAAAAGGTTAATACCCTGCCTGAGACATTATTTGAAGTTCATGACTGGCCTGTTTTTAGGCCCCCATGTGAGATGTTCACTGGAAATAGATACAGATCATGTGTCCTTGCAAAATATAGAACATGAGGACATTTCATTTCCAAAGAATATAATTGGGACTGGGAGCAGAATCTTCTTACCTCTCACCTTTTTGCTTGTAGATTATAACTTCACAAGCACATGCTCTTAATGGGACACATTAATTAGTTAAACTTTGATTTTTTTACATTATGTATACAAATATGTACATTTGGGAATGTATAGATATGTCCATGTAAACATGTCAATATATGTGTGGGAGAGCATATATATGCATATATACACATGCTTTCAGGCATACACATGCAACGACATGTATCCAGGATATACGTGTGAGAATACTCTGTTGATATCTTTGCACAATACTAAGTACATGCATTCCATTATGTACTCCAGTATGGACTTTATGTTTCTCACTGTATATCTCAACACATACTTCCTATGCCACCAGTCTATGTTTACAATATATTACCTTAAAATTAACTATAATGAGAAGGGTTTTAAGGGCTCTCCTATGATATAAAATCAATATAGATATATTTATTTGTAAACGTAGAGATTAAGATAATTTGAAAATATTTTTGAATAAATTATAGGAACATATTTCTTACGGAAAAGAATCTCAGTCTGTATTTAATTCCAGAAGGGATTAATAGAATTATACTTAAATCCTATTAATGGCTAAATAAATTTAAAACTTTGGGCAAGCAGATGAACTGAAATTGTTGTGAAAAGGAATATTTAACTGATGTAAGCAACGTGGCACTGCCTATGCACCTGCATCCTGTGGCTGCCAGGTCTCATGCACAGATGCTAATGGCAGTTCCTGTGTGCCTTGTGTCATCAGGTCCCCTTGCTTTTAGTGCATATCTGTTCCTGGAGGGAAAGCATAAGCACAAATATTTAAGGCCTTACTTAGTGACTGAATGCATTGGGCAAGCACAGCATAATTACTAAATGTAGATGATGGAAGGCTACAGGTATCTTCCCTGGCCTCTTATGTATTATTTACACAGCCATTTCCACTCCATGCTCCCTAGAACAAAAGATTTTCAGAAAGTACAGATGCTGTGGGTGGCCTATGCATCCTTGATCTGTCAAGCGTTGAGCATGATCTAGTTCCTAGTTGTTATGTGACTCTTTGTTACTCTGATACCATGCCATTGTTAAGTGTGTCTGCCTACTGGATATTTAAAGAGCCTGATACATTTACTCTAGCTGTTATTGCTAATCCATGTTCACTAGTCTATACCTGCCAGTTTGCCAGTTTGCCTTCTCTTCATCCTCCACATGATCTGCTGTCGGGGCTGTTCTTGCTGTCACCATGCCTACTTGCACTAATCAGAATTTCTTCCAGTCTACACCTCCATGCCATTTATGCATGTCTTTCCCCTGCAGCTACCAATATTAGCCAAAATGGCATTCTCAAGTAAATGCTATTTTCAGGGCTGTCTGGCTGTTGCTCTACAAAGTTATTTCCAGAGACCTCATCTTTGTTTTCACCACCAGATGATATCTGTTCTGGAGCCAGCTCTCCATTTCTCATCCTTAAAACTGAACATTATCCTCATGTTTCACTGTAAAACTGGGCTCTAGAATCAGCACTTTCAGTATTTTTCTACTTCTGCATGCTTGCACTCTGGCACAGCGGCCTGAATGTGGGTCACAAGCTCCCTGCACTCATGTTGCAAGTAGCTACTCACAACATAACATCATTGAGCCCTTGCACCTGATCCCACTGCAGCACCCTTTTCAGTAGCCTCCTTTAGAAGGCAAATTCAAATGCTCTCATAATTAGCTTGTCCCAGTTCACACAGTAAAGCAGTGACACAGGCTGATTCAGAATTAGAAAGGGATTGTGCATCCTCCTTATCTTTCCTTTTATATACTTCTGCTATATATAGATGTGTAGATCTATAGCTGACATTGTAAATATTTTAGTACATACATACAGAGGCATTTAGGGTCCTGTTGCACATTCTTCTAAGAAATCTAGTCATTGTTATAAGAAATAAAACTTGTAATTGTTTACAAAAACTCTTTTTCTCCACTCTAAGATGCATATTATACATAGTGCAGCATTGTTTAGATTTTGTGTGTTAGGTAGTTAGGAATTTACTGTTTCTCCCATACCATAATATAGAGTAGGCCTTCATTGAATAGTTACAAGTCAAATTAGATGCAAACTAAAATGTACTTAAAAACTGTAAATATAATTTCAGTGTGGATATTTCAAGCTTAGCTAACTGGGATTTATCCAGTATAATCAGTAAGATTTAATTTAAGCTACTTAATAATTTTATAGAGAGAGGCTTTGAACCAGGCTTGTAATTCATAGTAGGAAGTAAGTGTTGACCTAGCAGTTAACAAGATAAAAGTATTTCTGATACAGAGCTCTTGGAGAGCTTTAAAATAACTCTGAACAAATCACCACTGATTTGTAAATAGCTGTTTTCCTGGTTGTTGTGACTGTGTCAGCTAAACGTACACACAGGGTGTAGGTAAAGCACATTCTCTTGAGAACTACCTCCTCACTGACTCAGTTGTTTTGGCCATTTGGGTTGAAGCCCACAGGGAACGGGAGTGGGAAGGAGGCAACAAAGAGGGTGGGGTGGGATGGCAGAAGAAATTTATTGCCTGTTGCAGAGCTCACAATAAAATCTCCATGGAACCATTCCTAGCTTGAGTTTCTGATCTTGATCAAACTACAAGTCAGAAGTAAGTCAACACAAAAATTTTTATCCAAGCCTTAGCTTATTTCTCTTAAGGTGTGTTTGGGTTTTTTCCCCCCCTGCCAGCTAGTTCTTTGCTTCAGTACATTTTTTAACCCCCAGACATCCCCCTACTAGCTTCAAACACAGATTTTTTCCTCTCTGCTTTCATCCACATGATATTCTTTTCATGGCCTTCCCTTTCTTCAGTGAGAGAAACTATTGTTCAGGCATCACATGCTGTTCTGCATTCTGGCTGACATATTTTACTCAAAAAAGGACCCAAATCAATAAATTTTACCTAATAAGTCACACAAATGTAAGTATAACTCAGGCTGCCTTTGTGAAACTCCACTGTCTCTTCCTTTTTTTCTTTCTGTCATGCACAAGTACTCTTCCTTGCAATCAGGTGAATTAAGCACTGTTCTGAGAACAGGAGCACTCATTTCAGCACCGCCCTGAAACAAAAACATTTTTTTTTCTGGCAGTGAGATGCAATCTCACTGACTTTGGTGAATGTAAGAAACACACTTCATTCAGAAAAGCTGTAAGTAGCATTTGAGCTTTTTTTATTTTTAATAATATAGTAGAAAAAAATAGTAGCTGCCACACAGATCACATACAAGGTCAACCACAGACTGATTGGTGTTAGCAAGTGGTATCACCAGTGTTTCAGTACAAATGCACAAGAATGAATACAGTTTCCAGAATCATCAGATTACCAGATAAAAGAGGTGACTGGAAGCTCCAAAGACAGTGGAAAAGCAATGCTACAGTACATACTAACCTGTGAGCAAGCAGACTAGGCAGTTTTGTAATTATTAGCAAAAACCAACTTTTTTTCTGTTTCTTAATCACTACTTTAGAAAAACATGAATTGTGCTTCATTTATTTGTGTAACAAACCTGATGACAAATTCATGCCATGCTTCCATGTATTAGCAAAAGGTTAAGGTATGGATACCAGTAGGATTTTATAAACTTCACATGTCCCAGGATTCACCTTTCTGCCACAATTTGACAATACATGTGTTAAATCTGTAGTCTTATTGGCATAATGGGATAACTTCAATATTTAAAATGTCTTTCTAAATGAAGATTTCAGCCTTAAGTGTCTCCTACCCAAGATATTTTAGTAAATACTACAGTATTAGTGAATGTAACACACAAACAGATGCACACACACAAATGGGAATGAAGATATTTGGTTATTCAGGGACAGAAAATTGAAACAGTGATTCTTAAATACATTTTCAAATTGCAGGTTTTTTATTCAGTTCATGGAAGTGAACAGTCGCTACAGCAGTTGCTGTTTTGTGCAGCACTAATTCCATATCACCTTCTATAATAAACTTGGTGTGTTTTCTAAAAGCATTCAGGAATATTGTTCAGCAGCGCTGTTCAGAAGGTAAAACCTGCAGGAAGTGGAGATTCGTCAACTGGCCCAAACTTTATGTACTTATCTGGATTATTAGGACTTCTCAGGATTTTGAAATTATAGTGTGTATCTCACAATCAGAGACTGCCTAAAAACATTGCCTGTATCACTGTTCTCATTTCGATGCCTCTCATCCTCTTCCCAGCTGGAAACGAAACTTAAGAGGCGCAGAATATTCAGAACATTAAAGAAGATAAAAGCTAAATTCCTTTTTAAAATTGCCCAGTTAAGGAATGAATGGACAGTTGAGTGAATGAAAGGGTGGATAGTTAATGTCTTTTTTCTTTCTTTTCTGTATTCTTTTGCTCTTTTATAATCTTCTAAATATAATGGAACATCCAGAGAAGAGAAGAGAAGAGAAGCATGAGATGCACAGAACTGCTCTCCCTTAAGCTCCATTAAATCAATTAACAAGCTGGGAAAAAGATGGATCTCCTTCATCAGACTGACTTTATTGGAAGTTTGGTTGAACCATCTATCCTCAAAAGGATTATCCTGTCTGCATTTGAATTTAATGCAATAATAATTCTGAAGCATAAAAAATGCATATAAGGAGTTGAATAGAAAATTCTAATCAAGTAGAGAATGATAGAAAAGTATGCAGAAGGCCAGCCAACACTTAATCAATGAAGCCAAGAAAATATAATTGGTCAAATCTATATCCCTTTAGCTTTCAAATGCATAAAAGATTTCTTTCTCTTAGGACACAGCAATATTAGCTACCATAAGCTCTCTTTAAGGCTGACTTGCCTTGAACTGAGTTGAACAGAGCTAGGCAGGAAAATAAAAATAAAACCCAAACCTGCTTCAACTCAGTCCTGATAGAATCCAACCAGGGGATTTCATCCATCATTTGGCTGGAAAACTTTTTTACGCCTGCCTTCCTTTTGCTTGCTTAAGCTTATCTCGTAGCTGGTTGGAAAAATTTGTGCATCTGGGCAACCTGGTATGCTGGAAGTCTTGGGGACCAGAGGGTTTTGAAAATGTAAATACACAGGCTGGCCACTGGTTTTCAAGGCAACTGACAGCATGTAGATTATCTTTGCCTTAGAGATCAGAGGTTTTTTCACGTTCTGTGCTTTGTCTGTAGTCAAACACATAAGCTACCTCAGACAGAGCATTCTTGGGCTTTAAAATACATAGCTGAAGGGGCTAGGCAGTGAGGTTTTGTAAAACACACACATATGCAATATCTAGCTATGTTAAGAGAATGGCAAAATATCAGAGTCCTGAAGAAAAGAAGAATTGTTTCTCAATGCAGCTCTAGACAGAAATGATGGTGTCCAAGAATTACCCTGTTTGTAAATAAAACTTAAACAGAGTGTCTATGCTAAATTTGATCAATGCAATTGAAATATGGGAAGTCATAGACAACCCATTCAAGTAGAAAAATGTGCATAATTGTTATTACTTACATGAAAACCTCTGAGCAGTTTTGTTGTTTGGTTGTTTTTTTTTTTTTTTTAGGCATACACACTGTATAGATGATTAAACAGATTGTGTCAAAGCAATTTGAACAATTTCAGGTGCACCAGAAATGAAGAATAATGCATCCTGTTGCCACATGTAGATTTTCTGGCTTTTAACAAGTTGTGAGCTAATGATGTAGTCATTCTCTCAGTAGGGTACTAATCCTAGTCCTCCTGATTGCCTGCTGTCATAAAACCTGTGAGAACTTAATATCAGTGAGATGTCTCCTTTCTGCCAAAGTTGACTGTAATTGACCAGTTGGTTAAAAAATTACAGGAAATCATGAACACATACATAATATTCTCCTTAAAACCTGGTTTAAATATATTTAGACTGCTCATACAGCCCCAAGTCCCTAAATATGATGCTTTTCCCTACAGTTCTGTCTTAATCACTTGCTCCGTACTTCTTCTATGAGTTATTTCTAAGAGGAAAAATAGCTTTCTCAATAAAGAGCTTTATTCCTTTCAGTGGCCAGGAAATTAAGGCTGATTAAGTTTCTCATCCTTGAAAGCAGAGTGTAAAGGAGGGACACTCATTTAAAAACAATGTGCAATGTGCAAAGTGATGCACTAGATTTTTACAGTAGAAAGTAGAAGTGATCTAATGAAACTAAGCTGCTTTTTGATGTAGTCATAAACAGACTTGGGTGGCCTACATGTAAGAAGGACATAGTCTGCAGGTGGAAGTAATACCTTTTATTAGCTCAGTCAGTTTAGTGAGAAAAAGAAAAGAACCTTTCAGGCATACAGATATTTCAAGAATTTTGTCTGCTTTTTTTTGTAGCACCAGCTTTTTTCCTATCAGTCTAATAGCACTGCTTCTATCTAAAAATCTCCTTGAGAAAAGGTCCTGAAAACTCTTACAGATGCCATCAGAGAAGTTGGCCACCACCATGCCCTGGGCACAGCTAGGACAGCCTTGCAGCTGCCTCTGTAATTGTGACATCTTGAGATGCATTGGAGCAGTCATCCAGAAATATTGAACCTCCGCAAAATGATAATATCTGATGCTTTAACATCAGTTTGAAAAAAAGCCAGGAACGCCAAGACGAGTAATAAAACCAGTACACTATAAATGACCATAAGCCAGTGTAATTACCTAACCAATCTCATATAAAGCAGACCATTGCACCTCTGACTTAGTACTTGTGTAACAGAGACCAATATTTGAACTAGATCAGTGCTTGCTCTGTATAGGTCTGAATCACTCTTGCTTTTAACCATTTCAGCTATACAATAGACTCCTATAGAATCCTTTCCTCAGGCTTCACTGGTATTCTCTTCATTTAGAGGTGAGACAAAATAATTATTATTTCATTTAATTAAGATATCATATTGGGCAGCATAATCTGGCTCCAGTCTGGCTCTAAAGAATTAACTCTTTTTTATCTGCAAAAAATGTCAACTTTTAATTTGGCAGTTTGTTTGTTACCTTTCTTTTTAAAAATGGAACTATTTCCTCTAGAGCTTTCTGAGTTACATAAAACAGGTTCATAATGTTTACTGTTTCTTTCTCTCCAAGATGATATTTGAAGTAATATACAAGAATGAAATTTCAGCACTGCCTGTGATAAAGACTTAGGGAAATGTGGTTTACTTGCTCTGAATGATCTCATGTTTATATAAAAGAACACTTTAAAGAAAAAGCACTTAAAAATGACACATTTCTTTCTCCCTCATTAATTTTCAACCTTTTAACGTCTTAAATAAGAAAGGTTTGTACTTTATCATAAACTTTCACAGAAAATAATCAGCAAAATTAATCCATTATTAGGATATAATGGCTGAAATTTCCACAGCAGTGTGGTTTTGTAGCTATGTTGGTACCTTCAGTAGGCAACTTAGGCTGAGCAGGTAATGTGCGTTTACACAGGTATATCCAGATATAGATTACATATTGATGTAGAAAGGTGGGCAGAAGATGGAGCTGTAAGAGGACATGAGGTTCCAAGGGTGAAAATCCTGTGACAAGGGTATGGTTTCTTGGGATTCCCAAGAGAATGTGAATTCCTTTCTTGTTGGGCTGGACTGGCTCTGCACAGAGGGGTCATGCAGGTCCGAGTTCTCCCTTCTGTCTATAACATGCTGTCCTATGATGCTATTAAGATACATTACTGATCACTTCTCTGTTTTTTATCTAGCTTCCCTTTTGTTTACTTCATCAGCTCTACTTCTCAGCTTTCACTTGAGACACCTTTTCTCCAGGTTTTGTGCTCCTGTGCTCTCACTTTTTCAGGAACTTCAGTTTCTCAATCTGTTTTTTAAAGTCAATCTTCCTGCCTTTTCCCCCTCTCTTCTAGGTCTTTGTGTTCCTTCTTTTTGTGTTCCTTTCCTCCCATTCTCTCTTTCTTAATAGTATTCCACCTAAGTCTGTTTTACTTTCTTCCTCATCATGACTGGAGTTGAACTTTCCACTCTCACAGCCTTTTTTGTGCTTCCCCACCAGCTTCTATATAATTTCCAGTCAATTTTTGCTTTCTTTACTAATTTTCCTTCTCTGCCTCCTAGGCATGCAAGACAAGCTATTCACTTTCAGAAATGGAAAACAAGCAGCTAGTCTAGTGAAAAGTCCCTGAGCAAGGCAAGACAAGTAACAGTTATTGCCATCTTTCCCACATTAGCCGAGACCACAGTAAAGTGGTTTCATACAGGATGCAGTCTGGAACTGCTCACATAGTGTCACCGTACTATGAGCACGGTGAGCAGAGAGTAACTTTCCCTTGGGAGGCAGGTGGAGGCTGAAACTTTACTGAGAAATGGAGTGTTTAGACAAGAAGAAAACAGACTTTTCCTCATCCTTCAGAAAGACAGTCAACTGGAATGTCTTTATGATATTTATTCCTTCATACAAAATATACTTGAAGGGGTACCCTGGGATTACTCCTCTTGATTTAATGACTCAGCAGCATTCACTGATCTTGAGTCCCAATGACACCTACCAGGTAGTTCACACCTTGCAGTGATATTGCTTGAGATAATTTTTGGCTTCAGGCAAACAGCACACATCTTGCATCATTTTTTTAATGTGCTTTTTACAAGCAAGACTAGTTTGTGGGTTTTTTTTAAAGCTCTGATTCTGATGTCATGTGTGTAGATAGTATCATCCCATAGTGTCACACTGGTAGCATCCATGTCTTTGCCTGCACTGGGTGGGAGTCATAGCAGTCAGCAGACTGCTCGTCCTTTCTGTAAGTAGGAATTTCCTAGTCATTACAAATCTTGGTGCTCTTTTCCTCACATCTTTTTTGGTTCCATTCCTGCCATGCATTCCTGTACCTTTCCAGTTTCATACAACCATTAAGAAGTCTGCTCTTGATCTCAGATCTGTCTCTTCCTGTGTTAATCTGGCCCATTCATGCTTAGCCATGTAGTCCATACATAATGCAGTGTTTGAGGCATACCAAAACACTCATAAGAAGAGGAAGTTATGGCAATCAGAGAGGGTGAGGCAGTGCAGTGAAAAGTGCTGTGCTGAAAGAGGATTGTTGTTCTGCTTCCATTACTTAAAACAGTTCTCAGATAAGTTGTTCTTGGTGGAATCATATCCCCACTGAATTCAACTGAGTTCAGTGATTGACTTCAAAGATGTAGCATCTTACTATTCATTCATTCTTATCTTTAACCCAATAATTCTGGTATTAAATCTTCATTAAATTATAATTATATAAAATTATATATATATATTGGTATCTCATTGGCCCTTTCCAAAGGGTAAAAAGGCTTATATAGTGTTTTTATAAGTATATAGATGTGATGCTATTGAGACCAGGATTAAAGAGAATCACTGTACTGCCCTTTGTTAAGAATCAGTGTTCATTATTGCTTAGGGACATTATTCTATTTTCACCTGGCCATTCTATAATGACACTTTCCTGCAATATTGTCAGAAGGTATCATAAGTCCATCCTAGGAGTAACACTAGAAGTAATTTTGACCTGTTTTTTCTTTCTTTATTGGAAAATAAGATATTGCTGGAGAGGTTTCATCTTCCCAGGTGCCTGGTGAGACATTTTGTTTCACATTATTTTTCCAAGTTCTACTGTCTTTGTTTTGAAAGAGTATAATTTCTTGGGGAAGGGCAGTTGTTTCTTTGCTCTTTGACCTTGCCCATGTTTCTTAATTGCCTCCATAGCCAATGGCTTCTCTTAAAAGGGAAATTCCCTCCTCCTTCACAGAAGCAAGGAGACTGATTTGAAGAACTCACTATGATTTTGTTTTTTATACCATGGAATTAGCTGAACTTCCCCATCATGTCTGCAAGCAGAATACATGGTGAGGGTGGGAGAAGGAAGGAATTTGTCTGAACTGTGGACAAGTATATCTGAGCTTGCTACTCAGAGAACTGGATGCATGGGATATATGAGATGTATGAGACAGCAGATGCATGGGAGGTTGAAAAAGCATCTTCCAGCGGGAAGACCCTTGAATGGGCCTTAGTCAAGGGGGTGAGAGCACTGGTAGGTGGGATGTCTCCTTTACATCGATCACAAAGCCTTGGATTAGTGTAAGAAATGCTAGGGATACTCCACTGACAAATTATATTTAGTTTTACAAAGCAGTTAGGTGACTGCTGATTGTATTTTTCTTTTTATTTGCTCTTTGTGCATTTATATACAGATGATTATATATGCTCTTCGTGTCATGTTCAGGTTGGTAACTCAATAGATATTTACTATCTGCCTGAGCCCCTCTCCATGTGTAATACTATTTAGTCTCAGCTCTTTAATACACTGTTAAAACTGTATGACAACTGACCATGTTAATTTTCCTAAAACAAGGTAAGGTTTGCAAGATTGAGCTTGAAACTCTTTCAGAATTCCTTCTTTTTTTTTTTATTTAAAGCAAGTAGGACATTTATAGTTATTTGGTACTAATACTTTCATGTAGATGTGCTAATGATTGGCTTTGTAAATAGAAATATTCTTGGTGGGACACACCCTTAAGTCTGTAGCAGTCTTAGGAAAATAGCAGTGATTTCTGTATATAAGGGTCTACTATATATGCATTTATTTGAAGGGCAGGAATTTATGCCTCTGTTTTTATAAAATGAATTAAATTCTGGGAAGGAAATTTTCTTGTTGGTTTCAGCTAGCCCTGCAGCTAACTGTGATGTACATTTATATTACCACTGGAGATGCTCTGGTCAAAAAGTTGTTACTGGTGTAACACAGTGCTTGTTTACTTTATCACTTAATACAGTTGCTGCAACAGCTAATCTTGTTGTCAGGAAGTGTAATTCCTATTTAATTTTTTTTCTTTCTGTCATATTTTCCCCCTTAAAATCCTAGGGAAATAACAAATAATGTGTGAAAAATTGCCAGAATAGGACATCCTTTCATGTCAGAAATACAAATCAGATGGCACTGTTGTTTCAATCACTTCACTAGAAACAGAGGAAAATGTAATTAAAAGATTAATCACAGACAGAAACACAAAAAAAGTCCAATATGAGCATAAAGATCTTCGTGAAGAAAGTAGAAAGTCTTTTTTCCAATGCCTGTCATATTGTATATTTGCTGACCATTCTTACCATTATGTTTCCTTCCCATTTAGGAGATTGTCAACTTCAACTGTCGGAAGCTGGTTGCTACAATGCCTCTTTTTGCTAATGCAGACCCAAATTTTGTGACTGCCATGCTAAGCAAATTGCGATTTGAGGTGTTCCAGCCTGGAGATTATATTATCCGAGAAGGGGCTGTGGGTAAAAAGATGTATTTCATTCAGCATGGTGTTGCTGGTGTCATCACCAAATCCAACAAGGAGCTGAAGCTGACAGATGGCTCTTACTTTGGAGGTGAGTAGGAAAAATGAATGATAACATGGAGTGAATGCACTAGAACAAAGTATGTTCAGGTATCAGACACATAGAGGCATCAGACTAAGTCTACTGAGAGTCTAGACAGTTCCAACTGCAGTGAAGAATGCATAAAATCTTTCTGAGTGAGACATTCAGCGTCTGCTTACTATTCTGATGATAGCTATTAAAGATGCAGAATGACCTTCCTGGATTTTGAAGTTATTTTGAATTAAAGGCACTGCTATTTAACAGAGGATGTTTAAATAAAAATATAACAATTTACATAGTCATTTTATACTTCTTTAAAGGTGAAATAAACAGGATTCATGTTCTTTGAAAAGGGATACAATTTTTGAGTTATAAATGTAAAGTAGTTCTCAAAAGGTAAAAATCACTGTAAGAATTACAAAATTAGGCAATGGATGAAAGACCATTATTTATATAGGATATTTTGGTATTCATGAATATTTCAATCTCTTGTTAGTGCTTTTTCACTGAATTTTAGCAGAAAACATGTTTATCCTTCCAGTATATACTATGAGAAACTGACTCCCTATCTGACTAGATACCTCTCTAAGAGATGTACATTAATAAAAACCAGACATTAATTTTGATCCAACTTAAATTCATCCAGTAATCCTAATGAAATATAGGTTTCCATTTAGATGCAGGCATCTGCATATTTATGTTTGGGTGAAAGCCGTCTCTTTGTTTTGCATATAATAATTGATCGGTATGAAAACGTTGTTCCTTGTGACTGTAAATTGTCTCTGTGCAATAGAATCAGTGTCTGCTTCTGTGAGTAGTAGCAAGGCTGGTTTCCAGAAGCTGACTGAACATTTGTGTGTACCACTGCTGTCCGTGACAGTTACAGTTAGTTGGTCATTGTATTCATATTCTGTTGAATCCCATGAATCATCCCAGAACTGGGTCAAAAGCCTTTCAGAAAACGTTCAATTGAAAGCCTAATCAGTGCCGTTTAGCTGGTATACAGAAGTGGGAAACTCAGAAAAGTGAATCGGTCTCACTGTTTGGTCTGGGCTATAGAGTAATTTAACTAATCCCATTGTGGAATACTACACCAAAGTAACTCCTACTAATCTGGTCAGCAGACCTTGTCGCTCTGCAGTAGCCTCTGCAAGGTGATTTGTACCAGTATTTGTAGAAACACTTCAGTAAAGAGGTCTTGTGCTTATCCCATGGGCTTAAAACCATAGATGCTGAAGACAGGAGATTAAGAAGAAAGAAAAGATAAATGCTGAGGCTGAAGAAACAGAGCAACCTTGGTCTTGGTCTTCTCTATGCTTAGCAATGCCCCAGTTTATGAAAATGAGTTTGCAAGAGTCTGCGTGCAGAATCTGACCATAATACTCCTCTGAACCAGCAGAGGATCAGAGGAGATTGTGCATGAAAGTATTTTACATAACTGTCAGCCTGTTGCAGTGCAAATGACTACTTAGCTCATCCTGTGTCTCCACTACCCTTCTTAGTGGGAATGCAGAGAAAAAATAAGCTATTTGCAATAACCAGACACCACAAGAACTTATTACACTGCATACCAAAGCAGTTTTGCTCATCCAAACTGCAGCTGGGATGAGACAAGGTGTGCAAAAGTGGGGACAAATGCATCCAAGGCCTGACAGCTGCTGGGGATGTGGCCTGGGAGAGGAGAGGAGAGGAGGGGAGGGGAGGGGAGGGGAGGGGAGGGGAGGGGAGGGGAGGGGAGGGGAGAGGAGGGGAGAGGAGAGGAGAGGAGAGGAGAGGAGAGGAGAGGAGAGGAGAGGAGAGGAGAGGAGAGGAGAGGAGAGGAGAGGAGAGGAGAGGAGAGGAGAGAGAGGAGAGGGGAGGGGAGGGGAGGGGAGGGGAGGGGAGGGGAGGGGAGGGGAGGGGAGGAGAGAGGGAGAGGGAGAGGGAGAGGGAGAGGGAGAGGGGAGAAAGGACAAGTGCACAGGGAGAGGGAACCTGAGAAACGAAGTGCCCTAAGATACAAAGTGGTGTGATTGAGATCTGTTTTAACAAAATACAATTTAACATTGTGAATTCCCAGAAGTGGGTTTCAGACCCTGGAGAAGAAAGACTTATTTTAGCGCAGCTGAGAAGAGAGTAAACAAGCTGCACATCAGGTAACTGTGAATTGAAAGGTTTGGTTTGTCAAAGGAGAAAAAAAAATATTTAATATTCTCATCTGTCTGGAGAGACACTTTTTCCCTGAAATGTGTATCAGGATCTGAGTAAAGCTTCCTGACCAAAGCAGACACAAGAAATGTTGCACAGTGATAAACTAACAAGCTGGAATAATAAAGCTGTGTTCAAATCCTAAAACCAATGGTTAAACCCCCCTCTGTTTTTCCTAATGGAAACATGGAAAATCTGAGATGGAGACACTATTTCAGAAGCTGTAATTTATAACTTTAAGTGTGTAGCTCCCAGGTCTGACACAGTAAATCAGTATCAACACCATGCTTTCACAAGCAGGGGAAGGACACACAAGTGGGAGGGGTGTGCCACACCTAATCAGATCCTTTTTTAATTGTTTAATGTTTTATGAGTTGGAAGTTCCGAGTCCCAGCTCAGAGAGCCTAACTGTTGGATGTCAGGTATGTCCCTGATATGAGTTTCCCAGGGTCTCTGGCTCTGGTGAGATTTGGGAGGAGTCCCTGGAAAGGCAGGCTCACCTCCAGAATTCATGGAGGGTTTCACAAACATCCTGCCTTAGAGTTGGAAAATGTTTATCAAACTTAAAATATGTAAAATATTTGGTTATTGACAACATTTTATTAGTAGAAAACTTAGGACACTGTGGAGCTGTTGGGGTACTGGAGGTTAATGTGAAACCCAAGATTTAAGAAGAACAAAACCAGAGTCACCAGCAGTTGGGAGAGTCTTGAATGAAGACTGTTGGGAGAGTGAGAGCTTGGAAAACCAAAAGTTGTAGTAATAAAAAGAGGAAATATCTGAAGGTTTGAAGACTGAGATGCTGTTGGGCATTTAAATTCTCTTATCTGATTTTGTTCTTAATTAAAAAACAGGCTTACCTGTGGATCTGAGTGTTGTAAGTCTCACATTAAACTACATAAACCTTGCAATTGCTTGCAAATACTTTTCGAAAAGAATGTGCCTGGATGGATAGCCATTAATAGAATAGATTAGTCAGACTCACACGTCACCTCTGCTTCATGTTCTGTGTTGATTTTTGAAGGAGGTGCAGAGTGGTGAATTTAGAGAGCTCTCCATAGGTCTGGGCTTGATTACGGTTTCCCTCTTTCCTCATCTGTGCTCACTGGTTTCTCCTTTCTGAAGGGAAGGAATGAGTACAGAACAGTAACCACAGATGTCTTGTGGCTTGTTCATTGGTACTGCTGTGGGAAGAGCATCCTATCCCTTAACCTTCATGTATGCTCATAAACCTAATCTTGAATTTACTGTGCAGGAGCATTACTTAGCCCAGCAGTGTGTAGAATGCTAATTTTCATCCCAATAAGTTTTTTTTCAGACTGCTGATTGAAGAATGTTATCATCCTACATATTTATTCCAAATGCTAGTAGGAGTTTGAAAATAATTTCTGGTACTATCCTTTTCGCTAGGCCATGTACCCCCTACCCTAGCCCACACACCCCCTTCAACTTGGAATACATAAAATGTGTAAGGGAGTGCGTGAAAAATGCTGTCTAGTCAACATTCCCTCAGATCTGCAGTCAATATGCCAAAACCCAGCATCCCCTAATTATCAGATGATAAATATGTTCAGAAAAAAAGTGTGATTTGAGGTTAAATTCTTTCAAACCTTTCAGTAATGACCACAGAGGAAATGTTTTAATGATAGTGCCATAAATTATGTCTTGAACAGATGTGGACTAGGGAAGCATGGTTTCATAAAGATTCAGGACAATCCCTTTTCCTTTGCTTATTACTGGTATTTAAAGAAAGCAGTTAACCTTTTGTTGCCTTACCTTAGAATACCTGTCCTCACAAGATGTGCTTCTGTGACTTTTTATAAAAGGGACAGGAAGTGGGCAATGAAGAATACATGAAGCTAATTTTCACTATATTGTGCAGTTATGTGGTCATTTCTACATCAGTGAAATGATGTAAGCCACAGATACTAGTGGAGAATTTCAGGATTTTAATACTCTATACATGCTTTAATTGGATTCTCCAGAGCAGTATCTTGCTGGTTTTGAGGAAATACAGAAATACTCATTTTTCCTAAACACCTATGGAATTTTTTATGTCTTCCTTCACTTGTTCCCTCTGTTTTCTAAAACGTCTCCCAGTTCCCTATTATTAGGAATGGGATTGCTGCTACTTTCAGCAAAGCAGTAAATGTGTCTTTTCTGTTTACAAATAAAAGAGAGACTTTTCCCACTGAGACTGCACAGTTTTCATATAAGAGGAAACAAAGTTGCTTTTGATGGAAATTACAACCTTCTCCCCCTAGCTGCTTCTGTAGGGAGACTAAAATGTGAATGAAGACAGTCAGGAGAGAATGGATGGTCAGGGCTAGGTTAACACGTAGGACAAAACCATAGGGGAGAGCAGAAGAATATGGGGAGCATGATGGAGGCTGACAGAAAGAGGACTGTGTGGGTAGGAGTCAGGTTGTGAGTGGTGCAAAGAAATACAAGACAGAGGAACTGCAAGTGTAAGGGAATGTCACAGGCATGGGATTGATGGGAAAGGGAAGTAAATGCAAGGGGCAAAAGAACATCTGAAGAAGCCTTCAGAAGATGGAAAGGAGTGAGAAGGTACTTAAACCTATCCCTTTTGAACAGCACCAAGGAAAACCTGACTACATGTGTGTTTGCCGCTAAGGTGAACTGCAAGCTTGAGATGAACACACTTCAATTCAGCCTTCTTGGGATGGAGAATAAGAATCAGGAGGCAGGTGAAAAATGTAAGCAATTGTATTTTGAGGATGTTAAGGAGGCTAAGTTATTTATTTTTTTTCATCTTGTTCATGATTTTGAGTATCTGCAGTTTACGATACTGAAAATGTAAAGTCTTTGTTAAGTACACAGCAGTGGAGAATGAAAGCTCTGCAGCTCTATTGTCTGTCTCAGTGAATATTTCACTTTCTTTTCTTTAATATGTTGCTATACTGCCAGTAGTAAATGGTAGGGAGGAAATTGCCACGTTTCAATTGTACAAAATCTGGAGTACCAGGTGATTGTATTAGAAATTACTCAAAGGCTTCTTGTGATAGGAGGAGTTACTGAACAGATTGTGTATTAATTCTTTACTAGACACATAAAATTGGTAAAATGCAAAGATTTTGAAGGCTTTACAGCTGAAGCACAAGCATGTATTTTGCTTATAGAGAGGCATAGTTCATCATTTACTGAGGCTTTAGAGAGCAGAAATAACATGTCTAATGAGCCTAATACTAATCCAATTTATATTATACCAATATATATTCAGGTAAACTGGTATAACACCACTGCTATGAGAGAATTCTGATTTTTGCTGGGGTGAATGTCATCAGAATCACTCCATAATAATATTATATATGTTGATTCAATATGTCTCATGATTAATTACAACACAAACATGCAGGACTGTAATAAATTAAAGAGAAGTTTGATTTAGTAAAAGACTTCTTTTCCAACAAGTTCCTCCTTCTTACTCAGTTGGCTGCAGGTCTGGTTCTAAGGGCTCCTTTTTATCCTCATCACAATAAGCTCTGCAATTTCTCCTTCCATTCTGGAAAGGCTTTTTCCTCCCTGATGCCTTGTGATGCTCCAGTTCCTCACATACCCCTAATCCCAGCCCCAGTCTGCTGGCATTCACATGCGCTTCAGGACGGATTGCAAGCTCCTGCTTGGCGAATGAAGGAGAAAAGCAGCTTTTTGCCATTTTATAACTTGCCTCAGATAGTTACCCCTACAAACATAAAAGTTAAAGCTGTCCCAAAGCTACTGCAGAGCATGTTAATGAGTGGGAGTGGTTCCATGATCTCCTGTTCCCCTCCAGCTGCCAGCCCTGTGGAGTCAGAGGGCATCTAGTCCTGATCCAGCAAAGCACGTGCTGAACTGTGTTTGTGCTTAACTGGTGCGTTAGAGAGTGAGGTTGACGTGCCTACAAAGAGAAAAAGAAAGGAATAAATCCAGCACTACCCAACCAATATTACTAAACTTACTAAAATAAGGGTTTCTGGGAATATCCTCAGGAATATGCAGTTTCATGTGCACTGTGGTCTCATCCTACTCGTGCTATAGTCTCTGGCAAAATTCCTCTCCATCTAAAAGGGCATAGGATAAGACTTATCTCTGTGCTATCTTTTCCTTTCTCCATCTGTTTTCCCACCTGTGTTTACACAGGCTTTCCTTCACTCAGCAACCTAGACGTATGTTCCATGAAATTTAACCCCTTTTTTCTGTTTTGAACAGATACTGTGTTAAAGCTGAAGGAATCTGATACTGCTAGGGAAACCCAAACTGAGTGATTAGGAAGTGTAGGTATATTTTTATGGATTAGGTCTGGGGCCCCAGTGGACATTTCATTGTGTTTGCAGTTGGAGAGAATTTCCTGGTTCCAGTAGGTAAGTGTGTAATAATTCATGGTACTTAATCTGTGATGTGTCCACTGCAGTTCCCCCTATCTATAGTTTTTTTCTCTTTTTTTCCCCTGTTGAGAATCCCAACAGTATCATGCCCCTCAGTCATTTAATATACCAATTTGTAGACTAATTAAAACTCAAATTGCTTAAAAATAATTTTTCTATGAGCTTCAGGTATGTTGAACATAAAGAAGGGCATGTGATTTTTTAAGTCTTTTTATGATGCATATGTGAGAGTTGTAGTGTGTAAATATGAATATGAAAATGTAATGGTCTACATCTCGCTTTGTACTAAGAGACAACTACTTGGTTTATTTTACTTATTCAAAGGCAGATATCACTGTGCTGCATACCTTAATTCATCTGGCAAAATCATATATAAATCAGATTCTCATCCCCATCTTCCTAGAATATATCTTAGAGACATATTATGGCATCTTTTCTTTCTTTGGTTTATTTTTTATAACATATAGTTCATGGAATACTTTAGATTTTTAAATTATTTATTTCACTTAAATTATTTAATACTGTTTTAACAGTTATGCTTCCACACTTGAAATTCTAATAAATTGTGTCTTTTGCTTCAGCCTGTAGAAGGCCAATTAGACAGAACTTCTTTGACCTACCTATTATTTATGGAGCTTTTCCCCCTTTCAGAACACCGACTGTCAGTATATTTTAGACCAGTGCAGTGGAAAATAATACCATGGGAAATGTTGAGTCACTTTAGATTATATTTTGCCACTTTTTTTTTTTTTTCTGGGTACATTCTATGTACTGCCTTTTGATAAACTACTTTTAAAGATTTGCAGTGTAACACTAATTATAAATAGAGAAAATGCTGTTAAAGTGCCTGACTGCTCAGTGCTTTACAGCTGGACAATATGATACGACACACAGTTTTGCATTTTGCAAAAATACTGCAAATGGCTACTCCTTATTCAAGGTAGTGGTGAATTAAGTCTCTCAGATTCATACTCCAATTCACAAACTAATTACAAGTAGCCTCCCTGAAATGTGATTATTCACATTCTTAATGGCAAGTACACAATTAAATGCTTTAAGGGAGCAGATCTCTATACCAACTCATTTGTAAAATACTTTTTAGGTGAACAGTATTTTCAAAGAACATTTTTGTAAAAGTATTGTCTGCAAGAGGTCCTAAAAATGAAATGTCTTTTGACACAGACTAGTATGCCATTTTGAGGATACATTTCCCATTATACAGCATCATTTCTTGTTCTGCATTGTGTTGTTTGTTTGACAATATTTGATACAGAAAACACTATGCAATAAAGAGCTCTTGCTATTCAGACAATATTATTTTTAAAATTAGTCTAAGAGAATTTTTAAGAAGGTAAAATGCAAAATAACTTACTCTGTGATGCTAAAAGGTAGAAGTGGGTTTAGTTTCAGGAATTTTATTAATTAGCAAATGTAAATATACATTTAATAATATTAATAATTATAATGTTAATGATAATTCTCAATAACCAAATAAAATAGTCTTCAAACTAAATTAGAATTCTAATTCTGTGAATTCATGAACAGTATAAATTTTTAATTTAGGCTTTATACATGAAATAACTAGACATAGACACAAGAAAAACATCATGTCAGCAGAGCTTGGAAATCTGAGGTGGCCCACAAAGATAAACCAGAAGGTGATTTTGCCAGTACCTTCAATTTTACACAGTAGAATTTAAACTAAATATTTGAGTTTAGATTAAATATTTAATTTAAATATTTAATTCAGAACTGTCAGTTTCTGATCATTTGTTTAATAATTTAATGGAAAAGAAATGAAGTGCAATATTTTTACAGTACACTTAAATTTAAGTTGGATAGTTTAATTTGTAACTGTTATTGTTTGCCAAAGTCAAGATGACAAGACCTTAACACTGAATACATAAGGAACTAAGTGGCTTTTTTCAACAGGGAATGGGCATCCATCTGAACAAAAGAAGGCATAAATGAATTACACAAAATCATTTTTAGCCTTTAACACAACCAGTATGAAAGCTAAATCTGTACTTAGGCATATTATCTTAAAATTTTAATTTAATTGTTATTTATTTTAAGAAAATAAAATTTGTATCAGTCAAATTATGATATTTTACAAGATAATAAATAGATATCTTAGTCTCCCTGGTACAAAGAACACTTCATTAAAGTAGAATAAAAAAGTATGGATGCTCTGATATAAATAGCTTTGAACATAAAATAAGCACTTGCCTTTCTATTTTAATGATCCTAAGCATCTGTGTAGCAAACAGAACTTCCTCAGAAGAATTTGAGTTAACAATAGAAAATAGGCATAACGTAAGAAATTTTACTGGCTTATGTTTGCTGTAGTCATGAAAACTTGGCCACAGCTATTTTCAGTATCTTCAGATGGGGGGTGGGGGGGGAAAGACAGGTCAAGCTGGAACATAAAATATCTTTGGTCGGATAACATGCCACTTTTTAAAAAGGCCATTGTATCCTAACCATGTATATTTGGCTGTCTTTGTAAAAGTAATTATGACTAACAACCTTTCTGAAAAAAAATAAAAAATGCTGTCAACTTATATTAAGCACATAACATTGAAATATGCATAACAGTGTATCGGCAATAACTTTACAGAAAATATGAGTTAAACTGTGACAATGAGGACTTAAAAACATACATTTATGTATCTGTCAAAACTTACAATAGTCATTAAGGAATGGCTAAAATGGAGTAGCCATTGCATCCAAACATGCCTTGAAAATCAATATATGCCTGAAAATATTTTTTTCTATATCAGCATTTACTTGTATCATAGTAGATAATCTTTTAATGGCTCTGACAAGTTGTTTTAATGAATTTCACATGGAGATCATGAGGCCTGTTCTGAGTGTCTCGAAACATCCAAATCTGTAGCATGCTATCACACTGCTTTTCTCCAAGCTGCTGTGGAGTAGTATATCAAGCTTTATTCAAGGAAATGGACTGAGAAGAGTTGTTTCAAGCAGCAGGTTTCTCATGGGTAGGTGGCATAAAAAACAAATTTGGGGCAAAAGTAAAGGAAGGAGCATACTTTCACACTTCTTGACAAACCCAAAATAAATAGGAAACATTTTTTAAAATAAGTATTCCTCTATAAATCCTGTCAAAATTTGGGTCAGTGAAAGTTAGGCAATTATTTTCAAAATAATATTTTTTCACCCAGGAAATTTGTGTTATCTCCAATGAAATAAATGTACCTTTCTACTAATTAGAAATACTGCTAGGAAAAAAAATTAGTATAGAAGCTCTTTAATTAGACCACTTGTACCAAGCATCTGATGTTTATATACAAAGGTTAAGCAAATGAAAGCTTGGGAGGGAGAGCTTTAGGGAAGAGATTAATGGAAAGGAATATAGCAAAAGAACTAATCATCTTTCACCTGTGTTTTAGATCAGGAAAATGTTTATCAAATGCCTGTCATGGATACCTGTCTCCAGCTGCTTCTAACATCTATTTTGAAGGTGCCTTCTTGTCTTGGAGTGGCTTTGGAGACAAACCTTTTTCCAAATGTCAGGACTGTGTCCCAGGGATAACATTCTGGATGAAAAGGACTAGTAGAATACTGTTTGTGGAGGGTGCTAATATCCCTTATCACCTACTTCTTTTTCCTACTAAGCATTTTGTGCCTCAAGAAGACTAAAACCCCTGTTATTTCTATTGGCTATTACACCATAGCATCATGTTATCCTCAAACATAGAAGCAAATATTGTTTTCAGTCCCCTTTACATTCTCTTAATCTCTTCAGATATATGACATGATACTTAAGTGACATCTTCATGAGAGAGAAATTGTCTCAGCCGTTAATAGTGCTGGCAAGCAGGGACAGATGTTTGCAAACAATAACGGTGCTCCTAACTTGCAATGCGGGAACAATTCTACAAGTCCATAAGCATAATTTTGTGGCTATGAAGGCACGGACTCCAGCTGTGGTTCAACCAGAGACACCTTATTGTACAGAGAAGCTCATATCTATATCTCTGAGCCTGGACACAAATTCCAGCTGTACGTACGACCAGGCTCAGGGCAGAAACCATTCATGCAGTTACATAACTATATATCACTACAAGCATGCAAACACCTTTTGACTACTAGATAACCATGTTTATCTTTCTTACTTTCCTTTACAATACCCAGTTGTTCTCTTATCTCCTGTCAGATCAGACATTCTCCATCTTCCTCTCATACACCTCTCTTCAAACATTCTCTATCCTCTTCTCTCCTATCTCCCATCAATAATGGTCAGACATTCTCCATCCTCCTCTCATACATCTCTCTTCAGACATTCTTTACCCTCCTCTCCCACATAATTCCACAAGTCCATAAGTCTCTAGCTTACTGAGTGACATTTTTGCATTTTTAATTTCTATATTAATACAGCTGTAATTCAGCTTTTTCTAATCTTTTTTTCTGTTTAAAACATTGACAATTTCAACCTTGTTGGTTAGGGCACATTTTCTTTTTCTTTTATTTGTTCTGTTAAATTAAACAAAATAAAATAAATTAAACCATGAATATGCTGAACGCTCCTGTGTCAGGATCTTCAGAGCCAGCACTTTCAAATGACTACAAACAGGCAATAAAAATGTGAAAAAACCTAACTTGTTTTTTTGATGTTTTGTTTTGTTTTTGGTTTTGTTTTGTTTTTTTTTTTTAACCAAGATGACTATGTAAAGGCAACAGCTATCACAGATAGATAAATTTAAGTTAGGTTTAGGTAAATAGTTTAAAAAGTGACAGGAGACTGAAACTGAGGCATTAAGGAAATTGTTTTGGACACTTAATTGTTATTTGTCATTTTCAGTCCCTCTTCAAAATAGTAACTACTCAACAGTGTATCCAGGCCTCCTTGATGAACCCTCTCTCCAATTGCTAAGCTCAGATATCTGAAAGCAACTTTACAGACAATTTTTGGCATTTTTTAAAGTGAAGAGATCACACAGTGTCTGCTACTGCTCACTCTGACAAACTAAAACTATCCTGTCTGCAATTCCATGTTTAGTGTAGATAGTGGTAAAAGGTGTAGATTTTGCACAGCTTTCTTTTGGAAACTCCAGATTATGAACCTGGCTGTAAAAGGCAGTAATGGTCTTAATTTTCCTTCCTCTTGAAGTTCTCTACTTTGCTGCAGGAATGTTCCTGTTGAACAGTGACTATATTTTAAGGTTTCTTAAATATAGGACTGAATTTAGAACTAAATGTTACCTGAGCCTTTTCATTTCCATCCACGCTGTAGATCTGGATTCATGGCATATTACTTCCTTTCATTTTTTCCTCCACAGACATGACTAAAGTGAATGTAAGTACTGTTTTGCAAAATAATTGCAAAATAAAATCTCCATGGCTATGTGACAATGTGACAAAGCATTTAATTTTTTTTTTATTCTTTTTTTAGAAAATAGATTACTGAAACTCATTTAATTTGTGTAAGCTACATTCTGACTAATCATAAGACTTGGTGCTAATCATTTTAATATCTATAACAAAAAAGGAGCATATCCTTGAGTTTTCCATTTTGTGCACTAGTGATAACATAGAAGATAATAAGAATACATTAAAAAGTTACAAAAAATAGATAGAGGTATTTGATGCTTTCCAGATTTTAATAAAGAAAAAGGATACAGAAATGCAGAAGTATGTGTTAAAGCAATCACATTTTTATCATGTGAAACAGCTTCTCCCTGTTTTCCTATCAGAGATGGTTAAATTAACATGGAGCTGGGAAATTGCTCCATTTCTGAAAGAATGGGATGTCTAGAAGCTTGCTGGCTCTTTTTTTTTTCTTTTTTTTTTTTTCTCATTGCTTGAAGTTTATATAGTCCTTTCCTTAAGAAAAAAACATCTCTCATATTACCTGTGTCTGTAAAACTGGGAGCAGAGTGCCCCAAACTGAAGGTCCCTTCCTGTGACTGACACACCAAGGAAGTGCCCATTAGCTAGTTTCTGGTCAGTGGAGAAGTAGCTTGAAGGAAATCAAGAACTATTGATCTTTGCACTATGCCAAAGAGTTTCTGTTTATGAAGAGTTGCATTAGAAAAGAAGAATAACTTCAACCTGGTCGTTCTGGGAAACTTGTTTTGAGGACTTACGAGACGGGTTGATGGAAAGAGCTTTTGTACATCCAAGTTCTGTCTATAACAGTTTAGTAAGTCATTTTTCTCTGTAAAATAAACAATCTTCTAATCAACTGTCCCATTCTCATAAAACATTCCCAAATACATTCTCAAATACATCAGACTGACTCACCCAAGCCTTCAAATTGCTTTGATTTTTCAATTTGTTTTCTGCTGCTGAAAGTAACCAGATGGTCTACTAAGCTGCTTGCCCATTTGCACAGCAATGTATATGCCTGCTATGAGATTAAACAAGTTTCCTGCTGAGGAACTGAAGCAATAGTCAGCTATCCTCAGCTGGAAGGACACTTCGTTAGATCCTATAATGTTAAATCTCACAGATGATGAGAAACATGTTACAGCTTTGGAAGGGGACAGAGCAGTACTGCTGTAGTTCAGAAATGCATAAACCTTGATAATTATTTTTTACTTGATTTTAATACGGAGAGCACTATATGGTTATAATACTAGTTAACTCACTTATTCATTACTACAAAAAAATAATTTTCAGTTGGAAACAAAACTGTGGCCTTACAAAAGGCCTACTAATCCTAGTTCTTCAAAGGTCATCCTGTGGGTTGTGTCATTCACCTTAACTCATTCAGGTTTTCCTCAAATCAGCCTTCCTTAGTGGTGTCTTTCAGGTATGTAGAATCTCCTAATGAAATAATAAAATATGATCTACATGTCCCTTGTTTTACAAGACACAGATACAGGCAAGTTTCATTCCAAATTCATGGTGTTCCAAAAACTGAACCTGATGCTCTTGCTGAATACTGCCATAGAATCAGAATATTTTAGGTTGGAAAAGACCTTTGAGATCATTGAGTCCAACTGTTAACCTAACACTGCCAAGTCTACTGCTAAACCATGTCCCATGTATGTGTGCAACTGACATTTTGTTGATCAGTTTAAAACACCATAACTTTCAGAACAAGCGTAGCTTTAAATGTTTATTATTGTGCTTTTTTAGTCAATGTCTTGACAGCAAAAAGCATTGTATTTGAGCCCTTTCCTGTGTTCTTTTGAGAGCTGCATGGTTCTGTGGGAAAGATCTGATGGTAACAGAACACATATTGTGATTTTTACAGACAAATTAACTACATTTTTCTTAAATATGGACTGTAAGAACAAATCAATATTTTTAGCATTTTTTAGTGCTTTCAAAGAGTCATTTGTCATTAGTGCGGTGATTGACATTTGTTTCAGAATGTTCTAAGGAACATTTGTCCAAAAAGTTTAAAAAATTAAAATAAAACTTGCCTTAAGAGTTGAATTACAGGTTTGTTGTGGGCTAACACATAATTATTAATTGGAATTGAAGACATTCTTTTGTTTGGAAAGGAAAAATAGAAGCATTTTATACTCTGAAAGTGTTAGCATGAAGGCAATGCACCATGCCAACTGCAGATGGGAATATTAGTGAGTAATATGCTGCTGCTGCTTTCTTTTGATGCTAACACAGAACTTTGTTTGCCTAAGCTGTTTGAAAATAGTCTCTGCCCTTTGTGTTTTACTGCAGAGTCCTGTGCTATTGTTTGTATTTCAGTCTGTTTAAATCAACTGAATGTCAAGGAAAGCACAATTGTTGAGGGCACCTGGTATACTTGATGCCAGTAAGACTAATTTTAAATATATCCTAGATATTTTGTTACTTTGCTCTCTTCATAAAATCTGTTGTTTATTTGGAAAAAAAAAAAAAAACCAAACAAAAAAAACCCCAAAAACCACCACCACCAAAAAAAGAGATTTGTTTAAAAGAATATAAGTTTTTTATGGGAACATATTTTGTCATACTGTGTTTTTCCTCTCTGGTCCAAGTACATGAGATTTCATATATTATGTCTTAACTGTGCTTGGGAGTTTGTTCCAAACAAATAGCTATTAGGTGAAATGAACTTAAATGCAGAACACATACAATTAACGAGTGCATTAGCCTTGTGGCCAGAGTGCAAATGATGCTATTGATACATATAACAAAGCAATATAGATGATTTATCAGTGACTATAATACAACTCTAACCACTCAAGAAACATTCCTGAAAATGCATTACATGACAGGCTCCATGGTGGATCAGTTTCTAGGCATTAAGACATTTGTCATATCTTTTCTGGCCCATCCTGTATTATCTTATATAACTTGAGGACTGTTATGGTTATTGACAGCTATCCAAACAGATGTTCTTCAGCCAGAAGTTGTGGACTGACAGAGTTTTCAGAATCAAATGTATAATGTTCAGTGATCTTTCAATTCCCTTTACTTGACAAGAATAGTAGAAGATGAAAGAAGGGTAAAAATCATTATATTTATGGCAGCAATGTCTGTGAATTCCGTATTCCCATTTTCTGTGATAAAATCTAACATCTCTTATGGTTTCTTCCCATCATTCTTGTTGAAGTGATCTCAGATACATTGGTCTAGGTTAATAATGATGAAAACAGTACTTTCTCTGGTTTTTTTACACTCTTCAGAATGTTTGGGATCCATAATCAATGTTTGTTTTGTTTTGAGCATGTGATATTTTTTTTTAAATTCAAGTACTTTTATTTGTTGACTGTAGCTGAAGACACCTCCTTATATCTGTAGTATTGTTTGCAGCAATTTTAAGTGAAGAAAGATGAAAATCAAGAGGTATCCATTAGTCACACAGTTTGCCCAGCTGGTTAAGTTATCTCTAAATTCAACTGTGTGTTGTAAAACTTTACTCTATGTGAGACCTAAATAATATCTTAGGAAATGGAGCAGGCATTCACTGCATTTAACTGCTCCCTTTGGGCAAAATGTCCTTCTCACTCTTGTAACTAAAATGCAGTGGGTTCAATCAAAGCAGAAGGGGTCAGGGTGAGCTGAGGAGTAGAAGAGGAAAGGACTGACTTCTTTTTGACCTGGCTGGCTCTTTACAGTAAACTGTCATTATGTCATGGGCATCAGGTTTTGTGAGGTACATTAAGTCAAGACTTTTACAATACCCAGTAGTTTCTATAAATTCTTCCCAAAGCTGTTGAGGTTTAAGTACATTTTGTGCTAGTACTGGTACCACATTAATTTACTTTGATTTATCCACTGTTATTTAAGCATCTTGCTCCTAAGACTTCAGGGTTAGGTGCCTTGTAGAAATTCTTCAACAAGAAGTATGAGGAAAAAAACCCATCAAGCTTCTTTACAGTCTAGATTAATAGAAAATATTTTTTCTTAAAGACATACAAAAAAACAAACAAACAAAAAAAACCTCCAAAAAACCAAAAAAAACCCAAAACCCCCTATGCTAGAATTTGATAGATCTGAATGAAGTAAAACCTGCAGAATTCTTTATTATTGTTAATGAAGCATATTTGGTTTTCCACACTTGAGAATGATAGTTTGATTGGGATTGAGACTGACCATTTGTGATAGACACACAAGTGGGGTAGGGGACAGTTTCCTAGCTAATATTTAAATATGAACAAATATGAACTCACTGATCTTGACTACTAGAACTAGGCAGGGAAACTCTCACCCTGCCTGAGCACAAGCATTGTTGGTATTTCTAAGTGTGTTCTTATTCCCCCAGCCTGAAAATGGGATCAACTGCTGAGACACATCTTTTTGTGACTGACTTTTTAATTTTTGCATTTTAATGAAAATAGATAAATATTGTACCCCATATGTTTTGTTGCTACAAGCTTTAGACATTGACTTTGGCTTTTATCCAGTAATGCTCTTCTTGTGGGTCTGGGAATCAACAGTTGCAAGTTTGGGGCTGTTTCTTGGAACTCTGCATATGGATTTGGTCTCCTCTGACAAAGTGATGAATTCCTGTTGGAGGCACTTGCAGACAAAGGCTACTAGACTAATCAAATTGAGTAAGCAGTGGTTAAAAGGGTTCTAGTTTTTAACGCAATGAGGAAAAAATAACTAGTATTTTTTCTACTAGTATCGTAAGTTTACTCTCCCAAAATACTTAGGACATAAAACCCAGGGAAACTGAAGGCATTTTCATGCTGGAAGCATTTTTTTCTTAGAACAGATTTATATTCAAATATCATAGTATCACGTATTAAATTAGTTTAGTAAATCTGTTGAATGCTTAAAGGAATCAGTCCTCTATGTCACCTGGATAATTTTAAAAAATCAGTAGAATCAGTTGGGTTAATTGAGTCAGCAAGCTGTGTTTGACAGCTTGATCATTTCTTATAACTTGAAGATATAATTTTTTTTATAAGGCTTGATAAAATCAGAGTTCAGACCGAACAGAGAAAACCTAGAATCAAG
This sequence comes from Falco biarmicus, assembly GCF_023638135.1. Taxonomy (NCBI): domain Eukaryota; kingdom Metazoa; phylum Chordata; class Aves; order Falconiformes; family Falconidae; genus Falco; species Falco biarmicus. The sequence continues at coordinate 68,962,277 of NC_079311.1, forward strand.
GCTCTTAAAAGACATTAGCTATTTTTTCAAAGTAGCAGAAATAAAATTAAACACACTCAGAATTGTCCCTACAAACTTGTGTGAACAGCCATAGAAAGATTGCTGCTGAGTACTAAATTATTCCTTGTTAGCACTGAGTCACTTCCTAGCTTTTAAGTCTCACATAGTTCACTAACCTTTTTTTCCTGTGTGTGCTGAATTTTTCTCTCTCCAGAGATTTGTCTTTTGACCAAGGGCCGTCGAACTGCCAGTGTACGAGCAGATACATACTGTCGCCTGTATTCCCTCTCAGTGGACAACTTCAATGAGGTTCTGGAAGAGTACCCCATGATGAGAAGGGCCTTTGAAACGGTGGCAATTGATAGACTTGACAGGATAGGTATTATTTTTTTTCCCATATTGGGAATTCTTAAAACCTTTCTACCTTTTCCTTGAGTTTCAGGATAAAATGCCCAGATTAAACCCTTATTAAAATTGTTTGTGTTACAGTACAGTGTTCTGTTGATCTGTGAATACGATGTGTCCAGACAAGGAATTCTGCAACCTCACTTTTAAATAATAAAAAACATTGAGTTTTAGAAAGCTCTCATACTCCTTTGAGGATTATTTTGTATGCTTTCATTATCATTAGTATTATTTATTAATACTATGGATTTCTTTTGCTGCCATCAGCACTTCATAGGGTTTATGCTCTTACATGAGCAGTAGATGACATTTTCTTACACAAATTGTTTACAGATGACATCTATAATGCTGGGAAGACCTGAAGCCTCTCAGCACTCACAAAACCTGTATTTGTTGAAGTGAATTAATCCTTTGCAGCAGGGCTCTCATTTTCCTCACAACATGGGAACTGCTAGTATTGATGGCTGCACAGTGGTATTACTCAGATCTGCTTGCAGCCAGAAAAGCAGGCCAGTGATATCAAAGTGAAAAACAGAAGGATATGGCAGACTATCAAAACAGGGTGTGCAAAGTCTTCTGTTGTGCATCCAGACATTCTGAACTTTGCTGATAGGGCATACTAAATAAAATATATGGTCTTTGGTGAGGAGAATTGCACTGTAATCATCATTATTGACACAAATTTTAAAATGCAGCTATGCATAAAAAATAATTTATCCTGTTTGGTGGTGTTTCCTCAACTTCATAAGAAAACTCTGGTATGAGGATTTCCCCACATCACTCTTTCTCGATACAGTTATGTCTGCAGTTTCCTCAAAGTGAATACAGGAAAAATTGCAGGGCAGTGTCGTTGTGCTGTCTATTCTAAGCTGAAGATATGATTTGAAGAAAGCATGTTTTCTTTAATACAGCAAAAATAAAGAACTGAAATACAGGTATATAAGTTTCTAATATTTTACAGACCTGTTTTAGTATTTTGCAGGTTGTAAGCACTGAGTGCATTGATTTATCACATCAACATTTTTCAAACTTACAATTTGTTTCTCAAGACTCCCTGGAAATGTAGTCTGACTCTAAGTAATATATGCTTAAATAATATTAGTGTTAAAGTCCAGTCTGCTCTTGGAGTAGCTATCCTGTCTGAAGTGCTGTGTTTTATCAAAAAAAGCAGCAACTGAGTGCAGTATGTTCCTGTGCATCTGATGACACAAACTAGTGTCTACATCTTGCAGACACTAAGAGCCATCAAGCAGACACCAGGACGCTGTGTACAGCAGTCTTTATTATGCAAGCAGGTGTCACATTACCCATGAGTTCATGTTGGCTCACAAACGTTTAAAATGATGATTTCTTGCAAGCTAGTTGTCACTAGTTACTAGTATCTAATAATTAGTTCCCAGGGATATGCTAAATGCTAGGTGTATGTATAACTTATGTCACAGTTTAGTGGAAAATAGGATAGTTTTGCAAGGAGAAAGACAGTATGCATGCAGAGACTGATGGCTTTTTCTACCCTGTTCTTCCGTGTATTACCATGGTTACATTTTCAAAATAATTGTAGTAATAGCAATACATTACACGTGAAGAGGCACGGAACAGCCAGGTGTCTTTTTTTTTTTTTTTTTTTCTCTTTTTTTTTTTTTTTGCCATTGGTGTTATGAAAGCCCACTGTGCTGGTGCAGTGGGAGGGGCAGCCTGGGTGTGCGTGGAGGTCAGCCATCGAAGCTGCCTGCCAGCATGAGTCACTGTGGCGGTGCCTGGCCTGGCACAGCCTACTGCAGTGGGCTTGCCACCAAGACGTAGCCCTCACTCAGCCTGGTGTTTGCTGAGGTTTTTACGATCTATAGTCCATGGTGATGGGTGTTCAAATGCAAAGTCAGAGTGGGTGTCCGCCCCTGCATGTCAGACTCGCTAACTCTTCTGCCTCTCTGTGAAGGGAAGAAGAACTCGATCCTCCTGCAGAAGTTCCAGAAGGACCTCAACACGGGGGTTTTCAACAACCAGGAGAATGAGATTTTGAAGCAGATTGTGAAGCACGACAGGGAGATGGTGCAGACCATCGCCCCAGTAAGCTTGCAGCAGATGCCCGCCCTGAACTCCAGCACCTCTGCCTCATCGTCATCACGCATCAGGACACAGTCCCCTCCTGTGTACACCACCAGCAGCCTGTCCCACGGAAACCTGCACTCCCCCTCGCCCAGCACGCAGACGCCCCAGCAGGCTGTCATCCTCTCGCCCTGCTCCTACACCACCGCCATCTGCAGCCCGCCTGTACAGAGCCCTCTGGCTGGCCGAACTTTCCAGTACGCCTCACCGACTGCCTCACAGCTCTCCCTCATGCAGCAGCAGCCGCAGGCACCCCAGCAGCCCCCCGGGGCTGCGCAGAAGAACGAGGTCCACAAGAGCACCCAGGCCCTCCACAACACCAACCTGACCCGAGAGGTGCGGCCCCTCTCTGCCTCACAGCCTTCCCTGCCCCACGAGATCTCCACACTGATCGCCAGGCCTCACCCCACTGTGGGGGAGTCCCTCGCCTCCCTCCCACAGCCCACCCCTGCCCCAGGCGTGCCGCCGGCTAGCCGGGCCACTGTCCCCCAGAGGGTCTCGCTCTTCCGACAAATGTCCTCGGGAGCCATCCCCCCAAACCGGGGTGCTGCGCCACCCCCAGCCCCCCTGCAAAGGGATTCTTCCACAGTCTTAAGCACAGAGCCTGAGGGAGACAAACCGCGGTTCGCGTCAAACTTATGATCCCTGGTAACTGTGAGCAACAGACTTGTAACGAACCGAGCACCGCCCCCAGAACTGTTTTAGCCTGTTTCCTAATGTACCCCAGCAGTCTACTATTAGAAAACACTCTAGACAGCTTTGCCCTACATAAAGAATGTAAAATTTATATATATATATATATATATATATATATATATATAAAGGAATTAAAAAACTTGTTTGAATTCATGTCTTCCTTTCTCACAACCATTAAAGTCTAAATTCAGCTGTAATATTACTTATTTTTAACGTGTTGACTTAAAAATCAGTCTAACAGTTTTATCTGTTTATAAGGTTTGCTATTTTGATGGGGAAATTGTCAACACAATAACAAACTTCAAACAAGTACATTAAAAAAAACCAAACAGTCTAACACATAGCACTGATCTAGTGATATTCTGAAACTTTTTTCTATTTCATTTACTGCATACACGTTAAATTCTCGTGAAGAAATCAGTTGTTATTTCCCATTGCATTTCATATGTTCGCACTTTGCGTTGGGAATTAGATTGGAAAAGAAATAAATTGAAACACCTGCAGCCAAATGGCTGGCACTAGTACTCCTCTGGATAAGGTTGTAACCTCATGGTATGTCAGCCCTTCTGTCGTTTCAGAAATCTGGGTGGACTTTGATCTTTACATTGCTAAAGACTTTTACAAAGACTATAAATATTGCCATTGTAAATAACTTTTTAGACCCAAACAAAAATAGCTGCTGTGTGGTGTACCATTGCAAGATCTTTGTTTAGGAATTTAGGTTCCGCTCTTCACTTCAAAATTTACAGTTTTAAAATTTGTTAAAGCTAAGTGCAACACAACTGTTAAATTGTAATGCAATGGCTTAAAACCTACAATGTTACTTTTACATGCAATGTTTTATGCAAAATTGTACGCTTGATCCTGCAAACCGCTTGTACTTCACCAATACCATCACTTTTCTTCTCCTTGCCCTCAATAGCATCTGAGAGTATTCCATGCATGCTTTGGGGAAAAAAAAAAAAAAGAAAAAAAAGACAAAAAGACAATAAAAATAGTTTCAGTCAGTAGGAAAAGGCTTTATGGTATCTTAGAAAATAATAACCATTCATTAATTGTGTCTACCTTAAAATTCCTATAATGCTGACTTTGAATCTCTGGTTTAAGTCTAGAAGTGAGGTTTTTCATTTAAAGGATTATTTGTAAACCACAGCTTGATTTAGGCTTTCAGGTGCTTTCTGTGTCTTCACTGTAGTTTTGTAGTTGACTGTGGTGTTAATTTACAAAAATAAATATAATATAGCATCAAGTCTGTCTGGAAATGCACGATTTGCTCTGTGTATATTGTAATTAAATGGTTAGTATATCCTAAGGCATGTAGTGTCAAACATAGCCCATAGGTACGAGGTTTATTATTTTTATGTCTTCAAAACAGAAAGGAAATGGTGACAGAAAGCAGGGTTAAAGCATACTGTTTTGTGAATGTTTTGTTTTGTTTGCTCAAACCTTCACATTATCTTATTCACCAAAAAAAAAAAATGTTCTTTCATAATCATTTGTGCCTGATTTGTCACATTAAATAGAGATGGAAATTAAATGTGTCATAATTTAACTCATTGAAAAATCAGCATTATGGATATGATACAAGCATATATTCTGTTCCTTAAAACCTAGCTGACTCACGTTAAGGAAGTGAGTGCAAAGAAGTTCTTTTCCCATTAATGCTGAGTTTAAATGATGCATAGAAAATTTAAATAACATCACAAACTACATAATGCAGTGAATCCAGATGTACTTGAGAGCCAAGTAAATATTCTAAAGCTAACAGAGCTTGAACCCATGCTGCCTGTTATGCCATTTACTAAAGTGGTACATCAAATAAAAATTTTTAAAAATATTCCAGTTTTTGCTGACTCCCACTCACCGGTAAAAATCAATGTAATTAAACCATTAACATGCTGCTGCCATTAATTTAAGTGGCCCAGAGTAATATATGGGGATGTAATTGTTCAAAAGTGTTTGCATTATGGATACGCTGCAAGACCATTTATTTATCAGTACAATAGCCCTTACATTATTTTAATACTAACAAATTCTGTCAGTTAATTAAGATCATATACTGATCTTTCAAACTGCTTAAGGTTTACATTTAATAGGAGAAATGGGGTTAGTAGCAAAATATTTTTATATATATTTTTATTTTATTTTAAACACTATGAAGAAATATTAATTCACGTGGTCTTTCAGTGAAACCATAAATAATTTTTAATGACTTTGTAATAGAGTGGACAATATCTAGGATTTGTATGTTAATTAAAAAATATGGTACAGGGTATAAAATTATATACGTATATATATATGTATGTATGAATGTATATATACTTAGATTAAGAAACAAATGACTCACATTCCTGTAATATAAAGGTCCATTGCTAGTTTCAGAACTGACCTATTTTCTCTGTACATAAGTAAGCCCATAAATATGAAATCTCGCATCTGTACAGGACGAAATGTATTAATGAAAAAGGTTGGATCTTACTGCTGCTGGGAAGACTATAGATCTGATTCTTACAATAACTGTATGATCAGGGATGAGTTAGATTTTTTCTTTTGTCTTTGCTCAAAGCCATAAATAAATATATATAAAAGATTATTAATAAATTGAAGAAAATATATAAAAAATAAAACCATGATTTTTTTTTGTTTCAATATCTTTAAGCAAGTTTTGCGTTAACATGAAAGAACTGTTTCATTTTCTCTTTTCTTTGTTCTGAGCCCAGAATTGGTATGCACTAAGCATGGGAAGGTGGGGAAAAAACTGCCTGAGTAATTAAGTGAACTGTAGGAAAAAGAGGGCTTAGAAATTCAAGGGTACTAACTGATTTACTCAAGCAATTGCTAAACTGTATTTCTTCTGTAGATTAGAGGAATTAATTGTCCTAAAAACATTTTCCCCACAAAACTCTCATTTAAGCCATTACCTCTAACCTGTAATATTTCTTGAGTACAAATATTTGAAACTGAAGTATACTTATATATAAAATTTTAAGTATCCTGGGAGAGAATCCCAAGCAGTTGTTAGTGTAACTTAAGGAAACTGTATTCTATCGTATTTTCACTTTCTCTTTACTTTATGTGCCAATCCTAGATGACGTACCTCTGAATTTGTGTATAATAGATGAGATTTCAAGGGAACATTCATTTGGATGTAGTTTTCATTAATTGCACTTTAGCTTGTTGTAAATGAAAAAGCATAGTCCATTCAAACTAATAACCAATAGCACTTTTTTTTTATTAACTTCAGTAGCATCACTATAATCCTAGATTGATAAACTGATTTTAAGCAAGCATGAGTAGTTGTATTTACAAATTGTACCCTGAAGTGTATTGTGAATTCTTTTCCGCGTTATTAAATATTTTTTAACTTTTTTTTTTGCATTACTAAGATATAGATCCAGTCCAATTCTAGTCAATGAAATGATTTTTAAAACGACCAGCATTGCACTAGAAAATTTTTGTTTAACAGGAAAATTTAGTTCTGTCTACATTCAACCACTGCAGAGACTATACTCTGCTGCTTGGTCCAGTCTTATTATTTCATAGATGTTTGTGTACAGAACCAAAAGAAAAAAAGGGTCATTTTTAAGCAATATATCACTATATATGTTACTGATATGTACCTACACACCAATGTATATCTTTTTGAAATCTGCCAGTTTCTAATACCTATATCTACCTCATCTTACTTCCTATCTTACCTTAATTTTAATTTAAAAAGTGGCAGCAGAACTGGAACCAAAGTAAATTTTATTTTAAACAGCAAACTTTAATGTCTTGATGCATGTCTTTAGTAGTTAAGGTTAATATTTTGTATATTCAAAATTTACTCATGAGTTCTTACACTGACTTCAGTATTTCTAACCATATGAGTACTTTACTACTCTATAGGTGACATTGTTTAGTGAAGAAAAATGTTTGTTTGGTTGGTTTTTTAAAATAAGATATTCAATTCTTAAACAAACCTGCAATTCAACTGCTCTGGGAATATGCAACAATGTTAGTAATTTCTGCTGTTCCCAAGTGCTTTGTTCACACAAAAGAAGTCATAAGATAGGAACAGAAAAGTGGTTCTTTAGAAATCATGGCTTTGAGCTACAAACACTATATGGTGTAAGAATTGGGTGTGTAAATGTATTTGTTTAGTGGATTTGGCCTTTTGCCCTCTGTTTTGTTTTTTTGGGGGGGTTTTGGGGTTTGTTGTTTGGTTGGGGTTTTTTTTCAGGGAAGAATAAGAGCATTAAAGTTGTCCTAGAACATACCCTCTGAGACATACATTGTGAATCTTGAATCTACACATTTTTACCAAGTCAGTACCCGGTGCTTCTTTGCATATTTAGCAATATGAATCACCTTCTAGATTGGTGTAGTGGGTCATACAGGCAGATGGTGTAATTACTGCTCCGTAGTTACCTTCCCCTCACCTCTGTGAAGATACGCAATATCTTAACATGCAATATCTTAACTTTTGGTAGCACTGAATTTTTCAGGTCAAGATATGGAAACAACAGAAAGAGAAAGTCAATGATAGCAGACAAGCAGAATATCCCACTAAATTAATTGATTTTAAATATACTTGTGTAACTTCCACATATATTTTAAAATACTGGTACATGTATGTGCACACAGTTGAAAAAGATATATTTGTGAGAATGAAAACCACATTTACCAACTCCTTTATATTATTTAAGATGTACATCATGGCTCAGGTGATCCTTGGCCTATGAACTGACAGACTCAAGCACATATTTGAATTGAAACTAAACTTTGCCCCATCCTTGAAACTGTTCCGGTTGCTTGCAGAATAGACCATATTTTTCACCACTTTCCAGTTTTACATATCAGATTCGCAGTATGATTCCGTGCATGCTCTGCTTTAAACACAGCACACAGTGCTGAGTTAGTTCTTGCAGAAAGGTCATTTACAAATTTAGATCGAGTAGAACCGCAGAACAAAAAAGAAGATACCAAATGTTGTGTCTACAACCAGTCCAAACTAGCCTGTGCATGAAAGGGAAGCAGGTAGTTGAATCATTTCTCTGGCACATGAGCAGGCATCTGCAGGGATTCTGATACTGAACCATGGGTCTTAACACATGAAGGGTCCAACCTGAAAATGCATCTCCAATGTCAGCTACTCCTGGACTCCAGTTACTGAAAGGTTTACAGGCAACAGTTCCTACAGCATTAGCAAAGCATCTTATCTGTCTTCTATTTAATGACTACTCTACTCTTTATAGGTTCTCTATTGCACTTGACATCACAAAATCTGAAAGGTGGTACACTGAGTGACCAGTGCTCATGGGTTTATTTATACCTTTCCTTCAGGGAGCAAGATGTGTGCAGTCTCTGTTCTGTTTTGTCACTGCAGTGTAGAGGTTTTAAATGGAGAGATCTGGTTGAAAAGAAAGAAAAGTTCTTGTACCAGAGAGTAATAACTGCAGATGTAAGTCTTCACTGTGGACAGTTAGGCACTTTGGGTTCTAGACCAGGTCTTTTTGAATCAGATTTTTTATTTTTCTGCAAAGTCAACATAAAAAATTGCTTCACTGTGCTTGCTACACCACAGGTGTAGTCTACATTTTTGAGGAGATGCCTGCAGTGTTTTACATTAATTAGTTTTTTCTGTGTTGGAGGATTTACATCCAGTTATACTGGTTCCTCTAGTCCAGCCAAGAGGCAGTGTTAGCAATAACTGATGCCAGGTCATTGTCCACTGCAGCAGGAAATCTGGGTAAGGAGAGAAGATTGAAAACAATATTAGAAGTGATTTACAAAGAACCGTAAGTATTCTTAAATATGACCTGGACAGATCAATTCACATCTGAATGTTCTGTGATAAAGTAGATTATATTGTCATTGCAAACTTTGCTTTTATTCTAATCTGCCAATCAATACACTATGATTTATCTTCATTCTGTGCTGTCATCTTGGCAACAGAAGTGTGTACCAATATTTGGAGGCAGTGCTCTATCTCAGCTTAATTTCTGTTCAGTTGATACTTGCATGTGGATATAAAAATAAATATTAAGAAATACCTTTTGTGAAAAAAAAAATTATAAACTGAAGTGCATTGTGTGCATTTTACCAACTGGTATTATGCTAATGCCTCCCTCAGAAGAGCTCAAGTAATTTTATACTGTTCAACTCTTTGATTTTATATCACAGATAAAGTGGGCAGAAATATTGAATGCTGTGTGAATTCAAGAGAATCGTTTGGAGGTCTCCTTTCGTTTCTCTACTAGCAAGAAGTTGTTCATTAGACCCACCAAACAAATGAGATTCTAGATGGGACAGCTCAAGGCTTTTGCTTTTGTCCATGTTTGCTTTCCAAGAAAAGAAGATATGGACGCAATTCAGAAATCCTAGTCAAAATCTTGCCTGAACTAATGCACTTAGAGAAAGAAACTTCCTTTGTAGAGCATATGATAATCTTACGTCAGCTGGCAGACATCATCAGAAAACAAGCTTTTAAATGGTGGAATTCTTCACCACTGTGTACGTGACTGAAGACGGTATGTGTCCCTAAACACTGTGTAATCTGCTGTGTGCATTAGATCAAAGATAACCTCTGAGCCAGAAAGTGAGAAACTGTGTCTTTGAGCTTTCAATCTCCTGTTTTATTTGTACACATTTAAATCTCCCAGAATAACAAATCCAAATAGAAAAAAAAACCAAAAAACAACCAACCAAACAACTATTTGTGACTTTACAAGTCCCTCAGGTTTTGATCCTCTATAGGTAAGTATTAAAGCTGAGTTTCTGGTTTCTATGAGAGCCGAATTAATTTGAATGAAATAAGACATCTCTCGGATTTGGTATCTGAAAAAAATGAACACTTTGTAGGCTTTATTTTCTTGCTTGAGTCTGTGATGATCAAGTGTTCTGTGAAAGAGAAGACATGGTTTTAACTGGCCTTTTGCCATTTATATTATAGCTTACTGAGAAAAAGTGAGCTGGCATTGCTAATAGCTGGCAAAACCTGACGTATCTGGGACAAACTTCCATGGTGTAGGCAGTGCTATTACAGAAGATAGCACTGAGCGTAGAGCACCATATGTCATGGCCCCAGTTACTCTGGCTATTTCAAGTCCACGATTGTCAATGAGGTCACGTATTGTTTATTGCTGTACTCTTCTGGGTCACTTTTTGCTCTCTTATCATGTCTATAATAGTCCCGTGCAAGAGAGAGATACTGAATATCTGGAACATGCAGAAATTTTTCTCTCTTTGAGAACAGCTTTTTTGTAATTTGAGCTGTGACAGGTGATAAAAATACATTGTGTTGAGTTATGAGTGTTCTCTGGGTGTTTTTCTTTTTTTCTCAGATGTTTGAAGGCACTTCTCAGTAGTAATGGAATACGGTGGTGTCATTGCCTAAAAGCAGAGAAAAGAGCAAAAGTAACAACGAGTAGAGGCAAGGCTAAGAGAAGTGCCAGAGGCAGACAGGAAAAAATAATTTCCTTGAAATAAGGCATTTGTATTAGGATTTCCTGAAGGACATGAGAGGGAGAGGAGAGGAAAGATGACAACATGTCATGTCCTATTTAAGGCTGCCAAGCAGATCTGTCATGAGGATAGCAATCAAGTTGGGAGATAAATCTATCTATCTTGTTTCTGTCACAAATACAGGACTTCTTACAGATTATTTATTTCATTTATTTTGCAAACTGGAAGCCAATAGATCCACTTTATTGATTGCTTCTGTTAATATCAGAACTGGGACTGATAGAAGAGTTTAAGAGAAAGCATCTGGAAAATCACGAAACTGGTAGGTATTCTGGGCAGTTTTTGTCACTGATACCGTGCACCCTTTTAGCACTTTTTGTATATTGAAAAATGCTGTAGCAATTTTTTTTGTCTTGTTGTAATAGCATTGCACTGTCTAACAGTTACTTTTATGAACACTGGGAAGTATGCACAAGATTCATCAACATTGATAATTAAACTTCATAATAGGCTGAAGCAAACTTACTATGAGGCAGTCCAAATAACTTAGATGAAAACCACAAAAATTACTACTGATTAGGACTTGTTGAAGGCTACAACACAGCATAACTAGCATATAAGATTTCCAAAGATGTTTCTTCCAAAGATTCGTTCTAACTTAGACCAGATCTTACCCTCCCACACATTCCCCTATTGTCCTTATTTGTTGTGGCTTATCTCCCATTTCTTTTTTTTTTTTTTTTTTTTTTTTTTTTAATATCCTGTAAGTCATTTGTTCACTCCTAGAAGCCATAACATCACTGCACTGGTGGTGAAAGGCAACACATCATGACAGTACCCCACAAAACTATGATAAAACTGTCTTTGGCAGCCAGAGACTATAATCAGAAAAGGTTACCTGTTTGCTTCATGTCCTGCAAATACTAAACAGAGGCATGCATTATTTTTAAATCCACCTAGAAGAAAGTATCCAGAATATGACTCAATTCTGTTTGATTATAAAGTTTTATTTTAACACTAGAATTGGGGGAAGGCAAGCTCGTTGTAGATGGTAACAGCAAGTCTAGGATAAATAAATATACTACTTGGTGACTATAATTACCAGCCTACAATAAATGAGCATTGGGAGGGAAAGAGGTGTGAGTCATTTAACCATTAACACCTAAGAACACTCATAAAAATTGCATTTTATGATGGAACATGTTATCCCAATACACATCATGTGAATTGGTTAAAAGTTTATTGGTACTAGGACTTTGAAGACAGGGCCTTAAGCAATCACCTGTGATCTCCAGCCATTGCTATGTGGGTGCAGTACCATTCTCAGTGGTTGGTGGGACAGTTTTTCAGCCAACAGAAGAATGCTGGGAGTCAAAACTACTGATTTCAAACTCTAGGTGCAGATAAATGTTTTAGCCATCTTAAACTGTTAACCAGTTAAGAAAATATTAAATATAATACTTTAGACATTTTATTTTAGATAATTTTTTCAGCAAATATGATCTAGAACCATTTAGATTATATCATAAACTAAGATTAAAATTCTGTTTAGGCATGGGCGCTAGTGAATAGCGTTAAGGGCCAGAGTTAAGAAATCTCACACTCTACCAAGTACTATGAACAAAAATTCTTCAGTTCTTCTCCCACAGTCTCACTGCAGTACCAACCCTTCAGCTTTGGTACATCTGTTCTGCACAGGATTATTGATCTAGTAGTTCATCTACCAGACTTTTTTCTAGTCTTCCAAAGTCCAGCTTGAATTTTCACTCTCTTCTCCAGGAGAAGTACAAACATTTACAGAGATTATGTTCCTTTTAAGGCTGTTTAAATGGTGTGTATACCCATTGCATGGGTTGTGAGGCTGGTGCACAGTTCTGCTGGCAGTAACTAGCAACATCCCTCTGGGATCACTGTTCAGGCCAATATTGTTTAATGGCTTCCTTAACACCGATGGTAGGACAAAGTGCACTCTCAGCAAGCTTGCCAACACCCTCGATTGACAGAGGAGGATGGGGCAGGTGGGAGCAATTAATATGCTGGAAGAAACGGGCTGACATTGATCTCATGTAGGTCAAAAAAAGCAAGTGCAAAGTCTTGCATCGGGCGTGGAAAAACCCTATTCAGTATTAGAAGCTGGGGAATGGCTGTAATGAGAGGAACCAACTTTGCAGAAAAGCTGGGGCACCTGGGGGTCCTGTGGAATACAAGATGAATTTAAGCCAAGGTTGCACTGTGGCAGCAAAGGTGGCAATTGGCAAGCTGGGCTGCATTAGCAAGGCATCATCCAGCAGGCTGAGGGAAACGATCTTTCCCTTCAATTCAACACTTGTAGGACTGGGTCAGGAGTATTGTATCCAGCCTTGGGCTTGCTAATGCAAGAAAAGCATTGACCAGCTGGAGCAAGCCCAGCAAAGGATCAGCAAGATACCCAGGGGACTGGAGCAAGTGAGGCACAAGGAAAGGCTGAGTAACCTGGGCTTGTTTAGCCTTAAGATGAAGGGGAGGAGGGGCTTGGGGAGGTTTTATTGCTGTCTGTGAATACCTGTCCATTTGGAGGATACAGATAAGGTAAAGTCAGACTCTTCTTGCTGGTGCACAGCAATAGGTTGAAAGGTGATGAACATAAGTTGGAACATAGGAATTTCCAGTTAGATAGAAAGGAAAAATGTTTTTTACTGGTAGCATAGACAAACACTGGAACAGGAGCTGAGTGATGCTTTAGGATCTCCGTCCTTGGAGGTATTCAAGACTCAGTTGAGCATGGCCTTTAGCAACCTGATCTAATTAGACCTCTTATGAGCAGGGTGTTATACTGAATAGACCCCAGAGATCACTTCCAACCTAAATTATTCTATGATTGTATTATTGCAATGTCACCATCTGTGCCCACCACTCCTGCCCCCTTGGCACAAAAGATAAAGAAAAGGATGCAAAGCAGTGGAGAAAAGGAAAAGGCAATAAAATACCTCAGGTAATACAGTGTCCTTCCTGCTGGAAAATGCTTAAGTAAAATTGCCAGTTCTTTCCTCAGGCACTATTATTTCTGCATGCACTCAAGCCTCTTCTGTTCTCCCAGTTGACAAGTATCTTTACTATCTCTCACACTTAACACTTTGGTGCCAGCAGGCTGAAACACTCCCTTCTGTCTGCTGCTATAAACCAGAACAAAAACTGTCAGCAGACTTGTGGTTATACAGCCAAAACTCAGTCTTCATTTATGGCAACAGTGCAACAGGCAAAATTAAAGCTGATAGAAGCATCTTTCTTATGCTTCTGCATGGATTATCACCCAACCTCCTCATCTGTAATACAGAAACAAGGGTGCGCATGTTTGTAACAGATTTGCTAATTAGTTAGAATTAATTGACTTTATTTGATTTTATAAAATCATTTTTAATAGAAATATAGAGGGATAAGAAATATATTTTAATGAAACTTGTAGTTGCACAGTAAAAGCTGCTATGAAATCCTTTGTACAGTCCTGTACCAAGGCCAGAAGAATAGGCTAGAATCATTGTTTAAAACTTCGGTAAAAAATGTGGGGTTTTTACAGATTTCTTTGTATTTGACTAGTCTTCTGTATGTAGAAAGTGTATTGAAGTGTGAGAATATAGAATTAATGTGAACTGGGGAGAGTCGACTGAAACAACTTGTAGTTACCTGCCAAGAAACTGTGAACTTTAGTAAAAGGTAATTCTGGCAAGGGGTATCGCGGCCACCGACTCATGTACCACCTACCCGAATAATACCCCAGACCCATTTCTAGACTTTTCCAACCTTTACTGCACAGAATTGGATATGGGAGGAGGGTATGTTAATGATTTTTGAGAAATATTATGATTATGCATGAATATTTAATGAATATGTGTGAGCAAGTCCTATATAAGGTGCATGATTTTGAAACTTGGTGTGTGTTGATTGTGAGAGGACTCACTCACGCACCCGACCGTTAATAAAGAAGTGTCTGCTTTATCTACATCACATTGGTGTTGATAAGTTCTTCATTCCGAGATTTTGGTGACATGTTCACTCTGTTGACGGGAAATAACTATTTTGTTCAACTACAAATCAAATGGATTTTATGTGTGTGCAATGATTGTTCATGGACCAGTAATACTTAAAAATTAAAGTTAAGAAGGAGAGCTAATCCCAATCCCTGTAAATGCTGTTATATGAGGAGAGAAGTCTTCAGCTGGTTGTGTTTTTCTTCTTCTGGACATGCCTGGATTGGGTTACAGCCTCTTCATTTAGGCAGTGACTTCAATTAGGTTTCAAAAAGCTGGCTATTTGTTTCATTTCTGAGGATAAAAGGTGCCTTCTGTTTGAAATCTGAGCAGCAGACAGGCCTCTCTGGCTTTACTGGCTGGGTGGAATTGTAAAGGTTTCTACAGGCCAAAGTAGTCTTAGTAATTAAGATTGTTTTCTCATTTCAGAGGACAGACTTAAGGCATTTTGAAACATTTCCTTACAGTCCTCAGAGCCTGCAGCCAGAAGCATGTGATAGTTAAGAGTATCTGAGCTAGCTAAGAAGAATCCCAGAAAGCAACTGCTGCCCACTGCAGTTGCAGATTGCTCTTGGTAGTATCTTATTTAATTAGGAGATTAAATATTAACATGAAGCAGTGGTATACTTCATACTGCTGCAAGTTTGTTATCTATCTCGGGTTTGGTGGTAGACTTTCTACATCAAAGGAGGCTTTAATCACTTTTAGGTACATGCCACAAAATTCAAGGCTGTATACTCTGTTACTGAGCATATAACCATGGTAACTATATGACCATTTTAACGCTAGCCTCCAGCAAACCTAGATAGGCAGTTGAGGTGCTCCATTACTATTCAGAGTCAGCTCTGAGTCATTTCACCATATCTAAAGATTTCTACAAGGAGCTAGTATTACAAGAAACTTCTGATACTTTCCTTTTGGCTCGCGTACCCTACTCAGAAATATGGATTCAAATGTATCGTCTTTCTGAGGATGATGCATAAGCCAAAAGGAACACAGCAGAAGTTTCTGATCCCAAGGGAAGCCTTCTGGCCACGTTTTTGGAAGAGAGAAATACAACTTTTGCTTTGAACAAATGTGATTTACAGCCATTGAGGCACATAAAATGTAAAGACTTAAACAGCTGAGTTTTTATAGTCACACTTTTAGAGTGGAACCACTTTTCCCAGAATGATGATTTTCCCCGGTTAGTTACATCTTGGACCATGTGGAACCGATATTTAACACAGGACATAAAAAATTGCAAAGTGCTGCACTACACTATCTGGCCCCAGGTAGGAATTCTTCATTTCATATAATCTACAGTGGACAGCTTCCTTTATTCCGAGCAATAAAAATCTAAGAAAATCTGAAAATTAAAACACTAACAGATATATGTCTGCCACTTGCCACTGTCTTATTTAAGATATCTTTTTCCTTGCTGCCTTGGCCAGTCATTCTTACATTAATTTCTTTCTCCATTTTATAAGTTAGTAATAATGTCCTCTTTTATTGCTTTTAATTGCTTTATTTTTTTGTAAACCTGTGCTTTTGGCTATTAAGTTCTCTTTTTCATAACAGTTAATTATGATTTACTTTATTTAAGGATAGACTTTACATCTGTAAAGATATTTTGCAAGCCCTTGTAATTAATTGAATTGTAAAGTCCATCTGACAATTTTGTTCATTGCCATCAGATTTACTGATTCTGCTTAGCCTTAAATACATTGCCAGGGCACTGATGCTGAAACAGACATCTTAATAGCTCTGCTGGCCCATGTGCAGACAGTCAAAGCCTGCACCCAAGTTCAAGAAAAGCCAATTGCATTAACTGATGATGTGCAGGAAACAATTTGTCCTGCAGTGTGAGAGCTGCCTTGCAACATTTGTTTCCCTATTTTCTATCACATGCAATGTGATGAAGGAAAGTCCTGTGTATTATACTGATGTAGAGACGAAGACTGTTGACTGAAATATAAATGTGGTTCCCCAGAGAAGTGCTTTAAGTGGGAAAGATGCAGTTTCAGTCTATAGAGTCTGCAAAGTGTTTATCCTATCAATGAAATGAGCAACTCTCCTAACAGTAAAGTTTTGCTGATGAAGTTTTTGTCCAGGAGGGATCCTGCAGCTTAGGGACTCCATGCAGCTATGTCAGCAGAGTCCTGTAGTGCAAGCTCAAGAAATAAATGTTATATGCAACTTCAATGACTTCATTTGAATTCACAGTCAACTATCTTAACTAACTTTTCAGCAGAAAATATTTCCTGAGCTAATCTGTGATCTGAAGGTTTGCATAGTCTGTTTCTAAAAAAGAGTCAAGCTTTATTTTTTTCTTTGGCCTGGAAATCTTTGTTGTAATGTTTGTATAGAGCTTTGTAAAGAAAGGAAAATAATGATATATAATAAAATACAGTGGTTTTGATAATAGTTGTTTCCATTCTAGGTAAAATAGAAGTCAAGTAATGAATTAATTGCATATCAGTGACAGAATAGTTCAGTGTTGAAGTCTTGTTACAGGAGCATGTATGGGCACTGCCTTTAGTGATATGGCAGACAGAATTTAGATTTGGCATTTCTAAAACTAAAAAGGACTGAGATAAAATGAAACTCTTGAATTATTTTCAGTCCTTAGTAATTACTTTTCTTTGTAAAATAAACAATAGAATGAAGTTGATTAAGAACACTGTATGACTAAAACACATATATTCTGATATAATTTCCAGTTTGCCTCACCCAAGAAAACTCCAGGAAATGGTAGAAATTTTCTTTTATTCAAATTAAAGTCACTTCTTTTTCACAACATATGTAACTGCTGCTTTAGGGAGATTATAACAGTGCCAAAGCCATGCACCGTGCACTGTGGTTTCTATAAGAAATTTCTTTACATTGAGAAAGTATTTTGTTAGCTAATTAGACTAAAATTAATCAGGGCTCTTTTCAGGGATATACAGTCAGCTGTCTTGAAATACAATTTAAAAAAAATGCATAGCACAGTGAAGTGTAAGGTATGCATTACACAGCCGTAGAAATTTGAGGGGAAGAGCGCTGATGAGATACTTGCATTTTTTACATACTAAGAAGGAGTTGAAAGGGATCTTCCTTACCCATCAGATCTATTTTTTGCTGGATCTCTTTACAAATTAGGGGAATTTTTTCTTTAATTCATCCTGTTGAAAGGACATTGTACAGCATCACATATCTGATGATCAAAACCCCACTCGTTTGCATTTTGTAAATGTCCTCTTTGACCTCCAGTTAACATTTAGTATTTTCCTAACTTGTAAACATAAGAAAGCTATTAACAATTTCTAACCAGTTCTCAGGATAATCTGTGAGACAAGTAATTGCCGTTATCCTCAGTTTATAGATGGGGAACAGAATAACAGGTCTAGAAATTACTGCCAGTCAGGAGTCGAACCGTATCTTTGCTTTCAGAAGAGCCTCAAGTTCACTCTGCCTCAGACAGTACATGCAGCTTTTACTGTAATTCTTTCTAAACCCTATCACATACCTTCCCAGGACTCAGGCTGTTATGCAAAACAAAGTCTAGTCTAAGTGGTGTAAATTCTGAATATTGTTCTACCTATTGTGAGGGTGATATAATAAGCCCCAGAGATGCAAAATAAGAATAAATTTGGAGTCTCTCACAAAGAATTAATTCAAGGAGCAAATAAAAGACTTTGTGAACCACTTGAATTTGAAGTTATCAGGCTCCAATATAACTCACTACAAGGAAGAATAACTCACTGAATGTGCGTGCATTATGAACACCAGTGAAGAAATAAATTTCTAGTGCCTGTTGGAGCTCATCTGCTTAAACACAGCCAGAATTATCTTCATGGATGTGGCTGCACACCCCTAATCAAACTGAGGTTCATGTAACTAGACAGTTAATATTAGAAAATTCAGTCTGATGTCAGCTGGGTACAACTCATGCCCTGTATTTCATTGAGCAATGCTAACTGGAAGGAATATGTTTTAATGTTTCTCTCAGAATACATGGGCCTCCTTGAAACAGTAAAACAAACTCCTTGGGCCCAGGTGCCCCTCAAGATTTAGGTACTGGACTCCAGTTCAAATCAGCTTGAGGCAAAAAGCATAGAGACATAGACAAAAAGAACTAGGACGCAGTATTTTATTTTCTATGAAATTAGCTTGGCTGCTTGAAACCCCAGGGCCCTTTTACGGGAATATCTTGTTAACCAGAGAATATATAAACAATATTTGAGATCTAGCAACATGAAAGGAAGGTGCATGAGCAAAGCACAGGGAAAACATCTCCTTGCCTATCAGCTGCTTGTGTTGCTTCACACCAGTGCTCTGCTGTGTCATCTGTTCGTTGTGTGCATCTGCCATAGTTTTAGCTACATACCAAGCATGCAGACAAAAGAATCACTCAAAGTTTTAAACTGGTATGTCAAAAGTATTACTAGCATTCAGACATATGTTGGTTCCCTTCGGAATCTTGGTTTTACAGTTCCCATTTTAGGTGACACTCTGCAAGACTTTTTGGCAGAGCAAGGTAAAAAGTATTATTTCAACAAGAGAATAAGTAGCTGCTCAGAAAATTGTTAAGTAATTGCTCAAAAAAAACCCCAAAACAACACACCAAAACCCAAAAAACTTCCATTCTCAGACAAAACCTTTTCCTGTCTTGAATCTTCCTATAGAATTAGTGTCAACTGAATATGCCTTGGTTTTATACCTAAATGGATCCCTTTTTGATTCAAACAATCTAAAAGGGTGTGAAACATATAGTTAATGGAAGTTCTTAGAAAATTTTTATACAACAACAACGCCCAGTGGTGTTTTTTGTCATTGTCTTATTATGAGACAATGTAACCAGGCCTCACTAGATTCCTGTGACTCTTCTGATATTTCATACTTTTTTTTAACAACCCCAAAGATATATTAATGAACATATTGGTATGTCATCTTTACTAAAAGAAAAACAATCTAAATGTTACTGCTCTATAGCCAAACTGAAAATATGATCAGGATACGAGGTAAACAAATAAAAGGAATGTGTTACAGGCAGAATCTTACTATTATTTAGCTCCGATGCATGAGTTTTAAAAGCCTAAGTTTGGCACTGTCACTCTTATTTGAATGTAATAAAGGCAAAGCCTGACAGAGACTCCAGTGCCCAGTCATTCCCTGGCTGCACTGCAACCCATGCAAGCATGGATGGAGAGCCAAAAGCCATTTTGGCTTTCACCTTGCCACCTGGCTACTTCCTTCGGGGCTGCAGCCTCTCCCCAGCACAGCACATCCTGAGAATTATTGCCAGTGGGCTATTTTGCAGTACTCGAGAGTGCTAGTGCTAGCTATTCGTTATACACCATCTATGGTCAGATAAAAGGTTGGCTGTATTTTTATACTATCTGGGACTCTTTATTCAACCAGTTGCTACTTTGGCACTAATTTACTTAAATGTGAATTGCTGCAGTGTAAGAAAATGCAACATTATTGATAGATGACAGAGAAATTCCTTAATTGCTTACTGTAGCAGATCTGCAGCTAATAAGGATGTAAGTATCTATCATATTTTAAATTCAAATAATTTTAGTAGTCTAAGGAAGAAAAATTTGTGAAAAGTAAAAATGCCTTTTAAAGATTTAAAGATTCAATACATTGATATGATTTGTATTTACTTTTCAATGAGGTAAATTTGATCTTTATTACCACTGGATAAATAATAGGAGATTTTAATAGAAACCTGGTTTACAGAATTGTTGTATACACATTGCACACATTATGAAATGATGAAAGTTTATAAACTATGATTTATTACTTTGACAATATTTTCTTGACTATTTTTAAGAAAAAATCAATAACTTACAAAGCAATATTAAATACATATTGATAGCTGTGTTCTAAGTTATTCACGTGAGGTAGGCCAGGCCTCCAAACACTGTGCTCTGTTTTAATATGGGTCTTATCATGTGTTGACTAAACTGACAAAGGTAACTCTCCACTAATTCGCTGAATGTTAATCTGAGCCTACAAAAAGCGAGATGTGTTTCTTTGCAGTACAGAAAGAAAAAGCATTTACACAACCTGCAATTCATAAGCTTTGGAGAAAAGACCAAAATTATGCATTCATACATATACACACATATAGGTACACATATATATACAATTACCCACTCTTTACCTATTTTTCTAGATCCACATTTCTCTGGTACCCCTCAGAAATTACTTCTCATTCCTAAAGATAAATGAAGTAAAGATGTTAAGGACAAAGAGATTTGTTCCCTCATAGGTTGGTCAGACTAATTTTTTACTGCATCTCTGGAAGGGTACAAGCATTTCTGTCTCTGCTGTCTGTCATTTAGGCTGTTGCCTACATTAGTATTTTGGTTCATAGCAGTCGTGGTTTTCAAGCAAATCCCCTCATCATCCCCCATGTTAGTTCTGGTTGCAGAAGGGATCAGTTGCCTTTGCAAACTGAGTTCTGGGACTCAGCACCAGCTGTTTTAACCTATGGATCTGCTCATACGATAGCAAATTACTTGGTGTAGATACAACCTTTGGGGTGAAAAAGGATTGGGTGGCCTCTTTAGCCTTTTCAGTCTTTTATCCTGTTACATATTACATTTAGTCATACTAGGATGAATGTTCCTGTTCTTTGGTCTTGAAATTAAATAGTTCTAGACTGTCTAATAAATGTTTAGGATACTACCTAAAAGTACAAAGGCTTGAAAGAGTAAGTCAGTCAGAGAACAACAGATCATAGAAATCAACATTTGTGTTGAAAGACTCTGTTTGTCCCCACCAACCAGCTGCATGGATGTGTATAAAGAAGGTCTATATAGTAGAGGACCTCATAAAAGGCTAGAGTTTTACCATTTTGCTCTATTAATTTAATATTTTGCCCTTCCCTGAACATGAGATACAGCATCCTCCAATAGTGGGACTAATCCTGCTTTACATCTTCATCAACAACCTGGATGATGAGGCAGATTTCACCCTCAGCAAGCTTGCAGATACCAGATTGGAAGGAGTGGCTGATATACAAGTTGAATGTGCCACTATTCAAAGGGCTTGTACCAGGTTAGAGATATGGACCAACAGGAAACTCATGAAGTTCAACAAGAGGATATGCAAAATGGTGCACCTAGAAGGAATAACCCTTGGCCTGAATAAATTCTGGGGGCTAACTAGCTAGAAAGCAGCTTTGCAGAGAAGGGTCTGGGAGTCCTGGTAGACAGTTCCGTGGCTATGATCAACAGGCCTTTGTGGCAAAGAAGGCCAATAACATCCTGGGCTGCATTAGGACTGTTGCCAGCAGGTCAAGTGAGGTGATCCATCCCCTCTACTGGTGAAACAAATCTGGAGTACTGGGTCTTGTGCTGGGTTCTTAGTATAAGAAGCATGTAGACACAGAGTCCAGGAAAGAGCCACTAAGGTGACTGAGGGCTTGGCATATCAGGGGTACCAGGAAAAACTGCGAGAGCTTAGATTGTTTATCCTGCGGAAGGGAAAGCTCAGGATAAATCATCAATTTGTAAATGCCTGGTGATGGGAGGAAGTAAAGAAGAAGCCACACCCTTCTCAGTGGTGCCCAGTGACAGGACACAAGAGGTGATAAACACAAATTGAAGGAATTTATTTTGTTGTGACAGATCATACAGTGGATCTGGTTGCCCAGAGAGGGGTGCGGACTTTCCATCCTTGGAGATATTCAAAACCTGACTGGCCACAGCTCTGAGCTATCTGCCATAGATGAGCCTGCTCTGAGCAAGGAAGTTGGACTAGGAGATCTCCAGAGATGCCATCCAACCTCAGCTAATCTGCCAGTCTGTGATCTTGGTGCAGAAAAGGTACTTCAGGCTTACTTTCCTGGCTCTGGAGTTGCGATGCCATCCTTTTATGCTCAAGGGGGCTGATACTTTAATGACTATTTCATCTCAAGCAGACATATTAAATTTGTCTTCACTTTCAGATGCCACTTTAGTATTGCAACCATGGAAGAAACAATATTTCTGTCCGTACCTCACTAAATGGGTATTTTTTATCCATTTTTAATTGCAAAATGTCCCAGTAACAGCCATTTTCTGACTCACAGCATCACTTTTTAGTTACAAGCTGCGAAACATTTTTACCTTTGGACTACATCTCTGTGTGTTTACATTCTCCCTGTGATCTGTTGAGACTTAAAAATGCTTTTCTGCTTATCCATTTCTGAGGAGCTGAAGGGGAGTGCTGGGAGAGCTGCCCTGGGTTTGGGCAGCTGCCAAGGTGGAAGGAGACCTGAGAGATGCTGTTCCTACAGAGACAGAATAGACTGTGGCCATCTGAAAAGCAACTGGTTGTGTTGGGGTAGTGCCTTAATACTGGAGCGCAGGCTGCTACAGAGTTCAGACCCTTTTGATGCCTTTTTGTAGAGTGTAATACATTTTTCTTGATGGATTTTAAAGGTGCAGTGTAGGAAATAGGTTATAGGACTGTACTGACAACTTGAGAGCCTGCAAGGTGCTCCACCATTCCTTGAAAGACAGACCGGCACCTGAGGGAGCCAAACCCAGACACAGCTTCCAGCCACCATTCCCCCTTAACATTTGGAGACACTGAGTGACTGTGGCTTGGTAGAGGGCTCCTAAAATTAATTTACATTATTATCAGAAATTTCTAGGATAAAGATGGTTAACACATGATTTTTCTTCAGAAATACCCCCATTTTAGGAAATGACCCAAGATCAGACTGTTTCTCTTGTCTGTTCCTGTGCCTCAGGCAGTGCCATACTCTTCATTTTTCTAGCAATGTTCAGGTCTCAGTTGGAAGCTGTTCTCAAGGGCACATTTGAAAAGCAGAACACCATTCCCAGAAGTGCAGCTAATGGAAATCTTGTGGTAAAGGAGTCAGTAAACCGCATGTTGCCATTGCAGATGCAAATTAGTCACTGTTTTACGGACCCAGTCTGCCCTCAGGCTCTGTCACACACATAGCAGTGCAAGCCTGTGGTGGAGGACCACCTCAATAACATTAATGCAATATAGGTATGGCCACAGCTACAGGTCATTGCAGTGGGGTCAGGGTGCAAATTTGCAGTGTCAGCAGCTTGTGCTTACTTAATCTCACCCTTTGGTGAAGTCAAAGGAATGTCCTCTTCTGTGAAAAATAGATTATCTCTCAACATCAAGTAGAAATGAGCCCAAAGACATTGCTGAGACAGAACCAGTTCACATCTAGTGTGCACTGATGACAACATTTGCATGTTTCTTTCCCATATTGCTGCTTGCACTGCAGAGGCACACAGCCTAGAGTCCTGCTTGTTTCCATCATCTGGTCCATTCGTATGTGTGCATGTGGACATGATGCACCAGTTCAACCAAAGAAGCACTTTCTAATTTTGGTTACGTACAGCTTCACATGAAAATACTCTGTGATAGCTTAAACCAAGTCTTTGCCATTAGCATGCCTCAGTAACGTTTGGAGTCCCAGGAAAGTGTCTGAAAAGGAATTGGAGGCAGTCATATCAGTGTTTCTGTTTCTGTAATTCATATCTGAATACATATATGGTGCTGCTACAAAGTAATTACTACTGAATCAAATTTAATCGTATATGACTGTCATATTAATGAGTAGATATGGAACTGGTACCTGTTAGCAGCATTTTCTAAAAAGCCCAGCATACGAGCTCTGAATTAATGAAGAAAGAAAAAAAAAAGTAATCAAGTGCATCAAAAACAGAGGTGTCTGTTAAAAAAAAAAAAAAAAAAAAAAAAAAAAAACAAAACCCAAGGAAAGAAAAAATGTCATTCTTGGGTAGCTAAGTAAATTTCTTTGAAAATCCAGCCAGGAACACTGAAATCTGACCGTTACTGTAAAGTGGGCTTTATGATCTTACTCCAGTATGGTGAATTTATGTATTTAGGATAAAACAATAAAGTATATATGTCTACACTGGGATTCTCATTGAGACTGTGGTGACTTTGACACATATTGGTTTGTATAATGTATTACTCAGACCTCATTTTTTTTACAGTAGAGTTTCATTTTTCACTGCAGTAACAATGGCTGTTTGATATCATTGTTTTTCAATATCAATGTGTTTTATGAGAAAAAAAAATGCTGTTGTGAGCAGTATTGATTTAATGGAGGAATGTTGATTGAAGGACAAGAAACAATCCAATGTGTTGGAAGTAGGTAGACCTGTGAGACCCACTGAGAGTTTTTTGTGCAAAAATGAATTGCTAATGAATATTGTAAAACAAAATGTAGTTTCTTCAAAGTTGGTGAAATTATAAACCAACCAATAAAATAGAACAGCCATTTTTAATACTAAATTGGAAAACTGTAGCAGGCAACAGGCAAGGGACTGCTTTCAGGACAGTACTGGACAGAGGCAGCAGGAAGGTAGAGTTACCAGCATTCCTGGCAGCGGAGATGCTGCTTCCCTTGGGCTTGATTCACAGTCAAAGGCAAATTGCCACTGGTTTCAACAGATTGTGCATCCGGTCCCCTTTCAACAAGCTATTGGTTTTTTTTTTAGTTCACCATATGGATCTTAATAACCAGATCACTACTAATAAAGCTCATAAATTATACCAGGAGTTCAACCATGAAATTAGATGCAACCAGCTAAATCAAAAGTAGAACAACAACTAACAAACTATTGGTAAATGTAAATTCTGGATATTCTTGTGATACCTTCATGCACTGCCAAGAGCACAGGATCTTCATTTTTTTTTATTACAAGCCTCTTGTGTGGTAAGCAATTAAACAGCACCAGCAATTCCTTTACTCCAGCTGTCATTTTGATGACATGAATGCTTGGGCAACTGACATCTAATTTCAGTGTCATCCTACTGTAAATAGTGGAGCTTTTGTGCTTGTTTGGTGATATATAGTCATCTCTAGGCATATATACAAATCGTATGAGTCTCACCCCTTTAAAACTAATTTGGTTTCAGCAAGACAGAATGTGGGAAAAAATAGCTTGTGAGAAATTTGAAATGATTTTTCAGTGTTTCTTTTTGGGGAAGTAATAACAGCTTAAAGTTCTGAGTGTCAGAGTGAGAATAATAAACCTAATTCCCAGCATTGAGACTTTTTATTTACTGCCTTTTTTTCCCCATTTCACCCAGCTTGATCAAGGAAAACAGATTGGGCAGCTTTGTCATGTGCAAATGTGAAACTACAGGTATAAGTAAAAATTTTCTTCATTAATTTCTAATGTCCCGTCAAGGTTGCCTATTAATTTTGCATGAGGAACTGCTGAAAATTCCATTGCCTTTCTTCCTTACTCAGCCATTAACATTCTGTATGTCAGTTAGAAATACAGGTTTTGAAAAAATGTTTGATTTCTGTCGCTTGTGATTGTTACACACAGCTACAACTTTGTAGTCTTTTCTGATCTCCAGATAGTTTCCTACTTAAAAGATTCTGATGTTTTTGGAATTATCCCCTACCAGCAGTCTAGAAGTCATATTTAAAACCCCAAATAAATAAAAATTTAAGTAAAGAAAAGCTATTTTCGGTAGCTGAATTAGTCAAATTCAGATTCTGTGTCCCTATTAGAAGTATTTAATGAACATTTTTTAATATCTGTTATCCTTATATACCTTGCCTTGGACAGGCTGAGAAAATGTGATATTCATTGGCATTCATTTCATCAGCAATGTAAATCACTGTAGATGACATGTTTTGTCAGTGTTGCTCAAAAAGTGATGCTAATTAGCTGAGAAAGAAGCAAGCACTGTAGACTACCAAATTTTCAGGCTGTCCTTCATAGTATTCACCTTGATGGAGCCCCATGGTACAATACATGTGACAAGTTAGGTGCCTGCAAAGAGGGTTGTGACTGAGCAGTGGAAGGCCTGACCCAGAAACAAAATTTCAAGGAGAAAAGTGAGGCAGGAGTGCCAAAGCTCTCCTCAGAGGAAGCGATGCTGAACCACATCTTTCTAGGCCAAAGAGAAGCATTTTCCTCCATCCAGGATTCAGAGTAGAGAACACTCATCTAGTCCCTAAACAAAGCCAGTCCTTCATTTCTGGCTGAAAGCTGGTGATTTTTTCCAGATAAATTAATAAAAAAATCATCTCAGATATAAAGGATTGCAACTCAAATACCCGCTCTCTAACTGGGCAATGATGTGACAGAGATGGCCTGGGCACCTCCATCACCAGGGTATTGCATGGAGAGATCTTCTTGAACTTCCAGTTGAAACTGGTCCAGTATATCTCACAGCCTGCTGGATAAGATGTTTTCCAACGAGGTACACCAAGAAGGTGTACTGTCTGGATTAAAATTTCTGTTCAAAGCAAGTGCAGAGCTTTCTGGCATGCCGGGTGCACAAACACACTTCAAACCTCTCAGGGCTTTAGTATGAATTAGATGCATAGCCTAGCTGTTCAGTCACAATTCATATTAGGTGCAGGCTTTCCTATCACCAGGAACTCATTCATTCATGGAGGAAGTATGTAGGCGAAGAAGAGTCTAGAAAAGGTTCAAAAGCTGATGGGCTCATGGTTTAATAGCAGGGCTTCTGGGAATACCCCCAGTTTCTGTGTGTGGGACCTGTGCACTTATGGTCTCCCAGGGAATCCAACTGCATCTTATTCAGTCACACAGTTCAGAAGTCAGAATTAATTTTAGCACATTCTTTTTCTTCTGCATAAATCATTACCAGTTCATTACATTTTATCCCTGTACTCTTTGTATGGCCTCTAATCATCCATTGTCCATCTACATGTGCAGCATTATCTCTTAGTGGGTGCCAAACTCTTCAATAATGCTTCTTTCTTAGTTTTCCACTTCACATGTCCCATTTTCTGTGGGAAAAATGCATTTTAATGTCCCAATGATGCAAATACTTGATCCAAAGTGCCAGTTGTCAAAAACTAGGCAATTTTTCTGATTTGAAGGCTTTAATTAAGTCCATTGTAGGTAAATTATTACTTCATTAAGCATTCAAGGATGTTGTTCTCCTTGGCTATGTAACTTACATGCTTGAATAAGACCTGCACTCTTATTATCTGAGCCAACTATTGCTGGCTGCTTTTGATTCAAGACAATTTACAGATTTCAGTGGTGGAAAAGCTAAATCCTCACTGTCTGGGTTTTCTTCTGTTTTCTACTAGTTCCTGATAATTTGCTGCTTGTTTATGATTTGCTGGATTTTTACATCACTGCCTTTTTTTTTTTTTTTGGTCAAGTTTTGTGTGTTCTGCATTAATGGACTTTGCATGGAAAATTTTCCAGATTTTAATAGCATTAAATATCCAGTGTTACAGGTTGACTGCTGTATGTTATCACATTATTGATATTTTGTACCCCTGAAACTATAAAAGCATGTATATATTTCAAATTCATATAAAGAAAAATAGCTTGTCTCTCTTTAGTTGTTATTTTGTCAAACACTAGTAGATGAAAGTGTTTCTTCCAATTATGCTTGCTTAACTATTGCTCAAATTAAGGTAAACCCTAGGAGAGACAAAGGAGCATAACTTTAATTACTTGCCTTGACTGGTTTGGTCGTTTCTTTTCACCATAATCCAACATATATAAAGCATGCTTTTCAATCTTCTGACAGATGCTAAGCCATTAAAAGCCATAAGCTGAATCAGTGAACTGATTCTTTATATTAAGGAATGCTGAAGTTTGTTAAAATAAAAGCATACCTACAGAGCAGTGCTTCCTGCAAGACCCTTCACACAGCAAGATTTCTAGCTGAAACATAGGCAATGCCCATTACTGAAATAGATTTGGAGGCTTGCTCCAGATGAGCATCTAGGAATATGCTGCATTCCCAAGCAGTGAGACACATTTCACTCATAATGTGTCCCAACATACAGTTCAGTTAGGCTTATTAGCTTGGGCTTCATAACAGTGGTGAAACACCTGAGGTTGGAGCAAGGGCGGCCTTCCTTGCTGGAGGCAGCTTTGGGGGTGTGAGGAGATGACTGCGATGCTACATAAAATAGTCCAGCACCCAGAGGATCTGAACGAATGACTTTCCTGTGGGCAGGCATAGATAGCAGCACATGGGGAGGCAGAAGCACCCATGCTGCCTTGGCATCCTGGGCTGGCCAGGATCCAGAATGCAGTGGAAGAATGTCCCCTGTACTGACAGTGTATATGACTTGGGGCTGGGAAATCTGTGTGTTAGCCAGTGGTGGTCGTTTGCACAGTGCAACTAACAAGTGTATGGCCATCTCATGAGCTTGCAGTGCTCTGTTTATCAGCCTCCACTTCCCAGGGTTTTTGGGGACTGTAGTGCATGGGCTGTGCTAAGTGTCAGTAACAAGACCTTACATTCTTTACGGACATGCTCTGTTGAAGACAAAATAGTGATCTGACACACTTTGTTTATCTTGTTCCCTTATGCATGCAAACAGTATATATTTATCTTTCAGGGACATTTTCTAAGTTTGGAGTATAACTTAGCGCTTACACAATGCTTAATGGTGTTGATTCTTAAAAACTTGTTCTAATCTTACCCTTCCTGCATAAACATATATCAACTTTTTACTTTCAGGTATCTGAAGCTATTTTTCTTCAGATTTTTTCTACCATCTTGATAGAACAATTCGTTCAGTAAGAGAAAGAACATATTGTTGTATATATACACAAGTCCTTTGAATAAAACGGCACATTCTCACTGATACTATTTATGACTCATTTTATCCAGTTCTTCCTGGATAAAAACATCTACTCTATAAAAACTGCTTTTCATGACATAACCACAGAAAATGGGCATATATTCTTTCTAATGTGTATGTATAAAGCTTTGCAAGATTTTCTTGAAATGTCTATTTCCTCATCTTATAAAGTCTTCAATCATTATATCAGAGAAAAAAAATAACAAATTTAGTTGGAAAGTATTTACCAGAAAACAAAAGTAACCAACAAAGTCACCCTTTTTTTTTTTTTAATGAAGTTTCCTTCAAATTTCCTTGATCTTTCCTTAATTCTTTCTCCAGAATTTTTCGTAATTTACTACCAGCAGAATTGATGTGACCAAGGGTAGCTTACATAGCTTGAACTCTCTAGCAGTTGATGTCTGTTCTAAGTTCACATGAACTTAAGACACTTCTGTAGGTCCTAACACAGTTTTAAGTTGACTGAAGAAGTGACTACATGGAAAGTCAAGGAGCTACACGTCTGTATTTCCTTTCCTCAGATGTAATCTTAGGAATATAATTCCTTTGTTTACACAATTTTAATTAAGTGAAAACTACACCTACCTGAAGCAGGACAGCATCCAATTACTTTTAATTGAGGGAGTTGTCCTTGGGACATTAATAAAGTTATCCTTATTTTCTTATACAGTAACACCCTAGTCATGTCATTAACCTGTTCACAATTAATGATGACAACAAGACTAATTGGAATAGTGAAAACAAATGTCACTCCTACCCACAAAAAGGGCAAAAAGGAGGATCCAGGGAACTACAGGCCCCTCGGTCTCACCTTGGTACCTGCAGGGGTGATGTAGCACCATAATCTGGAAACTGTTGCCAAACACATGACGGACAACAAAGTTACCAGAAGTAATTAACAGAGATTAATGAAGGGGAAATCATGTGTGAACAACCTGATAAGCTACAATGATTTCATCATTTGACTTTTTCATCAACTGACTGACTTTGTAGATATGAGGAGAACAGTAGATATTGTCTATCTAGATTCCCAGAGTACCATCACAGGCTGAACACAGAGATTTTTCACTGTTTTATAACATCAGGCTAACAGTAGGTTCAAGTACATTTATAAAACCAAGTTACAGTTCATTAGAGTCAGATGAAGATTAAGAATAGAATTTGGATGTTTATTTTGAAGACAAAAAAGACTCTTAGTTTTTAATTCCATTGCTGAACGCATGATGGTTCATATACAGTCTCCAAAAAACAAAAGAATCAGTAGTTTCCAGAAAAGTTACAAGTCAAGAAAACACCACAACTTATTTTTTTAACTTTATTTCAATATATTCACCAGGATTTAGTTATCCAGTGACAGTTGTCTCAGTAAAAATTGCACATCTGTCATAGCAGATAAGAGGCTCAAGATACAATTGTACCTTAAAACATAATTTCACCATAAAAAGTGAAATGCCTGAAAATGATCTGAAAAGTTCATCTTTCGTTACTTGGATTAATGATTAGTGGTAGAGGTAATGTGCAGTATTACATATAGTTAACTCATTCTTCTGAAAGAAATTAAGAAAGAGCAGAAAATGGGGAAACTATGCCTACGGTTCAGCTTTTGAGAATCTGTGCCATTAGTAAGTTTTTTTCTTCTCAGGACTGTTCTTTAATAAGCATGAACTATGTATTTCAAAGGTTCTGCATTTTTTGGTGTATTATTTACAAACAACTGTAGGCTACTGCAATCTATCAGTTTCTGACAGAACCATCATAAGACAGGTTTTATTCAATGTGCAAGATCTGGCTTTTTTTTGTTCATGAACAAACTCCTTGTCTGTAAACCAAATCATGTACAAAGCAGTTAAAATAACCAAAAGATTTTATTTCTTCTGCAGGAATGTTCTGCCTGTTGAAATATCTACCCCTTTTTAGGAATACACATAATAAAAAGAAAGCTCTTGTCTTAACAGAGTCTAAAAATATAATTTATTTTTAGTTATTACATGGTTTTAGTGATATTTTGCCTATGTCAGTTTAGCTGTTGAATTCAGTTAACAGATTCCAAACCTTAAAGACATTTTAAACCCCCTATTTTTATACTTTAATTATACAAAATTTAATTTCCTATATCTGTCCCGATATTTCTAATTATTTCCAAGTTCTCTATTTCAAAATATACATCTTTTTATAATGATGTTTTTGGCTTCAAGTTGCATCTTCACTTAACTGAGTGTAGTTTACTTCTGTACCTGTTCCAGTGAGGTAGGTTTTAGCATTTGTGCATATCCCTTGATTTAATAACACAGAACGGGAAAAACTGCTCATTGCAGTAGAATTTGTATTTTCTGTGTTTGGTGTGCTGCCACTGCAAAGCACAGGCACCCTGTAGTGCAGGGCAATGCAGACTGAAACTGGCGTCTACAGCACTGCGCAGTGGGTGCGGTGTGCCAGTGCCCAGGACCTGCTGTCTCCAGGCACACACAAGTCTCAAAGAAAGCACAATACTAGACAGATCCTGAGCACATTGATACAGGAGGGATTTTACATGGAAGCACGACCAATGTATGCACACAAATCTTGCTCACTATGTAAATCAATGTGGGGGGAGGCTAATGGGATCATGACTGTTTCCCTGTTTGTCTACTGTGTTGACTAAATTTGTGTGTTTTCCCCTATTTGCTCTATTAGTCTGCTTCTTACTGTGAAGCTAATCTTCACCTTGCCGTGGGGAGAGGCAAGAAGCCTGATGAACCCCTCATCGGGAATGTGTTTACAACTGTTCAGCAGTAGTGGAAGCCATTTGGTGGCACTGTTATTATAAGTCTTAATGACCTTCTCTCCCCTCTGTTGTTTTTATTACATCTCTTCCTTCCAACAGCTTCAAGAAGCTTTAGGAATTTATCATATAAGAGAATTAGGATGAACATGAGCCAAGCATGTTGCGGGGGAAGAGGAGGGGCGGGGAAGGGAAAGTTACCACAGGCTGCTATAACTAGTAAAGATTCCTTCTATTTTTTAATAACCAGGGAGTTTGTGAGAGAATGATGTCTAAAAGCCTGTGCAAATCATAAATCTGTTCTTTGTGTCTTTTTGGTTGCATGTTCCTAAATACATTTTAGTCTTAAAAACTATCTGTGATGAAAAACATGAACAGTTCAGCTGATCCTCAGCAGCACTGAAGGCGTTCCTGTAACATCTGATTTAGCCACACTCAGGTTTTTGTGCTTGAAATATAAACAAATGTAATAAGTTAATAACTTGATGTTCTCATCCAGGAATCACTCAGAAACATGAACAATTTCAGTGCAAGTCGTTAAAGAGATTAGGGCTAAAACGAAATTTTTTACATATCAGATGACCTGGCTCAAGAAAGCAGATGAACTAAAATAGTAACAGTATTGAGGACTAGGTTTGGCTTAGTAATTACTTCTATCTTTCTATAAGAATTTACAAGACATGCATCCTCCCCTATGTCCTCCAGTGATAGGCATTAATAAAAAAGCTCCAGAGAACATGTGGCAGCTTTCACAACACAATCCAACCCTTAAATCAGCCACCCAAATAGTCTTTTCCTGAGCATCTGGTTCATCCATGAGATTAACAAAAATTGTTTGAACAAGTGACCCCATGGAATTTTATTAAAACAACTCCAATTTTGAGCCTTTGCATTTTTCAGCCCTGCAGCCTGGAAAGTATTGAAAATGTCTGTATATTTACAAAAAAAAAAAAAAAAAAGGATAAAAAAGTTATAGGGTACTTAATAATTTTTTAATCCAGCTTCTGCATGCACCTGCCTTTGATATTGTCCTTAGAGTCAGCAGAAAAAACTGCAACACTGCAAATATATTTTAGCACATAGAACGACACATCTGGGACAGCACACACCAGCATAAAGTATCAAATGCTGTGAGACTCCCAAACAGCAGTACTGCAGAACTAGAAATAGGCTAAGATGATTAGCAGCAGAATTCCCCTAAAATAGTTACATAGGTAGGGAAACATTATTTTTTTGCTTGCTGAGCACTTATTTGTTAGTTTATTATGCTTTTTAAAGTATATTCATTAATCTTTCAGTAGCATTTCTGGGAATGAGTTGTGGTATATTGTCTCTAAAATGAAGATTGTACTTATTAGGAAATATAAAAACAAAATTTTGTGGGGTTTTTTTTTTTTAATTTCTAAGTCTAAATAATTTCTCTTAAATTCTGCTGTGTGCTTTGGCCTTTTATGTATGAACCTGTGCTGGTCACATACACCCTAGAGGGAATGCTCAGTCATTAGGTGGTGCAACGTGGCATTGAAAAACATCAAGCCTTCTTACTAGAGGTTGTAGTACATATTTAATCCATGCATAATCCCACTAGCATTAGCACTATTTCTAATTAATTGAAATTAAATGCACAGA
The DNA here is from genome assembly GCF_023638135.1 of Falco biarmicus. Classification (NCBI taxonomy): domain Eukaryota; kingdom Metazoa; phylum Chordata; class Aves; order Falconiformes; family Falconidae; genus Falco; species Falco biarmicus. Next base: position 68,995,914 of record NC_079311.1, read on the forward strand.
TGTAAGAAAAGATTCATACTGCTTAAACACATGGTAACACAAATACATTCGTAGACTGAGTAAGCATACAGATTAGTGATTACCTTCAATTTTAGAAGGTCACAGTACAATGTGCCCTCCTCCTCTGTCAATGTCCAAAGTATCTTGCAGGAAGGAGGCAGTATGGGTGTGTTTCACTTCCCTGAAGTGCCATGCAGGGAATATGGGTCCCCTAGCTGGTGTGTTCTGCTTTGAAGTAAAACCCTCTTACACAGAGACAAGAGATGACCAGCTGTACAGTTGCTTTTCTGGGAGAGTGCTCAGTGTAACCATTGAGACTATAGCAGCAGTAACAGCAGCAAGTTTGTTTATCCTGCAGTCATTTCAGAGTCCTAAAAGTATAATTGTATGTTTTTGCCTCACCTTATTCTCTGGTAACTACAGTGGGACCATTCTGCCCTCTGAGTAGGGAACCTGCATGCTTGACCCCCACTCAATTTCATAGAATCATAGAATCATTTAGTTTGGAAAAGACCATTTCCAGAAATATTTTTGGCAGGCTGCTAATAACATATTATATACAAGCAAAGGCACCCAGCACTCAAATCTCATAAAATAAGAAATGGTATAATTAGAGGTTTATAAAAGTAAATAACTCCTCTACCCATATCTCTATCCTCATACCATACCTCTATCCATGACCAGTTCTGTAAATTCTCAAGAAAGATTAGCTAGTTGTGCTCCAATGTGCTTGGGGTATTCCATGTACTTGGTATTTTGAAAGTGGGCTGTTCCACCTGGTCTGGCACTTACTAGCCTTGACCTCAGTTAGATGGACTAATCTATTCACCGGGTTAATCTCGGCACTGAAAATACAAAAGCAAACAAGAAATCCCTTGCAGAGAAGTTCAGCTAATTCCTCATTGTTGTGAAGGGGCACAAGCACTGAAGTGGATAGTTTGAATTGAATGAACTACATCACTCTCACTGACTGGGACTACAAACACATGGTACATATAATGGCTCATCCCCACACTACGTCTAGACCGCAAAACAGATTATCCATTGAAGCATGTTAGCTCATGCATTTCACGAAATACATTTTTTATGAAGGAATTTATACTGTGTTTAACACAGCCTGTGCAGCCTGTATAATAAGCTACTTTCTGAGAGATCCCTCTTTTACTTGTTGAAGTAGTGCCTTGCCTGTAGTGTCTTGCTCAGAATTTCATTCTCTCTTACTCAGCTAGAACTTAATTGGTACACTTACTGTGGTCCTACATTGAGGGAAGCCTACAAACAAGTTTATAAAGCAACAAATGGAGGAGCTACAATAAAGATTGGTAATGGAAAAGCCCACTAGCTTTAGATGGTTAAAGCAGTGAAGAAAATTTTATTTCTGTTTCATTTGCCTATACTGAAAAATTATAAATTGTGTCAATTATACTAGAGCAAACAAACATTTTGAACTTTCACAAATCTGTTCTGTGTAGCAATATGCTCTTTAAGGTTATGCTACTGGCATCCCTCCAAACACATTTGTAGTAACTGTAGGCAGAAAAGCCAAATTCATTACATTTTGTTTGAGCAGAGGTCATTGCAACATTGGTGTTATGTATTCTGGAAGTCTTTTAAGCTCTTTGAATACTAAATGGAGTTTCAGTGAACTAGAACCACATGCTGAATCTTATTACTATTCAATCTGTATTGCTCCTAGCTTTTACATATCTAGCAGGGTCAAATGTACATGCTGAATGTGAACACAATTGTTTCTTTAAATTATTTTCCAAATTAAACTTCCATTTCTATTTTTCACACCTAAAGCAGAAATATTCTTGCAAACATTCCATACTGTTTGTACTGAACATGGAAATTATGTACTGTAGCATGAATGCTGTACTTCGTTAAATGTCCTCTTTACCACCACAATCTCCAGGGCTGAACAGAGAGCACAGACTGTAGCTTTCTGACTGGCGAAAGAGGGTTACTCATTGTTGAAAAGAGTGTGAAATAACTTGCTGCTTCTTCTAGAAACAGTGATTCTTCAAGCTCTCATTCAGATTTTGGTCTGCTGTAGACACTCAATTACAAAAGAACTGACTGTGTTGATTTTATCTACTTCTGAAGCAATCTACTCATACTTCCATGCTAGTGCCTCGTGCAGTATCATAATAACTTAGAGCAGGATAATGTCTCATTGATTTCAGTTCTGGAGAGAGTAGCAAAAATCTTTTTTGAGCAATTGTAGTGGAATTTGTAATGCTGTGGATTCAAAACCTGTGTTGAATTTTGCCTTTGTCATTTTAATGAGTTCATTTTTTTATTTATTTGGAGATATTTAGCCACAATCAGTCTTTGAGCTAAACTGAGAAGCTCAGCTTCAAATACAGCTTAATTCACCACACCTTATTAATTCATTTATGTAATTTATCACTTCTTTCTCCTTTTTGCTAATACCTCTGAAACATACCTGAGCAAAGGCAGCATCTGTTTTCTTCTGAGTGCTCATTCTTTCTAGGGGAGCTAGGGATGAAAAATATACATGAAAGGAACATTTTAATGGGGTTTATTTAAACAAAAATATCACTCCTGTCCAGTTTCTGGCATTTTCTCCAGTTTCTTGGTGCACAGTAGTAGTTAGAAAAGTGTGGGCAAAATGCTGCCATCATGTGGCTTTGTATTTATGGTCTCATATTTTTTTTCATTTGCCTCAGTGAGTTTTAGACATCTTTTCCCTCCTTCTCTCTCCTGCCTCCATCTCATTCTTTGGAGCAATAGCTCCCAATGTGAGTAAGTGTTGTTACAAGTTAAGTCAGCAATCTCATCACCTTCTTGAAAGATGTGACAGTCATTGCATACTAAATAAAGGAATAAATTGCCCTGTATCTAGCCACTGAAGAAATTATGAATATGCAGACATCAAAAACCAGACTATGCAAATGTAAGGAATGCCCAAGCCTTCATTCTGAGCCTAAGAGCTCTGATAAAAAAATAATAATAGTAGTACAAAGAGTAAGGGATTGATTTGCGCACCATTGTATGTCTGGTTGCCTGAAGGGAGAAGTGGCAAATCACCACAGAAAAAAAATCACAAAAAGGCATCCAAGAAAACACAAAGCAATGGAATAGAAACGTATCTCTGGAAGAAGGCAGAGGCAGAGTTTTGTCTGAGTGCTAGCTGGAAGGCCTCTTGGATCATTTAACAAAGCAATGCCTTCCCACAGCTCAGCCCCTGCCATTTTCTAAGAGCTGCAGGGCTGGTAAAACAGCACTGGAAAGAATTGCAGGTTTCTTGGTCTGTTTCCCTACTCCAAGTCAAAATCAGCTGCTCCTAAAGCAGTCCTCAAAGAGGTTTATTTTAACACCATCTTAAAAACATCTGGAGATGGCATTTCCCCATCCTCTGTCTGCCAAGCAGTCAATTTCCAATGCTTTAGTACCTAATTCTCCCTGCTCTTTTGTAATTTCCAACCTGAACTTCCCTTGGCGTATTTCAAAAATACTGCTCTATTTCCAAGAAATGTAGAATATTTATTCCTTTAGTTTCTTTTTCACCTTTGTTTGATCACTTCTTCTCTTCCCAAACTACTCCAGCATCTTCCATCTTGTCTTGTATGTCATGTTCTATAAACTTTTTCACTCTTCAAGAATTATACTCCCTTCTCAGGCAGGGTGTTGCGTATAGTCAGTGTAAATAGACAGTTTTGTGTTAATATCTGATGCCCACATCAATATTTACTTATAGCATATCTGAAAGACAAATATTGCTATTCTATTTGCCCTTGAGCCAATCTTTTCCTTTAGCCAATATTTTTTGGAGGCTATAGTTTGTAGTGAATTTAGTACAGTCAGATGCAGAAATTTATGATATAAAAGACTGAGTAGACATTCATGACACAAAATACCTTCTAATTTCCAATGCAATTCAATATACAGATCAGAGAGCTTTCTTATATTGGGAGATCTGGAGGAACTGAAAACTATCAGTAATGTATTGAATTTCCAGTACGGTTATACAATAGCTAACGCGTTATCTAGTTCAGAGAAATTTTGATATCACTTAATCGTTTGGCTGTTTTTTAATTTTTGTAAAAGCTCAACATTAGGTTTTTTATATGATTCTTAGTGTAAGACTCCCTTGTGATTGTCTGTGGGTTGACCCTGGGAAAACCCTGATTAGAAAAAGAAAGAAAAAAATAAGGTCCTCTTCTGTATTTTCCTCAAAATCTTAAGCATAATCAGGAATATAATCTGTTAAACTATCTTTGTGCAGGTATAGAATCATGCAAATATTACTGCAAAGTCAGCTGTGGTGTGATTTTGTTATCAGCTATTCCACATTACTGGGCTATGTTCAGTCTCTTCCTTCTTTGTCAAATGGAAGGTCTTGTCCTACTCAATAGATGAGAACTAGGGTACCTTGTACTTACGAAGCTGCGTGTGTGTATGTGCTTAACCAGGTGCTGCATGGATTTAATGCTGTACCTTTGCCAGTAATTTATAATTCTGTAGTGCATTTGCATTCAGTACTTGATTCATCATCCTTTTGAGTAAATGGATGTATCTCATTGTGTCCTGGCTTTGACCTTGAGCGCACTAGATTTATACATCCTTGTGATTCTCTCAAGCCAGCCTGGATGATAGCCAGGCAGTTCCAAAACTATATACATGTTTTCCTTTAGAGCCTTAAATGTAATCACTGATTAAACTTTTCAGTTTTCTACTTAGATTTTATCATAATAAATTGATATGTATGAGACTGTTTTGGAAGGCTGTAGAATTTCTGTCACTGGAGGATTTTAAGGACAAGCTAGAGGAACATCTGTCAGGACTGGTTAGGTATAGTTGATGTAACCTGGAGGTAAAACAGGTGACCTTCTCAGTTCATTTTTCCCCTTTTTTCTTTGATTTTATAATTGGCCACTGAGAATACATTTGGAAAGCCAGTGACTTTTATTCCTCAGTATAAACTCTTCTTTCTAAACTAAAATAAAATGCCATTGTTCATTTGTTTGTTTTTCTTCATGGGTAATTTGGAGTGTCAGGATATTTTGTTCCAGCAGTTTTCAACTACAAATTTTACCGGGTATATTTTTGGCACAGGCAACCTTTGCCAAGGTGTCTTCCAGTCGTCATATAATATGAGCAGAGCTAGTTTCTACATAATAATCCTTTGCAAAACACCAAAGAAAGAGGGCATTTCCTTTGCTTCTACCTTTTCCAGCAAGGTCTCTTCTACATTACTAAGCAGAATAAAAAAAAGCAATTAAAGCAAACTGAACTCTAGCTCAACACAGGCTTAATACCAAAGCAGAAAGTACATGCAAATAACCTGAAGTAAAAATTACTGCTGCCTTCAATGCACCAAAGAGAGTTTATTTTTATATGCAAAAAAAGAAGATAATTTATTCGTGTATACAAACCTGAATTGCTGTGTGCACAGCAGCTTTAGGGTTATCTGAGATCAAAGTAACACATAATTTAAGGGGATTTCACCATTTTTGTCTCAAACTTAGGTTTTTCTGAAAGAACATATAGAAAAAAGAAGAAGACTGCCCCTTGGTAAGGATTTCAGGACTGGAAAATGTGCATTAAGTGTATGCCTGGGATATTGTGAAGGACCTTTTAATGTAACAACAGGCTATAGCTTGTTATACTCACACCATGACAACATTAAGGAATATTTAGTGGGTTTCTTCCCAGATAAGACTCAAACACTCTGATCAGAACCTATATCTTGAAAATATCTTGAACTACCATTTATAAAGTAATTCTTATATAAGGATCAGGCATCTTGTTACAACAAATTAAGTTAATGTGACTATAGCTGAGGATTTTAGGGCAAGTTTTGCTTTTTGTGATGAGTCCCTAATTTATTTGCCTGCAATTTTCCCTTTATATGAGCACATTGAAACCACCAATTGCTTAGAGTGTCTTGAAGTCAAACTTTTCTAGTAAATTTATACTATAAGAAAGACCACTTTTTAAATGGAGAAAGCTGGGTATTCCTGCTGAAAAGCTTTATATCAAAACAAATCTCTGCCTGCTGTCTGTTCCTTTTCTCTTGATGCTAGGTCAGTACCTCTCCGTGGGTTCCTTGATCGCCTGACACTGCACAGTTCTCTCCGGATCAGTAGGGGAAAGTGGGATTTGGAATGTTTTGTGTTCTGTTTTGGTTTGGTTTGTTTGGTTTGGTTTAGTTTGGCTTGGTTTGGTTTGGTTTGGTTTGGTTTGGTTTGGTTTGGTTTGGTTTGGTTTGGTTTGGTTTGGTTTTGTTTGGTTTTGTTTGGTTTGGTTTGGTTTGGTTTGGTGGGTGTTCCACCACCCCCACCCCCCCCCCCACCCCCCCATAAGTTTGCAAGTATACCTGTTACTGCAGCTGAGTCAGGGTCAAGTTCGGCTCAGCTTTTCCCAGCACCAAACCCCTTCCTACAGGTTTTTACACTCCTGCCTGGCATGCAATCCCCAGTAGCAGTTGAATAGGCAGTCTTGTGCCCCACTAATACTAATAACTAATGAAACAGAAGTGATACATCAGCTTGTTATATTGTTTTGGGTTTTGTTTGTTTTTTTTTCCACCCAGGCAGTGTCATTTATATTCCCATTTATGTGGCTTCTCATATTGCAAACATCCCAGGTTCTTAAAGGTTAACAAATAAGTATTTTCAGTGTCTGCTTTGTGATTCAATGCACTTCTAGTTTAAAAAACCACATACATTCAAATCACAAAAATCTTTTTAAAGGGTCATTTTCTTGTCATATGTCCTGGTTTCAGCTGGGGTAGAGTTAATTTTCTTCTAGTAGCTGGTGAAGTGCTGTGTTTTGGCTTTGGTGTGAGAACCATGCTGATAGCATATTGATGGTTTTAGTTGTTTCTAAGTAGTGTGTTTACACTAAGGACTTTTCTGCTTCTCATGCTTTGCCAGAAAGAAGACCAGAGGGGCAGAAGAAGCTGGGAGGGGACACAGCCAGGACAGCTGACACAGCTGGCCAAAGGGGTATTCTATACTGTATGACATCATGCTCAGTATATAAAATGGAGGAATTGGTATGAAACTGAGGGGCCATTGCTGCTAGCGGACTGGCTGGGCATTGGTCAGCAGCTGGTGAGCATTTGCATTTTGCATCACTTGGGGGTTCTGTGTTTTGTTTTTCATTTTTGCTTGAGTTTTCTTTCTCTTTTTGTTGTCTCCCTTTTCATTATTATTATTAGCTGTTATTATTATTGTTAATTAATATTATAATTAGTATGTTGCTATTATTACTAGTAGTAGTAGCAGCAGCATATTTTACTTTATTTCAGTTATTAAACTGTTCCTATCTCAACCCATGAGTTTTAACTTTTTTCTGATTATCCTCCCCATCCCACATTGAGGGAGAAGGGTGTGAGCAAGTGGCTGCATGATACTTGGTTGCTGACTGGGATTAAACCACAACATGTAGGAATTATTATTTCCCATGACATGATTATGATAAAGTGTAAGAAATGTTTCAGGCTCCATATAAAGGACGACATCAAGTATCAAGTATGGAATTAGAAATCAGAAGACAACCTCAACACTGGAAGTTTTCATGTGTCCTGTTCTTAACAGATCAAGTCATCATTCATTCCAGTGTTATCCAAATAAATACATTTTAAAATCTTGCAGAATTTCATAGAAGTTTATCTTACTTCATGTAGTCTACTTCATGACAATTATAAATGTAACTCCTGACGGCTCAACAAACTTTTATTTAACAGAACTAAGAAATCACTCTTAACCAAGAAAAATAAGCATCTCCAGAGTCTCATTAAAGTAGGTGCCTAAAATAGATAGGATGAATCACTGCCTGGACATGAGTGTTTTTCTCTGTTGATAAGGGAGGGAACTTAAACCAATTGCATCGTTTAGGCATCTTTATATCTTTCATATTTCATGTTAGTTGAGATGAATCCTGTTCTAGATATTCCCATCAAACAAAGATAAAATTTCAGGTTTGATTTTTCTGGGTGGAATGTTACTGTAAGTCTTTATGTAAGGATGTCTGAGATCGAGGGCTGAAAGACTGCACCAAAGCTGATACTTTCAGTATAAACACAAAGCAAAAAATATACACAAATCAATTTTTTTTTTTGTTTTGTTTTCAGAGCCATGTTTTTCCAATAGAAAGAAAACTGTGTGAAAGTGTACAGTGTGGAACAAAGGAGAGAAAGCACTGGCAGACATTCAAAATTGATACATTTCCTATCCAGCTTGCCTTTATTCATTTCATGTATGAGGCTTCTGTGAGTTGAAGGAGACATCATAAAAAGCCTGATAAACAAATAAAACCACCTTTGAACAAAATATGAGGTAATCCCGGAGACAATAATCTGATGCCACAGGACACAGTAAGAGAGACTTGAAGCTTGTGGCTTCAAGTTTTGGGCAGCGAAAATTACCGCTTGCAAAAAATACCCTAGGATTCTGGGATCACATCTTAATAACTTGTCTATTTTGGTTGCTGGGATTTTTTTATCATTCATAGGTCAAGCACTCAGAGTTCAGCCCAGTGTGCTTGCTATTGATCTCAGAAAAATCTGGCCAATTAGCCAGAAACTTTGTGAAAGCATATTTTAATACATTTTTCAACATTAGCATTAATGCCCCTGGGTAGGAAGACAGATATGAGAACCACCAGAGGCAAGGGTAGATCAAGGTCAGCATTTATAACTTCTGTAATGAATTCTGGACCTTGTACCCAGAAATCTTTAACCAAGGGGCAATCATAAATTAAGGGAGTTAAAACTGACCATAACTTTTGTCTCACAAAAAGGATCTTTATAGCTTGATTCATCTTTAGGGAACACAGAGACTGTTACATAACAACAGACTAAAATGTTAAAAGAAAGTTTCCCCAAACCAATTTCCCTATAGTCGAGCAATCTGATAGCTTTGATTCCAATCATCAGTCTAAAACTCCCCTTATAAACTGCTATAATTTATGGGCCTTTGAGCAGTTATATGAATACAGAACTTTGACAAAACTACATGAATCAAGTCTTGCATTTCCTTCTTACTCTGGGAAAAAGAAACCAACCAACCAACAAACCAACCATTCTACATGTATGCTTCTTGAAGGAGTACCAGAAGAATGTGAAAACTGAGGAGAGTTTCTGACCAAGGGAATACTTTACTCCAAGATTTGAGGCAGAACATTCAGAAAGATCCAGCTTTTGCCTTTGACAAAGTAATTAAATCTGGCAAGCAAGGGAATTTGCTTCATCCAGTCTGATGTTTATAGGGACAGATATTGTTTCTTCAGTTTGGACATGAGAGAGAATATAAAATGAGAAAGAAAAGAGACCTGGGGGAGAAAGTTGTGTGCTGTTCAAACTCAAAATTGACAAAACCAGTACAAGGACTTGTTCACGCTGTAGCGTAAAATGCAAGACAAAATGATGCCCAGAAGGACTACTGCACAATGGTTTATTTACCACAGTACTTGCTAAAACAGTCCCACTATATTCAAATGGAAAACTAGACTTTGGGCACTGGCATAAATAATTTTCATGTGTTTGCATACAGAAGGTCAATATTTGCTAACCAAGAAACACCTATTCTCACACCTAAAACAGCTTTAACCAAGAAAGAAAACCCTCCAATGAATTTAATGCTTATTTGTTTCAGATGCTATGATATGATTTGCAGATTGTGTACAAACCTGGGAAAGATTTGTTTGATCTTGAAGCACTTTCTGGAGCCACTGACAAAGTGAGACAAAGCTAATGGTTTGCTTGTGTGGTGGGGAAAAGATTACGTTTGCTCTCAGTTTTTTCTCTGAATGCTGGATAGGGCAGGCAGAGAGCAAGAAGTCCCCCAGGACACAGCTCAACATTTGGTCAAAGGCTAGGGGAGTTCCCAGCCAGAGAGAGAGCAGTGGCATAACCAAGTGACAGACAAGATGGAAAGGAGAAATCTCAAGGGGTCCATTGGGAACTGTACTGATTTTTCTAAACTACCAGTTGAAGGTAGGGAGCCATCCTTGCAACAAATCCTTTAATTTTGATCTATTTAACCCTGACCTTTTCTGTTTAAGGACTTAGTCTACAGTGAGTTCTGAAAAAATCTCTAGATTTATTGATTCAAAAGTTTTGGGAGGTTTGGGGTGTATTCCATTAGGAAAAATTATGAAGGCAGGTCTGTCTGCACAGAATCCCATCACAGCATGCCAATCAGTTTAAAATGAAAAAACTAAACCTGGATAGCAGATTGTGATCACCCAAGCTGCTATTAAGAACAAAACATAGCAAAAATTAAGAGTATTTGGACACTGTAATCATAGCCTTTACTGTCACTTTGAGACAGGCCTACCTGGGATTTTACATCTGCACATCTGTGCAGTGCTTTCTAAAGTGTGAAAAGGAGACGTTTAATGAACTCACACCAAGATTATTTGGGGGCAGAAAAATATGAAAGATTGTGAAAATGGCTTATGCAGGTCCTAAATATGCTGGGATGTTAAGAAATCCTCAGAAAACCTAACCCTACTACAAAATCAGTGATGAGTTCATGCACAAGACTAGGTCAATTGGAATAAAATAAAGTATTTGTTCAAGACCTTTATATAATTTCCCTGATTTTCATTGACTAGGTAGTACTCAATATCTTATTGTTGCTATTATACCTAGTTTCATAAGGTAACCCTTTAATTTTTACATTGGACAGCAAACCATACGCATGACTTTAAGCTGCTCATAGTAAGGCTGGATGTAAACACGTATTGCAAGTCCCAGCTATGCGAAGTAATCCAAAAGCCTGGTGGGAAACAATAATGTAGCCCCTGCTACTGTGTCAGAGTGTGGCCCTGTATCCTGACTTTCTTGTCTTCTCTTTTCTGTCAGAAATTTATAAGACGACTTGCTAGCACCGCTTCTACCTAATAGGAGGTCCACTGAGGTCCTGAGACTGATAGAAAACCAACAAATCTTCTAATTTATTGCCTGGAGCTTCCTAAAAGAAGGCACTGTACATCTGTGATAGGAAAGAATGGCATAACCCGCTGAGATGACAAAAGCCAAAGTCTTTCCACATAGAGACAAGTGGAAAAAAGGGCAATATCTTCTCTTAGTGCAATAATAGATGAAGAACAGGGAAAGGCTCAAGTTGTCTGTTTTGCTTGCCAAGGTTGAAGTCAGAAGCAGCTCCACAGCTTGAAACAGCTGAGCCTCAGGTAATGCCATCAGCAGAGCTGATGGCCCAACTGCTCCTGGACAGATGATGTGCCAACTGCCTCAGAAAGCCTTGCTGCACTGTGGGACAGTATAGGTTCTTAATAAGTAGTCCCACCTCTTGTACTTCAGAAGTTATCAATGGGTATCCAACTGTAAATTCTGTACTTTGCTAAGTATGTTTTTAGTTCTGCTAAGCTGGGAAAACCTGATAAAGGAAACGGCATCTTTGAGAAGTTCTTGTATGAGCTATTTGGCACTGAGGTCATGAACAGCACAGAACTCAAGTCCTCATTTTTTTTAAGAACATCTTAAAGACATTCTTGTATTTTTATATCAGATATATCTCTTATCTTTTATATAACCTCTTTAAGTAGCACTGTGGGATCATAGACTCCATCCAGAGCTGACGATGTAAATTCCTGATGAGTGCATTGAAACCCTAGTTGTGTCAGCACAGGTGTACTTGTGAAATAATTAGGCAGGATGCAGCAGTTTTCAGACTGAACAGAGCCAGGGAAAGGGTTCAGGCTCTGGCCGCCAGTTATCCATTTTGCTTAATAGTCTTGGTGAGGTGAACAGGTCAGAGACTGTTTTCATTAGTCAGTGCAGACAAGGTGAACAGGTCAGGGACTGTTCTCATTAGTCAATGAGGACAAGGCTACTCCATACAGGGATGCACAAGGTGTGCCAGGATGCTCAGTCTTAGACTGGCCACCTTCCCTGGTGAGATTATCTACCTTGTGTCTATTATGACTGTGCAGCCATGAGATCACTGCTAAAAAACTGATAAACTGTTCTGAAAAGGTCTGTAGCTCTCCAAAGGGATTGTTTATGCTGGCTGCTGGCTGGTTCCACCATTTACCAGCCAGGATCTTCCTTCTTCCCACAGACCCCCAGCAACTAATGAATTTAGACTCATCCTGCACTCTTTTATCCGCGTTTATTCACCCCATAAATCTCACTGTCTCATCAGATTTATGCTATCATACTTGTTACTTGTCAATGATGACCGCTCCTAGCTTGCATACAGTAACTGTCAGACATTTAAACAATTCTCTTAATGAGACTTTTGCTTTGAGGCCAGGGTAGTAACAGATTGGAAGCACAAGCTTTGCCAAAACAAACTCTAAAGCTACATTATTACACAGTGATAGAATTACTATTCAGCCATTAACTGGCTGGGTCTCATGGACAGAAAGATAAAAACCCATTTAAACATTAAAATGTTGGAATGAAGCTTTAATGACTGAGGAGGAAGCAAAATCCTATACCTGCTCAAATCACGGTGATGAGAAATATCTGAAACCACAGGGTTATTCAGACATCAAATAGGTGATGGTTTTCCAGCTGTGTTTTCATTTGTTGTGTATCAATAAGGATGCTTGATAATTATCCTTATTCATGAGGTTAAGGGGCAATCATCTGGAAACAGCACTTTTTTCCTTGGATTGTTTACCAGATTTTAAGTTATTAGAATCTAGCGTAGGGTTACCTGTTTCCTCCAATTTCCTGCTGCTCAGGTGCCATCTACTAGGTAGCAAAGTATATGATTAGTACTAGAAAGTGCTTGAATGACTTCTGGTAATTGGAATTTCAGAAAACCTTGCCAGTTCATTTAGCAATATTAGGGAGTCATCTGAGTCATTGGTCTCTTGACAGTCAGCTGACATTTTTGGGACGGTGAAGTCACTAGATGATTTTTCATGTTTTTTTTTTTCCATACAGTGGTAAGGATATTCTATTTGAAATGCTTTAGGTACTTACCATTTCATGCTTTTATGACTGTTAATGCATACAGCAGCCCCATAAACCCTGTGGAAGGCTTGAAAATAATAGTTTTCTACCTTACGTATCTTTTCTAGAGTTTATGCACATGTGAGTTAAACATGTACACATGTAAGTAGCCTTTATACAAACACAGTTATCAAGATGTATAACCTTTTCTTCAAGGTTGCTATTAAAATAAGCACAACTCCATCCTTATGTGGCCTAAGTGACCTCACTCAGGGAATTAGGTTGTTCCCTGTTAGTATGTCCTGATCTCCATTCTGTTATGCTCTGTTACAGCTCATGCCTTGCCATGAGTGGTGATAGCTCAGAGTCCCTGGCTTACTCCCACAATCCTGACATCATGTACCCCCTCTAGCCACTATGTCCCTTGACTGTTCAGTGAGATATTCAGGCCCATGGCAGTGCTTTCCCCTCGTTCTGACAGAGAACCTATCTGCACTAAGAGTATGTTTACACATCCAAATAGCGGTGCAATTGTGGTGAGAATGAGGTGTATTTAGCCTTTGTAGAATGGGTATCATGTAGTTTCAGTGTGGCACAGCCTGTGGGGACCATGGGTACACAGCCCTATGCCAAATTTAGGTTTAGAACCTTGCTGCAGTTTTCTTATACTGGGATCATTATGTCATCTAACAAGATTAAAATTGGAATCATTATTTTAAGTTAATTTAAAATGCCATAGTCTCACCTTCATTTTGTGGCCTACAAAAGGGGAAAAAAAGAAGTCTTTGTGCTATTCATTCATAGCTAAAGTTCATTCAAATAACTATTTCCAGTAATTCTGATTCCCTTTTAGCTTTATCAAAAGTGTAATGGCAATTTAAAAAGAAAAGATATTTGAAAAGGGAAAGCTTTCAACATTTATCTTAGTCTCCACATTGTGCTGCTATGGTCTGAGTGCATTTCTATACTTTTTATTTCCAAGCACTTAGGCCAACCTTCCTGTGGATCGGAGCTTAGAATTGTCACGCTGCTAAGTGTTTCAGCAATACAGAAGCCACATGAATTCTAAAGAAACCTCAAGTTTGATGCATTATCTATTTTCTGATCATATTGTTTGTATGATGTGTTGTTGCGCATATACTGTATATGCAGTGTGCATGTCAAAAATACATCAAAGTCAATTATTACACAAAAATCATAGCATTTTTGTAATACCATAGAAACATGGTAGATATATATATAGAGAGATATATATATGTAAAAAACACACTAAGGATGGATAATTTAATTTTTATTATTCCCTGTCAATGAAAGCATCACCCTAAATTTCCTGTGATCTAAAAAATGACTACAGATGGTATAGCTGTTTATTTTTTCAATAAAGCCAATTATGTTTAAAGGTAATTGACTAGTTGCACCTAAATTCTGTTTTAACATTATTCCATGACTTATTTCAGCTGGTTAGCATAACAAGACCATCTTGGCCAGTATAATATGTAGGTCTATTACAGCTTATAAACAAAACCATTTCTCCTTTAGAAGTGTATTTTTTTCTTATTTGTCAGAGAGTTGTTAAATGGTCACTTACAACTGCATCTGGCAGCATGAGGGAGAAGATATTAAGATTATCTGGTCTCTTTCTTACAAGAGATTTGCTTTCTTCATGCCCCCTGGTCAGTAGTTTACTCTCCTAGGACAGCTGGAACAATACTGGAAAGTATGGCACTGCTGGCAGAAAGCAAACTATAATAAACAGAATGTATAAAAATGGAGGGGTTTGTTTGATTTTTGCTCAGAAAATTACCCTATATACTTCAGCACTTGCCTGAAGCGTCTGGCCTCTGCTCTGTTCAGCTAAATAAGTGATTGGTGAGGCAGCTCCCAGTTCTCTGATTCTAAATATCTACACTTGCCTCAGTGGAAATTAAAGCAACCTAGGTCTGCTCTGAACTGATAATTAACTTAACTTTGGTCCCATAGGAGCCATCTGAGTGGGCCTAAAGCACAATGGCTCCTTACTGGCAGGAGTCTGTGAGGGAAAAGACATGGGAGAGAGCTATATAAGTTACAAGTGATTTCCTGGGATTTGAGGAATACCTTAAAAGGGCATTTCTGGTTTACCAGGGCTGCATGGTTACTATAGTAGTGTGTCAGGAACACTAATGTTAGGTTACTTGCTTAGTTAAAAATCTGACTGCTCTCTATTGTAGTCTTCCTAATTTTTCAGTCTTCTAGTCATTGAATTGCTCCTCTGGATGTAACAGGTGAGCAATTGGATGAAGAAAGCAATTTAAAAGTAAAAGGATATTTTCACAGTAAGTTTGAAAAAAATTTGAAAAATTAGCATTATATATATAAATGAAATAAAAATACACTGCAAAGGTGCCAATAGCAGATTAGGAAAAAAAGTGATGCACCCTTAAGGAATAAAATCTTCTTTGTGCTTTAGGTATGTATCATAAACTGATCCTAGAAGAGTAGTTGAGTCATCCTGAAAATCTGGTCCTTTTTGTAGGTAGTTTTCATCATTTGGTTTTACTCAGTAATGTCTACTTTTCTAAGTCCCTTAGGTAACAGTTACAGCACTTCAAGAAGCTGAATGGTAATCTTAGATACTAAGTTTGCTATTAATTATGTGTGGTAATGCTTGAAGCTTTCATGGCACTGATGTCAGAAGAATCACAACAATGCTAAACTTTTCTAACAAGAAATCAGTTATGTTTTATGTGACTAGAAGCAGCTGTCCCCTGGTCCCCTCTGCCTAGCTTCCAAGCAACATCAACTTGCTGAGGGTACAGCATCTTACCCAAAGTATCTTCACCAGCTTTTCCCACTTCTATCATTGTGCTCCAAGTAATGACATGAGACAAGTTTGGGGCTCCTTGTTTAAAGAGGTAGAGTGAGATAAAAATGCTCTCCATCCTCCAGAACCCCTGCTTGGGATGGGTACTGGCAGAACCTTCCCAGATGTTACATTTAGATATAGGAGACATACTGTAAGAAGGCAGCAGTTCCTTATGCAGTGGAAATGTGACTGATTGATGCTCCAAAGATGCCACAAAAGTTTGCAGACACTCACCTTTGTGTTATGCTCTTTGTAAGCCACCTATACAAAGCAGCACAAGGGCACTCTCACAGGGTGACTTACTTGGCAACTAGAAACTGTCTGCTTAGTTCCACCAGCTTGCCCATCCTCATTACAAAGACTTTAATGAAAAGCATATCGTGCTTTTGTTCCCCACAAGCATTTAAATCATTATATCCCTGGAACCGCAAGTCCTTGTGTCCTTGGATCAAGTCTTCAACCAGCTGATGCTGCAAATGCATGATGAGATATTCTCAGAACAAAGAATACTTACTGTTTCCAGAACAGTTTTTCAAGACACATCCTTTCATGAAGACACTGAAGTCCAAACCATTAATATTAAGCTCTTATCCAGGCTTAGCCCTTGTATTTCTTACCCCATGTAATATTATCCATGTAATATGAAAGTGAACCAGGCCTCTGGAAAGCTCAGGGTGAGAGCTGGGAATCCCCATTCCTTCAGAAGCTTAAGTTATCAAAAATCAAATCTGAAGGAAAAAGTAAAGGGAACATCTGCCTCTTTGAGCCAGGATGTTACTTCTGCTGCATGAGCTTTGTCAGTGGACAAAGTGCTAAATATTTGGGCCCGCAAAGGATGTGCATGTGTATTCCTCTTGCTGGAATTTATGTCTATAACATAATGTGTTTTGATCACATCCTTCTAATATGTGACTTATGCAAGAGGACTATTTTGAGTGTGGTTCAGTATTTAATAACAGTACTGCTTAAGCTAAGTGATGAATGTTCATGGTTACTTTGCATCTGGATCAGCTCCTCAGTCTTGTTTACTCTATAACTGCACAAATGTTCATGCAACGCATCACACAGAGACAGAAAATTGGTCAGAGAAGCAGAGGAAAGGTGCCCCACTTAACACCTGTACTGCTACCAGGGAACTGTTTGAGATATTGGCTTTGGGGTTTTGACAAGAAACACTTCTCTGTGCTTGCACTTCCTTTTCCAGTGCTCACTGATAGAAATATAGAATGTAGCTATACTCTATACATATAGGAATCCAACATAACAGGCTAGGTGGCAGAGGCATTTAGATTCCAAAGTCACATTCATAGCTTAGGTTGTCTGAATTCAAACAGAATATTAAAGTAAAATTAATGTAAATGCCTAGCCATATCTCCAGATATCTGATGTATGTCACTGATTTTCTCTTCTTGTATCAGCAAAATGTTAATTTTAGTTATCATTTTTATCACCCTGAGTAGTGACCTCATTGATAGTTCTCATTTGACTATTTACATTTAAATTAGATCCTGATATATCGAAATTACATTGTGAGGGCTAGTACCAGCTGTTGAGTCAGTAGCAAAGCCGCAACAACAGACAAGCTTTCTAGTCTTTAAACCTTCTTTATGTCAGAAACAGAAGTATTAAGGTGCAATCTTAAGAGAAAAATTTTACTTAGAATTTAATTTCATTATATTCATTGACTCTTTTAGAATTTAAGCAGAACTTGGCTTATGAACCTAAAGGTGAGTCCCAGCAAACTTAAGTGAAAGCATGGCCTTGTGGTATGACAATGAGTAACTGCCTGTGAGGAACATGAGGAAGGGTTGCACAGCAAAAGCAACCTGTGGCACCCCTAAAAACTACAGTATGTGACAATACAACTATACACTGTCTTACATATATGAAAAGGCATTGTATAGACATTTGATGTAGGACTCCAGAAGGACTGACAATCTTCAGGGGCCTGGGTTAGAGCCACTTAAATCTACTTTTAGCATTTTAATCCTAACTAAACAAAAGGCAGATTAAGATGTAGAGCAAGAGTATTTAAAACATTTCATAAAGATATCTCATAAAGCATTTCATATTATAAATGCCTTTTCTGAAAAATTCTATCTCAAGAAAACTGTTTGGATTTGAATGTGGCTGGTAACTTCTTTGTGAGCAATGAAGCAAGAATGCTTAATGTCTTTGTCAGGTACCTGAAAAAAAGGCATTCCATGAGCTTTATTGCTCATGATGGAAAAACTAGATCAGCTAAATATCCATCTTATCAGACACATGCACAGTGAAGCACCGAGATCTTTAAATGAAGTTTTCATTAGATGATGTGTCCAAAAGTATGGTGCTTTTAAGTCCAGAATCCATGCTGTCTTGGTACACTACAGTAGATGTACTAATTAGCAGCCATCACACAGTTGAACAAGCACAGTTCTTTCAGATTAGGAGGGAAACAAAGTCCATCTCGCTTCTGTTCACCACCCTGTCTCAGGCAAAATCTTTCCCTGCCTGGAACTACTCCCCAAGTACAGACAGGGTACATGAGCATAAACACTCAAGAGTATATTGTGTCCCAAATAAATAGAAACTTAAATCTTCAAAGTCATCACTTTTCTAGCACCAAATTTACCATGTTCAGTTAGCCTTCCCAGAAGAGAAATGGGATACATTATGTGATTGTTCTGTGAAATATAAAATGGGATCTTTTATTGATAAATCTGACCTTTCCAACATGTGTTAGCAAACTGGAAGTGCTTGGGTGGGCACTCGTTAAGTGTAGGGTAAGTATATGGAATTTGTCAGAAAAAGTAAGATGCAGCCTATAAATTGCGTTGGTTTTTTCTCTCCCTTGCAACCTTTAAGAGAAAAAATGGCAAGCTTTCAGAAAGTGCTGACAGCTACTGAAAGGAAAGATCTTTCTGGATGTGGCATGATGCACAAAAGCATATGACAGGAATAAAGGATCTCTGTTTTCAACGTGAGTGGAAAGGTACTGGGACTTAAAAGTCAAATCCTTCCCTGGAGCACATCAACCAAAGTCCAATGTCTTCAGCACAGCTACAGTAATTAATTTCAGTATTTAATGTTAATCTTACTATTTGACAAATACAAAGCACAAAAGATTAAAAAAGAAATACAAATCACACCCCTACACACCTCAGATTCTACTATGGGTCTAAGGTCATGTTTTTCATTGACATTACAGTAACTTTTTGCGTTTAAAAATTGCACAGTTCTGACTTAGACTAGTTTTCACTGTCCTACAGTAATCTAGCACTCTTTTTTTCACAACAGTTTTGTCTTTCACAGGGTTGAAAGAAGCAATGGCAAAGATGTGGATTTGTTACTTTCAGTGCCATTAATTAAATTAGTATTAATATTTAAAGCATTTTCATTTGTAATAGACTGCATTAAATATGTAGAAATAGTGATTGGATAGCAGTTAATCTCATGGTTGGTTTGAGTAACAAGGTGATGAAAAACATTATCCTAACAGTCTGTTCTGTTGGTATATGAGATATTGTGCAGAAATCAAAAGAAAACTTCAACTCTGTTGAAGCCAGGGGTCCAGTAAGAGAATGAAATCTGAGAGCAAAGGGTTACATATTTATCTTTGTATCAATGAGGGAGCACAGAAACATCACTAGCTCTCAGTTCAATCTCCAATTCAGACAGGAGCTGATCAGACTGCATGAAGCACAGGCAAGACCTGAATTTGACTTTTTATTGCTAAGGATACTTTCATAAGGTAGTGGTGGAGAACTCATTTCACGAATGATCTTTGTGACCCAGTCCACATCTCTCAAACATTTGTATCAGTCTCTCAGGAAGGTTCCTTCATTGCGCTGTCTCCTTTGAAATGATCTCTATTTCCTGAAATACAGGTCAATAGATGGGCTTTCTCTATCTAATTAAAAGTAAAGTCTTGGCTAGTTGAATGTTTTATTCTTTTCCTTTTTTTTATTTTATTTTTTTTTAATTCAAGTAGAAACTTTTCTCAAATGCCACATGGCACTGAAATTTTTCCCATCCAAATTTCACATCAGGGTCTTGAAAACTCTGGATAACCCAGGCAGATTTAAGACAAGGAAATTAAGTGAGATGAAGATTTGCCTGTCCATCTGACTTAATTTAAAATCATCCTAGCACCAGGAGCCAAAACATTATTTCCAGAAAGCTGAATACATGCCTGCATTATCTAAGGTTCCTTGCCCAGGAACAGGTTTTATTTGACATAAGAATCTCCACTTCTACACTAAAAACGAGCTTTGCACCTACCACTGTAAATGGTTCTAAACGTTCTGTGGTTCTAAACTGTTATGAACAAGATTTCTCCCTGGAGAAGTCAAAGGAAGAAGGAGACCTGGAAATCCTTCACAGTCAAAACCAATATGGGCCTTGGGTCTTGCTGTCTTGCTAAAAAGAAACTTTTCCCTGTGTTGCCTGGTGAGTAAAGTTAATCCCCATTCAGATCTGAAAAAAATGCACTTAGCTGATTGGCTGTATTCCCAGGCTCAGCATGTTAATCACAATTTGTCTTTCACACAGAAATATGGATATAAATAATTTTAACTGTTAATGGATTCGCTTCTGTTGGTTGTGGCCTTATTCTGGCAAACTTGTCAAGTTGAGTAAGAGTTTAAATACTTCAGTAAAAATACTGCTTGAAGTTGCCAGATATTTGGCTTTAAAAAGTCTGTTGTCTTAGAGAATTAATTGTCCATCAACTAACCAAACGAAAAAAATAGAGTAAGGCAACTAGATAGAGAAGAACTGGAATTTATGTACTGCTTTTCTTCTTTAAGACAGAAGTGAAAATGGGTTTTCTCTTGATCACCTTTCCTTCCAACTTAAGGAATGTACAAAACTTACAATGTGGAATGAAAAAAAGTAAGTTTCCCTTAAACAATACAACTATGACTTGGCCAAACCCAGAATGAAATCTTTAACATTACAGAGTACAAGGATCACATCTACAAAATACTTTCTTTGAGTCCCTCTGCTCTATTTAGTAAGAAGTCAGAGATATGTTGAGGTAGAAATGTTTCTTTACTCACAGTCTCCTTAAGAGGGAATTACTGATATTCAGTATTATTTTTTTTATTTTTTTTCTGATTTTGTTGGTTTAGTAGATAATACATACAAATATTAGTTTCATTGTGCCAGAAGACTGTGCTCATGTGTAAACTTACACAGTGACATACACTGAAAATGGGAAAATCAGTCAGAATGTTCATCAAGAGACCTTATGAACAGCATGTGAATGTTTTTTACTAAAAAAAAAAATAATAAAAAAAAAGAAAGCTAGGAATATGAAGTTGTTTGGAGAAAGGTAAACACACAAGCAGCAGGATGGAACATTTTCATCCCTCAACTGCTTCAAAAATCCGCGCCTGAGAGTTTTGCTTTGAAAACTCATCTCTTGGATATTAAGACAACTCCAGCCACAGTCCTAGCATTGTCTGTAAACTATGCACGTACAGCAGTCACAAAATTCAGGACTGGACTTTCAAAATAAAGATAGCAGCTTTACACCAGAAAATCATAGTAGATGAAGCCAAATTAGTGTACATCTCCTTTTGTACCAGAGACTGTATGCTTTTGAAACTGGTGTATGTCTCATTCAAAACATTTGAATTTGAGGTCTTAATTGTTTGATTTGTATTCTTTTAATTCGCTTGAGATGTCCAAATGTTCTTTTCCTTGAGATAAGACATGACCTTGTCATAAACACAATATAGTCAGGAATCTCAGCCCTGTGTATTTCGTAATACCTTTCACTTTTCAGGCTGTTATTCATGATATGGTCTTTGGGGGATGAGTCCTTCCATACATCATCTGCCTGACTCTTTAGTGGGTAAAGAGCATTGTCCATCATGGCCAAGTGGTTGGAGAAGGCTTCCAAGGCATGTTATGCCCTCTCCAGAGTAAAATAAGGTAACTACACAGAGCTTCCTGATGTTGAAGGTCTGTGCTATAATGAATCAAGTTCAGAGGCTGCAGGTCCACTAAGCTAGAGTTGTATGGGGATTGTCTTGATGTCAAGATGGAATCTGCCTGTCAGGCAGTCCTGTGAATATAGATCTCGGTCAGTAAATTGTGCGATATGTGGTGTATGTACTGTTTCCCACTATTTTTGTTCTCTCAGTTCAAGTGATCTGTGGTGAAAGCATGTACTCCTCTACACAGCCTTGCTTGTCACTGTCTCACAACTTCATGCAGCTACAAATCATGTCTAAATGTATGGTTCTATAAACATCAAAAAGTGTAAGAAGCTGAGGATGTGTATGTAAGTGTATTACCTATGTTCAGGAACAGTTTTGAAAGCATTTCCAAAAACTTCAGTACAGTCATCAAGCAGACATGAAGGTCATGTTGCTCTGAGACTGTGCAGTCAGGTAGTAAATAGGGAGAATTTTGTAAGCACTAGGGTGCCTAGTGATGCTATAAACTTTAAATGAAAAAGCTTGCATGAGCGGCCACCCAGAGACTCAATACAAGATAGACTATACAAGAAAGACTCAAAACAAGAGTTCTGTTTGAGACCTAAAATTTCTCTGTCTCAGAACATGTTCAGGAAGAAACTTAACTCTAGATCCTGGTCTTAGAAACCATATGCCTTTTCCCCCAGCACCCTTAACCACAAGTTAAATATCCACAAACTCCTGCAATCTCATAATTAGACAGTGCAATCAGATAGTATACATACTCAGGCTGCCACCAAAAGGTTATGGCTCTAAGTTCTGCAACTGGGTGATCACAGCCCTCATCTCAAACCCCGCTCAAGCCTTGACTGTACCTTGAAAACCACTAAAACTTAGAAGTCAGAATAAGACATTTAAAACTCCTGATTAAAGAATATCTAAAAACTTGCTTAACAACTATATAGAGTTGAAAATATCTGTGTGCACATGTGCATATATGGGTTCTTCCAATCAGTCCATGGATCATTCAGTAACTAAAAGAGGCTGTGTACAATTAGTGGCATAGAAAAATGCAGTATTTGCAAAAATGATTGTAAAAAAACTCAGATATTGTCTGAAAGTATGTGGTTTGTATGAGTTCACATGTTGATGGGAGGCTGTGGAGGACATAGTGAAAGCTGTATAAAAGCTTACATTCTCAGTATAAAGTTTTTCTAGATGGAGAATACTTCTAAAATGATCTTTCTCAGTGTATATGTGTTTGAAAAACAGAGCTTAGTTTTTTACAATTTTTTTCATGAGCTACCTGATGTGAACTAGATCTGTAAATAGATCCCAAATTAGGTAAGCCCCTGGCTTGCACAATAGAACAAAACTCCTACAGGCCTCTGAAGTGATGTGCTTAGAATCATCTGAGTATTGCCCCAGATTCTTCTGTGATTCTCTGAGAGTAAAAATCTTCATTTGTTTTTATTTGGCTTCAGTTTGTGATAATAACGTCTCTCCGTATTCACCCAAATCTCTGAAGACTATTTCAGCATGTTTATAAGGTTACACAAACTATATCTACTAACACCTGTTCCTGTACGAATTCATAAATACAGGACTAATCAGTGACCAGTTATGCAGAGCTATAAATGTCACCACTCCACACTTGCAGCATTCAGACTCCTAATGGGGGAGCTTGCAAAGATCAAGTCTTTTCATGCTCTAGACAACTAGGATTATACTGTGTGTTGCCAAGAATATTGAGCAGGCTGTTCCATTGTTGTGGTAAGATGCTGTCATTGATTTCTCAAGTCATTATTTGTGTTTCATGATTAAAAAATAAAATACTAATCAAATTGAAGCTGTTTCCTGGAGAAGTATCTTCCCACCCTTCTGTGATAAGGGAGTATGCTAAACTGCATTAATAGGGATTAAGATGTCAAAATTACTAGGCCCAGATAACCTGACGTTATGAGGTTTTACATTCTAGTAGCATTGAAAACAACACTGAGTTGATCTTTTTTTTTTTTCTTTTCTTTTTTTTTTTTTAAGTAGAGGAAATGCCAGAAGATTGGAACGATGTTTTGCCATAGGGCTAGTTAAGTGAAAATTATCATAGGCAACATAAATGACAAAGCTGGTAGGGGATTCATCTAATAAAAAAGTGAGGAATGTAATTAATGTCAATTAACATTATTTTTTTGACAAAGAAACAATTCTCTAAAGAGACAGGAGCTCAGGTTAATAAAGATAACTATGTAGATACAATATATTTAAGGCTGTATGTGATAATAGCACAACTTAAAATTCTGCACATTTAATGAAGAGCCAGTTAACCTGCAGATCTTAGAATGGAACTGTCAATAAAAACCAATAAACAAAGTGGAATATTTCAGATGCAGTTTGTCAGAGATAAGAAGTCTACGTGCTAGAAAATAGTTTTGTCATGGTTTAGAAAAAAAAAAAGCTAAAAATAGTTTAAATTCTGCCTTAGAAATACTGCATTAGAAAATGAAGTTACCTTCAAGAGGATAAAATAACCTTGTCAGTCTTACATAACTGCAGGTCTCAGGTAAGCTAAACTTGGTCCCAGCACAAAAAGAAAATTAGACACACACTTTTAAGAAAACAGATGAACAATCATTAAAGCAATGTGTGAAAATGAATAATTTTTCAACCAAAAGTAACTTATACTTTAAATAAATATACAAGTTAACTGGAATCAATACAGAAGTGTGTGAAATATTAATTGCCTGTGATTTACAGAAAGACAGGCTAATGGTTCTAATGGTACTTTTGGCTTCAAAATCCATAACTCTAGCCATCTATTTTGTGTGTATATCCAGAGGCAGCCTTTTTTTTTTTCCCCCCAAAGTTGTTTAACATATTTTGGTTTACATCTTCCATCCCCACCCCACCCCCACCCCCACCCCGCCCTCCACCTGGAAGTGAAGATCTTGGAAGACTTCTTGGAAGGCACAAAAGACTTTTTTTATTCATTTGCGAAATAAGGAGAGAGGGGACACCTCATTTTGCAGACTCAAGGTCATGAAGTGCAGGAAAAAGAAGAATATAATGCAATTAGTTTCATTCAGTGGGATGAGGACGTACATAATGTTAATTCTTTTATGCACAGAACTGAAATATTTACAATGTTTTCTAACTCCAGTTCAACTTTGCTATTGATTCCACTTCATATAATTTGTGTCTTTGTTTCCAGAAAAATTCAAAAGCTGTAACAACAAAAAGGAAAAAAAAAGGATGATCATTCATTGGAACAGCTGTTCTTTAGTTCTAGAAAAAGAAAACATGAATAAAGCTACTACAAAGTGTATTTTATTCTTATATCCTCTGATCTTTTGTGATCAGTTGCTGTATACTTGCCTGTGATAATGAATATTTACTGTAACTTTGCTGCTCACAGAAACTGCAAGGAAGTGTCAAGAAAGTTGAGAAATGTGGATATGCACACCTATCTGATGTTTCTTTTAGAAAACTTCATTTCAGTGTTTGTGCCCATAATAATACTCATGTTGGTGTCAAGCAATCTAGGATCAAATTCCTGAAGGGCTTATGCATGTAAATATCACAAAATAATTACAACCCTTTATGAAAATATTTTCTCAAAGCTTGCCAAGAAAATCTACATGTATATATTAGAACTTCTTCCAACACCTTTCCCTTACTCATTTAATTACCATTATTAATACATAAATTATTTAATAGTAGCAGAATTTATGTCCTCTATTAAGAGAAGTATTTATATATTTTAATATATGTATGCATCCATGTATATTATTATATGGATATATATTCAGTATATTTTAATTCCTTATTGTTTGTTGAATATTTAAGTTAATTAGGAAATATCCCAACAATAAAGTTGACAGAGAATCTATGAACAACATGTAGCCAGGTCTGAAAAAATGTTGTCAAAAAATATTCCACCCAACATTATGAAGTGTGCTAAACTCATTTAATGCACACTTAATAAGGATGATGCTAAGATCAACACTGGTCCTTCTGCAGCTCCCTGAAGCCATAACAAAAGAAGCAGAAACCTACTAGTTGGTTATAGTCTTATGTAGTGCAATTTGCCATAACCACTGGAATGGTAACCTTTTTTTACCTAGAAATGATTAAAAAAAAAATTACTAAAAGATCGGCATTATTTATTTCTCAAAAGAAGAAAATAACAATATTCCTATTTTCCATGTTTTTTATAGTTAGGCAAGATATGTGGGTGACAGGTGGTTTTACTTTTTAGGAATTTCCATTTCCTTTGTTATTGTATGCATGCCTTTCATTTACTATGAGTGTTAATTGTTTTTCTTTAGATCCTAGTAGCAGGAAATTGAAAACAGTCAGACTAGGGATTCTTTGGACTAGAATTTATTTCTTCCTCTCTGCATATGGTGTTTGCAGACTAGACTAGGACTGAAGGGTTCCAGAGCATCATTTTTTTCAGTTGGTTGGACATAGAAAGCTGAAAAATTAATGTAATTTCTTTGAGTTGTAACCCACTTAGATCACTGTGAGCCACAAATACAAATGTTTTGTCTCTATCATCACCCTCTGCAAGCAGCATATATTAACTGAGCTGGCAGAAGTTAATAGTAAGTAGTGAATAACCTAGAAAACAGATGACCATTGCTTTATGAGTTTCCATATGGTAAGGCTGACCCCAGTCTTCCTAGTGCCCACACCTCTTACCCTGAAACTTCTCAGTTTTAGCTATTGAAAATATATATGCTTAAGGAAGAAAAGAAAGCATGTTATCCTAAGATGCAGTCTCCCACTGTGGAGTCAGGAACCCCTGGATCACCATCACTTATGCCCATGCAACAGTTGTATTTTAGAGGCTATCATCCACTTGAAGGATGTAGAAGCACTCATGGAAAAATCAAAGTAGACAAAGCAGAATATTATGCACAGCAGCAAATGCAGGACTAATTTTGCCCAGACCTCAGCATTCAGCTGAGGTGAACACAATCTGTATAAATCACTTCTGTGAAAAGCTTTTCTTATCTGTCCCTCTCTAGCTGGAATTGTGGCTGTTTTACTGTCTAAAATATACTTTCCGTTCTTGGCAAGCTGTGATGGATTGCAATGTCCTTTTCTCCAGACATACAGTGATGATCAGTGAATAATGTTCTTCCTTTATAAAGCGGTCTCAAAAAAAAAATACTTCTCAAAATATGAGTATATTAGTTGCCATTTGAGTTCTGAAGCATCTGATAAATTTCTAGGTATTTTCTCCTAAGGACTCCTGCTACATATTCCATAAAATTTACAAGATTGTAATTGGTTGATCGTATGGAAACTTAGGACTAAAGTCCTCACTGTGACTGAAGGTTAGGCAAAAAGCAACAATGATGTTTCAGAAGGTAACAAAATTTAAGACAATGTAAAAGAATGTTATTACAATGGAATTTATTATAAATATCTGCTAAAATCTAATTTAAATCTAGAATTAAAAATATTTGAAATCTGAATTTGAAAAAATCTAAAAAAAAGAGCTAAATAAATTTACACTTTTCAAGGTCAGCCTGCAAGCTGGAACTGGAAACAGAAATGTTACTTACACTTAAAAATTGTGAAAATTGCATGGATAGCATAATGTAAAACTACACAAAATTGGTCTGGGACTATAAACTGATTAATCCAGTTTTTAATTAAGTTTGCAACCAATGTACTCGTCATAATAAACCCCAATAAAAAGGTTTCCACCTCCATCACCATTAGTGCTCCACCACTGTGCTCATCACACAGAGGTTTTGACCTATGCTCTTTGACATAAGCACTTCTACAGGTAACAAATTATTGCTGTAACTTAAAGAGAAATTTTGAAAATAAACCCTCCTTTTTAGTTTATTCCTTACTTCGCCCTTGGGATGTTTCTCATGTCAGAGACCAGGAAAGTAAGGCACTTCAGAAAGGAGCTACTGAGCAGGAAAAGACACCATGCTGAGAAACAGGAAACATGGAAGAAAGCGTGTGTTTTCAAATCCCTCATCTCAGTGGAGCTGAGATACTTGATCCAGAACTACTAGGAGGTGCCTCTGTCTGCCTGGGACTCCCAGCCTACTGCTGTGTGCTAAACCTGTAGCCTTGAACCATTCATTTGAAGAAAAGAGAAAATCTGCTTTATTTTAAAATCCTAATAAAGGAAACTGCCTGCTTTTCAACACTATAACCAAATGGATAGAGAAATTATCTGGAGAGGGAAAGACCTGTGTCAACCAGAGGGAGGCTAAACCCACAGCTTTGATCAGGTGGAAGTGTGCCTTGCAACTAACCAACTGACTCCTCTTTAAATTATGCTATCCTGAAGAAAGGATAATTTGAAATTCACAGGAAGAGAAAAGGAGAGCACAAGAAACCATTCAGTCTCTGCATCCTGATGGTTGGTGCATTCAGCTGGAAGACATGTGTTGAGTTTCTATAGAACATTATACTATATAGCAGAAAGGTCATAAAGCATATTAAAAAAAAAAAAAAGGAAGACTGTTTCAAAAGTAGCAGTTTTGTTTTTACAATGTTAAAAATTCTGTATGTAATTTTAGGTCTTAAAATTATGTATTTTAGGAGAAGGAGGGGTTAGATTACATTATGATTCAGAAAAAAATAATGTGATCTAATAGTTGAGGTGATACAATGAAAAGGTAAAGAAACAGCCTAGACAGTTACAGGTTTAGGTTCAGACCTTACCTTTTCACTACATTAGGGCACGAATCAGCATCAGCTGAACCTATTATTTTTGTATCAGCTATCAGTATAGAGTAAATCAAGTATCTGGAGAAAGGAAGCTATAAATCTTACCAGCTTGATCGGAAGTCACTTCTTGTACATCTGGTGGTTTTAGTAGGTTACAATTTCTGTGCATCAGACAAACTATACAAAATCCACCATTCATTGGTTTACATCAGTAAGCGGATGAGCAGTCTGTGTTTTCTTGCTACAAGCAGGTGTGATTCAAGAGCAGGAAGGAAATTTGAAGTGAAAACATGGTGGGGTGGGGGAAAGACATCTGTTACTTTTGAATTTTAAAACTTACTGACGTTTTATTTTTGGCTTCTACCTTTGAAGCCAGACAAGCTGCCCGGTGGTAGGACTATGAGCTTGGGTGGGGTTTTTTGCAGTATCTCGTAGAAGAGACAAAGGTATAGTCCTACCTCTACTGATGTTCATGTCATGACTTTCTTGTGCAGAAGGTGCAAGACTTGATCACAAAATCCAACAAGTGATGAGTATCTTCAGCAAATATTGAGATTTAATTGCTGAAAAAAAATTAAAATGCAGCTCAGGCAACCTTTTTTTTTTAAAAAAAGGTGCATAGGGTGGTCTTTGGAATAGTAATTCTCTGTGTCTTATGTATCATATATTAGTTGGATGTGTTTTCTTCACATTAAAAATGTAATAAATATAATCCTAAAGGTGTTTGCATCTAGCCAATCATCAGCTTGAGAGATGCAGTCCTCCAGAGGTAGGAGACTTTCTTCTGTAAACATGTAGCACCAGCCATGTACTTATGTACTTATGGAAGGTTGAGAAGGTTTGTTAGTAAAACTTTGCAGGATTTTGAAAATATAAATACATGATTAAATGTCCAGTGCTTTAGTTGGTTAAAAAAGCTATAGTCTCTTTTTCAAAAATACCTGTTGTCTCTGTTCTTCATAATTGATCAGTGTTGTTTTGTTTGCTGCAAGTGCATTGAGATAAGTAAGATGCAATAAACATGTAGGAAAACATGACAGACATGTTTAGATCCAATAGGTCACTGTTTGGGTCTATTTATATTTTTAATTGGGTGCATGACTTTGTCATACTCCTTATCCTTGCTATTATTTAATTTAGCCTTAAGCATTTTGTCTGAATGAAAAATGTTCATTTACAAATGGATTTCAGAGGACTCATGGGATTTGCATGTAAAAAAAGAAAGCCTCTTTTCTCTTACTAACAAGCATGACTAGACATTGGTAGAATGAGATTAATTAACATGTGTCCTCAAATTACCTGGTAATGCTTAGTAGATCTAATTATTTTTAAAACTGTGAAAACCCAAACTTCATAAAAATGACTAAGAAAACCTCTACAAACTACATTTTTAAAACCTACAAACCAAATTTTAAAAAAACACTCCTTTGCATTTGTTACTTCATCAGATGTCTGTTAATATTTAGACATAACTTTGCTATCATTTAAAATAAAACTTCTTTAAAATGCCTATTTCTGAGACCAGTATAAATAGATTATATATTGGAATTAAGTGATAGATAAGTCACTTAAAAATGTATTCATAAGATTCTGTTATGTAGTAATGCTGATATTCTCCCATTAAACTTGCTACTGTCTTCATTAGGTTCATGCATATATTTTTCTTTTATGTTATGCAAAATGGAAAAAATACATATCCTTTTGGCACTGCAAAACAAAAGAAAATAATATAAGAAGTATGCTTTCTGTATCTTAATGAAAACTCTTTTCTGTTTTCCTAGAGGTTACTCTTTTTTCATAGATTTTTGTACAGGTCATTTAAAAAAGGATATTTTTGAAAGATTAATAATTATTTATTAGTAAAGAATACCTAACTTAATCCTTTGCTGATATTTGCTTCATCTTCGTAGTTTTTGAAAGTTGCATTTTTTTCATCCATCTATGCTGTACACACATCATGAGTTTCCTGTAACCCATGTTTAACATCTCTGTGCAACCTTCCATAGATTTTACACCATACTGTGATATTTAGGCTGAGTGATGCTCTGGCTCTCATGTTCATAGCCACCCTTTTAGATTTTGTACAAATAGTGATGGTTCAAAGAGTTTAAAACGTTAAAAACTGCTCTTTAAATTTGGATCAATAACTTTATGGGAAAGAAATTGCTCCTCCATCTCAATTAACTTCCAATACAAGAGGTGTTCCTGAGAATTTTACTCAAATACTTTATGACAGCTCTAACAGAAAGATTCCCAGCTATAATCTCCCTTATAGGAATAATAGAAACACATTTATATCTTCTCGCTTTTGTTTGATTGTTCATCTGTCACGTAGATCTATTTAATCTATTTTATATGCAGCTGACAGCTCAAAAGAAAAAGAAAAGAGAGGAGGAACTCAAGTAACTTGAAGTTTCTGAGAGACAGAGGAAAGGACGGTGAAATGATATACAGTATCAGTGGCCAAATTGTTACCATTCTCATTCAGAATACATGAAGCAAAATCAAATCTCTCAGTATTTCAAAGGAACAAGGGCTAAGGTCAGGTGTTTAATGAGTGAGGTAGCTGGAAGCAGTACGGGCGGTGAGAGACACTAGAGGAGCTATTAAACACTAAGGTGATATACAGCCATGAAACTGGTAAATGCAATTCTGCAGCATTTTAGAAAAGGTGTCTTGTTCTGCTCTGCTCTGTGATTTTCACTTTTTGAAACCAGGAAACAAAAGCCTAAGATAGGATGTAACCATAAATACATCAGCACTGTTATTACTGGGGAGGATAAAGAGCTACTGAAGTTAAAAGGCAATACTGACACAATTACAAATTGTTATAAACTTGAACTGAATATGCCTACTCTGAGAATTAGTTTCTCCTAATAATCAGTGTAGTGGAACCACTCTTTACTGTAAGCGTTGGAAACACAAACCCTAGCTAGTTTTTACAAGGATCCGGAATAAATGTATTCCTTGAATTATAAATTACAACTGCCTACCATGAAAGAAGATTGGACTTGATGTTGCATCATTAAGTCTTAGTTCCAAGAGAAATAATGTAGATACTCACTGTCACCAGGTGAGTATCTCTGATTTTACTCTATTCTTTTCCAGCTAAATTCTAGAAGATGGTAAAGTCATGTCATTGTTATTAATTTTTCAGGTCAGTTCTTAAAACTTCCTGTAATCCGTCTGAGTGCCTGTTCTGTCACGAGTCAGCAGTGGGCTCTTGTGGTGACAGAGGCTATCTGCATATGGGGCTGCATTTACAAAAATGACATCACCAAGTAATGCACAAGGTGACACAGGGGGAGCTGGAGAAGGAACTTCATTGCAGCCTTCCATGATCTGGTGGGAAATTATGGAGAAAGCAGAGGCAGACTCATCTCAGGGGCACAGAGTGAAAGGGCAAGCAGCAGGCAGGGAGGTCACAAGCTACAGTGAAGATAACTCAGTTGCAATGGAAGAAACACTTTCACTGTGGGTTTCTTTAAGCCCTGCAACAGGTTTCCCAGGTTGATTCTAGAATATGCAAATCTACTTTTGAGATTTTCAGAGCTAGGCTTCTCTGATTCTGGAATTATCTCCACTTTGAGTAGGAGTTAGAGGTTCCTTTCAGAGTTATTAGCTCTTAGAATCACAGAATCATACTATCATACAATCATAGAACTGTTCAGGTTGGAAAAGACACAAGATCATTGAGTCCAACGGTTAATCTAGCCCTGCCAAGTCCACTACTACATCATGTCCCTAAGCACCACGCTTACACATTTTTGAAATACCTCTGGGGATGGTGACTCCACCATTTCCCTGGGCAGCCTGCTCCACTGCCTGACAAGCCTTCCCGTGAAGAAATGTTTCCTAATCCCCAGACTAAACCTCCCCTGGCACAACTTGAGGCGTTTCCTCTCATCCTGTCTCTTGTTCCTTGGGAGAAGAGACAGACACTCTCCTCACTGCTGCCTCCTTTCAGGTAGCTGTGGAGAGCAATAAGGTCTTTCTCCCCTCAGCCTCCTTTTCTCCAGGCTAAACAACCCCCGTTCCCTCAGCCGCTCCTCATAAGACTTGTGCTCTGGACCCTTCACCAGCTGCACTGCCCTTCTCTGGACACGCTCCAGCACCTCAATGTCTTTCTTGCAGTGAGGGCCCGAGGCTGAACACAGGAGTCGAGATGTGGCCTCACCAGCACCAAGTACAGGGGGACAATCGCTTCCCTAGTCCTGCTGGCCACGCTGTTTCTGATACAAGCCAGGATGCTGTTGGCCTTCTTGGCCACCTGGGCACACATCGTTGGCTCATGTTCAGCCAGCTGTTGACAAACATACACTTTTTTTTTCTGCCAGGCAGCTTTCCAGCCGCTCTTCCCCAAGCCGTAGTGTCGCATGCCATTGTTGTGGCCCAGGTGCAGGACCTGGCACTTCTCCTTGTTGAACCTCATACAACTGGCCTCTGCCCATCGCTCCAGCCTGCCCAGATCTCTGCAGAGTCTTTCTGCCCTCCAGCAGATCAGTTTGGTGTTGGCTGCAAACTTACTGAAGGGGCACTCAATCCCCTCGTACAGGTTGTCCATAAAAGTATTAAACAGAATTGGCCCCAGTACTGAGCCCTGGGGAACAACACTGGTGACCCCTCACCAGCTGGATGTAAGCCAATTCCCCACCACTTTTTGGACTTGGCCATCCATCCAGCTTTTTCACCCAGAGAAGAGTACACCCATGAGCAGCCAGTTTTTCCAGGAGAATGTTGTGGGAGATGGTGTCAAAGGCTTTACTAAAGTCCAGGTAGATAATATCCACAGCCTTTCCCTCATTCAATAAGCAGTTCACCTTGTCAGAAGGAGATCAGGTTTGTGAAGCAGAACCTGCCTTTTATAATCCCATGCTATCTGGGCCTGATCCCTTGGTTGTCTGCATGTATCACGTGATGGCACTCAGGATGATCTGGTCCATAATCTTCCCCGGCACCAAGGTTAGGCTGACAGGCCTGTAGTTCCCAGGATCGTCCTTCCTGTCCTTCCCGCCCTTCCTTTGGATGGGCATCACATTAGCTAACCTCCGGGTCTACTGGAACCTCCCTGGTCAGCCAGGACAGTTGATAAATGATGGAGTGGCTTGGTGAGTACTTCCACCTGCTCCCTCAGTATCCTCAGATGGATCCCATCTAGCCTCATAGACTTGTGTGTGTCTAAGTGGGCTAGTAGGTTGATAAAAATTTCTTCTTGGATTATAGGGACTTCATTCTGCTCCCCTTGTTGTCCAGCTCAGGGGCCTGTGTACGGCCTGTGTACCCTGAGAACAACTGTCTTACTATAAAAGACCAAAGCAAAGAAGGTTTTAAGTACCTCAGCCTTTTCCTCAACCTTTGTCATTATATCTCCCCCAACACCTGATGAAGGATGAAGATTCCCCTTAACTCTTTTTTTGTTGCTAATGTACTTATAGAAACATTTTTTTCATAGTCTTTTACTTCAGTAGCCAGATTAAGTTCTGGCTGGGCTTTGGCCCTTCTAGTTTTTTCCCTGTCTAATCTCATGACATCCTTGTAGTCCTCCTGAGTTGCCCAGCCCTTTCTTCCAAAGGTCATAAACTCTCTTTTTTCTCCTGAGTTCCAATCAAAGCTCTCTTCTCAGCCAGGCCAGTCTTCTTCCTCACCAGGTCATCTTTCAGCACATGGGGACAGGCTGCTCCTGCGCCTTTAAGATTTCCTTCTTGAAGAATGTCCAGCCTCCCTGGATTCTTTGCCCTTCAGGACCAGAGTCTCAAGGGAGTCTGTCAACCAGGCCACTAAACAGGCCAAAGTCTGCCCTCTGGGAGTCCAAGATAGCAGCTCTGCTAACCCCCCTCCCTACTTCTCCAAGAATCAAACCCACCATCATCTCATGACTGCTATGCTCAAGATGATCTCCAGACACTACATCACCCACAAGTTTTTCCTTGTTTATAAACAGGTCCAGCAGGCCACCTTCCCTAGTTGGCTCCCTCATCAACTGTGTCAGGCAGTTAGCCTCCACATACTCCAGGAACCTCCTACACTGTTGCTTCTCTGCTATGTTGCATTTCCAGTAAACATTTGGAAAACTGAAGTCCCCCATGAGAGCAAGGGTTAGCTGTTGTGAGATTCCCAGATGCTTGTAGAATACTCTGTCTTCTTCTTCATCCTGGTTGGGTGGTCTGTAACAGAATCCCACGATGACAAATGCCTTGTTTGCCTTCTCTGTGATTTTTACCCATAAACAGCCAACCTTATTGTCAACATCATCAAGCTCCAGGCAGTCAAAACACTCCCTAACACACTGGGCTACCCCATCACCTCTCCTTCCTTGCCCATCCCTTCTGAAGAGTTTATATCCATCCATTGCAGCACTTCAGTCATGTGAGTTATTCCACCATATTTCCATGATTGCAATTACATCATGGTTTTCCAGCTGTACAGTGTCTTCCAACTACTCCTGAGCTTGTTACCCATGCTGCATGTATTGGTGTAGATACATCTCAATTGGGCTATTAATCCCACCAGCTTTCATGGAGGAGAAGCCCTAATTCCTACATGACTGTTCACAGGTGCTTCCATGGTTTCTAACACATTAATAACCTTTGTATCTTTGCTGTCACATGGATCTCCTTTCTCTGACTCCACTGAGACAGCAGATGGAAGGCTATCACTATCATACCATCCCTTTGACAGTGGTGTGCCACCCCCAGGCTTAGCACTAGGGAGCCTGGTTTTATCTCTTTCCCCCTTCAAATCTAGTTTAAATCTCTTTCAATGAGTGCTGCTAACTCCTTTGCAAAGATAATTTCCCCCTTTTAGACAGGTGTACCCCATTTGTTGCAAGCAGGTGTCATGCAAACTGACCCATAATCAAAAAATGTCAATACAATCAGTCTCAGCTAAGCTTTATTGTATAAATTCTGATACAGATACTGTAGGAAAGTACACATCTCTCCAATTCCTTTTGATCAGACCGATAGAAATTAATCTTGTTTGCTAAAATAAAAAGTTAACTAAAATGAACTAAAATGTGTAACTGGAAAGTGCCAGCAGGCACAACCTAGTGCTGTGCTGGTATTTCCTAATGTTGGTTCCAAACACCTTAGCTACAAGGCACCCTGGCAGAACCTCTCACAGTCTAATCCATACAAGCTGACTAATGGCTACCTACGCATAAGGGTTAACTACATGTTCATTCCGGCAGAGATGTAACAGTCTCTCTACCAACTCTCAGAGAAGTGTGTTACCTTGAGAGTATGTCCGTAGTCCCTGTCCTTGGTCAAAGTGATATTTAACTACTTGTGAGTAGTTATTGAACCACAAAAGGTGTTTCATTGGTGAAAGAGCTGAGACGTTTTAACTTTTAAGAGTTGTATAAGAGCTGAAAAATAGGGAAGATGAATAGTGCAAGTTTGATCCCTAGTGCAGCAGTGATTTGTGAAAGTCTTTGTCAGTCCAGTCTTTGGTACCAAGGGACCTCTGAAAATTTGCATTACTTAATTGCTTCTTAGGTTCTTAAATACCTTAATAAATCTGGCCCTCAGGCTTTCATCACAACCAAAAATCCTTCAGGAGGCAGGAAAACAATTACTACTTTTGTTTAGCCTTGTTTTTTGTTATAATAATCCTTCGTAAATGTCTTTAAAATTGAGAATAATTTTGACTTTCATGGATATTTTATGAAATTTGGATAAATTTGCTCTTAATCATATGACTCCTGGTTGTTCATAGTCACACACTTTAGATGCTGCTACTTAGCATGATTAGCATGAAATTGAAGTTGCAGAAAGATTTTATTACATATGTGAATAAAAATACTACATTCACTTAAGACTTACCTTCTGTCTCTAATAGAGTTACTAATAGATTATTGTCTGATAAGGTGTGAGTTCAATCTTGACTATTTCAACAGTTTTAATAATACTTAATAAAGCACACATTGCTATATACCAAAAAAAAAAAAAAAAAGAGTGACATGGAAACTATAAAATAAAAGGAATTTAATCATGCAGCTAAACAACTAAATGAATAAGCAGTTGAAGTAACAGAGTTATAATTCATTTTTAATCAATAAATGAAAATGAAAAATAAATACTACATTCTTATTGAAAGAGAACTTCAGTTAGAAATTCACTTTTCCCAGTAAACTCCCAAAGTATTGAAAAATTTATGTTCAATATGTACAATCAAGCTTACATACATATATATATATTTATATATATTTTATATACATATATATATGAAAACCCAAAACAAAACCAAGAAAACAGTATTGATACACAAAGGTGCATGGTATTCTGAATAATCTTTACAGAAATTTATCCACCAAATCAAGGTGGTTCCCAAGCATGTTCAAACACTTTTGTGTCTGTACTGGACTAGTCTGATCAATTCTAAGTCAGTGCCTCTGTTTACTCCTGTTCCTTCCTGAATAAGGGGTCTGCTCTGAGCAGCATGAGCTTTCATCTATGCTATTATCATGCCCACACCATATGGGTACAAGACTCTTATTCTGATTTGCATTTCTAGTAAGAATTAACAACTGTGGTGGTGCATTCAAGTTGTCCAGACCCTCCATCTGTGCATCTGACTTGACTTATGACCCCAGCATCAAGGAATTCCTGTCTCCTTCACAAACAAACATATTACATTTACGATGCCATCATTTGCAAGGCACCCAATTTCCATTGCAGATATTAGTGGATCTTCGCGTTGGTCTTCTCCTTTTCCAGAGCTAACTTTTCTGACTGTAGAACCTAATCTCTGAAATCAGGAAGCCTGTTATCCCATATGGTAAATATCTTGACTAAAACAGCAGACTGTGATTTTACAAAGCTGTCATGTTGTTCATGTCACTCAAACAACAGTTTAGTATTTTACAGCACTCAGGATTCATTCACCATGAAAATCAAATCTGCTAATACACACACTCAAGTTTTAGTTCAAGACCGACCCAGCGCTTTGCAAACTTCACTTTTCAAAGTGCCCCCTGGTGGACAATCACAATTCAGTATGTTTAGGATGTACCCTAATTTTCCATTTGGCTACCCAAGAACATCCAAGTTAACCTGCTCAAGATTTTGACAACTCAGTATGCAACATTACATCAAATCATGTATCAATTCTTCTAGCATATTTTATAAGTTGTATTGTGGGATTGTCAAGGCCAAGCAGAAAGCACACCTAACAGGTAAAGCTAGGAATTTATTGCTTGTATAAATGAAATCTTCACTATGTAATCAACAAGATATTACTAGTGAACATCTGAATTTTTAATGGAAAAATAAATTAAAATAAAGAAAATACTGTTACATAAATAAGTTTCAAAATACTACTACTAAACCTAATATGCACAATATACATAACTACTTCCTAGTGTCTATGCCCTTCTTCCATGTTATGCATGCCCTTTCATTGCCTTTTAGAGTGCTAATGCTGGTAGTGTACATTAAGTAATGGGCTCTCCACGAGTTTGGTTTGGCCAGGTTCAAAAGTAACATGACCAAGAACACTAAGGGATCTGAATATATGCTAGCAGGTGATGCAGTGTACAACTGGTCATCACAATCCGACATCCTTTGCCAGGAGGTGTAAGCTATTGATGGTCTCCCCTTCCTTAGCCTATGATTTGCCTGGGGAATTCTTATCTTTGACAACATGATTTTTACTATTTGCTCTTTCTTCATAGGTCTGTGAGTCCATTTTACTTCCAATTTATTATATATGGTGGGGTTTATGCAGCTGTTTGTATTCCTTCTTTGTTCTGTTTGTTATAACCCTATTCTGACCATTGGTGAGATATGATAGCCAAGAAGTCTCCAGTGCCAGTTTGTGCCCCATGCCTGTGTGTTGCATTTTCAGCCTCCACGTCTCAAGGCCTTAGCAACTATACCACACCTGTGTTTTTCCACCGTATATCTTCATGGCAGTCTCATAAATCTCTTATTCTATGCATAAAATGTTGGTTTATACTATCTATATAAAAGCATGGCTACACCATATGAGAAAAAGTAAAATGTTAGACATAGGCATTAGATAAATTGCTGATACAACTAAACAAAGCTCCAGGGAGATCCAGACAAGTTCAGGTGAAGGAAGCATAACAAGCCTCAGTGCTGAGGCCTTGTAATTTCAGTATGAAGCTTGGGTCTGTTACCAGCAGTGCCACTACTGTAATTACTGTGCTGTAGTGCTACAGGATCAACTGACAATCACAATTAAAACCTGAAACCCTTGCACTGTACATATATATGTGTCTCTGTGTGTGTGCATAAAATACTACTATCTCTGTTTCAGAACCATGTAGAGTATGGGATTATATTTGCTCTATTTTCTGTATGGCTAAAATCTTTACTGCGAACACAAATCCAGGACCTTGATACTTATGGCCAGCTTTACTCTGACTTTTGGTCTTTGTATAATGCCAATAAAGCTATAAAAGAGATCATGCCATGGTTTATGAGCTGGGAAAGTAATATCTTACACACAGTAGGATGGCACCTTGCTTACCTGACCAGAATAGGGTACCATTTGTGAAATGCTTATTAGAGAATGCCATGTAGAGTAAATCTGAAACAATATTTGATAATGAGTCCCAGCAGGATATCATAGCCAGTATTGAAGCTACTTCATATTTAGTAGGGACAGTTACACAACCAACTTTTGGCAATAGTTAAATCCTTTAAGTCTGTTTCCACAGGAAACAGGATGCTAAGGAAAATTGTATAAATTGGTTCAACATCACTAAGTTTCTGTCTGGTCACTTCACAATGAGAGGGGACTCAGAGCTGTTCCACATGATTTATTCTGGAAATAAACTAAAGCCACTTCATATGCATAAGAGAATGTGACACAGGTGACTTAATATTGTTTTATACTTCTTTCCACATCTTTCATAAATTGTAATTGTCTTTCTTAATGTTTACAGTCCATAGGTCATTACAGCATTGCTAACTTCTTTTGAACTTGGAATTTGTTACAGATATGCTAGTCACCCAGCAAAACCTTCATTATTTTCACTTTCATGGGTCATCACAAGTTGTTTATACATTAAGTACAAAAGGGATATGCCACTAATCCCAATTTTCCCAGCATAACTGTTAGTAACCCATTGACTAACAGTAACCCATATTTTGTCAAAGGATTTTTTCTACTGAGTTATTCAGCAATCAAACATTAGGAATTTCATTGCTTTAATGAGGAAAATATGGCTTTACGGAGCTAATAGATGGTAACTTGGGGCTGTGGATTCCAAATGTTTTTTAAAGTCTGAGGATCTGATAACATATTACCGTTCAGTTTTTGCACATAAAAATTCCATTTTCCCCCTTAGCTGCATGCCCATTGCAGTAATAAATAACACAATAATTTCTTGATGGTCATAGTGGAAGCTGTATATATAC
The DNA here is from genome assembly GCF_023638135.1 of Falco biarmicus. NCBI lineage: Eukaryota > Metazoa > Chordata > Aves > Falconiformes > Falconidae > Falco > Falco biarmicus. The sequence continues at coordinate 69,035,667 of NC_079311.1, forward strand.
AATTGTGGATGAAGTACTAAGTAATCTCTTCTACATTTGCACCTGCATTTATTTAGATGGGTTGGCTGTTATGAATGAATACTAACCCTTTCATGAGGGTACTTATGCCATTAGCTACATTTATAAGGATAGCAACAAACATTAACTTAAGGTGCAATAGAAGTAGATGATTTAAGAAATTCAGACCACACCAATGACTAGATAGATCTGAAACAGCTATAAGTGTTCTGTTTGAAAGAGAAGCTCAGTGAAATACTATACTGCCATAAATGGCAGCTCTTAAACAGCCATTTGTCTTGGCCAATTAAATGATTCTTTAGGGACTAGGGAGACACTGATGAGTGAAATATCCATAAGAGAATGCAGTAGAGACTTGATATAGCAAACTGCGTAGCTCAGCAGATTGTGCACCTCAGCAGATTGTGCTTACGTACTTAGCTAAATTTTCTGTAATACTCCACCAAAACCACCTTAGACTTCAGTGCTGTACAGTAATGGTACTTCCATCATATTAATGCAGATAATTGTGTTAAAAAGTCAAGACAGACATTTTCAGGCGCATGAGATTTGATTTAAATCAAAAGTCTTCTGCCAAGCTATCTCAGCAATTACAGCTATTTCTGCACCAGTGGCTTGGTTTAACCATTAATAATGAAAGGGCACAGGTTATGAATACTTTACACAAGCAGCAGAAAAATAATTATTAGATGTAACATCTGCTGCAGTCCACATGGGAATGTGCTACTGCTCATGGGCATGCAATACTTTCCTCCACTGAAAATTCAACAGCAAAAATTTCTATTTTAAGGGATAGTATTCATGCTGAGTGATATTAAAGAAATTGGGAGACTAAGTCTAAGTCAGAGGTGTACAGGGAAGATGTTAGTATTAGTGCTCTGAAACCCTCTCTGAACAACTTTTCTTCTTCCTGGGGAGCTTAATAAAAGCAGCCTCCCGCCTCCCTCCTTTAATGCCAAAAGATAGGCAGTATTCCTGCAGCATTGCACAGTATATTTAGAATCTCTATACTTTTATTGCTGTTCTGCAGTGTCTCTCCTTTCCCTGTTCATACGGAATCTTGCATCTATAAAGAAATGAAATTTTCTATAGTCTTTCCACAGCATTGCAAATCTTTGCAGAGTAGAGAGACAATTTTTTTTAGGTAGTTCCTTATTTTGGGCACCTAGTCTCCTACAGTGCAGTCACCCAGGATCTCCATATCAGACAAGGTTTAATTTCATCAGGCTGGGGTTATCAACAATGTGATAGCAGAGATGTAAAACACCTTGCATTGGTCTAACAAAGTGATATTAGCCAGATCAAAGAGGGATAAGAAAATCTGTCTATTTAAGGTCTTAAGAGAACACTTTATATCATAAAATAGCACCAGAGACTGCACTTATAAGCTGTTATCATGCAGACCTGAGCCAAATTTTATAATTTTCCTCCTGCTAGCCACACATATGAAAGAGAAACAGGTCGGAAACATCTGCCTCAGCTGTGCAGACTGCAGACATCTTGTTAGGAATATCACAAGATAATGCTCACACACGGTCTATTAAATGTTCAGGAAGATCTGAGACAAGCCACATTTTTATACTACAATGTAAAGATACTGTACTAATATTTCTTCTAAAGTAATAACTCAAATAGAAATGCCTCCTAGTTTCAATTAGGAATCTTTAATACAGCAGAAGTGGACATAAATTGGAGAAAGAACGGGAGGTCAAAAAAAAGCAGGACTGCTTTTTCAGTAATACTGGGGCTTAAAGTGAAAAAGAAATTCCTGGAAAATGTTTGTGCTTAGTATTCAAAAACATAGAAAATTACCTTCTTGTATTACAAAGATTCTTTTTTGGTGTTCTGTGACTTCATTCTAGTCACCCATTTATATTATGTTTGTAGTCATATTTATTCATAGATGCGAAATCTCCACCTACCATATAGTGCTCTCCTGTAAGATAACTTTGTCTGCAAAGTGCAAATTTATGTAAAATCATCAAACACGCTAAGACACATGAAACATTGTCGATGGTGATTATTAGGAAAATGGATTTGTCTCCTCATTAGGATGTTACCAGGTACATGATTTTAGGCAAAGGAAAGGAACTTTCACATGGTGTTACAGATAACCTCTGTCCTATCCTGTAATGTTCCAAGTTGTAAAAAGTATCCCACAGATGTGAGAAGCAGGAGGTCAAAAGGGTCCTATAATAAAAAGAGATCCGAAAGTCCAGGGACAGAGGCTTCACAGCAGGCTGTGAGGTAAGAAAAAACAGATAAGCCCACCATTATGATCATTCTGTTCATCTTTGCCATGTGTCTGCCCTGAACAGTGGTTTCAGGGAGTCAAATCCTGGAAAAATAGGGAAGGGGAAGGGGGAAGGATGAGATATGTGTCACACAGAAGGATGAAGAGAGGTCTTTGGGGAAGATAACGCACACAGAGTAGTCATCATTTCTAGGCATGTGCAATACTATTTTCTGTCTTCCAGAATTTAAAAAGAAAAATGGAATTTTCAAAGTTTTGATCTTTTTTAATATTCAAACGTATTTTCAGTGTATGTAGTGTATATACTCTGTCTCATGCACACTACTGTCATTTGCTGCCCTTTCCAAACATGCCTTTTCCTTGTGTTCTTAGATTTTGAAAACATTTATACTCAGAATTTTACAACATACTGAAGTAGCAAGTGTGTGAGCAGTGCTTTGGAGTGAAGGTGCTGCCTTTGCCTGCCATATCTCTCCTTAGTGACTGAGAGCTTTCATCTACAAAAAGAGCTTACTTAAAAGAGATTGCTAGACTTAAAGAAACACCAAGCACAATAAAAATCATCTGAATACTTTACTTTACAAAACCAGTGAAGACATCTCCCTCAGCTCAGATCTGGATAAAAAAGTGCCATCTTCAGATCTTTCTTACCTAAAGAAAAAGTCTTATCACTGATCCTTCTGGGCAGACAATGCAGGTTCAGGATGTACCAAGCCCATCAAGAGCTACCTTATCTTTCTTTTAGCTTCCCTAATTATTTCTTTCTCTGATCATATACCTTCTCTTTCTGGTTTCAAATCAGTTGCTTTTTCTGGCTATGAGTGCACAGAGGGCCTGGAGAACAGATGCATTCACTGAGAGATATAACACTGTAAATGAGAAGATGTTTTAACGATGCTTAATCTGCATCTTTCAAAAGATAATTCTCTAGCAAAAGTGCAGAACTTCACCTTGTAGTTGAGTAAAACCATCTGCAATTTTTCCAGAGGAGAGTTAAAAATTCTTTGATTTCTATCCCTGAAACATAATTTATTGGGGCAGCATGTTGTTCTGTGATATAATAGATTCCTAGAAAATAATAAAAAAAAGAAGTTATATAAAAAGTGCATTAAAAATGTTACACTCTTGATAAATGTTGCCACTTTTGATTGCCATACAAAGAGGCTTCAAGACAGCAAAAATACTTCAAATTATATTTTTTAAAACACTCAGAGGAGAAACATTTCTTCACTGCTTTTAGGAAAAGAATGAACATGGAGGGATTAATGTCCTTTATTTAGCAATCTTTTAAAATGCCTATAGCATCCAATTGAGACAAAAGGTATCACTGGCCAATATGCAGTCAAATGATCATTTAGACTAACTGTATTTTTAACAAATATAAGGGAAAAGAAAATTATATGTTCAATTTTACTTCACATGAAGCCAGAATCCACTGAAAATTACCCATCCTTAGCATTCAGTATTCAATTTCCTTCTACTGAAATGCATATTTTAAAGAAATTGAGCTTACATGTGTTTCATCTATAATTCACACTCTGAAAGCAAAACTATTTTATTATTACAATCACATTAAAGTTAAGTGGTCTAAAGAATAAGATTTAAGTGAGGTGGAAATAGAAACAAATGGAAATGTGAAGTGAAATGAAAATGGTATTTGAATATATTTAAGTGAAAACTGCAAGTGTCAGCACTATGGAATCTATAAAAATGCAGTGAAAACTGAAAAATCAGGGAGTTGAAGATTAATCTCTTGAGTCAAATATATCAGAAGGCAAATGAGCACCTCCTGTGGGAGGAGCTGGGATCTTTATAAAAATATGATCAACTAGTAAGTGAAGGCCACTTTCAAAAACTCTGAGACCAGAAAGGTTTCTGTGATGAGGTACTAAAAGCAAGGTACACAGATTCATCCCCAGCAAATTCAAACCACTCAGCCAGCTTTTCGGATAAATTTATTCTGCACACTTACAGAAGTGGCTAAATATATTCAGGATTACACTTGCTAAAAATCAGTGGTTTGCTTGTATGCAACATTTCTAATAGCTTTGCATTCATATCTGCTTCCTGTTTAAAGAGTATAGATAGAGAAAAAAATCAACAGTAAACAAGCCAACAGAATAATCCTGTTGTAAAGAGGTGGAGTGCTGTCTTGAATAGCAATTGCATATAGCTGTTGGCAAGATGATTAGTGGTTCCGTTAGCACCTTTAATATAATCAGACTCACACATGCAAGCTAAATTCTCCTCAAGATTTATGTCACTTAACAGAAAAGCTGAACTGAATCAAGCATTTAAATCTTATTTTGGGATCTGCCTCATTACACCACCTGGGATGGGAACATCCTGATCTGCTCTGATCTGTACTGATCCCCCCTACCAGTTACCTGCTCTGCAGCTCAGAGCTCACCTCTGGCCTCACATGGAACTGCTGGTGCTTGTACAGGAGCTCTGACAGGTACCAGGGGGCAAATTAAATTAACCTGTTTCTGAGCATATCAAAATGCTGACACACATCGTGATCCTACTGATTTGTACATTGCACAGTTTCTAAATCTCAGGGAGGGGAGAGATCTACTCATTTCTTACCAGATTTATTATTGAAAACTATGCCAGTTTTTACAACTATATTTCACAAAATTCACATTTTTGTTGTGCGTCTTCTGGCTCAGAGTTGAACCAGAATCAATGACCAGGATAGAGTAACTGCTGTAATTTCATTGTTTAAAATGAGTACTAGTTTTCTCTCCTCTGGATAGGACCCTAGTGCCCTAGCAGAACCAGACCCGATAGAAGGCAGGACCATCTTCTCCCTTTTAGATTTACTCTGCAGAAGTATTTTCTTGGCTGGTTATGGTTCATGCCCTTTGGAAGGACTTATTCAAGCCACTGTAGATATCTTCTGTGAACCCAACACTGGGATTATATGGCATCAGTAGGATATGCCAAAAACATTCACACAAGTGGGAAATTAAATCAGGACAATTATAATTATCATCCATCACTCTGGTGATATATTATTTATGAATCTGGGTAAAGTTACAAACTGACAAAGTAAGTACTCTCTGGGAATTCCTCTGAAAATGGAATCACACGGTCCTCATCTACATGGTGATATTGTGACTTACACCTTCCACAGAAAAAAAGCAGGAAATTTAGGAATAAAGTTTAGCAAAGGATTTTAATCTTTGCATGTATTTACTCTAAGGAAAATACAAGAATTACAAGGCTTTGCAAATATGCTGCAATGCTTCTCCATCATCTAATCTCATCCTGCTTTGTGGTGAAAGACTTTGTGACATTTCAATCTAGATGGAGTTCCACTACCACATTTCTTTCCAGCCTCTCTTAGCGTGGTCCTTCTGAAGTACAATATCCTTTTGAATGGATATTCAGATATCAAATCTGTTTCTTATCTTCCTAGGCTATTGTGCAGAGACACTGTTGTTTTGCAGGGAGTTTTAAGAACTTGAAAGTCAATCAGAGTTGATGTTTGTGCTTTTGTCTCAAAAAGGTTTTAGAGACCAATGTGCAAGAAGCACAGAAAAGTGGCTTTGAGAGTCACAGAAATAATGGTATCAGAATCGATACATCATTTCTGATGAATTATTGCCAATATTTTTCATAGAAATTTCCAACCTTCTCAAGGTTGCTCCCTTCCTCATTTCAGCATCTTCTTACAGAAAAACAGTAAAGTGTTAAGTATCTTCCAGTCTTGATCCTGATGTCCTTACTCTTAACAGTCCTAACCCACTTGGATCTGTGCTGGTAGCTCATACTTTCCAGAGTTCCTGTTTTCCTCCATGCCCTCGCCTGGGCAGACCTTGATGGCAGCCACAACATAGGATGTGGTATGCCCTCAGCCACCAATCCCTCTTTGCAGGAGCTGTATCGTATTTCCCGTATACCTTGGCCATATATTTTAAAGGTTGCATGAATCATACCCCGGGTGCTTATCTCTCCCTACTGGTCTGTTTATGGTTACAGTTAGGTTAAACCTCCTTAGCTCCTAACTATCTCACAGAGCTCATCCCCTTACTGTTTGCAGATGAAAACATAACATTTACAACAGAAATTCTAGTAATTCCTAAATTTTTTTGCTTTGTAATTCAAAATAGAATCTTATTTCTATTACTAAAATCTGCAAAGGCTTTCAAGGGCTTTTAAAATTATTATTGTTATGATAATCGCATTTTCTTTCTTCTTTTTCTTTCTTCCCCCCCCACCCCCCCCCCACCCCCACCCTCTTAGGAAAGGAATCCTCCTAAATCTCTGTAAATCTTTATAACTGTCATTTGCATGTTGCTACTTTTCAAGCTCTTCAAAGATGTAAATGTTAAACAAGCCATTCTCATGTTTCACTAGTAACCTCTTTCTTTTGCTTTCAGCATAATTGGTTGCTCTCTCCATTGTAGCCCATCTCTTACCTTCCATACAACTCATGCACTAATCCCTGTCCTCTCCCTTTTAAATGATTGTCATATCAAATGCTTTATTGAAATCCAGATAGATTACATCTACTTCATTTCCCTTGCATAAGAAAGTCTTAGTTTATCAAATAAAGTTATCAGGTGTGTCAAGTGTTATCTCTTTTTGGTAAGTACAACATGACATTCACAAACCAATCCAGACATATTCTGCCCATACACTATTAATTTTCATTTTTTTCCGAATTGGACCCCACCACTGTAAGACCATTTCACACCTATAAAAGTCATGTGTTCTTACAGTGATCCACACACATGAATGTTTTTTTAGGGAGACTGAATTCCAAGTTAATTTTAATTTATTCTTAGGTTATTGTGATCCAAAGCACTTTGAAGACCTCACGTAAAGCCAAAGATGGAACTAATCTCAGCAACATAAAAGGTCAGTGGTATACTTTCTGGGGAAACTGACTTAAAAGGAGCTATACTTGTGATCGTCATGCTAGATAGATTTTATTCATAATAATTATCTTGTTAAAGGCATCTTTCTGCTAAGTGGTCTTTCCCCTTCTGTACAAATATTGGGTTTTACAGTTCCTGAAGGGAAAATTGATGTGCAATTATTCTGGCGATTTCTTCTCTAGTTCCACTCTTATACAATTCAATCAGCACCAGTAGCAAAAGAGAAATGCTCCAAGAAAAAGGTAAGTGAAATGTCATGTTTGAAGGGATATAGGATTTGTCATATCAATTCAGTATATTTATTCTCTACAGTAAATGCAGGATCCCATTTCCAGGTGACAGAATATTCCTGATGCTTCAGAGTAGGGACAAAATACAAATAGTAAAATAGCTGATATACCTGACTGCTTAGGAAAATTTTTTCCTGACATTCACAGTGGGTATCATGAAGCACCCAAGAAATATGCTTACATCAGACTCCATGGAGCTGGTGCCTAAGTGCGTGCTGGGTTAAAGTCACACTAAATATAACTGTACTAAGAACATTGTCTCTATTTTGTGAACCAACACATTCATACTGGAGAAGATAAAATCAGCCAGATTTGTGGCTCAGAGAGGAGAGAAAGGGATTAAAACCAGTTTTCAAATTTTCATGAGTTCATATGCCCAAAATCAGAGATGTGGTCATTGTCCACTGTGTTCACTGTCCACACAAGTGTCCACTGTGAAAAACTGCAAAGATTTAAAAAAGCTGCAGCTTCACTGAACTCTCCATCCTTCTTTAGCTCTCTTCTCTTCATTCTCTTTATGACTTTCTTCTCTCTTATGTCACACCTGCTTCAATAATCATAATGACCATTTTTTCATTCATCTGCCAGAGTAGTTCATTTGGGTTTGGATGACACTTTTCCTTTTCTTTTTCCATTACGACATTGGAAAAGTAGTATGGAACTGAAAATAAATATGAGCAAGAAAAGGAGTTAGGAAAAAATTATGATCTGCAGTGGAGTCATCATGTATATTATGACATTAAAGCAACCCCTGTGATGATAATGGAGATGATTCTAATATTGTATTAAGTTTTTTCTTTTCACTTTTAGATGGCTAAAAAAATTTACTTTTTTTTCTTTTAGCTGAGAGAAGGGGGTATTACTAGCAAGGAATAAGTAGGTCATCATAGCACAGAAACTTGAAGTTACTTGTTGAAATTTAAACAGAAAGTGTGAAAAGTAGGTCAAGAAGATCATTGCACTCTGTGTGTTTTGAGTAACACCTAAGTCTCTTAATGATATGAACATATCAGAAGTTGTGACTGTGTATGCATATTACAAGGGCAGAATTTGTCCCATTGTGTTGTCTGGAGAAAAGTATGAAACCCTACAATGTGCTTTAATTTGTTCTCCTGTGTGCAATCTCATTGTGTATGCAGAAACAGACACTGCAGTGATTAGATTTAATAGGATTAGGACTCCCTGATGCCTTGCTTGTACAGTCATTGTTCAAATTCTTATAGAAGGAGCATTTTAATTTCATTTCATTGTAAAACCCAAACTTCATTACATCTTCAACTCAATTATAATTTAATTCATTACATGTTACTTATTTTCTCTTCTAATTACACTTCTATTTCACCTTTGTAACAGATGATCTCTTACCATACAGTATTCTCTGTAACAGACTTGGTATTCTTTGTGGGTTACTGCTTTTCTGGTTGCAATTCTTTTGTTAGTCCTAGTCCCAACATGACCCATGTTCCTTGTAACAGAAATGCATCTGTGAATACAGGTAGTTTCTTTTCTTTAACCCATTCCCTGCAGTGCAAGATTCAATCTCCCCTTTTGTTCAAACAGTAGAGAGAATAAACAGATTAAAAGTAACAACTGTCAGAAAGCAAAACCCATTTTCCTCTAGGCATCCCTGCTGCTCAGTTTTTGTCCATCTCATTTCTATTCTATACACAAGGTGATGATTAACTATTCCAATGGCCAAATAGAGGTTGCCGGACCATTTGTTAATGGCATGAGCAGGCACATCTTTCTGGCACATGCAGTCAGATTGTTGCAATCTGTAAATTTTTGTTAACTAAGGCTGGGCAAAAGAGTATCACCATGCTGGAGCCATTCTAGCTGCTGTTGTTGTTACTGGTATTGCTCAGAAAGAAAGTCTTCATTTCTTACTGCTGCTCTATCTTATTTTTAATGGGAACTGTGAGATCACTTGTTAGTATACATGCATCTTTTGTCACGTACAGCCCAGATAAGTATTTTTCAATATCTTGATCCCCTTCTTCCTGCTAATAATTGTCCACATAGCTTTTATATATGTGGTTTATAATCAATGCAAGACAGAAACTGGTTTTTCCATTCTAAAAAGAATACACTCAGTTTAGCTTGCTAATAAGGAATCAAAGCTGGAGTGTTTTTAGTCACAATCCAGCCTCTTTAGAATGGATTGTGAGAAAGACCTAAATGAAGCTACATTCACATGACAATAATTTTTTTTTAAATCTACTCTGTATATGGGCCTGAAAGTCAAATACACTGTGCTCTTAAGTAAATATAGCTACAGTGGTCTCTTATTCTTAAATATGCCTTAGGAAATAATAAATAAATAAATAGATATCTTCTTTTACATCTTCTCAATGCTAAAACAATGGCTGAAAATTTTAATTTGTTAACATGCTAATTTGGGTTGGGTGTAACTCCAGTGTATCAGCTAAAGTTCTAGAGATAAAAACTTTATTTCAGAAAAATGAAAGCCATTATTTTCTCCCCTAAAGATCAAGACAGATATGAACAGTTAGGGGTCACACTTGTCACTGCATTTTCATCTTACCCTACATTAATGATAAGTTGATAATGATAGGTAAAAGGTAACAAAACACTGCCACTCTGCCTGGCTTGTAACACCTGATCTTTCACATGGTGAAGGTAATATAATTTCACCATGTCATTTAAACACTCTTCTTACAGAGTCAGTTAGGCAATTATTAAAATCCTCAAAGTAATTGTAAGAATGAGAAACATATATTGCAAATTGCCAAGGTACTCTGTGGCTACTTCTATGTGAATGAGTTTATGGAATATATTGATTATAGTAATATTTTACTAATAAAATACTGTTCCAGTTGGAGATAGATATTTGGAGAATTGGGATATATGGACCGTAAATGATCAGCTACAGTGTGGAAAAGCATTTCTCCTGCTCCTTAAGACTCACAGGTGATGAGATAAAGAGCAATGTGGTCGATTTTGAAATTAATTAGTATAAATAATTCTTTTTGTAATACTAGTTTAATGATTCATTACGTATGCTACGGTAACGTTCAGCTATGCAAAAACAAGAGCTTCTGTATCGGTATAATTATCAGTATAATGATAAAAATACCTCTAATTGAAGGAAATGAGAAGTGTTTACAAATGCAATACTAGATGCTTCCATGAAGGTAGAGGAAATAGCAAAATATATCTTGGACAGCAACTTCATAGGCAGCAGCAGATATTGGTCATTGAATGAGCAGAAAAATCACCAAATACTGACTGAAATTCCTTCATGTACTTTCTAATCATACTATAAAACTCATAACATAGTTTGGAGAGCATCCTAGTCTTAATTTCTCACATACTTGAAACTATCTCTAATCACTTTAGTTACAGCTTTCTAAAGGACTAGAATCATATGAAGTATGCTTATCACCTGTTACGTATCTCAGATCAAGTATTGCTGTTCCATTTCCTACTCAGAATTATGTATATTAAAAATCTTACAAAATTATTTTAGGAATTATATAGGCCTAATTTTTATAAACTGTACCTTGGTTCTTCGAAGATTACTATTCTCTTTTTTTAAAAAAAAAAGTGTTTGAGAATATATTATAATGATAGAGTGATAAGTAGATATGAGTTATTTGTGATTTCCTGTAGGTGAATATTCTGATTACAACTTTGAGTGATCAGCTGCTATGTCATTAGATGCCCTTGATGGATTGTACTTGTTCCTTCATATTTTAAAATTATGTTTAGTTCATGGAGTTAAACTTAGCACTTGTGCTAAGCAGGAGTTTGATAAGTGTTTTTCTCTCTTGGGTTTCTTCTGTCTGAATCCAGAGGATGCAATAAAGAGTATTTTGACTTATGTCTGCTCCTTTGAACTTTGGAGAGAACCTAATCTGGGAATGACTAAACCTCTGTTTTGCTCCTAGAACTACCACCAGTGACAAGCTAGGTAATCTTTTGACTGGTCACTGTTTCAGTGATTAGCTTTTGGTCTAATATTATATAATTAATGGCAAATGACATTATTAAAAAAATAAATACATAAATAGTTACCAGGTTACAAATTATTTAAACTTCAGTAATATGAAAGGACTGTGGAGGGGAAGATTCAGTGGGCCCATAGTAACATAGGAAATTAATACAAAGAAAACTGACTTTTAGTTGTAGAGGTTACTTGGAAAGCCATTTGCACCATTCAGCCAGTGAATTGTTAGTTCTTTGCTTTCTTAATTCACCTCACCTTCTCTTTGACATCTTCACTGTTCGATCGCAGCATTTGAGTCAACCAAAAAATATGGATCAGACATACATGTTTCTCTATTTTTTTTGGTTGAATACTGTAAGAGTTAGTCTAGAGGGAACAATATTGTCTCAACATTGCCAACAGAGACCTGGAGAAGGAATGTGGTCCTCATGGACACCAAGACACAAAGACCCTGGGAAAGAGAACTGCACGGTACGAGGAGTACGATGCCGTTCCCTGCAACCTGGGGCTCACCCTGGGAAGGAGAACTGAACGGTACGAGGAGTACTATGCCATTCCCTGCCACCTGGGATTGAATAAGGCTGCATAACAGCTGTCCAGAAGATGGATCACAACTGTGCTCATAACAACGAACCAGAAAACAATACGAGAACATGCCTCCTGGTCTGAAGCTACCCACTTCTGGGGCAAGCTAACCTGGCTCGAGAGGGCGGAGACTGGCAGAAGTCCATGGACCAGAGGAGGAGCAAGGTGTGTTGCTTGGCATAAAAAGATGCCTTCTTAGCAACTGAACTCTGGAGATCTTCCCCACCAGGGATCACGACAATCGGAAGGACCGGCGGGACGCTGCCTGGACCTGGGACCACAGGGATGCCTTGGACCCGTGGTGGTAGCTACAATCCTCTTTCCTTTTCTTTTTACTTTTCCTTTTATTCACTTTCTGTCTTTCTATGGCACGCCGCTTTACGGGCAAACAATAAAATTGTGCTGTTTGATTGAAGCATAACCCCTTGGCGTGGTCGCCTTGATTTTTGCACTTCGAGATCATAGTTAACAAACCACCATGAGTCCACTGAGTGGACCGTGACAAATACTCAGTTAGATTAATAGAACAGTTTATTTGAAAACAAGAGATGCTAAATCTATTTATATAGCCTCTCCTTCCTTACAGAATCAGCAAAGGACATTGTGCTGTAATTTTTTGTGAAATCTGTAACTTCCACATGAGTAATTGCATACTTAAAATAAAAATTATGTAATCTTAATTTAAAGACCTAGAGTAACTGAAAATTCATCATTCCTAGAGAGGTTATTTTAATTATTCATTATCCTCATTGTTAAAAATATTGCACCTTATTTCTGTTATGAATTAATTTAACTTCAGTGTCCGTTAAGACTTTCCTTCTGATGAAATACAGACCTGTTTACTATCATGAAGTTCTTCTCCACACAGGAATAAGATCACTAGATTAGTTTTCTTTTGATGATTTGGCTAAACTTCTGTACTGTTACTGAAAAACTAGTTTTAACACCTTAGGTCATTTTTATTGTTTTCCTTAAGCATTTGAAGCTTGTGAGTATCCTTTTTGCAATTTGATGATGGCATGTAGACCCCAAATCAAACACAAATGTAGCTGCCTATCCATAGCTAATATTGCCTTGATATTTCCACAGTGATATATTCTAGGATTGTCTTTAATCTTTTATTCAGTGTCAAAAAGAGGAGTGTCACTTATTTTTAGTTAGAATGAGAGCACATTATAAAATTATTGAACAAGCTAGGAGCTTCCAGATCCTCAAAGCTCAGTTGCTGCCTCAGTGATACACAACCACTTTTTCATAGGGATCCCCAGCAATTTTTCAAGGTAGCTGCAAAATGGATCTTAGTGTTAAGTTATTTTAATGTCATGACTGTTCAGCACTTAGGACCTACCTCACCTCTACATCTTAATGGAAGACATAAACTAGACATATGTTTACTCTTCTTTCCTGCCAAACCTATTTGGTGGTTTTAAGGAACAACTGGTGGAGTTCAGCCAGATAAAGAGGTATTAACTTCTCCGCTGTGAAGTATCTTTTACCCAAGTTCAGCAGTAAAAGTTACCAAGTAGAGTTCCACCTTTGCCAGTTTAAAATGAAACCTATTTCTCCTATCACTTAAGTTGCCCTTTCAGCCCTTTCTTCTAGAACTGATCAAAAATGTCTATTAAGAATAAAATATGGTATAAGGAGCCTTAAATACAGCTATCTTTATACAAAGTTATAAAATTTAAGAATATTTAAATTTCTTTTTCTGAACAAAGGCATATCAAACCTACTACGAGAAAGAGAAAGGTTCTTCTCTATCTCCAGACTCTCTGTTTCTGTGACAATTATTTATTCCACATAAAGAGGAACAGCTTCAACAGACATGTTTGAAACAAAGCCGCTTCTAATGTTTGTATTTTCCCAGCACACTGCCTCCCTTCCCTCCAGCACCATATAGTATTCTGTAGATGGTGTTATTCTTGGAAGACTTCCTTTCAGTGGAGGACAGGACTGAACTTGAGCCTGCCATGTGATACAGTGATTGCTTTAGTAATGGTGCTTCTTTTTCTATTTGTATTTCATAGATGAATAAATATGTCTTTAAATCCCAAAGAGAAAATGGGAACAAGGGCCCAAAGAAGTTCTGGAATTTCTATCCTTGGGCAAATTCAAAATTCAGCTGGAAAAGGTCCTAAGCAACCTCATCTAATCTCAAATTTGGCTATATCTTCAAAATTAGGTCTGCTTTGAAGAAGAAGGAGAAGCAGATGGTCTCCAAAAGTCCATTCAAACCTGAATAATCTTACAGTTCTACAACTGTCTTCAGTTTACAGAACATGTCTAAAATTTGGGGAAGACTTACTTACAATCTATCTGTGTCCTCACATTTTTATATTGCTTGGGATGCCTATAGACATACTCAGAATTTAGTGCTAGCATGAAACTCTTCATGAACATTGCCACTAAATGTCTAGAAAATCAAAGAATCTCGATTAGGTCATTAAATAACTGCTTGAACCCTAAGAGGTAGGAGCTAAACCACTTCGCACTAACATAGACTTTTCTTGTGGATCTATTTGTTTACTTACTAAAATTGGAAAGTCTTTTCCAGCTGTACAGCTTTTGGACTAAGCTCCCATCCCTACAATTGGAGCTTATGTTTTCATATTCTAAGGGTATGACATTATTTTTGTTTGCTATTGAAGTATATTTTGTTCTTCTGCTATGGTTGCATTCTCCTTTCTTTTTACTTTGTATAGATTTTCTTTCTACTTCGTATAGTTTCAAAAACAAAAGGGAAAATAAAAAAATATTCTGCCTAATATGAGGAAATATAAACATGTGAGTCCTTTTCAAAACTTTGAAAAAATAGAAACACCATATTTTTTATGCACTGTCATGATCGTACAGATTTGGGCTATACAGTTGTTTTGATAGAAGGAATACAATCACTTTTACCACTTGCCAGTTGAACAATGTCATTAAACAAGATCAGTGATTCTCCCAGGAAATGCAGCACATTTGTGAAATGTAATTACCTCAGATGAATCTGTCATTTCACACACTTAAGCGCAGCATAATTCTTGCCAAGTGTGTGATTCTGTTTCAATTTACATTACCCTAAGAAAAGGAAGCAAGTGTTAAAACCTACTATTATTTACTCAGAATTGACTTTTAGTCAGCTTTGTTGAGGCTTTTTTTGTTAAAACTGGATAAATTTCAAAGATTTATGCAGAATTTTAACTGTACAATATTCAAGATTCCCTTCCCACTTCTGCGACAACTGACACCTTCTTGTTTAAATAGAAGCGAATTTTCATATGTGTTTTGAAGAGCTGGCAAATCCACACTGAAGCCTTAATTCATATTGCCAAACACCCTAGTGTATCAATTTGGTGTCTTTTGTTAAATGCTGCATCAAATTGAATACCAGTTTGGAATTTTCCATAATGCCAGACCCTTAGTTTGTGTGAAATACAATCTGAAAACCATCAGCCCATACTGGTTTAGGCCAGTGAAAGGACTCACCTATCAAAGACAGCAAACCAAGGAAAGTCCATTGCAGGAGGACAATTTACCTAAACATCCCAACTTTTCACCCCTTTTCATAAAATGCAGTATTTACAGCTATGAAGAATTAGTTTGAAACCCTGCTGTGATATTTTGCACAGATTATCTGTGGCTTCTGGTACTGAGGTGGGTCCAAAAAATTTGGATGTACATAACATCGGGTGCAGGAATCAAGAAGATTGACTTGCATTTTATTTATAAACCATTGGTGAGACTGCATAGTTTGAATAAACTCCTCCTTGTACAGACAGAGTTTTCAAGGAACTTTTAGTTTGGGCCAAGGCAATGTACAGTCACTTTTCGTTGTCGAATCAGCTCCACAGAGGTATATCTGAAATTGGTTTACATGTTCTCAAATCATATTGCAGCTGTCAGAACTACATATGTTCTCAGTCCCTGTATTATTAGATATTGCATAACCATTGCTGCTTTGCCACCCTTCGCTTTTTTCTAAAAAGTCTGCAATCAGGTGCTTTAAAGTATTAGATTTCCTAGACCGCATGTACTGAACTTCTTTGACGTGACAATCTGGGGGCAGAAAAAAGCCTCAGCAGGCAGTCTGAAAGGGTCCCCGTACTCCCGCAGTACAATTCATTAGAGAAAGCAAAGGCTTGTAGTTTTCTGAATTCATAATAGTACACTGCTTTCTTTTAAAATTGTATCTTTAGAGATATTTTTTAATTTTCCTTTAAGAATAACTCTTTGGAGTTAAAAAGGACTTCTTGCTTTTTATTTTTTGACCATAATATAATTTTTTTCATATTTGCTTTGCGTTCAGGTAGCCCACTGTCAGGATAATTTCTATGTATTCATTTCATTCACATAGAGATAACTGGGCAAGACGCAAGAATGTAAAATATACCACCATTGTGCTGCTAAGCTATTTCATTAGTAATCCTGCTATCAGAAGATTACAATTCAGGTACAAAAAATATCACTTCAGGCTGGATGTTGGTATGGATATGGTTTGATTCTAAGCATATTATATATAAATCTTCTAGTTTTCCTCCCATCAGACTGCTGTATCTTTAGGCTTTCTACAGCAACAACACAGTATTGTATCAGACTGCCTCAAACACTTCCAGATTAAATAAGAATTGTACCCTTGCAGTCCATCATATTGATTGTTTATGTTAAATCATTGATGAAATCTCTACCTTTATAAGAACAAATACTTTGCAAAATGTTTCAGTTTAGTCTGGACTGAAGAAAAACCTTTCCCATATTTCTCACTCTTTTTCTTTCTCCTAGGACTGAGTGGCTTTAGACTCTCTGTTACCAGCCCAACTTTCTTTGGCATGTACCTCTATGCCATGCCAGCGTGCAGCTACTGACATAATCTTAGTATGTAATTTTCACCAGGTCACAGAGGGAGCATCAGACAGTTTTTGGACAGTACTGACCAAGATTCAAACCAAAATCACGACAGGATTCAGAAATCAGAGATGGTCCTATTCCACACTCATTCATGAATCTGCTGCTTTGAAAAATGGCGTGAAAACCTCAAAAAGGGCCTGAAGAAGAGAAGCCCAAGGGAGGGATCTAGCAGCTGCTTTTGGTTACCTAAGACACTTCTCAGAGGTACACAGTCAGGACAAGAAGCTACTGACACAGGCTGCAGCAAGTGAAGCTCAGTGCAGAAGGGCTGCTGACTATCCATCCTTGGACATGTTCAAAACACAGCTAAGTGAGTTCCTGGGTAACCTAATGCAACCTCACAGCTGGCCCTCCTTCGGTGTAGAGGCTAGACCAGGCAACATTCACTGCTTCCTTCCAGTATAAAGTATTTCATATTTCTGTTCCATGATGCTGAAGTTCATCGAGTTTTCAAAAGTTTCTATTAACTTTTAAAACAAATACACTACTTGAATGTTAAAGCAACTTCTCATAGTCCCCATAAACTTTCAAATACAAGACCCTGTAATGTTTTGCCAGTAAAAACACAGCTGTGGTATACCGGTACATTATCTGCCAGTATTTGATTCCTCTTATTTCTGGTAGTTAACATGGTAACCTCAATTGAATAGAATTGTTTCTATTGTAAAAAAGATCGAGGCTCTCACAGAAATAATTTCCATAAAGAAAAAAAATCACAAAAGCATAAACCATAATGTAACATAATAGTTAACATAAACCATAATGTAAACCATGTATCAGGAAATCATATCTGAGCAATCAAATAATTACTTTTTGTTGTTGTTGTTGTTGTCTCATTTTTTCAAGATTTCTATTCTGTAACTAGCAGAAATATCTATAATCCAATTATACAAGAAAGCTTATATTGGACTTCTGTTTCATTTTTAAGAAGGCAGCAAGAACTTTCTGTCATTTTCAAAACATGTATCAATGTACAAAAGAGCTAAGAAATTTATCAGAACTGGTGATTTTATATAAAATATTTTTTATTTGATCAGTCTCTTTTTCTGATGAAAAAGAATTCCAAAATGTTAAATAGTTGCCAACCAGCTCCACTAAGAACCCTATAAAAACTGAGCTGTTGCTGCTTAAGGAATAAAGGCAGATGTATTAAAGCCTGCTGCAGCAGAAATCCCAGTTCAGCCTTTTATACATATCTAGACTACATGAAAGTCACCTCTCTGTCCCCTCCACTTTCCCTGATCTCCTTTGTCCTTCAACATGCAGTCACTCACAACCTAGAAGAATGAAACGCCATAAAAGTAAGCTGCAATTTCTGCAATCTTTTTAATTTTATTTCTACTGATGGTCTTTAAGAGCTGAAATCCTAAGGACAGGAATATTGTTGTTTATTTCTAATGGAATTAAGTTTGCATATTTTCCCTCAGAATTACAGACATAGAAATGTCATTTCTAATTATGTGTTGTGAGGAGATGAAATAGAATAGATGAAGACATAGAAAGATAATAAATAATAAGTAGATAAGAGTGAATAATTCACATTTCATCAATGTGCCTCTTTATGAGGGGTAGTCTTCTTATCAGGTCCATATTTGGTTTTAAGCCTGGCAATATCTGACTTCTATTACTGCAAATTATTGTTGGGAATATTGAATTGTGGTACTAAGATGCTAGACAAAGGATTTAAACTTCAAGATTTGCTTTCATCTCAAAGCTGCTTGCACAATTGTTTTGTCCTCATTTTGCCTCAGTATTCTGTTTGTCATACATATGAACGCTTGCAGTACTATATTTGCCAGCAGCCCTAGGCAGGATCAGCTCTGCCTTGTGCCACAAAGGCAGCACAGGGAAGCATGGCTGCT
Organism: Falco biarmicus; assembly: GCF_023638135.1. Lineage (NCBI taxonomy): Eukaryota > Metazoa > Chordata > Aves > Falconiformes > Falconidae > Falco > Falco biarmicus. The sequence goes on from NC_079311.1 coordinate 69,054,425, forward strand.
CATGGAAAGCTCCTTAAAAAGGAATTAATGGAGTCATGGCCTGATTCTTCAAGAACCAGTCACTTTTCTCTATGGCAGTTACCTGTATGCATAAATGCTTGCAGAAACCAAGGAGCAACAACAAAGTAATAAAACTGGGCAATATATAGAAACAGATAAAAAACCCCAGCAGAATGGTTTTGCCAAGCACCTTACAGCTAGATGTGTAACCAAACCAAAGGTTCTGAAGTTTGCAACAGAAAAAGGAAGATAGGATCTCTTCCAAAATGGGATGCATTTAGTTTTACACGGCTAAAAGAGGTGACCAGACCTAGTATTTTAATAGTGTATGTTGTAGTTATGTTTAGTGTATGTTGTAGTCCTGGCTGAATCAAGAAAAAACACAGCTACAGAGAGAGAATGAAGTAGATTTGTATATGCCATGGTTTGCTGCACTCTCCAGTGGTAATAGAGCTGTTCCAAGGCTACTGGAACAGTGGAAAGTACTCTGGACCTCTTTAAGGTACAAGTTGCTCAAATATCTGATATGCATATAATATGTGAAATGCTTTGGGATATATGAGGTGAACTGAGCTGTGTAAATGAAGTCAAGTTTCAGACATATTTTATTGTTCTCTTGTAAGCAGATCATATTCCAGATCCATGAACATAAACACAGGAGGGATAAAAACATACCTTTAAATGTTAAAGACATTTTTTCTTTTATTATTTAAGCCAAATATAAATTCATTACAAGCTTTAAGACTTAGAAGTAATTTAAAATGGGTAGTAGTCTTTAGAAGAAATGGTTATTTGGTTTTGGTTTTATCTTAGTCTGCACTGTAAAGTTATTGGAATTTGTCAGAAGGTGGGAGAAGCAGAAAAGACAGGCTATTTCAACGCAGTTCAGTTTTCTTCCTCTGCTGTTAAATTGTGAAGATAAATTTAACATGCACACACAAAAACTGAGAGGTTTTATCTGAACCCCTGCTATTCTGAGATCTAGCAACTTAAAAGAACATGTCAGTGGAACTAATGGAAAAATATTTGGCAAAATAAACTCCAGTCAGTGAAAATTAGGAAATAATAGAAATGCCTTAGTGAACTTCACATTAAACAGTATAAAAATCATCACACAAAAATGGAAATCACCAATTCCATACAAGTGTTGAGAGCCTTTGGATTTCATGTAAGTCTGGTAAACAAAATATGAACAGAATATGGTTTTAATTAGATTAATTTCTATGTGAATCTTGATACACGTGTTGGAAGGCTGCAAAAATCATCAGAAAACAGAAGCCAACATGACCCTGAGAAAACCTGAGAAAGTGAGAAAGAGATAACTTGCTTGACAGGCAGGATTTTAGGGATAAATGTATTTAGAGAGAGACCTAGTACAATGTTCAGACAGCTTTCTCCTGCTGAGTGAGGAAGGGAAGGGCAGGGCAGGGCAGGGCAGGGCAGGGAAGGCAAGGCAAGGCAAGGCAAGGCAAGGCAAGGCAAAAGGGGATCAGAAGGTTGGAACACCTCTCCTGTGAAGACAGGCCTAGAGAGCTGGGGTTGTTCAGCCTGGAGAACCGAAGGCTCCAGGGAGACCTTATAGCAGCCTTCCACCACCTAAAAGGGGGCTTATAAGAAAGATAGGGACAGAATTTTTAGTGGGCATGTGGTGACAGGACAAGGAGTAACAGTTTTACAGTAACTAAAGAGTGTAGATTTACATTAGATATTAGGAAGAAGTTCTTTACTGTGGGGGTGGTGAGACACTGGCACAGGTTGCCCAGAGCAGCTGTGGATGCCCCATCCCCGTGTCCAAGGCCAGGCTGGATGGGGCTTTGAGCAGCCTGGTCTAGTGGAAGCTGTCCCTGCCCGTGGCAGGGGGTTGGAACTAAATGATCTTTAAGGTCCCCTCCAACCCAAACTATTCTACGATTCTATTAAAAAAGAAAATAGTAAACTGAAAAAAATATTACTTTAACTAAATACATTAAGCGAACCTTTGAGTCCCTTATGATAGAAACTCACACCTTCTACACAGCTCCAGAAGAGAGAAGCTTTGTGACAGAATTACATCATTCAAAAGCTGAATCTACAGAGCAGAACTCAATGATAAATGTGTCTGAAGGTAGAACTGCAGACCTAAGCTATGACCCAGGATTCAATTTTAGCTTGAAAATAATTTTCTTCCAGGGTTTTAAGATAATTTAGATAAGTTTACACATCATTAGTTACCATTCTTACCAAGAAGGGGGAATGTAACAGGGTAAGTACATTATAAAGGTTTCCACTCAAATATACCTCCTGAATTTCTCAGAAGATGCTTCAAAAGCCATGGAAATATCCAAGGCATCAAAATCTACTAATTACAATAAAGTCTTTCAAGCCAGGACATCTGCTTTATCTGCTGTTTATTACTAGCCCAACATGTAACTCCTGATTATTTACACATTTCTGTCTGAAAATCAGTCCCAGAAGTATTCACTACCTGTTTGCCTCACTATTTTGTCATTAGAGTTGAGGTATCCATTCTGAAGTACCACAGATATTTTAAAGAGATCTAAGTTCCTAATTCTTACTAATATCAGTGGGCATGGAGGACCTAAATATCTTTTAAAATCTGATCACTAGTACTAGCTCTATTTTCTGACAAATTATCTCTGACCTTTCTGATGAAATAAAAGAAAAAAATAAAATAGTTAAAGAAAGCAGAAATTTCTCTTGAAATTTTCTCTTAGCCTTAGCTGGAAACTATTTTTCAGTTGCAAACCAGTTTCCTTTGACCTTTGCTCTACAAATAATTTTGCCTAAAAGCTCTGCTAGATAGGCAGCAGAAAATGATACATGTACTTTCAGGACAATTACGAAGTCTGAAAAATCCTGAATGGAGTACTGCAGTCTCCTTTGACAAATCACCCACAAAGCACACCAAAAGATCTTTACAATCTTTCTGCTTTCTTACAGAGTTTCTTATATGAAAACACTGTTTTTCCTGTTAAAATGGCCCTCATTTTCATATAACTGTCAACAGGTTTATGTGTCAGCTGAGAAAAGTTTGCTGAATTTCAGGGTGACTGCAAAAATTTTCCTCTTTTTTATCATTCCAAAATAAATGTAAGTCTCAATTTTATTAAGAAAATAATGTTCTCTTTGTTTCTTTCTTCTGGTAAAATGACCACAACATTTCATTGACAATACTGCACTGGAATATATTTTATCTGCTGAAGGAAGTAAGAAGCCTAAAAAAATTATTTTTCTTTGACAGAAGCAAAACACACTTATGAGGAAATTAATTCTGTCATTGGAATAAAGTAGACTTTTAAAAAAACCCTTCTGTCTACCAGAAAGAGACTTGCCTACAAAAAAAGCATTTTGCCCTCAGAATTCATTTGCTCAACCTCCTTACCACTTCATCTGGCAGATTTTCTCTGATGATTTAAGTTTCACCCTATATACCCTTCAGAGTCACTAAAAAGGTAGACTTTGACTGTTATTTACATGAAAGAGTAAAAGAATAAGGCTTCCTGGACACGTTAAATTTGGCAAGTGAGATTTCTTTGGTCATTCTCTTTTAGTTAAAGGAGTTCAAACACCATTCTATATCATACGAGGACACCGTTTCTAAGAAATCTTCAAAACTGATACTGATATGTTGTTATCCAGCTACACAATAATTTACTGCACTGTATATTTCTCTGTATGCATATGCAATTGAGTATAACAAAAGAAAATTAAATGTCAATATATTGCAGGTAAATTGAACTTTCCTTGTTATGATATTTTGGGCAATATAATAACAGAAAGGAACAGGAATAAATTCATCTGTATTCCCATCTTCTTCTGTTCTATTAATCCTCCATAAATTGTTACTGTTTCTCATGAATAGCAAGACAAAGAGATTTTTCAAGCCAGCTTCTGTACTACTAACTGGCTTATTACTCAGACTTGAATTCAGTCCTTCATGTGAACCTTACCTCTAGAAAATCAAGCCACCTGTGTCCAAAATGAGACATCTGATGGAATAACAGGAATTTAGTGATTGTGAATATTCCTGTAATTTTTTTCTTCATTGAAAACTCTTCCTTAGTTTTAATTTTTCCATTTATATAGTGTTGCATTTCAGTTTCCTCTGACATGTGCTTAGTTAACAACAGTAATGTAGAACTGATGAAAACTGAAAAGAAGCAACTCTAAGAATTGCAGAAAGCTGATGTTTGCTCAATTTGACCAGCCAAGCTGGAAAGTACAGATGGTTCTGAGGCTGACACTATCCATCCGCAAGCATGCCCTAAGATCTTTCATTTGTATTAGAGTATCATTTACATAAGGGTACCATTTCATTTTACCTATAAAACAGGAAAAAAATCAAATATCCCTTTACCTGATGCCAGAGTTTTTTCTGACTTCCCCTTATGCTGTACAACTCACTGAACCACTATGAATTCTGTTAGGTTTTTTCCCTCATATTGCCTTCCACCAAAGTTTGTATTTGAGCTTTAGTAGTTCCATGGTTCCATGAGTTTCAGGTTTCTAAATGTATTTCTAAATGTATTCAGGTTTCTAAATCGTCTAAAAAATCCCTGTGAATACAGCTAATTCAAATAAGCTTTCCATTGCAGTTCCATCACAACTAGGAATAAAAACAAGGTGTCACTGCGTACACGATCATTGCTACTAAAAAAATGCAACTTTGGTTCCTTTATTTAAATAGACCTCCCTACTCTACATTGACTATATGACAGCTAGGAAGAAAGATGTGTTATACTGATCTTTATTAGACATGTAATATGAATTTTCCTGGAATACATATTCAGGAAAATGTATAAGAAAAATCCAGGCATGTTATGGGATTTTTGTATACAGAGTACATGTAATCCTAGCCAGTTTCCTGTAAAATTATTTGTTAATCTGATAAGGTCACTTAAGAGCATTATCAAGTGCCAAAGGTCTGATATAGTACAGTAAATCAGGTTACATTTCACAGGCTTATTAAAACAAAGGCACTACAGAGGCAATCACATTCACTAAAAGTTTACAGCCAAATACAAATGCCATTCAATATAATATACCAGATGAAAAAAAAAAAAAAAAAAGTCACTATCTTAAAGGAAAAAATACATTCTACAACTCTCTGATACAACACACAAAGATACACTCTAAAACTCTTACCTCTAACAGAACATACTATTGTATCTAAAGTAACTAAGGCAAGGAACCTCCATTCCCAAATGTCCATTGCAAACCATCAAGCAAGGAGTTCAGTAAACACAGAAGCATTTTCAGGACTCATGTAAGAATGAGTCTATTGCTGTAAGCAGAAATATAGGAGTGAAATACTTGTATTACCACCAAATCCATAATGAAAAAGTGGAGTTCTAGATCAATATTTTTTATAACACCAAAGAGATTACTATTAAACAGACCTAATCCATGCCAAGCTCTTCCACACGACTAATTCTCTCCCAAATGAATAGAATTCCTGAGATTAAATACTAATTAGACCACTAAGATAAGCTTCACAGAGATAATTTCTTTAATGAGTGCTGTTCCTGAAGGTTTGTCACTTTTTACAATGTGTAGAGAGTTCCCAGCTACCACTGACAGTGAAAGGTCTAAAAATTCTGACAGGTTTTCATGGAATTCATCAGTATAATCTGAGTTTTATTTTAACAATAGGAATTAGATTATCCAATATAACACAGCAATGTTGATGTCATCTGTAGTAAAGACATGAAAACACAAGAACAAAATTGTTTATAAAGGAAATGTACAAAATATACAATAGAACTAATGAAGAACAAAAGGGCTGGGATTCATCTCCCTTGACTCCTACCATACAAAATCCACACTAGCAGTTAATTCCAATAGTTCTGCATATCTATTTAAGAAGGGAATGAAGTGCTGCTGAAACTGCTTCCCTGAATTGACTGCAAGAACACCTAAACACCATGAACTTAGATCAAATGCCTGATTTTTAGCCAACAGTCAGGTGAGATAATTTTTGTCCTAAGTTTCTAGAGAAAGTTTACCAGCCTGGTCTCCTGAAACTTAGAATACATAAAAAACCAGGGAATTTACATACAGAATCTTTTCAGGTGTATTTGAGAAATCTGTTGTTTCTCACTAGAACTATAGAAGAGCTTTTAGGAAAGCCAGATATTAATTACCATAAAAGTCTTTGTAGAATGGTCCATATATTTGGCAGTTGAACAGTCATTTCCCTCATGAATCTATATTTAAATCAACACGTTTAGTTCTATCACAGCTTCAGAACTGATGTCTCTAGGCCAAGGTAGAATTTTCTCTTGTAATTTGTTCAGTGAAATGAACGATTTCTGTACTATAGTGTCCTGAAAAAATAGAGACATTCATACAAACTCAAAAAATCATCTCCTTTGGTTAGATTGTCATTTGGTACTTGGCAGCAAAATCATAGAAGCAGGAATTAAATAAAAAAAATCCATGTATCTACTTCAGCTTAAATCTTGTTGATTAAAAGTAATGTTAATCTTGTATTTTGAACGGGTTGCATTGTTATGAAATATTGGTTCCAGCAGTCTTTGCGTAATATGGCTGGAGACTTAGTTATATAACAGCGAAATTAAAACTCCAGCTCTTTTCCATTCAAAGAAAAGACTAAAAATAAAAATTGATCAATATGAAGTGTTGTCATATGGAAAAAGGTTTGTTTTTTACTACCACCACCAAAAAGCTTGCAAATGAACAACATACTCAAGATTGTTTTACTTAAATAATTTGTTTCTCCTTTTCCAGAAGTTTGAAAGTCACTAAGAATGACAGGACCCATTTCAGCATCCCCTGTTCCTAAAACTCACCTTGTGACCCCAGCAACATTAGCCAGAGCTGTACTTGGAAAAGAGACTGAGAAGAGAACAGAGGTCATAAACAAAATTTGGAAATCCCATTAAACCTGTCTGATTAAATGAAATAGATTCAACAAATGTAATTTCATTATCCAAAGCATTTTATTTTAATACTTAAAAGAAATAGTTTCTACAAGAGCTTCAATATTTTTATTTTTCACTTTGAAGTGGAATGAAATAAATGGCAGACTAACAACACATCAATTCTTGATCAACACATTTTAGAAGTGTTTCTGCAATGTCCCTTCATCCATAGAAAAATAGTAGCAAGGTTACAGTTCATGTTGTTTACAGACACTTCTGAATATCAAGAACTTCGTAAGATATGTTGTCAGTAAGAAACATTCCATATAAAGAATGCAAAACTATTGAAAATTATATGATAAATTCATAAGATAATAAATTTATCAAAATCATAAAGTGTTTTAAAATCAGACATCTTTGTCGCCTACCTTGACCTCAGCAAGGCTTTTGACACTGTCTCCCACAACATCCTCATAGGTAAGCTCAGGCAGTGTGGGTTGGGTGAGTGGACGGTGACAGGGCATGAGAACTGGCTGAAAGGCAGAGCTCAGAGGCCTGTGATCAGCAGCACAGTCCAGCTGGAGGCTCACAGTGTTCCCCAGGGGTCAGCGCTGGGTCCAGTCCTGTTCAACTCATTCATGAATCACCTGGGTGAAGGACTGAGCACACCCTCAGCAAGTTTGCTGATGATGCAGAACTGGGAGGAGTGACTGACACACCTGAAGGCTGCTCTGCGGTTCAGTGAGACCTGGGCAGGCTGGAGAGTTGGATGGAGAGGAACCTCATGACGTTCAACAGGGGCAAGTGTAGGGTCCTGCCCCTGGGGAGGAATAACCCCACGCACCAGCACAGGCTGAGGCTGACCTGCTGGAAGGCAGCTCTGCGGAGAAGGACCTGGGAGTCATGGTGGACAGCAAGTTGCCCTTGAGCCAGCAGTGTGCCCTGGTGGCCAAGAAGACCAGTGGGATTCTGGAGTGCATCAGGAAGAATGTGGCCAGCTGATCAAGGGAGGTTATTGTCCCACTCTACTCTGACCTGGTGGAACCACATCTGGAGTACTCTGTCCAGTTCTGGGGTTCCCAGTTTGATAGAGAGTGGGAACTACTGGAGAGGGTCCAGTAGAAGGCTGTGAAGATGATGAGGGGACTGGAGCATCTTTCTTATGAGGAAATGCTGAGAGAGCTGAGCCTGCTCAGCCTGGAGAAGAGAAGACTGAGAGGAGACCTTATCAATTCATACAAATATCTTGGGAGATATGGAGACAGTTCCCTTGAGAGATAGTTCTGAAGGTCCAAGAGATACGGGAAGGCTGGACACTCTTCAAGAAAGAAGTTTTAAATGCACAGGAGCAGGCCATCCCCGTGTGTTGAAAGATAAGCTGGCAAGGGAGAAGACCAGCTTGGATGAGTGGAGAGATTTGGCTGGAACTTGCAGGGGAAAAAGGAGAGTTTACCACCTTTGCAAGAAGGGGCAGGCAACTCTGGAGGACTATAAGGATGTCATGAGTTTATGCAGGAAAAAGATTAGGGAGGAGAAAGCCCAGCTAGAACTCAGGCTGGCTACTGCCATAAAAGATAACAAAAAACATTTTTACAAATACATTAGAAACAAAAGGAGGGCTAAGGATAATCTGCAGCCTTTATTGGATGTAGGGGCAAGCATTGCCACAAAGATAAGGAAAAGGCTGAGGTACTTTATGCTTTTTTGCCTGTTTTTGACAGCGTGACCAGCTTCCTTCTGGGTACTCAGCCCCCTGAGCTGGAAGACAGGGAAGAGGAGCAGAATTAAGTTCCCACAGTCCAGGAGGAAACAGTTAGTGACCCACTACTCCACTTAGACACAAACAAATCTATGGCGCCAAATGGGGTCCACCTGAAGGAACCAAGGGAGCTGGCAGAGGAGCTCGCCAAGACACTCTCCATCATTTATCAACAGTCCTGACAAACTGAAGAGGTGCCTGCAGACTGGAGGTTAGCCAGTGTGGTGCCCACCTACAAGAAGGGGAGGAAGAACGATCTGGGGAACTACAGGCCTGTCAGCCTGATCTCAGTGCTGGCGAAGGTTATGGAGCAGATCATCCTGAGCACCGTCATGTGGTACATGCAGGACAACAAGGTGATGAGGCCCAGATAGCATGGGTTTATGAAAGGCAGGTTCTGCTTCACAAACCTGATCTCCTATGATGAGATGACCTGCCTATGGATGAGGGAAAGGCTGTTGATATTGTCTACCTGGACTTCAGTAAAGCCTTTGACACCATCTCCCACAGAATTCTCCTGGAGAAACAGGCTGCTTATGGCTTGGATAGATGTACGCTATGCTGGGTATAAAGCTGGCTGGCTGGCTGAGCCCAGAGAGTGGTGGGGGATGGAGTTACATCCAGCTGGCGAGGGGTCACCAGTGGTGTTCCGCAGGGCTCCGTGCTGGGGCCAGTTCTGTTTAATAGCTTTACCGAGAACCTGTACGAGGGGATGGCGTGCCACCTCAGTGAGTTTGCCGAGGGGCACCGATTTGGGGGGGAGCGTTGATCTGTGGGAGGGTAGGAAAGCTCTGCAGAGGGATCTGAGCAGGCTGGAGCGATGGGCTGAGGCCAGTTGTATGAAGTTCAACAAGAGGAAGTGCCAGTTCCCGGTCACAACAACCACACGCAGCTCTCCAGGTTTGGAGAAGAGCAGCTGGAAAGCTGCCTGGTGGGAAAGGACCTGGAGGTGTTGGTTGACAGTCAGCTGGGTATGAGCCAGCAGTGTGCACCCAGGTGGCCAAGAAGGCCAGTAACATCCCAGATTGTATGGGAAAGAGTGTGGCCAGCATGACTAGGGCAGTGATTGTCCACCTGTACTTGGCACTGGTGAGGCCACAGCTCAGATATTGTGTTCAGTTTTGGGGCCCTCACTGCAAAAAGGATGTAGAGGTGGTGGAGCATGTCCAGAGAAGGGCAATGAGGCTGGTGAAGTATCTGGAGTACAAGTCTTATGAGCAGCAGCTGAAGGAATGTGGGTTGTTTAATCTGAAGAAAAGAAGGCTCTAGATGAGACCTTATTGCTGTCTACAACTACCTGAGAGGAGGTTGCAGACAGATGGGTATCGTTCTCTTCTCCCAAATAGCAAGCAATAGGGCAAGAGGAAATGTCCTCAAGTTGTGTCAGGGGAGTTTTATATTGGGTATTAGGAAAAATTTCTTCATGGAAAGGCCTGTCAAGCACTGGAACAAGCTACTCAGGGTAGTGGTAGCATCATCATCCCTGGAGGAATTTAAAAGATGTGTAAATGTGTCACTTATGGACATGGTTTAGTGATGAACTTGGCAGTGTTAGGTTAAAGGTTGTTCTTGATGATCTGAAATGTCTTTTCCAATCTAAATGATTCTATAGTTGTGGATTAAGGCTGAGGTAGCCAATATCTTTGCCTTAGACTTTAATGGCATGGTCTCTATGGCTAGTGGTAGAATTTGGAGAGGGGTGAGTTGCACCCATTGTAGAAGAGAACTGATGTTTCATTAAGTAGACTGGACATGTTTAAGTCCATAAGAGCAGACAGGATACATCCAAAGGTGTCAAGGAAGCTGGCAATTTCCTAAACCAGCAGGCTTAAAGTCTAGTGCCCAGCAATTCTTTTAACAAGCAGCAGCCTCGGGGATGATACCGGGGCTGATAAATACTATTTAACATCTCTGTTCCCTACAAATAAGATTTTGAACATTCATCAGAATTATTCCGTAATTTGAAGAGCTTTCTGAGTTAAATATCCTTTTAGAGGAATTTAAATAGCCGAGAAATTCTCTAGTTTATTGCGCAATTACATTCCACATTGTACACCAGAGCATAATTTGACCCACCCACAAAAATACATAAAACCTGATTTAATAAAGTTAGCTGTTCCATGGGTGTTGTGCCATCCTAAGTTAATGAGGAGGTATTTCAACTGCATAATTGAATAGATACGATCTCTTCCAGTCACAAACTCATAGCTCCCTTCCTGAAAGGGAATTAGTCATGTGTCAGGACTAATTTCAGCAAAAGCTGCAATCACTGCCCTCATGCCAGAGAGGGGAGACATCTAAACAAATTACCATGTTCCTGGGATCTAGAAGTTTTCAAAATTTTCAAGTAGAATAAAATAATGATGTATTTTTTTAATTAACATTTAATAACTGGGTTTTGCTGATTCATCTTTATGTGTAAATATGTTTAATTGATAACTAGATTATAAATTTTCCTTATTATTATTACTTGTTATACATTATTATTGATTATTTATTCTTATCTTCTTACAAAATAATCACTGAAGCAATGTATGCATTAAAGGCTTGGCTTAGGTTTTTTTTTCAAACTCATAAAAGAGTTACTGATTTTCTTCTGTTATTGTCAAGCACCTAAAATTTACTACTACGACTATCCTGACTGCTGTGTGTTAGTTTAAACCATGATCTTCTCAGCTTATTTTTCCTAGAAAAATAATTTTCTTACAGGTTACAATGAATTTAAATATAGTAAACTGATAGCCAAGTGCCAGGACTGTAAGACATTTACAATCCAATGCAGTACAGTTTAGTAATAATAGAATTATTTTTTAGTAAACCATTAGCTTAAGAGTAGTTAACAGAGTAAAACCAAAGGAACAAAAAGGTTAATACAGCTCTCTATGCCTTTATATTTACTTTAACTTCAACTATATTTATTCAATAAAGAAACCATTCTTTCACTTATGCCCCTCCACCTTTTCTTCTTTAGTCTAAACAATGTTGAATCTTTAAGTCTTTTCTGAAGGAAATATTTTCTGATGCTCAGGAGTTGTGTCTTACTTAAATGTTTTCAGGTGGTCCAAGTCTCCCTCAGAGTGAAGTAACTGACTCTAGACTAATATTTTGCCCATTTTTGCATAGGACAAGGTTGTATTGCTTGCCTCAAATGATTTTTCATTTTGTTTTCCAGGATGATGTTTTCCTTGTAAAATGTCAGTGCTGCCTCATGTTCAATTTACAATCCAGATCCCTCTAAACCTGTAGGCAGCTACACTGCCACTACAATGTCCTACAGCTGCATAGTTGTTTATCCCTGCCAAGGCCAGAAGTCAATGTTTGCTTATGTCAGATGCTAATTTACCTTTTCCAGACTATTTTTCCAATTTCTCCACATCATGCAATTTCAAAATCTTTCAGGCAACACACCAGGAGACCCCTTCTGGCTCTCTGCACCTTCTATCAGTGTTTTGCCATTAACAAAAACACTGAATGGCAGCAAGGTCAGAGAAACCTTTACAGAATCCTACTGGTTGCCTGTTCCATTTTCATAATGACATAGAGTTATTTAAAACAACTCTCTGAGAAGAATCAGACTGACAGCTGTGATACAGTATTTTCATCTAGACTATGCTGTCCAGTGTGTCAAGGCTACTCCGCAGTTTATAAAACCATGCTTATGGAAGCTGTACCATAAGTCAAATCTACCTTGCTATATATTTTTGACCGTGTAGAAGCTCTTGACCCTACTTACTGAATAAATAACACAAAAAACGTATTATGGGCAAACACAAAAGGAGGCAGATGGTATGCTTTGCTTTCTCTTGTACTTGTTTACCACCCACGAGGGCAATGCTCCTGGGTCAGAATGGGCTGTGACAGACAAGAAGAAAAGAGGCCAGATGTTCAGTACGAATTGTTGTTGTATTAAATTAATGGCAATCTGAAATTTCAACAGCAATAGGGTCACTACTGCTGTGACAAAAAAAAAAAAGACTGAACAGATGTTTCTAGTTTTTCAAGAGATTTTTTATATTATTTCACACTAATCTAAAGCTTCAGTGACATAAGTTTCTCTGCCCCAAGACATAAAAACAATAAGCAGATGTTTCTCATAATTTTGCAGTTCCTGATCCGAAGGCAGGTCAAAGGTATGACAGAGCTGTACAGCAACTAGCCACAGTCCTGGGAGCTGTATTGGCAACTTAGTGGAGCCATCCCAGGGGGCTAATTTTCTACTCAGAGGCTCAGATGATGCATCAGAATATGGTTATGCTACTGCCAGCACCCAAGAAACCTTGCTCACAGCTAGGTCAAATATGTATGCATGGCATTGCATGCACGGTGCAGAGATACTGAGGAGAAAAAGAGATAATTCAAATGCTATATGTTGTCTGTCCATAAACTAAGATGTCGTTTGAGTAAAGAAAAAACCCAAAGTAAAACAGAAAGGTAATCCTCGAAGCATCCTAGTCACTTTATATATATTGATTACATGGTGGTGAAACAGCTATACATATGGATGGATAAATAACCTATATTAAAGGAAAACCCCAGCCATTCTCATTCTAAAGCAAATCCCTAGCCACTGTAAAATGACATATCTCCCTTACAGCCAAAGATGTTGTGGCTGATTAAAACAGCTTCAGATGTGGCCCATTAAGGCCTCTTCCATATGGCCTGTGGCCATGACCATTTGGTGCTTCTTATTTCAGTACATCTGCACTCATTTCCCTGCAGTGAAAGGACAAAACCCTGTATAGGGACAGTTGATGCTTGTTTAATGTGAGGTGAACCATGGACATTGACAGTAGATATCAACGAGTATCTTTTGAAATATGTATAAGCTTAGAAAATGTAGTGGGATTCACAGAATATGTGAAGAAAAGGTTTGCAAAAGAAAAAAGAAAAATTTGTTGCTAAATAAAGTGGTCCTTTCAAAAGACTGAGTTTGACTTTATTTTAAAACTAACATTTTAACTGCATGACTATTGAAATGTCTGCAAGAAACTTTAAGGATCTTATAAGAATAATTCGCAGAAAATGAGCTGGTTCAAAGGAAAATTGTAGACATAATTCCAGCTGCCTTTGTAAGTGCTAACATTACAGTGTAGGAGAAAGAGTGTGTAGGCCACCAATAGCCCACAAGATTATTTTTTGTGCAGTGCAATGCTAGTAAAGGTAACACTACAAGTATTCACCTTTACAAGTCGTCTTGTAAAGACACATCAGAAGTCTCTTAACACTACTCACTCAGACAGCATCAACAAACACAGCATGAAGATAGGATCGAAATAGGCATTGTGAAATTTGGTCCCCCATAAAAACATTACTCTGGAGGCTGGAAAGAACAGGTACGTGTCTGCAGTCCCTCCTGAGAAGAGGAGGAGAAAGCTTGTGTTCATGGAAAACATCTATTACACCCATATGAACCACAGTGTCTCTTCAAAGTTTTATGAATCTTGCTTGATGATGTGGAACCGCAAATGATAAGCAGAAGTACAATCGCACTCATTACAGGTAAGTGGTTTATGTTTTACTATGCTGTCATATATGAAAGGATATTTTTAATATCTGATAATTATTGTTTAATCTGCATTTTTATTAGTGTTTTATAACTGACTTAAAATTTTAGCAGCACTGAAATGTTTTTTTAACCTGTATTACACGGGCTGCCTTTTGTGGATATAGAGAGATATAGAGCTGTAACAGCACTGAGCATTTCTTTGCAGAAATACTAACTACATTTAAATTTCTCACCAGTCACCAGATTAATTTCTTTCAACAGGAAAAAACTCATCTCTGCAATTTCCTCTGAGATATAAAGAAATAGCACCAAAGGGATAAAAAATCAAAGAAGGCTGATAGAAGAGGCAGGACTAATAAAAGGTGTTATTAATTTCTTAATTCTTACAGTAGTAACTCTTAACTTTAATTCACTACCAATAAAGAATTTTGATAAAACATTTGGCATCCTCAGTTACTGAGTAATGCATGCCTGCATTCTTACAATAAACAAACCAGCATGTATTTCATGCATCAAAAAGGAGCAAGAGACAGAAGGGAATATGGACTTTACAGTATACATTCTATATTCAAGAGTACACACCCTATGCCCTCTGCTTACACCCAGGGAATAGGAAGGTCCCATTCCCCAGCCAGTGAGATACATATTTATAATGATAACCCAGCTCATTTCTTCAGTGAGGTCACCTCCTCCTGTTCTTTCTCCTTGGTTACCTGATGGCTTTTGCAGTAAAACAGCATTTTCAGCTCTAGAGACGCAATCCCATCGATGCCCGAAATGAAACAGTAAAGTGTTTCAGCAGCAGTGGCCAAAACTTGCAAAAATGTATTCAGCCTCTTCCAATAAGAAAGGTAAATTATTTATTTGTGATAACAGGAGTTTTTGAATAATTAAAATGCAAACTTTAAAATTTCATTCAAAAATATTGGTGCTTTGTGAAGAAGGGAGAAAAATGAATGTCCAAAACCTGATTTACTTCTGCTGTCCAATTTCCTTAAGATGGCCAACTTTACAACAGAAAATGACCTCCCCCTTCCAAATAACTCCTAAAGCCCAAGGCAGTCTCAAAGTAATTTAGCAGACAGAAAGAATGGTCATCAGACCAAAGATTTCTCTCTGTTAGACAAAATCACATAAAATCTGTAGTCTGCACTGGTTTTAACTTTTCTTAATGACGTTGTCCTCAGATGTGTGCACACATGAGACTTGTGCTGCACATTCTGACTTAGCAGTGAGTCCTTCCAGAAATGCAGAATCAATCTGAGTGCCTGACACTAAAATGTCTAGCACCTTTTCCAGACTTCGTCAACATCTATTTGGCACTAGCTGAACTTCATAAAGAAATTTCAGGTTCACGTCTCATAGATGGTGACTTCATACAATCCTTTAATTGTTACAAGAAACAGTAAGCAAAATTACAGAGATCAAACAGATCTCAGGCACAGGTCTACTGGGTTTACCTTGCTGGTATCATGTAAACCTGAGTTATTCTTTCAGTCTTTCCTCTGCATTCATTTCTAAGCAATGTAAGAAATGTACAAGAATTGCATGAATAATGTAGAAATGGCTCAAACATTTTATACTCCTATAGCTGGGAAAGTCCCAGTAGGTCCCATCTCTCACTCCCTGCTGGTATTGCCACAACAATGGTGTCCAAGAGGATCAAGAAGATGGAGAGGTATTTACGGGGGGGGGGGGGGGGGGGCGGGGGGGGAGGGTGTGAACTTCCTCACTGAGGCAGTAGGAAAATAAGTAGTAATTCCCAGCTCAGCTCTTTAGCTGGGAAGATGTTGGGTTGTGTAGGTGTCTAGTTTGTTGCACTGTGTAGACAGCCTAGGCAGTCTCACTTTATGGAGCTCAGCTGTCACAGTGATATGCGTCCCAATATGAATTTGGACAGGTGTTGCTGTACAAAATATCTGTATAGAGGCTCATATCCAACTTGTCCAGAAAGTGAAAATGCCCCACCTGTGTAAGCTGTTGAATTGCAGAGGTAGTAACTCCATGGCTTTATCGGGATTTCTTGTTTAATGATGCTGCTGACTAATTAAAGCTGTAGGGCAAGCTTTCAACAGTCTAGATTGAGTTCATTTCAGTGATGATGTACCTAGGCTTTTCTCAGTGATGCCCAGCAACAAGACAAAAGGCAATGGTCATGAACAGAATTACAGAAATTCTACTTAAATAGAAACTTTTTTTTTTATGGTGAGGGGGATGAAACACGGGAAACGGTTACCCAGAGAAGCTGTGAAGTCTTCACCATTGAAGATATTCAAAACACAGTTGAAGGGCCCCTTGACCAGCCTGCTCTACGTGACCTTGCATTGAGGTGGAGGTTGAACCAGATGATCTCCAGAGCTGCCTTCTAGCCTCAGCCATCCTCTGATTGTGTGATGTCCATGTCCAATTTTCATGCTTTTGCAAATCCTATGTAGTCCTCATTCTCTGGTAATAACAATTTATACAGATATCTTTAAACAAATCTGTTTGTCTTTGGAGAGACTGTATATTTCAGAAACTAGAATATTACCAATTAACAGTGGTAACAGCCAGAAAGTTTGGCATGAAGGTAACTTGTGCTATGGAACAGACATACTCACTTTTGCATTAAATAGATGTAATAGCAATATCAGTTACTCAGCTAAGACCAGCTGAAATTATTCCTTTTGGTTTTAATAGGATTTGGCCTGGGCACAACAGAGCAACTCTTTACAAGTAGGTGGCAGTTAGCTCTGTTGATACCCATGGAACTTATGGGAGCTGGGTTTCTCCCATTTCAGGACTCTATTCAAGAATGTTTTGGTGTTTGAAAGAAAGGTATGCACCATCTTAGCAAAAGAAAAATATTCTTCTTTCTTCCAGTCACCTGATAACATCCACTCCCTGTCCTATCAGACATTCCCACCACCATCACAGTGATAGCCATCATATTTCCACTTCATTTAAAAACTCTTCCAGCTTTCTGGACTTTGAGATTTCTCTTAAATATAGGTCAAAGAGGCACTGAAGTGTAGACTTGATCCAAACGTGAAGCTAGACATGACAACTACAAACTAGTCATCCAAATTTTGTCAGAACTAAGGTCTTGCATTATACAAATTTTGTAAATTAATACTTACAATTTACCTACACATAGTGATTCTTAACTAGTGTTAGAAAAAATTCTGCAGAATCAATGGTACTATGATAACATATATTGCTTCTAGTCAATAAATATATCATACATTTGGCCCCAGATAGTGCTAGACTAAGTGTTCATCAGATAATTGGTAGCTGTCTAGTTTAGCTGTAAAACCATTACATTTATGTGCTCTCCTAAATATTCTCATGCATTAATATTTTGTAAATTTGTTACTAGGCAGAGTATTGAATGTATGCAAAAACCATATTTCATACTTTATAAAATAACACAATGTGTGTAAATGATGGCATATAAATGAGTGAAGAAGGAAAACACAGTAAGTATATTCTCAATAGCAATGGCAAGGTAAGCAAAAGTAAAAGTATATGGTGTGCTTCATTATCACTTAAAGAGTGATAACCACTAAACTAACACAATAATCAGGATATGGTCATTGCAAGGAAGCTCTGAAAATTAGGAGCCTAAGTGTAAAAGTGTATCCTGTAAATCAATATTAAAAATGTCAGGAAATTGGTAAAATGTGTTAACATGGCAAAGAGACAGCCTGCAGGGTAATTCATGCCATCTTTTCCAAATTTTAGCTATTTTTCTTGAATGTTCAGTGCCTCCAGATGGTTAGAAGTTATGGACTGTCCATTTAGAATTATTTTAATCTTTGATGAATATAGCAAAATCATATCCGGCCTTTAGTTTCTTTAAAGAGACACAATTTTCTTCTTTTTCATTACTGTTTTACCAATAAAATCTGTGTTCAAATGCATACATCATGAAAAACCATCTCAACAGGAAATGTCACTGATATTCAGTAGGTGCACCAGCTTTTGAACTCTGTGTGTGCATGTCTACATGAATGTATGTACACACATACACATATTTGGATATATATGTAAAGACAAACATCCCAAATTTAAATTCAGTAGTGGTCTCTGATTCAAATGCACTTTCAAGATGTTTAGAGTGTTTGTGAAATTACATATTCCATTCATCCTTCTTCCTCTTTTTAGAATTATTATTATCCCAAATACAAAGATACACATACCAATGCCTTCTGATTCTAAATCCCATATTCTACACCATACTTACATGCAAATTATACTATATACTATATCCCATCCTATATTTAACAGATACTGCTTTTTAATTTTTCCAGGCTCTTTCAATCTATTCTGTTGAATAAGAAATGTGTAGTCCATGTTTGTGTGTTCTGTATGCCAGTAGCTACGTATATAAGTGTGGGTACCTATCAAAAGCCAGAACTACATTAGTGATGTACCACCACACTAATCCAAACTCAGTAGCAACAGCTTTTTATGTCTCCTTTTTGTGCACAGCCTAATTGCTGGTTGTACTTTCTTGATTCAAACAATGTTCTGGGACATAATTTTAGCAAGTTCAAATTATACAGTGCTAGTAAATAAGTTGGGGTATTGTGTACTAAATTATAGTAGAAGTGCACATACTATATATTTTGCTTTAGAATTTTGTTAGTTGTTAATGAAAATTACAAGGAAAATAAAGATAAGTATTAACATGGACCTGTTGAACAGAACTCATTGTGTTCCCAGCATTTCGTTCAGGCTACAGGGTATTCTTTTATTTCTTGTTAAACACTAAACAGAGAGCACAAAATATATACTCTAGCAAATACAGAGGCAATATATAAATTCCTAAATCCATTCACAGAAAGTAGATGCTTCCAACTTTTGTTGTGTTCAACAGCATTTTGATGACTCGTGAAAAAAAAAATATAAATCCTACCACCCTGTGCATACAAAGGATAACTATAAATACAGTGGTATATTAAGAGAAGTAAAACTGAATGCGTTAGCAAAAGACACTGTCTTAACAGGCCTTGTATATCAGTATAATTTTAAAAAATCTTTGGATATATTATTTCTAAAAGTATTGCTACTTTGCTATTAATAGAAAGCACTCTTGCTAATCTTTTTTCCCCTAATCTTGGCTTGTTTTCCTGATATGTTATTAGAAGATAACGAACTGACATACAGTCTCAATATTATTGGAAGATGAAGAATAATGTCTTTAGTAGTTTCTTTATTCAAAGAACATATATATATATACATACACGTACACACACATGTCTCATAGACTTCAGAGACTAGATTTTGCCTCAAGAGTATGAATTGAGGTTTTGCAGTGTTTGAGATTTTTCTGTTTGCATTAGGGAACACTTAAAACCAACAGCAACAGAAATCCATGCCCAACAATTTGTTTGGGTTTTGCTCTATTTTTGAACTTTTGCATGTTATTTATTACACTTTATGTTATGAAATAATACCATTATTTTGAACTATTTTTTCCTTCAAAGTATAAAAAAGGAAGTATTACCAATTTTCAAACTTCTTCCCCCGGTACATTTTATAAAGATGAAGAACTGAAATGAGCTTCTCACAAGCAGATTAGATTTTGATGAATTTGTACTTTCCAATTACCAAAAAAAGTGTTAAAATAATCTCAGCCAGTACTTTGATGTCTCCCAGTCCCCCGCAACCTTTAAACAGCAAACTTTCTTCTTATTCCAATAGATTGTTACATTTAAATCCAAGTAGGAATATTCTGGAACAGCTATTAGCTAGTCTAAAATACAGTTCTGACAATCTCACACTAAACCTGTTAAAGATCTGCCTTTCATGCTTTATGTCAACAGTCACAATGACTTGTGCTGTAGTTAAATTCCTTACCATAATTTTTATGTTTCTCTTTAAAAAAGATTGAAGGTTTGTTTGTTGTTCTTTGCCTTTAAAGCCAAGGTAAATCCTGGAATTTGTGCTGAATTAGAAAGTTTAACAGTTATCCCAAAAATTGGTTAAATTATCAATAAAGTAGACAGAAGTCCAAAAATAATCTTTCATTTGTGAGGAAACAGAGCTGTAAAGATTAACCTCATTCGGTTCTCTTTCACAGTTTTCATTCCAAATTAATAATCTTAGAAGTGAGTGCAGTAGTCTGTGAGGATGTAACTGTACAGATTTCCACATCAAAGTGCTACCAGCTTAGGTATTTTATCTAAAGTGTGTTTTACAGTGTGAGATATGCAATCTCTTTCAAGTCACAGGCTGCTACTTTTGCTACTAGCTAAAGCCTTATTGCAGAAATAGTCTTTCTGAGATTAATTTAGCAACACAGGTGAGAGCGCATGTGCCATATTTTTATAGATGAAGGCTACCATGTCACCTTCATTCAGACAAGTTGTTCAAACTAATTGGTTATAGATAACTTGGTTGTAAACTGACTGGAAAAAAACCAAGGTGGAATAAAATGCAGAGGAAAAACCCAAGCCTTTCAGGTTAACAGACTGACTCAAGAGACATGGGTTTACACTGATCATGGGAAAACTGAGGATGAATGTTAGATGCAAATAGGTTCAAAATAGGTGGTAAATGAAGAAATTCTGTTCTGAAAATAGATTTTTGAATGGTAGGACACATTTTTTTAAATACATAGTATGATAAAGAGAAGCTAGATGGAAAGAGCCCATGGATTCCAATGCAATGTTTTCACCAAACTTAAATCCAACAATGAGGAAAATACAGCAAAATTTGTCCTACCTCTGTGTAGTCTACTATAACTAAATATACAATTGTATGCTCACAACACACCATGTATGAAGTTCCAATGCTGAAGCTGGAATGTATTTGCTTACAGCGAGGGTTTTCAGTAATGGTGTGTTAAGTTACTAGAAAGTTTCAGACAAGTCACTAGGAGCCCTGAGTAGCAGCATCATCAGCAAAATCTTTGACCATGCTGCTTCTGGGAAGAATACATTAATGACACTGATAAGGCTGAGGAACTGAACTGACATTGTAAAGATTAGTTTACCGTAAAAATTACTCTGGAGAAAGTAGGTCAGATAGAAATTGATCACATACAAGCCATTTAGCCACCTTCATCTTTAATTGTAAACTATGTTGGCTGCCTTTGGGCAGTGGGTGAAAAACACACATTTCAGGGGTTTAGCATTATTTTTTCCTTTGATAACTTGGGAGAAATGTTTGGGTTTTTTCAGTGCAGTAATGATCTACAGCAAATATACTGCAGCTGATAAAAGTATACCATTTGACAAACTGTCAGAGATGCATATAAAAACATAACAGCTACTCCCTTCAGTGTTCTTAGAATAACTGAAGTTAAAATTAAGAACAACTATAAATAACTTTTACAAATGTTATGATGCAGAGCACAATCCTCAGGCAATCATTCTCAGGATGTTCAAGGCTCAGATTTGACTCTTCATTCTGTCTAATTTGAAGAAAAATTTCCTCCCTACCAGTCTCCCAGCAATAATGGGTGGATAACCTTTAACTGGGGATGGGATGCTGCTCTGAGTTACCTATCCTGGTTACATGAAGAAAAACAGTACCATATTCCCGCAGTGCAATGTAAATTCCTTACGCAATGGAATGTAACAGAAGCATGGTGCAATTCCCCAAGAGTATGTCTGTGAAAAAGTTGTGTCATTGGGAGCGCTTATTCTTTGCTAGCCTTGCTCATGTTTCAAGTGCAGACAAGGAGAAAACAAAGAGTTAGAGACATTTACTTCATGTGCCCTCACCTCCTGCAGTGATAAGTGAGGGAAGGTCTGGTTCCTACCCTGTGAGCCAAAATAAGTTATCAAAGGAAAGAGTTAAGCATAACCCTCATGTTGCTGTAGAAAACACCATTCCATGACATACTGTATTTAAAAAAGTATCCCACTTGGTTTCTCTGACTATCACTCCATGAATTCTAAAACTTCAACTGAAAACTGGTAGATTTTTTTACAGGTTCTTAGACCTTCTATTGCAATCTTTCCCTAATTCTAGAGTAGCTTACTGGGAAAGTTGAAGATGAAAGTGGTGGAAAGCTGTAGGAATTATCCAGTAGTAGAATGGGCTTGAATCTATTTCTTCAATGTTACATCAAAAGACTTGTATGTTTTACAAAATCAGAACAAAGCAGCATTGTATCTCACTCCTGTACGGACACTGGATCCAGGCTCCTCTGGTTTCTGTAATACAAAATTACCCAGTTCTACTGTTAAAGACCGCTTTTAGGACACTGAGGAAACATTTGAGTTTGTTCCTTACTACTGCATTTGGGAAAGTGACTCAGCTGAAAGAACAATTGCACAACAGGCACTATCCTAGGTTTTCATTTTTTATTTTAACCTGCTTTTCTTTGACATAAGCGTAGAGACTTGTAGAGACTTGTATGTCAGAAAATGGTATTCTGTACACAAATAACCTCATATATGCAAATGTATACCCCAAAGCTTTGCTATCAGGAGGATAAATCCCACAATATCTCTAAGACCTTTTTTTTCTTAGCATATCAATGGTACAGAGCCTCCGACTTTATGATAATTTGGTTGTACAAAGTAAAAATCCTGCAAAGATTTGCACTTCTTCTCAAACTCACAAAATATTTAATTTCACTGGTATTACTTCAGATTTTCACTAGTTCTGCTCGGAGCAGAACCTGGCCCAGAGTCTAACAGACTTGACAGCTGATGATACAGTGAGACATGCCCCAGCACACTGTGCAAAAAGTCAGCATAACATATGCAGAAAATTAATTCTGTTGTACTAGAAAAAGAAAAGGCAGCTTCCTTAGTTTCAGAGGGAGTTCTCTGTTATTATGGAAACCAGATTTAAACACAAAAGGCAGTGATCCTGCATGTTCTACTAGTAATTTTCTGCTCTTTTCCCAACTGAAATCACCAGTTATTCAATTACTTTTTTTGCATGCTCTGTTCCGTCATTTTTAGGTGATGTTCTGCAGGGGTGATGATGGTATTCTTGCTTTAATCCACTACAACAGAACAGTAAATAAAAAGCAGTTCAAACCACAACTACATGAACAGAAGCTGAAGAAGAGAAGTAATACTGAATAACAAGTAGAAGCATAGTGATAACTAATTAATCACCAACATTAATCAATATGATTCAATATCACCTCAAATGAGGCCATTTCTACATATACATACTGTCTATATCCCATATTAGTCATTGATTTTTTTCCCTTTGAGCTGGAAACAATGATTGAGGAGGGATTGTTGTGGATTTTTATCTACAGGAAGAAGTTAGAAAAGGTGGAAATAAACATCATTCACAGATGACAGTAGGTGTGTGCAAGAATAAGAACAGAAACAGGACAAACCACACACAGTAAAGGAATTTATGTGCCTAACTTCAACTGTTTTAGAAGTTCTTGTCTAGCTGATCCTACACATGAGCAGCTCTCCTCATTTCCATGGCACTTCTGTCCTGCCTAGTGCCATGATGAACAGAAACTTTTACTGACTTGCTTAGATCCAATTCCAGGAGGGATACATCCCATTGCCAACATACCACAACAGAAGCAAACAGTATTTCTGTGGTGGCTTTTCAGTGAATTGGTCTATAAATTGCTCAGAATATATTGTCCCAGGCAGTCCTCCTCCAAAACAGAATAGTTGTCATGGTCTGAATGTATCTGATGGGTACATCACACATATACAGGTACAACCCCCCCCATTTTTTTCCTTTATACTAGTATAGCACTGAAAAATCTACTTCAATTAAGTAATTTGTAGTAATTTGATTTATGCTTCCCTGGTAGCTGAGAACAGCTGAGAATTCAGCACATTTAGTGAAGATTCACTGAGAACTGAAAATACATTTTGAGAGATTTGCTTTGGGGTTTGAATGAGCAGGAACCAATTTATTGCCTATGACTGAAACCAAGAAAGCTTTGAACCCAAATTCTAAGGAGAAACTCAAGTAATTCAGACTTGGAAATCAGACATGGACAATGAAAAATGGTTTGCTTCAAGCTCAGCAAAACACAACAGTTATGTCTGGCAAAGCTCTTGTAAAAACCTGTACACTTATAATTGATAGGGGAAAGCTAGTAATTTAGAGATTTCATCTGAACAATGACAAAATCATTCACTTAATTTACGGATGATAGGAATCACAGGGAGGAAGATTAAGAGGAAACTCAGATACTTCTTTCACGCATCAATGCCTTGCCTTTTTAGTTGTGGTTTAACTGCAGCCAGCAACAAAGCACCAGGCAGCCACTTGCTCCCATGCACAGAAGTAAAACCGACCAAGGAACTCATGCACCACTTTCCATGGGCAGGCAGGTGTTCAGCCATCTCCAGGAAAGCAGGGCTCCACCATGTGTCATGGTTACATGGGAAGACAAACGCCATCACTCCAAACGTTTCCCCCTTCCTTCTCCTTCCTCCAGCTTTATATGCTGAGCATGACGTCATATGGTATGGAATATCTCTTTGGTCAATTGGGGAGCCATTTGTGCCAGCTGCCCCCTCTACCAGCTTCTTGTGCACCCCAAGCCTACTCGCTGGTGGGGTGGGATGAGAAGCAGAAAAGGCCCTGTGTAAGCACTGCTCAGCAATAACTAGAACTTCCCTGAATTACCAACAATGTTGCCATCACAAATCCAACACATAGCCCTGTACTAGCTACTGAGAAGAAAATTAATTCTATCCCTGCCAAAACCAGCACATTCTTGAATTCTGCTGGACAGCTGTCAGCACCTTCATACTAGAAAGCACTTTCCCTACAACAAATTCTGCATTTGCAAATACTGCAGCAGTGTCAAATTTTGTGATTTCAGCTGGTGTGTTTTCAGATTACTTTCATGTTTAATCTTGAATAAGTAAATTGTGGGGCCCAGCTTTCCTACAAATTATTTTGGAGCATAAATTAGATTCAGGCTGCATCTCTACAAGTGGCTAAGTCTATCACATGGCTCACTGTCACCAAATGGAGAGAAGCATTGCTCCCATCCCATCCCATCCCATCCCATCCCATCCCATCCCATCCCATCCCATCCCTTCATGTTTCTTCACTTTCTCACTCCACATCCTCTTTCCAGATGATTTCCTCCCTTGAGCCAGCTAAGGCACTGACTAAACCCTTCTGCATCAGAAGCAGAAGAACCCTCCCAGCAGAAGAATACCCTGTTTTTTTCTAGATGTTTTTTCTGCCATATTTCTGAGCAGCCACAGAAAGGACCAGTGAGCACCAGAGCAGTCATAAGTGGCAGTAGCACATGACAGAGACAGACAGGGAATCTACGGGGAGAAGGAGAGAGACAAGAGGACATAACCTGCTGCTCAAAGTGGCAGTGACCTATCAGATCAGCTTTCCACACCTTGGTAGGGTAATTTGACTTTGACATTTGATTGAAAATCTCACACTGGAAATCACCTTTTACTTCTCTTCTGACCATCTGGCCTGTTTACCTGTTTTTATCCCTCTCATCCTGGTCCCTTTCCCTGGTCTGCCTGTTCTTTCATTTCCTCTCCTCTCCTTCAGCATCTCAGCTCTCACATTCATTCTTCTTCCCCTTGACATATGCCTATTTCATCCTCTGCCTCTAACACCCACTCTCACCTCCCACCACCCCAGCACATGTGCAGCCAGTGCAGCAGTCATGCACAGCTCCTCAGGCTTGTGCAGGGGCACAGCAAAAGTATTATTCCTCATTTCCCCCAAGTGTTGTAAATCCACTTAAAAAACAACCAAAAAATAAAATTCCAAATAATCAGTACCCATTTCTATCTGCTGCATGCAAGCAAACACATCCTCTGTAATGCATAGATGTCTCAAACCACACTTTCATATTGACAAGTTGCATTACAACAGAGATCACAGCTGGATGTTAAATACTAATCACTGAGGTCTCAGACTAGTCTGACCTTTTTCTCACCCAGCTTTTTAAGATCTGTGTCTCATTTGTTCCAATTTCTAACAATGTTTATTTTAGAAGATACTTTTGAAAGAACCAGGGCTGCCTGTATGCTGTAACCACCAACCGACACTAATCTAATCAAAGCACAAAAATCACTGACATGTCCCATGTAGCGGAAAACATCACTGAGTGCTTATGAGTGTGAAGCAGTTCTTGATGAAACCAACACAGCTCAGCCTTCAGCCAGACCCAGCACAACTGCTGAGGAATTTCAACGGCTGCCCTGCAAGCACTCCTCTCAGCAGGAAGGTTTTGGAGACATAAAGCTCTCCCATTCCTGTGCAGGGGAACAACAGGATGTAGGAAGCAGCACTGCTTGAGCTACCCAGCAGAGAAAAACAGCCTGCAGGGGATTACTACACACAGTTCTACAGATGTGAGGAGTGAAAGACACTTACACCAAATGTCTACATTGTCAGATGCATGGCGACCCTGAGTGGCATGGAAGAATTGGCACAAGGAGTGGAGTGAAGCAATGTGGAGAGGAGAAGCCAGCAGCCAAACTGGGAGCTAATTTGGGGCTCTGTTGCTGGGACAGTTTCCCCAGGCAGCTAAATGGTGCCTTTTACTGCAGATAGACTATGGGGTGCTGATCCAGCACACAGATACTCTCAAGACCTAAAAATGACCCATTCATATTAGATATTTCTCCTATAGGATTAAAAGCAGCCATATGTATCATTCAAGTCAGCATTCCAGCAGCACAACTAACTAATCAGACTTTCTGTTTTTCACATTTGACAGCCTAGGTTGTGTGCAGTATTTCCTACTTTCTGAGGTGCCAGAGGGCCTCAAATTGCATTTTTATGAAACTGGATCATGATTTCTGAAACTTGAAGATAGACTTTTGGAGGTTCTGATTAAATACTGATTTTGCATTCAATGAATTGGTAGTAAATAGCAAGTGCCTGACATAGAACACACGGATCTCCCTACTATAGATACACATATGCTTCATTTTGCAGCTAGCGTATTTGGCTGCATTAAAACGGCATGAACAGGGACCAATTCTTTGTAGTTATTGCCTATATCTGCTAGTTATGCAATCATTTGGAGAACTAACTGGTGGAAAGTTGACAAAAAAAGATAGTCAGCTGCAAGTGCTGTGCTAGTTAAACATGAATTAGCACATAATAAAAGCTGTGAAACCATTCCAGGTACTAAGATGTTGATGGCAGGCTCTGGCAATAATTGATCCAACAAGAAATAGCTCTCGGAATCTAATTGACTCTTCTTCCCAGAAGAGAGAGAATCTTTACTCATTGTAAAGACTTGGCTGAGCCCATAAGGAAATAGTTTTGGTTGCTTTCCCAATACTTTTTTTCATGAAAAATGAGCTTTTAGTATCCAGTAGATTAATAATATACTACTTGCAGTCAAGACTACACCTTGAGTAGGAGTACTTTGCTTTACAGAAATGTTGTACATGTTCTGCCAACTGGTAGCTCTTACTCCACAAGTACCAAATGACTTTCCAGAAACTGAGGTTCAAATTTACACCTTTATATGCATTCATATGTACATTTATACACACCTATATATGCATTTATATGTAAATTTATACACATCTTGAAGTAGTTTAATGTTTTAGTAGTGGAGACTTTCTACTAAAATTCAGCAAAAATAAACCACCAATTTCAGACATCTAAAGACTGAGTTATACTTAAGTGTGGTAAAATGTAAACTAGAGGCTATTTCTTTAGTTTACATAATTCTTTTTTTTTGTTTGTCTATTTTCATTCTTGGTAACCTGGATCAATAGGCTGTATTTGAAGTATCTGCTTCCTACTCACACTGCCAGAAATCTACCCTGAGTCTCTGGACCAGTACAGTAGCAGAATTTTTCTAGCAACTGTGCTTGAAGGCTATTAAACCTATTGCTTTTTTATCTTGGTTTTAAATCATACAATTTTCTGCTGTCGCCATAGGATTTTCTCAGTTCCCAATTACTCAGCTCCCACTTAACAAGTTGTCAAGTGACTACTCAAGCAGTAAAAGACGTGTCTCTGTAGAATTTTAAAGTATTTACCGTTTATAGGTAGCTGAAAACTAGCTTAACGAAGCCTATGAAAAAGAACAGTAAAAACTAACTCCTTGATGAGTTCAAGCGGTTGGCAACACTAGGGATTTTCAAGTCACTCTGAAAACAAAATGTGTACTTGCAGGGATGTTATTCCGGATCCTTCTTGCCTCTTTTTAGAATACACAAGTATCTGCTCCCTACCTGCTTTCCCTGTCCCTGGCTGCTACCTGCACAATTGCTAGCTTCTTGCATCCAGCCTGTTCTGATAGGAAGTGTGATACTTCAGCTTCTGTGCATTGATACCATTCTTGAGGTACTCTCAATACAGGGACAAGATGAGCAAGATGGGCACACAGGCTTCTAGCATGGGAGTACAGGGTCACTTCCACATAACTGCAGGCCCTTTGTATGAGAGAAGATATGCTGTCAAGTGTGCCTTTACAGTGGTCTATGGCTTTCTTCAGACATCCTATCAGTGGGATCCAACAACCTTTCAAGCAAGCATCTGTCATGCCCCATTCATCTCTGCATAACATTTTGGTTTATTCTTAATTCATGTCATTCTGGACTCCTGAACAAGTGTGATAAAGTGTACCATTTATATGATGCTCTTTTTAAAGCAGTACATCAGAAAGGCAAATTCAGTTCTGTCCTCAGCCTAACAAATCCACAGCTCCTAAAATGAATCCTTAAGTACAGACTTCAAGACTCCTTTTTAGTCTGGGCCACCAAACAGCAACAAATGCAACCTGCATGGAAGCAGAGTGAGCACAAAGCAGTACAGAAGATACAAGGGTTCAGACAGCCTGAAAAGTTATATCCAGTTATTTTAACCCAATGACTAAAATGCATAAACAATATGGGAGAAAACACTATTCTCTGATGAATGACTTATTACTATCAAGGCTTTCTCTTCTTTTTTCCTCCATTTGTCAGACCTGTGTTGGCAACAATTCAGGCAAATTTGTCAAATGTTAAATATGAATTCTGCCTACAAACTTGGCCATCCTATCTTCTGAAGAGGCATCAACTCACATCCCACTTGGTCACTTGGGCTTATGCCCATGAATTGTTTAGCTGAGAAATGAGGGATGTAGGGGGAAAGCACTAGAAGTAGCAGGAGAAAAGGGAATAGTAGTTTCTGCTGACTCTTGCCTTGACACTTCACCCTACTCCATGTGTCTGGTGTCAGCACTCTTTCGTTTCTTGCTTTACATTGCCTGGGCTTCAAAAAAAGGAAATGTAAATTGGTTTCCAACCAGAAAAGCTGACAGCATGGTGGACAAAATGCATACTACTGGACAAAGCAGAAGATGAATCTATGAAGAAATGGAAGAGGCTCACCAGTTTCTGCTGAAGGACTTGGACAGGGGATTCTGTAATGAGGAGTCTGCAGCACAAATTTTTCCAAAAGAAAAAGTGCACAGCTAAAATCAGTGACAGTCCTGATCCTACCATTATCAGTAGTCCTCTTCTATTAACACTCACAGGATCAGGCCTCTCAGGGAACACAAATACAGCTACCTCACAGCATTCTGGTCTTTAGCAGAGTTCAGCAGAAAGTTAGAAAAGAAAAGAAAAAAAAAAAGTTATAGTTAACACAATTCTGTTGTAAAAGCCGAGGACTGCCATTATTAGGAATTATTGTGTTCTGTAGAAGGTATAAGGCTTAATAGCACTTTGGAGTTCATTTGAAGGCCATTACTGGCTGCTCTTTTCCCTCCTGAGTTATCAGGCATTCCTCAAAAAGTGGACAAGAGTGGTCATTTATCTAGCCATTACTATAACTGTTGAACAACAGAGCTTTTACCACAGTTACTTCCCTTGTGACATCCTTCTTTCACATATAAGACACTCAAGTATTTTCAACAAATTTGAAACATTTTTGTGTTTTTAAAATAAAGCTCACATACAGTTTTGTCAAGATTTCCACAGCTAGATATTCAGTTTTATCTTGTCTGATTTCAAAGAAGTCTGTGACCATCAAGGGTGAAAGGCGATAAAGGTACCAAATGAATGAAGTAATGGCTTTCATCCAGCAGATATTAAAGAGCAAAGGGAGACACTGGAAATTGTACACTGTAACCCTGACTTCTGTAGATCAGTTTAAAAAAAGTTCTGTCAGTCGTTTTTATGATAAAATTTATCTGTGAAAGACCTAGATGGACAGTAGCAGACAAAAAATTTAAATGGGTCTATTTGGTAATATTTCTAGCTGAATTAGAATGAACTGTAATCATAAAGAAATCCCTGATTGGCTTGTGTTCTGTCTGACAAACATTCCCAGAAGTGTAATCATATTAGAGAATCTTTTCATTCATTTCAAAAGAAAAGCATCTTTTATGCTGGAAATGGCATAGCTGGCAGAATCATTCCATGATTTTGATAACACTTTCATTTGGATAAAGATGTCCCATCTCTGTTGTGAATTAGCAACGCCCAGACATGATACATTTAAAGAACGAGCTGAAAATTTCCCTGTTGCGTTTTAGAAATGTATATATAAAATTATAAATACATAAAATCATGTAAAGCTCAAAAAAGAGAATTGATTTGTTTTCAAAATGATGAGCAACAACTGAGGAACACTTCCTGGAAGGCACTGGAGTGTGCCAGGAAATGGGAGTCTCAGCATCACTGGTACAGATCATGAAACACTGAACCAGGGTAATCTGTTTAGCATCTTGTCATGTATCTCCAGCACCTTCTGCCACTTTCCATAGACATCAGATGACCCCACTTAGAATGAAATTCCCTTATAATCTTCACTTTTTCCTCTGGTTGAAATGCATGTATTTAAGCCACCATCCTCCCACATACCGGTTCTATCCCACACCAATACAAGAGCAGACCTACTGTGATTCTCACTGAATTACCTAGTTTTCTTTCTAGCAGCATTTCAGTACATCTTTCAATGGACCTATAGATTCCAGGAGTAGAAATCAGTTCCCTCCCCACATCTAATTGTTTGGGTACCAGAGGATCTGCCAAACTTACCCAACACAGAAGTGCCACAACTATGAAACCTTCCTGAGCTGAGTGGACAAAACAGGTACATGAGTATCTCTTGCACCTATGGCCTTTCCAAAGCCAGAAGCAGAAGAAGAGGTTCTCCTCACCCATAAGGAAGACATCTGAACCATTTAACTTGGCTGTCTTCAGAGCTGCTGAGGAGAAATGGGCAGTTCTAAGTTGTCTTCCCAGGTTATTTAGATGTCTACCTCCAAAGGCAATAACACTCACCCTGACTTTCCCCATGTCTTCACCTTGCTGAAGGCCTGGTTTTCTAGGTGTGCTCGAAGAGTGGTATGAATACATATATTGATATGCACTTCTGTTACAATATAGCTGGACTCAAAAGTAGTGTTTGTTTTTCATTCAATAGGTGTAATAGACAGTGCTTGCCCAGGAAGGGAGAAGTCTGGTTTCTAGATAGGCCTCATTTAAGCTTTTAAGTCCCACATGTTAAAGAAGCATCCATGAGGCTATAGCATGTGTTAAGTAAGTAAATACCCTCCTATGCTGGGAGTTCATATACCCAGGCAAAAAAACTTCTCTAATATAACCTTTTGTCATAAAAGGGCATGGCTAGAGCCAACAGCTGAGGAAATTAAAGCCTCCAGTATCTGTGCAATACACTTACATAGGCAATGATGGATCAGGACCAAGAAAAAAAGAAGAGATGATGGAGCCTCAAGGCAGATATGTACTTTGCAGACTTTCGCAGTTGGTATACAGGTTTGTATCTGGGGCTTACAGATTTGAAAGATAGTTTCAAAAACATGTAGCTTCTTATTGAAAAACTGTGCAGCACACAGGAAGACATTGTTCCCTACATTTTGCCCTTACTAGAAGCAGAACAGCCAGCTTCAAACACTGAAACAGAGGTTACAGGCAAAGTGCTAATTTTACCAGTGCATATAAAGGCATTTCATTGTGGTTTGTCATGTGAAAGGGGCATTAGTCTAGTTAAAACCTAGGTTGCCATTTTAAAATCCATCCAGGTGAATCACAGGGTAAGGAGCAGAATCCATTGGTCCTTTGATAAGTATCATAACAAAAGCATGAAGCAAAATACACATGACAAAACTGTATTTGCAAAAAATACATAGCAGGCAAATAAAATAGAACAAAAAAGATTTAGAAAGAAGCTCAACCTGGCATAACACCTATATTTGAGTACAGAGAGAAGGTAAAAATACTTATAAACAGCATTATGGAATACAGTCTTCCATGTGTAATTAAAAATAATTTGATTTTTGTAACAGAAGTAAGAAGCTATCTACTTACAAAGGTTCTTCCATGTTTCATAATAAAAAAACCCTAAAGCTAAGTTTATGAGATTAAATTGGGATTAAGGATAATCTTGTGTAATGCATAATAAAGTTTACAAGAAACTATATTCTGTGACCTAGGAAAAGTTCTTAATGTTCTTTGTAGTTTATCTCACTACTAACTATGAGAGCAGATAAAAATCTGCAGCATGCCTTTTGAAAAAGAAGAGCTTTTATGTGAGATTTTGAAAATCAGAAACTTAAATTGACAGTAAACTGAAGGCACTTTTTATGACACTTGAATGGGGGAGCTACTAGCTTATATCATGAGCAACAAAAGCATAAAAATTATTCCAAATTAATTTGCTTTCTAAAAGCCTAGCAAATACTTAGGATGAAAGTTTAATTTACAGAAATCAAAATGCCTAAGTGTTTACTTTTAAAATTAAATGCTGTAGCATCTCTGTTAGATAAGGTTAAGTGTTTTATGAACACACAGGTAAACTCAGCTACAGAGAAGTTAAGTAACATTTGTACTTCCAAAACCACATAGGAAATTACCGGCAGAATTCAGGATGGAATTTCAAAGTCTGGTCTCCCATTGACCAGCTCTACCCATTGCATCATACTTCTTTTATCAGAATAATGCTGAACACAAATTGTTAATAATGAGTTAATCACCAATTTCTGCTTCTAAATTCAAAACCAATCAATCTGCAGGGAGAAAAATGTTGTAATAGAAGACTTTTGAAAGAGTATGGTTAAATATACAGCTTCCACAGAAAGACTGTGGAGCAATAAAAAATAACTACAAAGGAAAAGAGTTAGGGAACTGATGGAGATCCCATGCACTAAGAATACACACAAGGAAGAGATCACTTGATTACAACACATTTGGAGGCTACTGACTGATTATAAGTGAACTTATGTTGACTTCTGGAGTCTTCCGGAAATTCCCTTTGGAAAAAAATCTTTAAGCAGTAGGTTTCTTTCCTTTTTGAAGTACGAGTACACATATTCCACATGACACCTGTCTGGGTTATGAAATAACTAAAGAAATATAGATACCTATCTTGTCAGAAATGCCCTTCCCTGGCATTTCAGCTAGGGTAATCCAACCGTGCCTTTACATGTAAGAATTTGGGACATTAAAAAAAAATAATGCTTTGAACAACTCAGTTTTCAGTAATAATTATCTCCCTTCTAGGCCCATTTGTGAATGATGATGATGAACAATTTTTATATTTTGTTTTATTTTTTTTCAGCACATACCAAAGATGTACATTTATATTTGATTCTATGTTTTGGAAGTACAAATGTATTTGGAATGACCAAATGCTGCATGTATTTACACATGGAACAGAATCTTGTCTTAGGTGAGACTGCACAGGATGTGAATGAGTGGTGAATTATTTGTCTCATGACTTTTCCTAGTCTCAGGAAGAACAGATTTCATTTCTGTGAGCATGAACACTTTTAAATTTAACTTTTCCTCTTCCCTTTTCTTGCCTTCAGCTCCCAACACCATATGGAGAAAGGGATGGAAGCCCCTGGCAACTCCTTACTAAAGACTGAGGGTGACTACAGGCTATGCAAGATGGGAAAATGCTGCATTAAATTCAAAATGAAGCTTCTTCTTGTGCAACAGGGAGATCTTTCTCAAGACCTTGCACATGCAGAATTAACTAAGGAACATCCTAAACATCTTCAGTTTTCACTCCAAATGCAAGGTATATTTTTTGACCTTGTCATTTCCAGCATAAGCACATATAATAGCACGTGTCAGTAGCTATGTATACAAATTCAGAAACATAACACTCCACTGCACACACTTCTCCCCCCAGGGAGAGAGTGAGTGAACAAACACATGCCAGATGGTAGTTGCATTTCTCAGTGCACTACTGGAAGGCAATCAGTTATTACAGAGACAAACACAACGTACAGTAGAAGCAGAAAGTCTCTGCAGAGCAGCTACTTTTTGGTGCTTGCTGTGTGTTTATATACTGCTTAGTACAATGGGTCCTGGTCCATAACAAGGTCCACGCATGCTATCAGACAAAGGACAATGACATTTTCTAGATTTTACATAGGTGGAAGTAGAGGCTGAAAGGTGAATCAAAAGCAAGGGCTCTGGTTCAAGTCTACCATTTAATCCTTTGTACCAGCATCAGCACATAATGCTAGGAATAAGACCACAGACATAGAAAGAACTATTTTTAAACTTCAAAGAACTTAAAAATATTACATGGTTTGAAGGTTGACGCTGCCAGCCCTCAGTTTACAGAATTTCAGTTGAATCCTCTAAATTTGGATACCATTTTCTCAATTCAGCCTTAAGTATTAATCATTTCCTTTTATTGTAAGGCAGACTTGGTAGCATGTTTTGATTACCTGATACTTTCCACTGCAGAGGAATCTGCAGGAAACTTTACTTTGAGAATTGTACTGAAAGCCAATGCTTTTGCCAATCTTTAAAAATCAACAAGTAGAAACAGTCAGATGGCAATTTATTCTATGCAATTTCCCTCAAATTTTGCATTATGTTTTAAGGGGAGAGGGAAATGATGTTTTCCTTCTTTTGTTTGTGCTTCTTCAAACATTTTTCCAGGGTAAGGCCACTCAAAACAGCTACTCAAAATAACCAAGATTTTGCATTTAAAATAGCTGCAGAATCTGGTGTGGGAGCAGGGAAACCAGTATAAGTCTGCATGGCTATGAGGTCCATCCCATAGTTCAGGTGCTAAGTGTGTACTTATTAAGGTTTCAGGAGCCACAGCAAGCTCTAGATCTACAAGGCAGTTACTCTTAACAGTGCTTAACATTAAAATGTGTGATTACCTTTTCTGCGCTTAGAAAAAACACACAAATCAGAGCAAATTATGTTAAAACAGTGGTAACTGAAGTTATTTTACTTCACTGTGCAAGTTGGACTCTGCCTTATCTTGCACAACAGCTGAAACAGATGGCAATAAACAGAGGTAGTTTTTGAAGGAAAATAGTAAATCTGGCATTTCTTTACTTCTGGGAATCTGATTTTTCTATCTAAATGATAATCCTCTTGTTCTAAGCACATGATTATTATTTGGTGTTTGTGGGCCACCCTGGCAGCTGATATAAAAGAAGTGTGTCATTCAGGACTTCATCTACCAACTAATTATAAATACATTAAGCTTACAGTGAGTTGAAAGATGAGAAAACCAACAGTTGCTACCTGTAATCAGAAATTAAGCGTTTTAGGCTCAGGCTCGGACAGCAGTAGTGGGTGGATGAATTGAACAACTTTATAAGAGAACAGGTGCACACACAGCTGCTTATCAGGTGTTTCACTGCATGTGTGTGTTTTTGGCACAGGGGACAAAAGTGCCTTCAAGGCTCAAGTCCAGGGCTCTATAAGCAATCCTTAAGTATTTCCTCTATCTCTAAAACGTACATATAAATTTAGAAGGCAGAAAGAGTGAATCAAGATCTGTACATTAAATAGCTGGACTAATTATTGTTGTTCTAAAACAAAATTTAGCAGATGGCCCAAACAACAGTGTTGCATTTTTCTGCACAAAATAAGCTTTAGTCATCCTGTCATTTTGTGTCTCTTAATATTACTGGTGTAAAATAGGGCACAGTCATAGAAATGCTGAGGTTTTTTCTTGTCCTATATGTTCCTCTCATTCATTTTTTGTCATCCAGGCATTTGTTTGTCATGCTGAAATTAATTTCTTACCAACCAAATGGCTTTGTCAATACTACTGAACACTCAGAAACTTAATACACATATTCAGCAAAAGCCTGTGAGTCACAGTTCAAACTAAAGAATGAGAAGCTGATCAATAAATGCCGTAGCTGAGGCTCAGATAAATATACATTGACAAACTGTATTTTATATGCAATTTCATGAACTTTACAACAAATAACAATATAACCTATTTTAAGTGTGTCAGTGAATTACATGCCATTGAAACTAATCAAAATACATTGATAACAGAAGTGGAGAAAGATGAAAGTCAGACATGGGAAAGGAAATCAGATTTTTAAAAATTATTTTCTTCCGTTATTCTGTGCGTCTCATTCAGGTCATTAAAAATCTAACAAGATTCATAAACATTGGCTACAAAAATTAAAAATGTTTTTCACATCTAGATCTCACAAATATCATATATTAGTCAAAGCTTGTTAAGTCAAGCTTCTGTTATTTTCCATGGTCTTTCTTCTGCTTTATAATTTGTAACCATACAAACACTGTTAAAAACACAACAGAGTGAAGCTGCTAGCAACAGCTTACCAAAGAATGATTGCAAAAACAACTAACTCAAGTTTCCAAAATGCCCATTCTTCCTTTCCCCAAAATAAAAGGCTGATGAAACTCCTGACACCCTGCATGTTTCATAAAACAAGAGCAAACCAAATCACTTTTGTTACAAAGGAGACTTTCACTTGATCTGATAGATGGATTATTTTTCTTTCAGTACTAGACAAGTTGGTGCACTAGCAACAAGGTAACTGGGAGTTCACATTAGAAAAATACACTAGAATTCATTTCT
This sequence comes from Falco biarmicus, assembly GCF_023638135.1. NCBI lineage: Eukaryota > Metazoa > Chordata > Aves > Falconiformes > Falconidae > Falco > Falco biarmicus. The sequence goes on from NC_079311.1 coordinate 69,091,314, forward strand.
CAGCAATGCAGTTCAATAGGATTCATATATAATGAGCTCCATAGTAGTCTGAAGATGAAAGAAGATGACATATTAGAAGAGATTGCTTATCTGAACATTGCCACAAACAAGTATTTGATGAAAGTGTCATCTCGGTATTCAGAGATTTACTTTCTTCTCCACTGGCATGCCAGAGAACCAGAAGACTATCTGCAGACTTTGAAGCTGTGACATGTTGGCTGCTTAGTGATCTGTAGGAAAATCTGAGATAGAGATTAAAGCTCATTTTTAGAATTCATGACTATCAATACACAGAATGTCTTTGGAACGGCAGTCACTTCTAACACTCACACATTCCAAAGAACTGTTTCTCTGCTTATCTACCTATCTGTAACTGTCAGTGTTAGAATGAGGAAATATTATGCAAAAACCAGTCAATATTTTCCCTCAAAATTAAGTAAAATAATACTTGCAATTTCATTCTGGATCCTTTCCCTTTTTCTTACAATAAATAGAAGTAAATTTCTATGGTTTTTGTATGTACTTGAACAAAAATGTCTACTGTTGGCGTCTTCATTCAACCTTTACCTAACATAGCAGTTTTTTAATTAAAAGCTCAGAGAAAAATAAAATAGCATGGCTGCTTTATATGAAATCTACACAAAGAAAGGTTTATTTTTAGTTCTGCTGCATACACAGGAAAATCTATTTCCTAGAAGTCAGCTTTTTTTTGTCACCAAAATACAAACTGAGAAATTCTGAAGCCATGGAGAATTTGAATCAGTTGCTAGAAAGCATTTTTAGGGAGTATCTCCATCCTTACAGAACACCAGGTTCAGACAAGCAGCTGGCACAGGAATTACACTAAGGTATAGGAGGAGAGATGTCTCCTGAGTACAGGAAATTAGCAATATGTAGCCAGAGCCTGGCTCCATACCACCCAGTCTGTCTTGCTGACTACACTGAGGCAGGACTACATCAGGGAAAGATAAAAATACAAGCCTATTGGGAAGACTCAAACTTACTCAAGTGTGGGCTATGTTTCCACTGGAAAATATCCACGAATCCACCAAGGGAAAGCTGTACACTATGGCTGCAGAAGTGCAGGGTGAAATGGCCACATTATCACCCTGCCAGGCTGGGACCTGCACTCACAGGTTTAGAAAAATCAAGTTTGTAAAAATGCTCAGCCAGTCATCTGGCCTTCGCTACACCCAGAGGCAGAAGTGCCTGTGCACAAATTTCTCCCTTCACTCACACACTTTACTTCTCCTAGGAGTGGTGGTACTTTAATACTGGTGCTTCTTCATTGCTGTAATGTTCTCCTCTATACTTATATCAAAATATATACAGGGAGGATTGTCACATTCTGCAACTAAGACACTTTTGTGGAGCAATATTACTCTTTAGAAATATTTGATATATGAAGTATTGTAGATGAAATTTGAAGTGTCTTATGATTTAATTAGATTCTCAAAGGTAAGGCTGTTTCCCTCTTTTTAATTCAGAAATAGTGTTCTTTTATTTTTATGTCAAATAGTTGAGTGCAATTGGTTTGCAGAAACATTATTTCTCATGCTGACTGAATATTACCTTTTTTTGTGTTCCATGGAATTATTTAATTCAGTGATGCATGCAGAAAAAAATTATAATAATTTTTAAAAAGGTAAATAAAAGTGTGGAAACTATTCTTAATTCTTCTTCACTATCCTCTTTTTATGGGGTGTAAAATTAATTCATTCAAATAGTATATATCATTAAAAAAATGTCTGCAAATTCCCTGAACTATGTTACCCTCCCTCATCTAAAGATTAATTAACTCATTTTTATTAGTGTAGTATTTCTACTCTGGACAGAAGTCTTTCTCCTGTGGCTAATTTAGCCTTGAGAAACTACGTATTTGTGGCATGGGAAAAGGATGTCTTGGGGGAATGTGGTTGATTAAACAACAAGAAAAGAGCAGAAAGGAAAAAAAAGAACTCTGCACCCCCTTGGGTAAGATACCACAGATAAGAGGTAAGAAAATATGCTGATGTTTAAGGTGGCCCTGGCGGTCAGTTGGGACATCACAAAAATTAGGTCCCATTTATTCACTATTAAACCATGTCTGAACTTGTAATGTCCTGCTTGGGCTGCAGACAGTTGCAGCCAGTGGAGTACTAGGATAAGTACAGTGGTGAATCTTGATTACTCACTCCCACCTTTCTGGGTTGGTTTAGTAATAGGCAGTAAAGTCAGTAGTTCTAATTCAGTTGCAATTTGGAAAAAAACAAGTGGGGGGAAAAAGTAAGCCCATTACTAGTGAAAACACATAGTGAGTTGATTTGATTATTTCTGTGAAATCCTATTATAACTCAAAATGTCTTTCGAAGAATGATTTTGAAATAGAACCCACTTTCATGACTGGCGTCTTCTCTGGCAAGCTGTTACTCTTGCATGCTCATACAGCAGTGAGCTTTTAAAGACAACATCCCTGTCTTTGAGACCTGCCTGGCTAAATGTGATTCAAAGTTTTAACTAGAATTTAAAAATGCCTATTCTTATGTTCTTAGATGGACAGATTATCCTTTTGACTGCTGATACTTGGGATCAAACATTGTTCACCTTTTTTTTCATTCATTATAGTAAGCGAAGAACAGTTTTGCTTCAGACTCTAGCCCCTACCCTTCCCCTTCCTTCTCAGTACTTAGCATATTAAAGATAAAACTGCAGGCATCAGACCATGCTGATTATCACCCAGAAAAATGTGGGACAAGGAGTGTTCAACATCTAGTTCAACATTCACTGCCAGCTTCATAGCTGAAGCTCCTCATATCACAGTCTGAAAGGGCTGAAGGGAGAAATCCAGGCACTATCAAAGTGTATGACAAGATTTTATTAATTGAGAGCTCAATATGTTACCCATAAAGAACGTAAAGAATCTAAAAGCAATTTTTTCTCTTAATGCCCAAAAATAGTTTGCTGTCTGTGAAGAATTTTGCAGTAGTTTGAAGAGCCCTTACTATAACCAATTTTTACCCAAATTTCAAAACTGTGTCAGCTTGAACATAGCTCAGGTTCATTGGTGTATTTAAACAGAAAATTCTAAACAAATGTTATGTCTTTTAGGTATCATTACTAAGGCCTTCTGTTCCTCCAAAAGAACAGTTGTATTAGGTCAAACCATAGGTTTTGACCTAGGCCAAAACATCGGCCAGTAACCCGTTTCCAGTTATTCCCTAACCACCTTCTCCTAGTCGCTTATGAGTCTTACAGACCTCTTATTTTTCACCATTCCAAAACTGCCCTTGTCTGCTTGCCACATATGTTCACTACTCCATAACCTGTTCATCCTTATGGCTTTTCTCTAAATCTTTTCCTATTCTGTGATGTCTTTTTAAGTTGGCAAGATTAGAATTGCACACTTTGTTCCAAGATTCAGACATACCATGGATAGATACAGTAGTAAAACTATTTTTCTGGTTTATTTTCTTGTTTTTCTTTCTAATTCAGAACACATTTTGGGAGTGTGTGGGAGTTACGTTTTCTTGGGTAATGAGTTTATGCTCCTACAGAACTCCTGTAATCCCAAAATACTATTCCTGAATACTAATATTCACTCAGTTCCTGTTTTTTAAATGTAAAATTAAGATGTTTTCCTTAAATGCATTACTTCACATTTATCTACATAGAATTTCAGCTTCCACTTTATCATTCAGTCATTCCAAAATGAGAATTCAGTTACTGACTATAGGAGAAATAAAGAAGAAAAGCCATTCCTCTACAGTATTAAGTTTACTCACATAAAGAACCAGAAGTTTAAAGGTTCTGCATAGCAAGTGGTGTAATCATCAGTGCCCCCTGGGAACATTTTAACATTTGTATGAAAAGTAATTTGTCATAATCCAGATAAACAGAGAAATATGCTACACTGGCAATCTGTAGGATATACATTTAGAGAATTGCTCTGCTTCCCATTTGTGCATGTGATAGAAATAGCAATCATAAACAGATCAGGCTCCATCTTAAAGTAACTGCCTTTTTCTTCTTTGATGTCTTATCTAGGAAAAAAATGCTTACAAATATGGGCTACAATTGAGATAAAAACACAAAAAAATAAGAAAAAAGAAAAGAGAAAAAAAAAGGAAAGGAAAAAAAGAAAAGAAAAAGGGGGGGGGGGGGGGAAGAAAAGGAAACAAACAAAAAAGAAAAACAAAGAAGAAAATAAAAGAGAACAAAACAGATCTCTTCAGCCACAGGCCTGGGAAGAATGTGTCAGCTCTGAATGGTGCAGTTTTGACAGGTCTCATGCACAGCACCTGTACACAATTAGGGAAGCCTCTGCCATGCCAACTGGAGCTTCACACACCAGAGGCAGCCAGAGCAGACCCTTGAGAATACCATGTGTCATTGTGCAGTGACAACCAGGTTGACATTGCTGAATAATCTCAGTGATCCATCTTCTGGGAAACATACTGAAAAAACACTGTCAGTGACAGCATGCGTAGAAATGCAGGGAAGTCTCACACAGAAAATATTGCTACTTAATTCAGGTGAGAAGGTCCTTGTGCAGCTTCCAGGACAAGTTAATTGAGTATTTTCTTAAAGTTAACCTTCAAGTCTAAATTATTGTGACAAAGAATCTGATCAAACAAGAAGTAAATACGTACTCTCATACCTTACAATACATATTTGCATATACACAGAGTGAGAAAATTCCATTTGGCACACGTGTGACTGTTAAAAACCAGTGACAACTACCACTGCTGGCTGTAGGTCCTACAAACAGCCTCAACTACACCTAAGAAAACCAAAAGCTTGCCAGAGCAGAAATGACTGAGCAGCACACAACTGCATAAATTCTACATTTTCATGATCTTCACATGAATCAGAAGCATATACTAAATATTAGTCTAAATGTTGTAAATTTAAATATTATAAACATCAAATGGAGCAGACATGGAAGGAAGAGTAATTTGCTTACTGACTACAGGAAAATATCCTCCTTACTCAGTGTTGCTTTTAGGCTTGTAAATCTCCCTCAGCTCTGCAGCCTTGCAGAACATCATTTTAACATTTTTGAGCCTGTTGATCTGCAACAATCCAGAAGTTTGAATGGTAAGAAAGCACAACTGTAATTTTGTTAGATAATCATCAAGAAATGCCTTATCAGAAACTGTTAGTTGTTGATATATGGACATTGACAGCAAAGCATAGGTAGCATTAGTTCAAAATGAGAAGGTTCAAAGCAGAAAGAAATCCCCAGATGAAAAGTCCTATGACCCAAGTAACACTTAGGAGTACTAACTAACTGGGACTTGAATAACTGCAAAGCCAAAGAAAGGGCATTCATTTAATGCAGAGGTTATTTTTATAGGTCCATATGATTTTGTTTCATATCAGTTTGTCCTGGTTTCAGCTGGGATAGAGTTAACTTTCTTCTTAGCAGCTGGTGCCGTGCTGTGTTTTGAATTTGGTGTGAGAACAATGTTGATAGCGCACTGACGAGTTTAGTTGCTGGCTAATAATATTTGCACTAAATCAAGGGCTTTTGGGTGTCTTGGGTCCTGCTAGCAAGAGGGCTGGAGGGACATGGGAAACTGGGAGGGGACACAGCCAGGACAACTGGCCCACACTAGCCAAAGAGGTATTTCATACCATATGATGTCATGCTAAGTATATAAACTGGGGGAAGAAGGAAGGCAGGGGGGACATTTGGCATTATGGTGTTTGTCTTCTTCCCAAGTAACCGTTTTGTGTGATGGAGCCCAGCTTCCCTGGAGATGGCTGAACACCTGCCTGCCCATGGGAAGCTGTGAATGAATTCCTTGCTTTGCTTGCATGCACAGCTTTTGCTTTACCTGTTAAATTGTTCTTATCTCAAACCCTGAGTTTTACATTCCTTTCTGATTCTCCTCCCTATCCTTCTGGGTGAGGGGAATGAGCAAGTGGCTGCGTGGTGCTTGGTTGCCGGCTGGGGTTAAACCACAACACAGTTCCAAACTGTAACTTTTTTTTCCCTTTCATTGAGAGAATTGTTAATAGTTTGGTTAATGAAGGGAAGCAATGTAGATGTGCAAGTGTATCACACCATATTCTCCAATTGATTCTATCAAAGGTTTTACTTCATAAAAATTCACCCACATAATAGCTCTAAAATTTGCTAGTCCCTGCCCCAGTCAGAGACAGCCTCAACCAAGCTTCTCATGCACCCTGAGCAGAAAAACTAAGCTACTGTTGCAGAAAGTGGAAATAAATTTAAGAATTGAGAAATATCTTTTCTTTAGTCATCAGCTGAAAGATATCAGGGACCAGCCTAATGTAGCCCATCTTCAGCCCACAAGACCAGAACCTGAAGCCGCACCCCAGCACACCCAGGCCGAGCAGGGTGAGTGCAGCTTGCCTGCATGCCAGCCCAAGTCTGTGCAACAGACAATGGTTTTTTTAGTTTGCTGTGGAGAGCAGGTGGAGTAAATCCAACATATATCTATCGTGTGTGATTAATTTTATGTGAAGTCAGTCTGTGCATGTTCAATGGTCTAATACACGGTAAGTCCAGTGCTGTGCTCAGTACTTCCATATTACATAGTTAGGCATACTGTAGGTGAAGTTCTGGTGGATACCATGGCAATGTATACACAAGCACCTACCATAAGGTAGGTTCAAAGAGAGCCAAAATTTCAGAATAACATGATTTACTAGGTATCAGGGAAAGCCTTGTACTTTTTCTTCTGGTAACAAGAGAGGATACAATTACTTTTAAAAAGTTTCATTCTGTACTTTAAATTTGCATGTGAATTATTCAGCCCGTTTTTATGAGCACTACAGAAAATGCAAAACAAGACTGTGCATACAGCAAAAAAGGTTTTCAGGACACCCCAGGAAGTCATAAAAAAGCAAAAATAAATAAAGAAAATGGATCTTAAAGGGCTGATAGTTGGATTCACAGCTGTCATAAAATAGCTTTCCTTTTTAGCCTGGGTATATTACAAAAAGCATGAAGTCACCAACTACATGGTCAAGTGAAGACACCTAGACTATGGAGTATAAAACATGATTTATCTTCATACTCAGGTTTTCACCAATAATTTGAATTTAGATTCTGTGTTTCTCTATAGATACTGCTAATGCAAACAGAGGTCCTTTTCCTCAGAGGATGCAAATTCAAGTACTTCCTTTGGATGGAATAGAAGACTGCTATTTTAAACCAGCTGATGCTCTGGCCTGACATTCAGAGCAGACATAAGCACATATATCAAGGCAACTAATTAAATCAAATTGAGTGCAGCCCACAAGAAAATTTTGTGTTGAATTTGTGTGAATATGCTGTTTATTGTTTTTGTGAAGTAGTTACTCAGATGCTTTCTGCTTGTAAGACAGTCTTAATAAAGGCCAAAAATTGGACTAGAGGATGAGAAGACCTAGATTATGTTGGTACATTTGCATACTCAATGCCTTTCTTTGCCATGCAGAGTATAATGCAATATTTATCTAACATACAGCTTGGCATTGCTTTATTTCTTAAAACCTCATCTTCTAGGGTTTGGATTTGCAGAAAATTTGTATTTACTAAAAAATGGTATAATGACAGTTCACAGAATATTTGTAAAGTTTTTCTCTGATTACATAAGCTGGAAGCAAGGAGGTAGAACATTTTGTTCCATGATTCATAAAGCACATCTCACTGCAGACAATTGAAAAGTGAAAACTAGAACAAATGCACCTGTGTGGTTCTCCAGCTACCCTACTTCTGATAGCATGACTAGTGCATTTGGGACTGGTTCAGCTGTCTCTATTCTGAACAGCATTGTGCACTGGCGACATACCAAACAGCCATATCAATTATCTACCTAAAATATGTATAACCCTTTTTCACTCATGGCAAAGACTGCTGCTTCTCAACTACTGTGGTTCAGACAAAGTTAGTCCCAAGTGTTTAAAAACACCCCATACATTAAAGAAATTATTCTTTGGGTCAACAGTTGCAAGTCTTATTTGCTTTTGGCTTGTTACAGTGAAAAGTTTGCCATTATTATTTTACATATTTCAGTACATAATTTTGTCTTTTTTTTAATTCAGTTTTGCAATTTTTGATCAGCCTTGTACAAACAACTCCTCCAGAGTGTCCTTGAGAGAAATGTTCTCTCCACTAGATCTGAAACAAATCTGTCCCTGACAAGCAAGTTGAAGGAAAAAAAAATAAGACAAGTAATGAATAAATACTGTTAAATGTAATGGAGGTTGTAAGCTAAATTATAGCAATGAGTCATTTTTCAGTATTGTGGCCAAGGTTCTTTTATCAGTCTGTTCCTTTTCTACCATGAAGCAGACTCCAGGTGGGATTTTTCAAAACCATGTAAATTTGAACATGTGCTTTTAATTTCAAATACATAGGGCGCCCAGATCTCTAGACTTCTTTGAAAACCACAGCCTGACTAAGCTGATGTCCTTTCCTGAGCTCAGCATGAATAGGCTTTGTCTGAGGAGAAGCTCAGAAAGGGTGTGTGAATAGCTAAGGTATAAACAAATGCTCCATCTACAGGAGCAGCTGGTGCATAGGAGGGAAGCACAGGCATAACCTTTTGCCCCCCACCTCCAACAGGACCACACATTTTCACGTGAGGAGTCTCCATTCACCATCAGAGGAAGCAAGTTAATTACTGGCGAAGCTGAGCTGGGAATCACATCCACAAACAACTTTATGGCAGAGGATGATATTTACAGTGAATCTGTTATCCAGGCCCAAGAACATAGAGCCAGCTTAGATAATATAGAATGTTCTTATAAGGCAACCCTCCTTTGATGGTCAGGCCAGTTTTAGTTTCCTGTCCTTGCTTTTCCCCTGAACCATTGTTTCTTGTCCTCTCTACATTTTGCTGATATAAATTAGGATTTTTTTTTTTTCAATCATCTAATTTCACTGATAATGTATGCTGTGCAGCCCTGCAAATACTTGTACCAGCCCAACTAAGAAAAAGGCAAATGGAGGGAAAAGGTGTGACATGGAAAAGAGGAAAAGGACTCGGGCAAATGTAAGAGTTTTCTTAAACCCAGTTTCATTACTGCAGCCAGATATGTGTTGTGAAACAGCAGTACAAATACAAAAGGTGTGCAATAGCCACTGTTCCTCAACTGTGTAATGAAAGAGTAGATGACAGAAACACCTCAGCAAACAATGCCCAGCCACACAGGGGACGTGGGGAGAGAAGGCAACAGAGATGCCCCTAAAGTGCTAATTCTCAACATCCCCTGCATAGGTACGGACAGTCACCTTACCATTAACTTTCAGGGAACTGTTAACACCCAATTAAAAATTCTTTCTAGATCTTATTTGCTTATTTGTAATTAGACATTTAAAAACTTGCAGTGTGGCCAAATAAATAAAGTTACCAGCACTGTGAACCAAATTTTAACTGAAAAGTAAAATTTTCAGAGAGAGGAGGAGGAGGAGGGAATACTCAATGATAGGGAAAAGAAAGAAAGCAGAGCAAAGTAACCGCAAAGCAGGACACATGATGGAGAGGGGTGCTGGGGCTCCTGTGCAGAGAGCAATGGGCAAGCTGACAGAGGACTGGATGGCTGCTATGAAGCAGCAGGGTCGGTGCCCAGGTGTCAGGCTACGTTAGGCTTTTAGCCCCACATCCTGCCACAGTGATGACATACAATATGAACATAACCATAAACTGTACCTCTGTTTAAAGAGCTCCTCAAGAGCAAACTGATATACCTTTCATATAAAATCTTTAACTCAAAACTTATCTGAATAGGATGATGAAATCAGCACCTTAAGGTATGAAAATATTCTGCTTTCCATCAGCCTTGCCTGTTGCCCCCTTTTCCCTTCGCTTCCTTATTTGCACACTCATTGCCTCTTTTTCACTTTCATTTTCACTAAATACACAGAAGAAGGTCACCATGTTTCTGTCAAAGATGCATGCAAGCCAGGTAAGTTACTTTACTACATATGTAGTACACTTCATCTGACCACATCAAGCTGTCATAAGTCTGGAATTTATAATCAAAGATATCAGATAAATAATAAGAAGCCTGTCTATGTTAAATTTCCCAAAGAGGACACTTCTTAGTGAGTCTACATGTATGATTACTTAAGGACATTTTTTTTTACTCAGAGAACTGAGTAGAGCTGTAAGGATGGTCAAGGGAGGGAAGAGGAGGGGAGGGGAGGGGAGCGAGGAGAGGGGAGGGGAGGGGAGGGAAGGGGAGGGGAGGGAAGGGAAGGGAAGGGAAGGGAAGGGAAGGGAAGGGAAGGGAAGGGAAGGGAAGGGAAGGGAAGGGAAGGGAAGGGAAGGGAAGGGAAGGGAAGGGAAGGGAAGGGAAGGGGATTGAGTTAATTTTGAGATTGCAAGATATAAAATTTACAGAGAAGGCAAACATACAAATTTGATTTTTTCTAAGTGAAGTGGACCCATTTTTGCTTTTCAACGCTTTAGTCATCTACTAGATCAACATCTACCAACAAACAGCTCATCCAGAGCTCCTTTTGTAGTCAATGCATACACAGGAAATTTTAGCACACAACTTACCTAACTTAGATGACTGCTTTAGGATGAGATGAACCGTGCCCTGAATGTACTTACTTCCCCCTAATAACTTCAACAAGAGTTTAGGATTATTAGCTCTGCTGCAGACATCTCCATAGAGCAGGATAAGTATCTGTATGGTGGGCAGAGCCACTAAACCATGCTTCACAAGCATCCAGTTGTTAGAAACAAAATGAGCTTCAGCCATGGAGTTGGCTGTCAGGAGGCCATGAGTTGCAGTGGGTTTTGATCCCCTCACTGGCTGACTTCAGACAAATTACTTCCATGTCAGCTCTCCTGTAACACTTTATCTTTTATCTGGCACTCTCTCTAAATACTCAGGGGAGAAATAAACTGGTTATCATGAAAATATTTACCTGGTTATCACAAAACTGCTCTGAAAAATGGGGATTAGTTTACCACTGTTGTCTTCTGCATACATACCTCAATGTTTTGTTCAATTTCTGAACAAAAGAAAACAGGGACTTTTGTCTCTACTTCTAACAATCCTGCAAACTCAAACTAGAATCCGTAACTTAAACAGGGCTTTGCCCTTGTTGAGCATCATGAGTCTGCATGAGATAATCCTCCATCCAAACAGTCCCTTGAGAGCAGTAATGCAGCTCACATGCCTGCCTTATGGTGGAAGTGACCTCAATAAAGAGTTCCACTGACAGCACACAGAAGGAACAGTGGCCACAGCTTTTTCCTATAGCTATGTCAGTTCAACAAAGTTAAGAGAATTAAACAGGAAGAAGAGCACTACATGAGGTAGCTGCTGAAGGCAGATTTGACTGAAAAAAACCCAAGAAACTGCCATGGCCGCAAAATCATTTATCCCAGTAGGACTGAAATTATTCTTTCAGTACCTCCATCTCCCTGCCCCTTAAAAAGGGATAGTGTACCTTCCTCCAGAGTTGCTGGAAGATTTAAAAATAAGTTTGGAAAAAGTTTTGATGATATACGTAACATACTATCTCCATTCTTGAGATGAAGATAGATTGTTTCTAGCTGCAGGAATTCTGCTGCCTCTGGGCAGTCACAATCTTAGGCTTCTTTCATTGTCTAGAGTATTTTCTTCTTTTCAAAATGCATTTGCTAAGTAATATTGACTTCCCATCAAAAAAGAGTTTTCTACTGGACAAGTAGAAAACTTGCCATGGAGAGTTTTAAAGCTGCTCTGTGAGCAATGGAGGCTGCCAGGCTTTTGATTTGGCAAGGTATCTAGAGCAGACCTGGAAAATCTGGATATATATGACCATAGTAATTTGTACGAGCATTCATATTGTTTCTTTAAAGTTCTTCAAACTATGACAACAACTACTGTGCAACATTGACCTAAATGCATTTGGACTGCAGGAGGGTTAGGTGAGCTGACTATGATGCTGTTGGATGCCCTTTGTATTAGGAAGGCAGATTCACAAAGTGCAGCTGTCTGCCACAGCAGGTAGAACTGGGAGCAATGACACTTCTATGAGACATTTAAACTCTGCAATTTCACAGTGCCCAGGGAAACTGGCAGGCAATACTCACCCCAAATCTGCAGGCACATTTTCAGTAATACCCCTTTTTTCTCAGCCTTCTGTGCATCATGCACTGGGCACACACATATTTTGCCTTCCTCCTGTAATGTTTTAATCTATTCCTAGAGTTTTCTTCATATGCTGTTGTATATTTTTGGTATATCCTTTACAATTCTGTAATAATCTTTCCTAGGAATTTACATTGTCCTTCTTTCACTGCACACAGCAATGACAACCTTTCCTCCCCTTTAAGTCAGGTTGTTCAAGGTCCTATTCAAAGCACAGCAGGGGTTGTGTTTCATGCTGGAGCACTACAAGAGGACGAAGATTTTAGAAATAGCTATATACAATACATTCTACACTCAGAAAACTGAGAACTAACAGAGTTCAGGGAACCACAGTATTAAGGCAACTACAATGGGACATATTTTTTTTCTTACTGCTAAGTGGCACTTTGAAATAGGAAACCCTTATCTTTACAGTATACTAATAATCTTTTTCATGATTTAATTTGGTCAGTATTTATACACAGTCTGACACTTCAAAAAAAATCTGAGGTACATGCTTTAGAAGTCACATTCACTGTGCAAGCCTATAAACTAACACACATTTTTCATCTAGTAATTTCAAGAAGTCTAAGTGCGCTAATGGAAAAGATCCATGTGCTAGAGACTGTTTTTTAAATTTAAAATGAGCAGTAGAAAAAAAGTAATTTAATGTTATTATTTTTTCAGTACTAGCACTGAAATCACAACTGCAGTTACAGTGGTTAGTGACGTATCTTGTATTATAGTGTTGAAGTCCTACTTGTCCAGTAGAAAACTCTTTTTCTGATGGGAAGTCAATATTACTTAGCAAATGCATTTTGAAAAGAAGAAAATACTCTAGACAATGAAAGAAGCCAAAGACTCAGGAACATATGAAAGTGCTTTCTTTCAACAATTTAGGACAACTTTCACTGGAAAATGTTAGCAGCGCTCATATGACAAGGACAGAATTTCAACTCACAGAAGCATGAAACCAGTTAGAAATGTAAAGTCAAAAATTATTTCAATGTTGTTGAGCCACGAATGAGGCTGGAGAATAGAAAGCAGCACCCATTTTGTCCATGTCATAAATTTGCATGTAAGAGGAAGATCACAAGTTTGCTCATGATTCTGATTTCACATATCAGCAAAGCACTCATGGCAGTACTCCAAAGCATTAGGAAAGTTTTTCTGGTTACCAAACTTCATGTGTTTAATTTGTGCATGTGACTTTTCCATATATACACTAACCTGTATGTATAATAGATGGGTTGCATTTGTCCTCACTGACATCTCAATACCAATTAAAGGTCATACCAACATTCATTTGAACTGTGTAATAAACTGATAAGAAACGCATTTACCCATCAGCCAGCACCACTAAATCAACAGTAGATCCTTTGCTGAAAGACAAACTAAAACCATTCCAATTCCTTTTGTGGATCAGTTATGAATATAATTGAAGATTATTATTATTATTATTATTATTATTATTATTATTATTATTATTATTATTATTGTTGTTGTTGTTGTTGTTGTTGTTGTTGTTATTATTGCTATTGTTATTGTTATTATTATTGTTATCACATTTTTTAAAAACAGGAAAAGAATGGAGCTTTCCTCCTTCCACTCTCAGATACTTAAACCCAGGATAGAGCTGGATAAATTAAGTAAATACATATACACAGAGGGATAGAGATAGAAATACAAACACACATATATATACACAGAGATATCACAATTATTGTTTTTAGTAGTATTATTATTATTTGTTACAAGGATAGTAACAAAAAAACAGGTCCCTCATACAAGATTCGAGGAGAATTCACAAACTATATGACAGAAAATAGGAAAGAAGAAAATGTTAATAATGATTGCAGGACGTATGAGATTGTGTCTCCTGAGCCCTGTGCCTTATCAGCTGTGCCTATTGGGCTCTTGCTGAGGAAGAGCAGCACTACCTAACCAGATAACATGGGCATGCACAAGAGGGGTAATATTGTAGACATTTTCAGAGAACAAAAACTCTTGGGAGTGGATGAGAACTAATTGCAGACCAATTCCTTTTCCTTTCTGTCAAGCACTTGTCTGCTGTCAGCACCTAGGCTTGCTGCTTCTGGTGTCACCAGAGGCTCCCTAAGGACATTAAGCTTTGGTTTCAGGTCTCCAGCTCTTTCTCCTAACCGATGCCTGCAGTTCACCACAATCAACCTGAGCAGCATTGACTTAACCCAGTACCGTCAAACAGGCTGTCTCCTGAGACTGAGGAAAGCCTGAATCAAAACCAGCCAGCTTTGATATAAATAATAATCTGAATAAATATATATTGATATAAATATATTCAGAATATTTGATTAATACATTAAGAACAAAAGCATCACAGGGAAAACTGCTCAGAAAACAATCTTCCTAGCTCTTTTCCAAATTCTGTCACCCAGGTTCTGCAGGGAGACCCTAAGGCTGAGGCACCTCAGGCCATCTCTGCAGAGTCTCCATTTTGGTCAGTCCCATTTCACTTTTGAAATGACTGATTGACTCCTCTACTTTCACTAGGGTTGTCTGATCCAACCAAAGGGCACCAAAAAGAATAAAAAAGACCAGATGCCTCCCTTCCCTGTGGGAGTGCAATTTAAGACCAGTCACCTGCCTTGCTTCAGCACCAGGAATTTGCCTGAGATTACTACCTCAGGACCATAAGATCCTGCAGGAAACTTCCCTGGTCTGGGCTACGGAAGTAAACATCACATTTGCAATGCCAACATAATAGTCTTTGAATATTCCACATAGACCCAGTGTCTCCACTGTCGCTATGAAAGTTTCATTCAAAAAATTGTCCTCAGTAGATGAGAAGCCTTTCTCTAGTCTTTGCTGAGAAACAGCGACAGAGAGATTATAGGACAAAGCTGTTCTTCTAGCCGAGGCTGCAGCTTTAAGGAGCTCCTTGGTGACAGATGGCAGAGGAATATAGAACCATCACACTTGCTACACCCCCAATCTGATCTGATCTGAAATTTAAATAACCTGACTCATTAAAGGATAACGCATATGCACTTATACAACGTAAAAACCCCCAGAATAATCTAAATCAACAAGCACAATTTCAACGCTTAATGTTAGTCTGTGACAGGTCATTAAAGAGTCCCAGCTTTGGCAGAGGGTAGAATTTCTCAGATGATAACAACAGCAACAGGGGGGTGTCACAAGCACAAGCAATCTCTGTTAAAACACTGAGATTCTATAGCTGAAGCCAGAAATCATGTCCCCTAAATGATATAAGAAAGATCCAGAATGTTCTTTTCAAAAACTGCAGGAGTACATACATGTAATTTCTTGTTCTTGTCTGCTACATGCAGATAACTTGGTATCCATGCAAGGTTACCCATTGCAAGGCCTGAACCTGGTAACCACCATATAAAATCTTTCTAGTGTCACATCAGCACAGTGTTTAATTCCCATTTTTCTTTCCTCTTCTTTCCCTCCTATACTGCATTAGTAAATTATTTTAATTTAATAATGCCTCAGGAGTGTTGTTATTTACATACACTTTACTGTGCCCTGGGAGTCAGTAGCATTTGCAATGGATTACATATGGGTATGTGTCAAAATTTAGATATTAAGGTACATAGCTTGAGTCAATGTGCAATAATTTAATACCGAGCACTAATTGTGTTAAGAACAGTAATTTCAGTTTTAGGGTAATCAACACTGAGAA
This sequence comes from Falco biarmicus, assembly GCF_023638135.1. Taxonomy (NCBI): domain Eukaryota; kingdom Metazoa; phylum Chordata; class Aves; order Falconiformes; family Falconidae; genus Falco; species Falco biarmicus. Next base: position 69,107,074 of record NC_079311.1, read on the forward strand.
CTTCAGCTCCAGGTGCTGATTTCACTTCACTTCTGAGTACAGCAACCTCTTTGTGTGAAGCTGTCCTGGCTGGTGCTATACTCTGCAGGGGAAGGGACCACGTGAAGAGGAAGGGACGGAGTCTTACTGCGTCATAGAAATGTCCAATGCAGGGAGTCAGCCAGACAAGTAAAACTGCATTGGGTTCATGTGGAGGTGGCCAGGCCCTTTACAAGGCCAAGAACATGGAGAGGTGAAAGGAGATGGAAAGCAGTCCCATGCTCTTGTCATATTACTGTGATAAATATACCTGAAACAGACAATCAGGGCAGAGACATTATCTCAAAGACATTTTCTCAAAACTACTTAATAAAATTCTGAGCACTTTAAAATGATAAAAAGCGACAATTGGTATTAAAAAAAAAAATAATCATCCTTAACAGAAAAGAAGTTAAGAGATATGTCAACAACAGGGAAAGAAAAAGTGTGGATTTTTCAGTTGGTTTTTAATGGAGACTTTTTTTTATTTTATTTTAAAACAGCTGCTTGACTGATTATTACACTTCTCCATGGATATTGTACCTGATTTTAGATTCCAGTTTCACATCTAAGTGATGTTTCCCTCTACAGAAAGTGCCCTGGGTTTTGTTTTTATTCTTTCCTTTGATTTTTTATTGATTAACTCTGATTCAAAAGAGCCTAATCCAGCTGAGTGTTTAGTTCTTTATCACTTTTAGTCTGAGGCACTCTGTATCATGTTATTACAGCAGCAGAGGAAAGTGGCTGTTACAGAAAAGTAATATATGTTGTAGAATGACAGTTGGAGAAAGCAACAAAGGAGGAAAGAGTTTGGAAAATATACTAGGAGGTCAGTATAAATGCATGAGAAGAAAGAGAATAGCTGCACATCAACACAGAAGCTTTTAAAATAATGACCATTTCAATTTTGTCTGGATTCAGAGTCAGTGGAATGATCACGAATCACACATCACTGCTCATATAAAACAGAATTAGGTTCGAAAAATCTGTGGATGAAAAAAAAAACCAAGTATTTTACTTAGCATTTACAATTGTTGATATGGGGTAATATTAGATAACGTGCAACACACCAGCCACAGCTGTAATGCAAGGACTGCTCTTAGGGGGAGAGGAGGCAGGACAGGCTCGCAGGCTCTCGTATGCTCCAGCAGACATTTCACACCACAGGTCTGTCTGCTGGGACCCATGAAGGAGCAACCTGCAAACACAGCAGAAAAGCTTAATTCCGCTTACCCTGTTTTTGTTTGGGTTTTTTTAACTTTTAGTAAAGAAGAAAGCCTAATTCCAAGGTATACTTTTATGTAAATTACCGGATTTAGCTCTGCTTCTACTTGCTCCTGGCAAGCTCACCTTAGGAGGTCACCAGGAGCTGTGTGGAGTCCAGATGACAAAACTCTTTTCTAATCTTCCCCTGCATTAGCAGTCAGGAAAAGCAAGTCAGGGGAGTGGTATTTGTGACAGATGATGGAGGGATAAAGGCACAGGCTGCAAGTGCCAGGTGAGCCAGGTAAGCCTTGGGCCCCCCAGCTCCTCCTGCAGCCCCACACGTCCTCCTGCACTAGGAGAAATCACAGGGTGCCAGAGTGATCCGTCAGTGAGTGAGCCTGCTCCCCATGACTGTAACAAACAGGATGGTACCACTGGTAAATCAAATTGTAAGCATCCCCTGCACATAATTGCAGCGTTGAGCACTTATTACTGAAAAGAAATTAAAAAAAAAAAAAGAAAAAAAAAAGGGTGTGTCTTTACTCCTGAATGCTCTTATTACTTCGGAAATTACTGGATATTACTACTTTAAGCAGTGTCAATAGTAATTGCAAGCACAAATAATGTAGTTCTTCCAAAATGTGTGCGTTCTTTTGAGGTTTGTTGATAGTTTTTGCCATTGTTTTCAGTGTAAGTCAGCTATGGTAAGGCCTCTAAGCATCTAGTTTTCAGACTGCTGTGCACATATGCATGTGAGGAAAAAAGAATTCCCAACTTAAAAGGACTTTAAAGTGATGCATGGCAAACATATGGCTATTTTGCATCCAGACACACTCATTTTTCTTGTAAGTATTTAATCAAAGTTATCCTGCTAAGTTTCTAAATGGGGCAGGAAAAACAAAGAGAATTAGTGTGTTCTTACGCTTTTTTGTACCACCCCTTCTCTCTTAAGCATCTAAATTCCAGAAATGTTGGGAATGTCATTACATAAAATGCTCAGCACCCTTGCTCCAAAAGTTAGAAGGCTGGTTTTTATGGAAATATATGTAAATAAGACCATGGCAGTAACGGATTTTTACCTTTATTAATAGTCTACATAAAAAAAAATAAAAAAAAAAAGAGAAAACTTTTAAAAACATCTTTCCAGAAAAATGTTGAATATTGTTGACCATCACCAATATTAAGTTCTTTCTCTCTTTCACAAAGTTTCTGCCAGGAAGAAGAACTGTCACTCATGAATTACACATGAATCTGTATAATTTCCAGAAGTCCTGACTTTGCCAAAGAAAAATCTGTTTATACTTTTGAATCACAGACAATAAGGGGAGGCAAGGAAGAGGTGCTGCAAATCCAGCTGTTGCTGTTCAAAGCCCTGTTGAAGTGGACAGCTCCCTTTAGTATCTTGAATACTACAAAGTGGCACATAGATGTGACTATGTGCAAACACAGACAAAGGGGTGGCCTCTTGATTTCTTTCAAGTAGGAGGTGTGTGTTGTTTTGTTTCCAAAGCATTTTCTGCATTCTCAATCATGCAGATCAGCCTAACTCCTCAACAAAGGAGCAGATTGTACTACTTTCCTGGAACTACAAATCAAACTTCATGTATGCTTTGTTGTCTTATACATAAATTTTAGGCTTACATGCACTTACGTGAGCTTACTACTGAATCCAAAGCCATTTAACTCAGTCGCCCTCTGGATGGAAGTTAAAAAGAGGAAGTAGAACACAAACAGATAAAAAAAATAAACTACCTAAAACCTATGAACAACAAAACCTTCCTAACAATTTCTCCATTTTCACACAGGCCTTCAGAATCCAAGATTATCGCAAGTTTATTGAAGTGCAACCACTGGAATGATATCAAGAAATTAGAAGTAAACTAACTAGAAGCTCTGAAGGGATATTACAGGATGAATAGGAATCACTGTACAAAAGCGTAGACAGCATGTCTTAACTTCAATGTTTACATGCAGTCACAGGACTGTTCAGGTTGAATATACAGGGTCCAACAACACTGTAAAAATGACTGAGAGGACTTTGGGTTCACTTAGCTCTTCTGGTTTTGGGCAACTACTTAACATCCTTCCATTCACAAAGAGTTCCAAGTTCAGTCTGTCAGTCCACTAGAACAAGTTCCAGAATAGCAATTACAAATCTTTGAATTTCCCAGTTTATTCATGACCTATTAATGTCTGTTTGTTGTTTCAGCATTTTCTTTCAAAGTCTGTTCCATTCTCTGTTGTTCACCCTCCTGCTAAATTTGTTGGGAACAGTCCTAGCCCCTTCCAGTTTGCCTCTTGTGGCTACATGAAGATAAGCTCTTCCTCCTCCTAGTTGTCCTTGAAGCTCTTCTCTGCACATATGGCATTTTGAATTCATCTTCCTTATACCCTGCTGATCAGAACTGCATGTTGGATCACATGTGAGATTTCACCCATGCCTTGTAGAAAGATACACACAAGTATATTCTGATCTCTCCTTGAAACACCTTGGCTGTTTTCCTTCTGGAATCACAGGTGTCTTTTACAGATCTCTATTATCCTGATAACAACAATAGGATCAATACTAACCTTGATGTTCCTTCCTCAACCATTGTCAATGCATGATCTCCACCCCTGACAGCAAAAGTTTTGGTTAGCACTTAAATGCACAATATCTCTGAATTTCTGCTCAAGAGCACATGTTATTCAAATCCTTCCATGAGCTGACAATGCCTGCCACGAATGTATCTTCTGCAAATTTTATTAGCTTGTGCCAACTTGCACAACAAAGGTAGAAGATCCAGTCAATCCTGGAATAAATCATTGAGGAACTTTACTAGTCCTTTTTTGTCCTAGTAAAATTGTCCTTTTGTTACAGCCTAGTGTTGTCACTTTACCCGCCTAGTGTGCTTGGACTAATTTTATCTTCCTACATCTGAATTAATTTTTCAGATTAAAAATTTTGAATCCTGGTTTACAAAGTCTAAGAGTATTAAGTGGTTTGTATGTCAAAAGAATTATGGAATAAACTTCAAGTTACAGAGTTAAAAGATATTCTATTTTGTAACAAATCCACTGGATTTCTTTCTTTAACAATACAAAACCATTTTTCAAAGCCAAGTGTTTTCTTAAAATTTTGCTAAACTGTCAGACTTCTAGTGTTCAAAGGTTTTGTTCTATATAGCTGTAATCAATGCAAAGTTCAAAAATATTTGCAAAACCGACTTTAAGATGATGGAGTATCTTTTGGAAGTTGTCACACAGTGGCTGACAAGTATTAGATACTGCAAAGTAAAAATTATTAAAATTGTTATCAGATATAGTGTCAAAAATCAGGTAATTTTTGACATACAAACAACTACAAACATGACTTACAGTTATTTCACCTAACAAAAATTATTTGCAAATGCTTTTCAAATAAAATCATTCAGTTGCTTTGCCTTACTATGCATGCGCATCAGTTTATGTTCCTGAGTATTTGTATTACTGATAGTTGTGAAAAATGTTCCTGCAGTGTTAAAGTTTCCACAATATCAGAAAGAATACTGGTTACTACATCTTCTGCCACCTTATTTCCCATTTAGAAAGCTTGTTAGGACATAAGTGACATCATATAGAGCAGACTGCAGGCAAAGTTCCAGACATAGCCTAGTCCTACTTAACAGAATAACTATCCAAAGCAAGTCACAAACAATGCAAGAGTACTGTTCATAGTCTGCTACTTGTATCCATGTTTTCCCTCAAAATATTCCATAGGTGCCTAAAAATAAGAAATATACCTATTAATAAATGGATATAAAGGTAGTAAATGAATGTGTTCAATGTCTAAGTAACCAGCAGTTGTCAAAAAATACAGGACACAAAGCTGTTACTATAAAAGTTATTTGCTTATAAGGAAGAAACTTATTGGGAAATTTATATTGCATTCCAGAACACCTGATATTTTAAATCTGATCTTGAAATACTGGAGGATTTTTTTTTTATATTTTGAAAGTAATTTTTCATTTACTAACACAATGGAAATACAAAGAACATTGCTTGAAGAGAGAAACCAAAGGATGAACTTAAAATGCACCAGTTGCCTCCTCAGATGTCTTTATTATCACTAACACCCTTCCTCATCTCCTCCAGAGCTGAAGAGCTCCCTTGCACAGGAGGGATTTGCTCTGGTGTCACTGAGGACACGCTATGGAGGTAACAGGATTGCAGGGGTGCAGCTGAGGACAGATTTTGGCCAGCAGAATCTTTCTTACTGGTCATGTAATGTGTGATTGAAAGATCCCAGCCTGACTCTGACAGACTGCATCAGCTTGTCAAGGTTGGCAGCTAAGGAAATAAAAACCTTGTTTACTGTAACCTGGGCACATTTGATAAGGATTGATTGAGACATAATACACACAGACGGAGTATAATGTTTAGAAGCTCTTTCTGTTCAAATAGAGCCACGTTTCAAAGAGGCATTTGGGGCTTACAACCTCCTCTATCTTCCATTCATCTAGAATAAACATTTTAATTTGCATGCCCAGATTTTAATTGGTACAGCATGTGGAATTAATGGAAACCATTATCAGCTAAATCAGCATGACCCTTCTGTGAATTAAAATATGCCGCAGGTTTAGAACACTAAATGAGAGAACAGAGCTCTCTAACCTCTAAATCCAATGATTTCCTGTAAAATAAGAGCACACAGAGTACAACACTATAGAGCTACAGGCTTTGAAGTTCAAAACCTTAAGGAAGCAGCAAAGCTGCTGGTGGGTGTATTCCTAATGCTTTCTCAACCCTTCTTTCCACTGAAAACTGTTCAGGAGAAGAAAAGAAACTAACTCTTTAAGGCCCCAACATGTTTGAAAAGAATAGAAGTGGCAAATAAAAAAAAACATACAATTGACTGAAAAAATGAGAGGGAGTAGAAAAGGTGAGATAATTTCTGATTAATAAAAGATGCTAAAAATTACAATAATTCCTTTCTACCCAAAGGTAGGCTGGAGATATCATTACTGAGATTTGAGAATGGTTTTGAATGACTGGAGAACAGCACAGTTTAAGACCTCATTTGGGAAATTTCCTGCTAGCCTGTCTTATATAACTAGTAAGAGGATTATATACTTCAAAGCCGGGTTTTATCATCCTACTCTGCTGACCAGGGCCATCCGTTCACTTGTTTGGCTGATAAACTGGAATTAGATGTCAGAAATGGACCTTTTTATAATAGTATGTAGTTATATATCCCAAACAATTTATAATTTAAATAACCGACAACAACACCTTGCAAAATACAGTAATGAAATTTAATAGGTAACTGAAATTTAGACTCCCATAAACAGTGAAAACATTTTTGACTAATATTAAAAAAATGTCAAGATGTTACAAAAAAGCTTGATGGTCTTATGCATCATCATCTGAAGAAAGCTATTATTACGAACTGCAGTTTCCAGCTGCTGAGATCCAGATGTAAATTCTACCTGAACACAATGCATTCACTAAGTAGTATCTTATCCCTCAGAAAATGCTCATTCCTATTGCATGGGAGATGCATCAATCTACCCAGAAAATGTGAATACATTTGCAGCTACACATGCACAAGCACAATTGTAACAAGTATTTTATAGGTATGTGAGGATATAAAACCTATGTAGCATTCATTATTATTTTTCAGTTAGTTGTGCCTTCAGATAGATAGAGATAAAATAAACCCATCTGCAGTTTCAAAAATGGAGATATGTTTTTCAAAACCGTGGGTTTGACCACTGTGGAATGAAGCTGGCATTGACATTAGTCTCCACCAGAGCCCTGATCATTGAACTACTATGTAAAGGTTATTCAGATTACTCCTTCTCCAGTATTGATTGATTTCACCTCTGTGATATAGGTGCACTCAGCTCTCTGATAATAGCTTATCTGCAAGTAGCTCTCCTCGAGCAGAGAAGGAGCTGTCAGTAGTCCAAATCTCCAGCTATGGCCTAAAGTAGCAAAACTGCTCAGGCCAATATTGTTACATGACTCAATTACATGTAATGCAGTGATAGAGCTGTTATCATGTCCTGCTATTCCTGGAGTTCTCCACCTCCTTGGCTCTGGTCTTCCATGGGAAAGGTGATGAGGCTCCCAGCCAGACAAAGATCCTGGTTCATGACTCAAAAGGTCAGTTAGGAAAACTGACCATCTCCTCTTTATATAAAAGTTATTTCAATGCAACTGGAGCCAAGTCATTAACCTCCTACATTATAATGCTTCTAACGGTTGTTTTGAAAAATAGTATACGCTCACTCTTTGAGGTTTGCTTAGATAATTAGTCTAACAAACCGATTAGAACCAGATTTCAGACTCATTCAGTGTGGCAATGATCTGCCTACCCACATCCTCCTGTATTGACCCTAGTTAATCAGATTTGCATAGTGACTGACCAAATGCTATCTCATTATTGTACTTCAGAACTAGTCACCTGTAAGAACATGAAATCTTCAAAATTCAGCTCAGATCTTGCTTGTGCTTATGTCTGAAGGCTTCTGATGCTGGCTGATGAGGGTGCATGTATTTTCTCCTTTGTTATTAACCAGTACATATTGTTCATTGCTTTTATACCTTGGAACAATAGGTACTCTGACAGCAAGGTAAACTTGCCAAAGTCAGCACTATAAGCCTAGCAGGCTTTCAAACCAGTGAGCTTCATAAAATGCCGATTTCCTGGTGTTCATAGTTGTTTTACTTCTAATTAGATCGTACTCACGACTTTCCCCGAGGCCAAAACTGGACTTTTTTTTCTTTTTTTTTTTCTTTTTTTTTTTTTTAAAGCAGAAGAGCAAGGCTTTGAGTGGGTAACGAGTGATATGTACAAGATAGCTTATGAGTAACTTCTATATAAAGGCTAAGTAGGCAGGGGCTCTTCATAGCAAAAGAGATGTCTGAGTTGTTGTGGTCTAACTGTCAAGCTGCAAATGTCACTGACAAAACTGTGCAAAGCAGTTTCCCACTACAAAATTACGGGGTAGTGGGTTTAAAACAAAATGAGATTTTGGAAGAATTTTCAAGTAGCACATAATCAGTTATTCTTTAATAGTATTAATTAATTCATTGCCATGACATGTCACTGATTGTGACAGTGCAGAAAATTCTAGATTAGAGAAATATGTGAATTGACATCAGGAGTTAATAAGCACATAAACATAACAGAACAGATGCAGCCTCCAGGATTTTTCTTAAAATACTGATTGCTGGAGCCTGAGAGAATCACAAAAGCAAGAATAATTTACAACTTATCTGGTTTCTTACAGTTTTCCCTGACCATCTGCTACTGACCTCTTCAAGAGTGAGTATACTAGGCTAAGTAGACCACCATTCTGTTCCGCTGTTGCACTCTCAGTTAAAAAAAAATAAATTACTGATTAGTTTACCTATATTTCACATATGTGTAATAATACCAACCAGTCATAAAAGGAAAAGGTACATATTCACAAAATTGTATTTGTTCCTGCACCCAGTGAAATTACAGTAATCAGGAATATTCAGTCACTTGTCTGTTGCATAGAGCATCACCAACAACATAATATTAACCATCTACAGTCCATTTTACAAACGCTCTGGCAGTTGTCTCTGAGGGAAAAGAGCAGGTTTGAATATTTGTGGGAGGATGCTGAGCTGTTCTGCTGTGCCCAAGTCTTTATAAGCCCAGATAATCCATCTGGCTCCAGATGGATTTCAGACATCATCAGAGTTCTGTGGAGGCAAACCAAACCCTGTCACAGGACACAAGTTACAAAGACTTTCACATGCACCAGTGGTGGTGGTAGGAGAAAGGCTGGAACACTAGAGGAAAATAGCTCCATACACCACAGGAAGAGAAGTGACTCCAGTCGCCCATGTTCACAGATGTTTGCTAAGCAGGGACCACTGCCAGTGGACCACCTTTCAACATGACCAGGGTGCCTGTGTACAGGCTTCCACTTCCTGCATAACCTCTTTATAAAAAACCTCATTATTTGAAGCCTGAATTTGTTGAAGGTCTCTTGTTAAAACCTGGGCAGGATGGGTACCTAAGCTATTGCACCATGAACTCCTCCACTCCCTTGCCCCATGCTACCAACATATCTATGAAACATGGCCCCCAAGGACAGCATCTCTCTTATCTGAAGTCTGTGCTTACTGAGGCCCAGGGGTCCAAATGACTAAATTCTCCCCACAGTCCTGTGTCTCACATTTCTTATTAGTGCTGCTGAAGACAGAAATTAGTTCTTTCACTTGGGGGACCTCACACTTGGCCAGGGCTGCTAAGGATATTATCTGAACTTTAGTATTTTCCCTGCTTCACATGTTAAATCAGAAACAACTCTGCTAATTACCTTTTGGCAACTTATGTGCCAGACACCTTATCATGGTCTGTCAAATCTCTTGTCTTCACTCAAAGAGGCTGAGAAGGAGGAAAGGATCACAAATCATGGGCTAAGAAACTTCCAACTATTGATTAAATAATTACATGTAAACTTACATTTTTTTTTAGCTGTAGCTAGAGTCCCACAAATTGCACTTCTGTCAGAGGAATTAGCAAGACAGAGTCATGGCTCAGACCAAGATGAACAGGTTTGGAGCGTCACACAAATGTCTAAGCTTCAGCCTAGAGCTCACGGGGAAGCACTGAGAAGAATTCCCATTGTCATTTGAAACAGTGATAGCCCTAGGCTTGGGCAAAGCAGGTGATTGCCTAGACAGCACACTAATGTTGGCTGTAGAAACATCCCTGGAGTGAGCAGCTAACCTCTGCTGCCTGTGTATCCAACACTGCTTTGTGTTTGCCTGCCATCTTTTTTATTCAACACCAGGAAGCTTTGCTTTGACTCAGCTCTGTCTTCTACCTGTGAAACTGTGGTGAAATTTGTCATCCAGAGGGGAGGGACAGCTTGTAATCCAGACTGTGAACTGGAAGGTGCTTGTATTTAATTGTAGTAGGGGAATAAGTTTCTGCTTGTAGTGTTGGGTAAGTCAGATTGCACACAGATAGAATTTCCCTTCATGTTAGGTGCAGCAAATTAAATTTTGCTGGCCCTTGTATAAGTACACCAGGGAAGAACAAATTCAATTTAGGCAAGTTGTCTTTGCAGAGCTCATAAATAGGGTGTTGGGTTTTTTTATTGCTTGCTATTTCTTGTTTCAGATTTTTGAACTGAGCACATTTGATTAAGAGCTTTTGCCTTCCTTGAAGTCCCACACTTTTTTTGTGAAATTATACTTTGTTACTGAAATGAACTCTTAACATAGATTAATAAAACAGGGCTGAGGGAAAACTTTGTAATGTATTCATTAAGTCTGTGCAAGTCTACAGTCCAGTTCCAAAGAACTGTCAGTCTATGATATAATGAGTATGGTGCATAGTACAGAATTACATTTTTTTTCCTTTTGTACTTCTTAAAAACAGCAATGGATAATTTCACCTGGAGTGCTCCATCCAGTTTCAGGCACCAATTATTAGACAAGCCAAAGAGAACATAAAAAGATCAGCAACAGTTAAGAGGCTTGAAATACAGGACAAGAAAAGAAGGATTCAGGTTTCCCTGATTTAGGAAAGACTGAGGTGAAGCATAACAACAGAGTTCAAATATGAAGGAAAGTGAAATAAAGAGTCTGAATGTTCCCCATGCCAATCAAAGGTCAGGCAAGAAGCAAACATTTAAATTCAAATAGAGATCTGGATGGCACATTAGGAAAAATATCCATCCAGAATTACAGTTAAGTACCAGGACTGGTCAACCAGAAATACAGCAGGATCTTCACTGACTGCTTTCAAGACTTACAAGGTGACAAACTGCAGAAGACAGTCTAGGTGTACTTAATATCATCTGGAGCCAAAATATGTTTCAGTCTGGAATAAACAGGGATAATCTCAAAAACATATATCCCAGATCACTATATTTCAAGGCCAGGCAGGACCATTTCGGTTATCTATTCTGAACCCCTGCATAAGGAAGGCTGGGATATTCCAGAAGATGATGACTGCATTAAATAATCAAATCTAGTACAATCAGGACGCAAAAAATGGGACAAAAAATAATTCTTATATTTTAGCAAGAAAATAGGAGTTTCAGATTCAGTTATCTGTAACTGAGTTCCCAGGAAAAAAAAATACAGGAAAAGATAGGCAACAAGGTATTCTAGGTACTTCCAAAATGGAAGTAACAGCTAAGCAACTCATGCTAGCCCACTCTAATAATATTTTTTTATAGTGGGGAAATAGTGTGTGACTTTAGTCAGGAGTTTGACACTATGTCCTGATACAGGTAAACTATGGGAGTAATTTCATTAGTAAATGAAACTAATGCAAGCTTTTGGTAAACCAAGCTAAAAAATGTCCTCAAAGATGAGCTACAATTTGTTGTGAAATTTTATGTTCTGTTGTGGGCTTTCTTGGACCTTGATAAATATTTTCATCAAAGACACTGATGATGAATCAGAGAATATCAAACTGTCAGATGATAAGAAGCAGGGAAAGACTGTGAATGCTTTGGAGACTACAACTTTACAAATTTTGAAAGATCCTGACAAACTGTAGAAATAAGCAGAAAAGAAAAACGATGCAATTTGGTTAGGTTAGATGCCAGATACGGCATTTCAGCAGAGGTAGCAATCACCAATAGAAGACTGAAAGCAAATTAAGACAGCAATTCTGAAATTTTATGATTCTGCTCCAGGGGGCCTGGAAAAATGTTGAGAAACCATTTCCTTAAAACAAGATAATAAAGGGATTGTTAAGTCATCTACCAGACAATGAGGGCGTTTTTTTAATTACAGAACTTAACTGAAAAAGTAATGGTAGACTGAATATAGTATAACATAATTACTATCGAGGCCATAAAGAACAAACCGAACAGGTTCTTATTAGTCAAGTAAAATCACCGATATTTGGGTTACATTAAACCTAGCTTTTCAGAAACATACTTTCTGGAGCCATGTTTGATATTAAGTCATGGCTTCCCTGAACTGCAACTAACTAAACTGGCTCTCAAGAAGCAGTTGCAACTATAATGATTTCCCGAACACATGTTTCTAATGACTTATTTTTGCCACCACTACTCCACTCTTTGTTGTGATACAAAAAGCATAGCTAGGAAGCTAGTTATCTTGGTTTTCCATCTATAACAGTGCCATAAAGAGCCATAGAACAGAGCTGAGAACTGATATATATGGACATATCTAAATCTGTAAGTACCTAATTCACTGTAAAATGCTAAAAAGATTGTTCTTTCACAGAAATCTGAAATTATTTCTGCCTTAGGTTCATGATAGCAAAGTTGAGGCTTTATACAAACCAACACTTTTCTGAAGTCTGCCAAGATTTCTGTGTGTGGCCATCAGACACCTACCAGCGTGTGTATTTAACTCCTTATATGTCATACATAGGCTTCAGCAGTCTATGGCTTCATCTTTGCACCTAACAGTCAGCTCTTGAACTTGTAAGTGGAAGCATGATGGCTGCTTTCTGAGATACGCAGCAATATACATTACGGCAGACAGCTGCCTTACCACTTTAAAAAATCATAAGCAACCAATGACTACCCTACTATAAATAAAGTGCCCTTCCGCTTAAACAGACTAGACAGAGATTCCTAAATAGAAGCTAAAAATCATAGAAAGGGCAGAATTGGAAGGAATTTCAAACTCATCATTTAGCCCACCTTCCTACAAGAAGGAAGGGACAAGCATGTTGAGATCTATCTGTAACACATTTGTCCATCTGAAGGCTCACAAGCAACATAAGAACAGAATAAATACCTTTATATCTTGCACACAAAAGTCCTGTTAATACCTCCCTCCAGACATAAAACCCACCTTTTCTTCCATGTGCCCTCATTCTTCCACATGCAGGGAAACTTCAGCAGAGAAAGTACATGTTTACCCTTCCCTCCATAATACCATTGCAATGCAGAATAAATGGAGTAGAGGAAAACACCTGAACTTGATATCATCAGCTCTCTTGTTTCTTGGCAGCAAAGGGAAATTTCTTACTATTCCATCTGCCTGGACCGGAAAAAAAAAATAAATTAACAGTCAGATGAAGTTTATAGTGCTGACTTTTTCAATGTCACATAAGGATGGCCAGATGGAGTCTGCAGGAGTTACTTTAAGGACAACTGACCAGAGCAGAAAAGACAAGTATTAACATTCATTGTCAACTATTTTATGTAGTGTCCTCAGCCTGAATTCTCCCAGCATTGCAAGTTACTCTTGCATAAGAACATGAAAGAACATGAAAAGACAAACCCTACATCATCTGTACTCAATAGATTCTTATCAATATAGTTATCAAATTCTGCAGTATTCCTTATAACTGTTGCCCTCTCAAGCAAGGTGCTTGTAATCCTTGTATAAGATTTCTGGAATTTCAGATGGGGATGGGAACAGCTGAGCTCTCAGCTTCTCATCTGTTCATTTATCTGGGTCCATCTTTGATAGGCTCTGTGCTGCACCCAGACCAAGTGGCAGTGATTTCTGCATCCATAAAACACTATGATAATTCCAAGCCCTTTCAGCTCTTCATGGTGGAAATGGTTCTTCTGCCCAGACAAGGCTGTGTCAAAAAGCTAGGAAAAACATTCAGAGACAGCACGGAAGGTCTGGGAGTAGATGTCTCTCTGCCTCAACTGAAAAAGAAATTCACATCCCTTTCAGTTCTTCTCATCCTTCACAGACCACACACCACCCACTGCACCCACAGCTTAAGAAATATCTGTATTATAAGACATAATACTGACAGCACCTAATACTGCCATCACAATGTTGTTAGTAACTGTACACTCTGTTAGTCATAGTTCATGCTAGTCAGGAACAAGTCTAGTCCTGACAAGGCTGATGACTGCATTTCTGGATAAAAATGCCACCAGACAGTAGCATCCATCTTCACTCTGAAAGGAATGCAGACCTTCCTCTTGCTCTGTCCCACAAGCTTCTTGATAAATTTCCAATACCAAAGTAAATCAAAGTAATTGCAACATTTCAATTTAATTGCATGGAAGATATACTGGAGCATTCCATACTATATTTGTCATCTGTCATTTTGACAATTTTTAATTGCAAGATGAAACCCTAAACTAATTTCTAACATCTGATTTCTAAACATGAATGTATTTTTTCACTTATGAATCTCCATTTCATTACTTAAAGGTTCAGACTATCTATGTTCTTTTCTCTATTTCAAATTAAAATCAAAACATTAATGTTTTTTCACCCCAAACTGAAAAAAAGCTGCAACTAAATAAACAGCAACCCAATTATAAAGTGTAGAACAGAAAATTCGACTTGGACTGACATGGCAAAAGACTAAACAATTCATTCGCAGCACTTCTATTTTATCTGCTGACTTAACTTTTTTTAGCCATTTTATTATGGGAAGAAAAGTTCTATTTTACAATAAACGCATTATGCGTGTTGCATAAATTACAGAGGAGTAGCCAAGCATTTCCACTGTACTTTTATCTTCATACAGGCAGCACCTTGTAGGAATACAAACTTCCTAACATAAGAGCTTTTTTGAGTAGGAGCACTTCCCTCATTACAACCCTAAACACACACATTTGTATCAGTATAAACACACTTTTGCAGTTAACATTTTCCTATAAGGAATTATCACAAGTTAAATATCCTTAAAGGAAGACAATGAAGAGATGTCACTTAGATGGAGTTCTCTGCAGATAAACCTGATCCAGCAGCATTTCAGTCGTCTCTCCATCTGAGAAATGGATTGGAGTTAGGGTATCAAAGACATTCCTCAAGACATACTCTACAGTTCAGGAAACAGCTACAGCTACCCACCAGATATCTCAATCCCAAAGAGGAATTTCTAGCTGCTATAGTTGTGCTGAGAGTAGCCTTAAACCTCATAGCTCTGTACCATGATATACCCAGTCCCAGGGCTGGGTGGTATAAGGGAGCTGGAATTAAATCCTGACAGATCTTTGTGCCTAAGTTTAACGTAGGCTTTTATTTTCTACTTCACTGCATGTAATCTTGCATCAAGATTCACAGCTGATGTAAACCTAGTCACTTGAAGTGATGGGTTTCTACCCAGGCTTGCTGTAAACAACAAATACCAGAAGAGAGGCATGAATCTCTTGTCAGCCTCACCAGAAAAGCACAGGTCTTCCTTGGGCTGGCTCTTCTACTCCATCACTGCTCTATTGTATCTAATTCCTGCCATCCTGTCTCAAGTGAGGAAAGAGAAACCCCAAAGGACAGTGCACTGTGCACCTCCTGCCCCAGGTGCACTCCCCATGTCCCCAGCACCCAGCTGCCTTGCAGCACAGGGAGCTCCACTTGTGGACATGCAGGATTTTTTTTTCTTTTTACAAGCTTGAGCTGTATGTTGCTCTTGAGTAGAGAAGAAGATGCACCCAAGGCTTTGGAGCATCTGTCAGAGCAGAACTAAAATAAGGTTCAATATTTTGGCTTCACTATACCATACAGGATTATTTGGTGCTGTGTTTTCTGAGTTTGTGAGGGAAGGCCTTCAATGTTGCTTTGTTGTTATGTGGACTTAAGAGGTCAGTTTAAGGTCTTCTGAGCTTTTAATTTTGGAACATTGTTTTGCTACCCATCCACACCCTCCCAGATAAAATGAAAGCAGCACGACAAATATTCAGTGAGAATCACAGTTCTAGCTGTGCATGGCATAGGGAGATGAAAATCTCCTTTCAGCTTGAGTATTCATCATGGAGATGCCTGTAAGCTCAAGATATGTCTTCCAGGCATTTAAGACTTGCAAATTATAAAATTTTTCTCTGAATCTTCCATACAACTGTGACTTAAAACTGCTTCGGAAACTGCATTTTTAAACTACAGATGTAAGAATTTTTATACATCATCTATCTTTATTTAAAACATCTGAGATCCTGAAATGCTGTATTCTCGGACAGACTTGTGTAGTGAGTGATTATTTACTCATACCTAATACAGTAATAATTTAATTTGCTGTTTTAAAACCAGCAGTATTGGTGTTGTAGTGCAGGCCCTAATCACCTTCAGAGAGTAAATAAACACCTACAAGGTTAGGTATTGCCTTTAAGGGCAGCAGAACATGACCTCACACCTCATTCAGGTGTTACCAAACAGCACAGTGAGCCACTAAACAACTTTTTGTTTGCCAGGACAAAAGCACTAATGACAGAAATATCCCACCAAAATTCTTTTCTGTTAAGAGTACACCAGTTGCTGGAAGTGGGGATGGTCACGAGCCTACTGAGCTACTCACTTTATTTCAAGTTCTGGGTTTTTATTGCACACCAGTTTCCACCATTTCAGTAAGCCTGTATGGCAGAAGTTAAGATTTGCTCACAGTGGGACAGAATTTACATTTTGATTTCAGGCACATTTGGGACAGATCTGGTTACTGGTTACAAGAAAAAATCTTGAACCCATCATATTAAGTAAATAAAACAGAACACCTACAGAACATATAGAACATTATTTGTTAAATTTGCTAAATATTTCTTTATTCCATATTACTTTGGTTTGCACAGCACCACATCTTTTAACTATTGTGTACACATCAAAATAAAAATGAGAATATGATTTTTTGTTATTAAGTCACTGAGTTCTACAATATTTCAAATAACTCTACAGAAATTTTGAACGTAAAACATATCAAATCCACATGAACCTATTATGCCAGATTTCAAAGGCAGATTTCTGAGGCTGTTGTCTTTTACAATATGTTCAACTAAACCTAGGCACTACTCTAACTACAACCCCATTGCATAACATTTCCAGAGGCAACATCAATGCCATTTTGGATGAGCAATGACTTTTCTTAAAATGCTTCTCATAGATCCAAAGGCATATTAATTCTTAAATCTAATAAACTGTTTCTGCCCAAATATACCTTAACACTGCTGTTTGCCTAAAGGAATGGGACTATTTTAGTTAATAATGAACTAAACTGAAATGAACTGGCATGTTAGTTAGCTGAATCTCCATCTCTGAAATAGTGCCTTACAAGGTCTGAGGGAACTTTCTGACATTGGAAGAAGCACTGGCATTTGGCAGGTAGCACTCTCCTCTGGTTACCTGCTTTCTGGACTTCAGAGTCTGTGAAGAGATGCTATTTTTAATCAGTTTTCATGCCTTAATCCAAAAAGGAGCATTTACTTTTTTTCTTTTTTTTTTTTTGAGTATGGATAACTTACAATAGTTTTTAGCAAAGAGATTAAGCTAAATAAAAAGCAGTTTATTGCCAAGTAAACTGAGATTTGGCACCAGCTACCTCAACCAACAAATTTTGTGTTGATCTGTTAAATAATCTCTTGTCCTACTTCTCCATATGTGAGCCTAGAAATACCTATCTGAGATTATCCTTTTCAGATGTAATCTTCAGTGACCCAAAATAATGACAAACATTGTCTTTCTGACTCCTGACGCCTTTGTTCTTCCTTGTCCCCAAATAACATCTTCTTCAGCTCAAACATAACTGCTTTCCAGCTGACTATAGATTCAAAATAAACTTGGGATCTTCCTAAACCAGGGAAAAAAAGGCTTCACACTTTAGAAGTAGCACAAAAATTCAACACTGCACTGTCATTTAAATTCTCTGTGCTATTCTTAGCCTTGAAGTGATATTCTGAACAGCTCTACAACCTCTAAATGAAATGTTTCATTATTTCTTTGATGGTTGCCAACTGTCTACTACTGTCTTTACTACCCTGGAGGTAACTACATGATAAAAAAAAAAAAAAAAAAAAAAAAGAAAGAGAGAGACAACATGACATCCCTGATCAGAGCAGAATGGACACTTTGTGTGTCATCCTTTTCTACAATGAACAGAGTACTCAGAAGCACTGGAAATATATAAGTACCTTTATCCTTTTCCTAAAACCACCTCACTTCTAGTATTATATACATTATAAAGGGCTTTAGCTGTATGCTAAAATACAGCTGGAAAAAATGCAGTAATAGCCAGTATACAAATGTAAAACTATCCCAAATAGTAACTACCTAATAACTACATGCTAAATGTATATTTTTTCCTTAATGCTATTAAGCTGCAATTCCTATGCAAACTCTAAGCACAGTGCATATGCCAATTCTTATATTTTTCTGTCCTAGTCTATAGGAGTTCTTATACTGAGTTCATAACCATGAGTTCTTACACTGAGTTCACAGGCATGGTAGCTCAGTACTTCACAACACAATGTTATCATGCACGTGCTTTGTGCTGGTTCACCAAATAGTATTTCACCTCTAGAGTATGACCCTCTGCCATTTGAACTCTATGGAACAAATTCTGTTGATTTAACTTCAGAGCATGATGGTCTTCAATGACATGAACTAAGGCTCCCCACACCAATACAATGGAAGTCTCTCCTCTAACGGCAGTGGACCCTGAACCAGATCTTCAGTTTCTAACTGAAAATAAACCATGTGGTAGGCAGCAGTGTCGTAAAGGGAAAGGGAAGGAAATATCCCATATTGCTCTGAATGGGAATGGGGAATCTGCAAGAATTCAGCCTCTCATCAGCACCCCATCATGACTGGCATACAATTCTACAGTTTCTCACTGTAGCTGCAGCCAGCCCTGAAAAAAATATTCTCACATTTAACAAGTTTGCAAAATGACAATTCTCAAACAATTGCTCTGTTTGACTGCCCAAATAGGCAGTCTGGTTTTGCAGATAAAGTCAAAATCCAATGGTTAAAGCCAATAAAGTTTTCAAAGTATATTTCTAGCAACCATAAAAATAATTAATACCATCAACTTCATAGTCTTTTTCTGGAATTAATCTCTGAAATGAACTCTTCCCCTGTTGCTCATGGTACTAAATATATTTTCAGCATTAAGAGACATTTACTAACCTGTGGAAGAGCTGTGAAAACCTACGGTATCATATAATTTTGGAACTGAAAATAGAAAAATTGCTTTTGTCCATATAATTAATTGGGGAAGAAAACATTGGGTAGGGTCCTAGTTTTTGCTGTGTTTCCTGTTCAAACATCAAATGCAGATAAATGTTAATTTGAAGTCTCTCCAACTAATATTATTTTTGCATTGTTTTTCCTCCTAATCACTAATATCTTCCAAAATATTTCCCCTATTTACATCAAGATGCTTTCTTTTAGTTGAAAAAATTAGCTACATGTGAACAGAAATAACACTAGTTTCTATTTAGCTTTCAGAGGTCAGTAATAATGTAAGGTAATAGGAAAATCTACAGCAAAGATTCACTGATCATGATAAACAAACCAGAGCCTTCCTATGCCAAAGGCAGGTCACAGCATGTGCACGTGTACTTCACTGATCCATAGTGTGAGATCCTCCATAAGAGGATCAGCAGCAATCGTCTGCATTTAAAGGTTACTGACAAATGACACTTCTTGCTAATAAGATGACTGAAAATAACTTGCATCTGTGTACAGCACCCCAGCTGTCCAATGGCACCTCAGGCACCTGGTCCCAGTCAATGGAAACAGACAAGTGCTTCCAAGGTGAATACATCCCCTTGAATGGGATCTCCTTCATAGATCTCACTAGATTTCCTTTTGTAACTATCACACTGCAAGCTTAAAAGTGGCAAGAACTAACACAGGTCTTTAAGAAAAGTTAGACTGATCTCAAACCATGCCATTTCATGGTACTGCAATCACATGGACAGATTGCAACAGACCTGGAAACTATATAAAGCACATCACAGCTAACAAAAGCCTCACATCTATAATCTTCAAAGACTCATAAAACTGGAGGAAATGATTCATAGTTCCTATTGCTGCATCCTAATCATGCAAAACTCACAGTCCTACACAGTTTGGGTGTGAAGTGAAACTTCACAGTTATGAACAAGCTGTCTTTAAAGAAATTGAATTTCTTCAAATAAAAGCCCCAAACTTATATTTCAAAGGTTGTAGTTTTGCGATGCAAACCCACACTCCCTCACAAACATAACAGAAAAATTTGCATGAAAGCCCCAAAGCACAGCTGATCTAAGACTGCTACAGTGTGATTACACTGTGCAGCTTGCGTTTACTGTTCTGTACAGCAAAAAGTAGGAGGCAGAAAGACAAACCATGGAGGCTAACATTTAGCTCTGAACATCCCAGTGCTGATTGCTTGCCAGGCCATGTTAGCTGAGGAATCAGAGTACCTGAGACTTCTCTGGAAACTCACCAGCCAATATCCTTTTATTTGAGAAGGGGCAGGGGGACCATTTTTGTCATTTTTAGCTTCAGATTGGCTAAAAAAAGTTCTGTTGAAATGGGAAAGAAAAAGACATAATCTTATCATCATTTTGCCTTTCTCCCTTTCACTCTTTTGGTGGAGATGAAGTATACTAGCCCATATTAGCTTAAGAAGCTACTTGGCATGAAGCCAAATATTTAATAGCCCAAAATGAAGTCACTCTTTGCATCTCTCGTCCATCTGCTTTTATATCATCTTGGCCGGATCAAAGCATAGAGACTAATATTCAAATATTTCTAGCCACTCAGGATATCTTTTGGAAAACACCTTCCATGACCGATAGAACAACCTGCAATGTGGGAATCCTATCCTGAACTTCTTGAAGGAAAATGTAAAGCATCTTTTCAAACCAATGAATTACATTTTACCTGAGTCATCTTATTTTCACAGACTAGGTGATGATCATGAACTATGGATAAAATAATAAAAAAAATAAGAATTTTGTTTAACTCTGTTTCTTTGGCTGTGAACTGTGAGTCAGACCATCTGTCTTCCCCGGATTGCTGAATGAATGGAGTAACATCAGCCCTGGCCAAACATAAATTAATACATGGCTTCATTCAAAATAACACTGCTACAACATCCAAAGAAAACTGCCAGTTACTGTTTTTCTATAGTTATTAAAATTTATAGTCAAACTGAACCCTCCTTGCATACAAACCCAGTGAGTATTTATTCCATTAGTATAAAAAACACTTACCTCTGAAATTAACTCAGCAACATCAAAGCAAACTTGAATCCATCACAGCACTAACAAGTCACTTCTGTTTCAGACCAGAAGAAAGGTTTGTGTGACTGAAAGATGACTTCCCACCCCAGCTTTATCATTTTCATGAGCTAAATGACACTACATATCCCCACAAACATTATCCAGGGCATAGATATAACCTTTAATGAAGAATACACAGACAACTAAATAAGTTAGTAAACTAAATATCTTTTATATAGCATAATGACATGACACCATCAGAATTTCCAGTGTTTTCAGCTACCCAGAATTACAGCATGGTATTGCATATTCATCTCAGCTTCTAAGTGTTGTTTTCCTGCCTTTGGTTGGAAAAATAAAACAAAGACAAGACATGATGTCATTGACTAAAATTGTTTTAAAATAGGGTTGGCAGCTTGTAGCTTAGAAGGTATCACTTGCTTATAAGTTACGAGACTTATTGTCAGAAATAATCAATTCCCTTTGAAATACTGCACTGACTGATAAAATGGCTGTGGAATTTATTTAGGTCAAGATTATTTGAAGATATGACTAAATAGGCATACTAGTGTCATGTAGCTGTCATTCTAAGAACAGCTTCTTTTTGAAGTTGACTGGAAGCACATATTCAGCTCCTTCATAAGGTATAACTCCCAGTAAATTAAGTACTCTTACCATCTAAAAATTGTCAGCACCAACAGCTTCTCAACCTTTTCATGTACTGAAATCCTTCAGCAATAGATTTCTGTTCTCAATTAAATACTAACCCCAGATGTAGGACCAGAAAGATTTTTATACAGTATCACAGTCTTTTCATCTTAATAAAGAGCCTTCCTAACTTCAACTCATAAAATTCTTTCTCAGAATATATTAGCAGAGGTAGGTCACAGCATGTTCTCATCTCAGAGTTAATAGAGAACTTACAGGCATCCATGCCTGCTTCCCATGTGACTGGTGGGTATAAGTACTTTTGTTCATAGGAAAGTCTCAAAATTGCCAATATCACTGCACAAAACTTTTAGTGTCCACCAAAATTTATCTACTCAAACTTCTTATATCACTCAATCACAGAAGCCAACCAACCTTATACCTTACTAAGTCAACCTACTTATAATCTTCTAGTACATCCTCACAGATACCATTTGCACATCCAACTAATCTGCATGACCTTCCTATATTACTTGAAATCTACATTTCTCTGAATTTTGACATTCATGGAATATCTGAGGTCACTGAATGATAAAATAACAACAATCATTTCATCTTGTAGCACTTTGAGTCATCAGATCTAACCATCCTTACAAACGAGTCATAGACAGCTTACCTTTACTGGAGTCGGAAATGAGGGGAATATGGGGAATTTGTGACAGAGTAAGTTGGGCAAGAGACATACAACTGGCCAAGGGCAAGGCTGGTAACAGCAGGCAAATCTACTGAATCCCAAGTAATCCTGATACTTTCCAATGAAAACTACAAATACCATTACCTGGGGATCACTGGGTGTGGTTTCAGTTGGAGTAGTTAAATTTCTCCATAATAGTTAGTATAAGGCCATATTTTGGATTTGTGCTGGAAACAGTTTGATAATACAGAGATGTTCTAGCTGTTGCTGAGCAGTGCTTACACAAAGCCAAGGCCTTTTCTGCTCCTCACACAACCCCACCAGCGAGGGGCTGGGGGTGCACAAGGGGTTGGGAGGGGGGACAGCTGGGACAGCTGCCACCAGCTGACCAAGGGGATATTTCATACCACATGTCATGCTCAGCAATAAAACTAGGGAGGAGTTTGGTGTGGTGGCCACTGCGTGGGGACTGGCTGGGCATCGATCACTTGGTGGTAAGAAATCGTTTTCATTTGCATCACTTGTCTACCTTGAGTTTTATTTCTCCCTCTTTGTTATTTTCATTTCTATTATATTTATCATTTAATTATTATTATTTTGTTATAATAATTGCTACTAATAGGTTTCATTTCATTTCAATTATTAAACTGTTTTTATCTCATCCCATGAGTTTTCTCACTTTAACCCTTCTGACTCTCCTCCCCATCCCACTGCAAAGGAGTGAGTGAATGGCTGTGTGGTGCTTAGCTGCTGGCTGGGGTTAAACCATGACACTGCACTGGGCTACTAAAATTTAGGAAAGTGGGAGAAATGTACACGTACAGGTTAATGATTTGAGAGGTGCATGGCTGCAGCTTTGGGGTATAGTATGAATGTCAGTTCATGGTGGGTGTTTAAATGTAGAAATGCTGTGAATGAGTGTGTAGGTGTAGTACCTTTTTGTAGCAGCTAAGGAGCTTATCTAACATTTATATTAGATCAACAGAAATCTCTTTTTTTCAAACTCTTTGCATCCTTTCAAACAGTCACTAACCTTGAAAAAACCAGTGCATTCACACCCGATGTTTTCTCAGGGTTACCTTTAAGAACATGACGATGGATGACCAGAGCAGGTAAAGTTAAAAAAACAACACAGATTCCTCACCACTGCATATGCCTCATTAGAGCAAAGTAGACCTATGTATACTGCAGGCATTGACACCAGCCAATAGGCTATTTAAACTCCCAGTTTGAGGGCAATTGTTTTGGAATCGAACACAGTGCTATTCAGATCTTGGAGTAAAATTAGAATAAATGGTTTTGTCTAAAATAATCCCCATCTTATCTTCTCTTTGTCTAAATGCTATTCCAGAGCAGCAAGAGATATAACAGAAAATAGCCTGATTTCCTCTAACTTTCTGTCATCTGAATTTAAGTTACCTGCCTGGAGCAATAAGGCACTCTTCACAGCTCTCACATATTCCTTGCAAACTTCAAGAAATGAAATCTCTTATTTCCCTAGACCCTGGTGAATTACAGTTCCACAGAAGATGTAATTCATCATAATTGTTTGTGAGAGGCATATGGCATATATGAATGACAAGTCATATACAAGCAACTGCACAACACGCCCTTTATCCAAAGAAAATAATCAGCCCTGAAAGAATGCAGCTGGTGTAGTTTAATTTAGAATATTTCACAGTGGTTAAGACAACCTAACAACTTTTTGTATCAAAATTGTTATAGAACATAGGAACAAAGCATAGACTCATAATAATTTCAAATTCTTCCTCCCAAAGTGCTTCAAACCACTGACCTTAAATTGTATCAAATGAGGCTCATCCACTTTTCAAAACTGCCCACCTACCCTCATCCTACTTCTATCAGAAAGAATTAAAATCTGAAAGATTATGCATGATTCATAGCCCAGTAACAGAAAACCAAACATCATTTTCACCACCGACATGTTGAGGCTGCTGCTGTTTTTTTTCTTTCTAAATAGACTGTACCTTAGCACACAAGTTTCATGGATTTTTTAACATGAATATAAAGAAATTTGTCAAAACTAACTGCAGCATAAGAAGTAGAAGCTAATGGAGAAAATTCCTCTAAAATATATTAAAATTTTGGGAGTGACTGCAGAAAGCTACGGAATATATAGTCATATTCATACTCAAGCATGTAAAACTTGCTATGGAATTCAGAGCAAAAAATCTCAGCCTGGGACAGAAGTGTATTTACAGATATTTACAGGAATTAACTCAGTTGCAGCCACTCAGGCAACAGAATCTCTTAGCAAGAGCCACTTTACCCTTTTATAGTTGTGGAGTCCCCTTATGCAATGTACCAAGGGGTACATTAAACATACATGTGGAACTTACAAAACAGAATTACATAACTGTACACTGGCTATACTCTGAGGTTCTGATCATTTCAGTTCATTGTGTGAAAGGTCAATGGGCTTTTTCATCTGAATAAGAATATGAGGGTTTGACTCTCACAGCCATTCTCAAGCCAAACACATTTGAAACAGGAAGGCCAAGATGGAGGTACAACTGCCATATTCTGATTGCTTGAGTCTATCAGTCATACAGAGAAAAAAGTACACCCAACATCAATTTTAAATGTCACAAAAAAGAAGCAAAGAGGGAAGTGAAAGTACTACACAGCTATAAATTTATTGTATTCCCCTGGAGTCCGTTCTGCTTGGCAAACTGAATTGCTTTTGAGGATCTTGGTGGAAACCTGCAGAGTGTGGAGAGGTCCTGCAGAGACTCTTGCCAAATTATACTTCCCTCATGGAACCCAGGCTGGTTTGAGATACCCATTAAAAACCCAAAACCTTCCTAAGACATTTGTTTATATTGACAGCCTACTCAAATATAGGTGATATGTTCGAAGAAATTTGTTGTGACTTTTTTTCAGTGGAAGAAATGCATTTTCAACATGGTCATCTCAGAGTTCCTGCCCTGGTGCACTGTGCTTCCTAATTCAGAGCAGTACTGAAAAAGAAAAGCCTCAAAGCACCAAAGATACAGGTTTTGCAACAACATCAATAACCACAAGCTGGTGCCATTCCAAGTGAAATGTTCTGCCTCACACATTGTTTCTTTATATAGCACCAACTGCTTTCAGCTTCATACAAGCTCATCAGCAACATTTTGGGAGTGGAATCAAAGCCCCTTCTTATCTTGCATTCAAGAAAGATGCAGAAAGCAATCCTGCCTGCATTTGTGGAATAAGGAGTAGCATTCCTGGGGAAGATGCTTTCTTTATATACCTTGCTCCAAAACACAAGGTAGCTCTAAGAGGGGAAACTTACACTGCTTGATTTTTTTGAATATTCAGGCAATTTTTTTCATTAAGAAACAATTTCCAGAGCCAGAACAGCAATGTATTTTCCACTGGGAATTTTGATATTTGCAAAATGAAGGCTTCAGCAATAATCTGACTTGATTTCTTGAGTCTGAATCATCCTTAGTGGCTATTCCATCTCTGCTGTGGAGTTCGTAGAAGCATGGGCATAAAATAAGCCTACACTTACAAAATAAAAATACAATAGTAACATATGTGTGTGGTGTGTATGTACATTAGGGCACTACTGGCTCTTAGATGCTAATAATGTATTTAATAAGGCCATGGACCTGTGGAAGTAAGTTGAGAAGGAGGGTCACATAGATGATCAGGGGGCTGGAGTACCTCTCCTATGAGACAGTTGATTCAGACTGGAGAAGAGAAGACTGGGGAGACCTTACAGCAGCCTTCCAGTACCTAAAGGGGCCTACAAGAAAGCTGAAGAGAGAGGTTTTGCAAGGGCCTCTAGTGATAGGACAAGGGGTAATGGCTTTAAACTGAAAGAGAATAGATTTAGATTCAATATTAGGAAGAAATTCTTTACTGTGATGGTGGTGAGGCACTGGCTGCACAGAGAAGTTGTGAGTGCCCCATCCCTGGCAGTGTTCAAGGCCAGGCTGGATGGGGCTTTGAGCAACCTGGGCTCGTGGAAGGTGTTCCTGCCCGTGGCAGGGGGTTGGAAGTAGATGATCTTTAAGGTCCTTTCCACCACAAACCATTCTATAATTCTATGTTTCTATACATTCCATATCATGTAAATGATGCAACATGTAACAGTATGTTTACGTTTTATCAGTACTTCCAGTTTTAACTAAAAGAAAATAATAAATAAATGGGGGAAGATTTTTCAGGGAAAGCACAGATAGTTACAGATAGATAGACATTCACTTCCAGATTAATGAAAAAAGCAGAGAGAAGAAAAGAATTGAGAACAAGGAATGATGGAGAAGAGCAGATTCAAGGGCAAGTGAGGAGTGCTAGCAGTCAAGCTGAGTAAAATCTAGCAGAGAAAATTAAAAAAAAACAGGCAGTACATCAGCCACAAACACTGGAGAAAACAGATATTTCTATGCTACCAAGTAGTGCAAAATAAAGGTATTCTTGCTATTATCCAAAAAGGAAATTAATATTTTACCTTAAACAAAATCAGGCACCTAAGAGAAAGGCAATCACAAGGTCAATAATTCAAATCCTGAGATAATGTTTGATTGGCTTCTGAAAAAGATCCTGGCTGCCTGCAATAGCAGGGAGAAAACTCAGTGACCTAGAAAACCCCCTTCAGTCCCATGTTTTTTGCTAAACACATATTTTATGACAGGGTTTTAAAGAATGAATGCTGTTAAAATAACCCTGCTATCAAAGCGTTGAAGAGTTAAAAAGAGGTAAACAAGACTCAGGTTTCTGTGTACAGGGACTCGAGCTTGCTTGCCTGCCACGGCAGACACCATGGGATACACATGTCAAAGTTTAGAAACATACTGAATAAGAGAAAGTAAAAGTTATCAAAAAAAGACATATTTTTTTCTGAATTTGAAATCAAATGAGTAGCTGAACAAATGTAATGAAAATCCTTCTTTATCTCTTCTGGCAGATGGTTAACATTTCCCATTCTGTTAGGCAGCCATTTGCCAGGGGGAAGAATAGTTTTGTTGTTCAGGGGCACTGCTCTTGCCTTTACCCGAGAGCATGAGAAACAGAACACGACCTGCCCGATTTCCGCAAGTCCAGCCCAGCAGGACACCACTTACCAGGACTTGAGACTTGGGTAATATCTATGTCCTTGCAGTCCTACACAGAGATCATACGCTCCGAACCTGCACTTACACACTGCCTTAATACTCCCAGAACTATGGTTTAAGAATTATATTTAAGTTTAAAATGTGTTTAGGACCTTTAAGGAGGCTACATATAATTTTAAAACATATTTTTGAGGTCATTAGCATGTCCTTTTTTTCTACAGCCATAGCCTTCATCATGCCATTCCTGAAGCAGAGGAACAAAGGTCTGTAAGTCACACTGGGGGGATCTGCAGCTTATGCTGCATCTGAAAGAAGTGGTATTGACCACAATAGAGTATTCCTGTTCCAATTCCAATCTTCTTTCCCCTTCTCCACTCTTCATTTAAAAAGGGCCTCTCCCAACACATATTTAATTTAATGAACTGCCCTATTTCCATGTTGAGTCTTTCAGTTTCTAGCTCCTTTTTTACCAAGTATCCTTTCTTTTGTACAATTCAAACC
The DNA here is from genome assembly GCF_023638135.1 of Falco biarmicus. Classification (NCBI taxonomy): domain Eukaryota; kingdom Metazoa; phylum Chordata; class Aves; order Falconiformes; family Falconidae; genus Falco; species Falco biarmicus. Next base: position 69,135,111 of record NC_079311.1, read on the forward strand.
TAGTTGCAGTGACTGCTGGAGTTAAACAGTAAAGTTCCTAAAGTAAAACCAGGATCAATCTCAGACAGCAGGGAATCGGCTCAGGCAGGTAGACACCATTCTCTAAGGGTGCTTTCTGGGTCTGTGATCCTTCCCACTTTATTGCATTTCAATGTGAAATATATGGAGCTGACTGTGCAGACAGAACTGAAGATTAAGAAGATGAGTTGTTACATAGTTTGAATAAACAGAATAATCTGTCTGTAGAAACTGCTCACACCAGCAACTTTCAACAAATCATCACACATGACCCCAGGACAGTTAACATACACCCTCCCACACACCCCAAGTTTTCATATAAAATAATTTCACAGTTCAGTTGAATCAGAAAAAAAGTGTATTCCAATGGAAAAGGCCTCTTTCCCAAAATGCATCTTATAGGACAGCACACTTTCCAAAGGGAATTCAGAGTGCACTGTTACTGCTGACTCATTACTTATATTGCTCCTGGAAAATGAGAAGTTGCTTTAGTCATCTTTCAGCCTCAAAGTGGTTACAATCCAGCCCACTATGGACATGCTTTGTTTGCTTTAAATTAGTTAGTTCAAATACCAGTGGAGCTGTCAATGGCAGGCTGCAGCTCAATGCAAAGTAATGGCATGGGTGTCTGGCTTTTTGCACAGCTCTGCTAAGCTCCATGCTGTCCACTTCACATTGCTGGTGTACCATAGCTGAGCATTTCAAAGTCAGCTCAGGTAGTCTATACCTTTAAATCTCTTCAGCTGCAAATTATCACTGCTGTACTATTACTGCAAATTACAGAAATAAATAAACCAAGTACTAAGCTAACTAATGGGGCTAAGAATGTGTCCCCCATGAAAGGATTAACTGAAAGGCTTCAGTGCATACAGTGCACATAGCTAAAATAAATAAAAAAGTCTAGGAAGTGCATCACAGACACTTAGACCGTATCTGTGGTAGACCATAGATAAGCAGTAAGAAAATGCCTGGTAACATCTCCAAGATACTATTCAAAGGTAGGCCAGTAGAACTGGGGATGGCTTTCTTTGGGTTTTGGCTTTGGTCTTGCTGTTTATTTAATAATACACAGCATTATGCTTGTGACCTGCTCTGTTCCCTAAATAAAACGTTATCCATAGCAAAGCTGGCTTGAATTGTTTGTTCTTAAAAACTACTGCATGAGTTAGGGTCCTGGCTGGTAAGAAGGGCAGTATATTGAAAGCAGTCAGCATGGCTGCAGGGCCAGGTGGGGACTCAGTAAGTTCACCAGCAATGCTGCAAGAGCAGATTGGAGCACAGCGTACCAGCTATACGAGCTAGAGATAGGACATGGACAGCTTGTCACTGGGTAAGTCTGGGGGCTGTGTCCTGTCAGTTCTTTTTATGACCATGCCTCAAGTCCTTAGTCACAGATAGGAGTGAGAAAATGGGTGCTTACCCTTATGATGAACACCTACATTTTGCGGTGGATGTGACTGAGAACGTCATCTCTGTACCTCCACAACTACCTGCAAATCTACCAGTTTCTCACCTCCCAGACTTCGCAGCATTTTCAGACATGTTGAAGTGGAGACTAATTAAATGAGTTTAGTCCCCCAAAAAAGGTTTCACTAAACTTCCCTGATAACAGGTGTGTGAATAAAAGATGTTTTCTATGAATCTATAAAAATAATACCTTCAGAATTTGTTGAATGTTGAGTGGCTCTTTGCTGGACACTTCAAGGTAGCTTTTTTTTTTTCCCCCCAATTTCCAAAAATGTAATAATTTAGCATTCTATTGGGTAAAAGCAACAAATGCCCAAAATGTATGAAAGAAGATCCTGTTTTGGTGCAGGAAGATATGCAATCTGTCCTTCCCATGACTGCAAAGTTTTGTAAGAACAAGTACATACCAAAAAACATGTTTTGCCACAAAGTTGATTAATATTCATCTAATATTATTACTATTTAATCAGCTTATTTCTTCAGAATCATTTATGGTTTAAATTAATCAGAATACAGTCATTTAAGAAACAAACAACAACAACAACAACAAAAATTACCAACAAAAAACCCCCAAACAAACCAGCTTCTGAAAGAATTCTAAAAATAACAAAGAATTTTGTACCTAAACTCTGAAATGTCCCCATGAAGTAAGAGAGACGTGTTAGGACAATTCAGTTTCATGTCTGTGAGACAGAAAAACTGAAACTGCTGAAAGAACTCAGCTGGCAGAGTATCCTACTACCAGGTCTAAAATTTGAAATTTGTTCTGCTCACTGCAGTTAACAAACTAATTTTTACTTGCACACACACTCTCCAAAAAAAGAGAGGGGGGGGGGGGGGAGAAATTCAGAGGCCCTGTGCTGTCTCTCAAAGCATGCCAAACTATTCAGATCAAGTATTTCTTCCTAGAGAAAAATGCACCTTTGCATCCTGCAGGGGAGTGCCATCCCTGAGCCTGTTCCAGTCAGTGTGTGATTTTTGCATGCCCCAACTGGGAACGTGCAATTCAAAGGAGAATTCTGGTTCCCTGATGTAATGGAGTCAGCCACAGAATCTCAGCAGGTTTATACAGATTCAGCCTCTGCAAACACTAATTTTCATTTTGCAAAAATGAAAGTTAACCTCATTATATTAAACAAATAAGTACATATATATGTATATTGGCCCCATATCCACACAGCTTAGATGTAAACACAGGGTTAACTACTTTGTGACCTGGGCCATAAATTAGTGATTTCTTTTCTCTATAAAAGACTAAGCAAGACAACATTTCCCAGAAGACCCTATGAAGCTCCAGGAATTCCCCTACTAAAAGATCAGGAGGTGGTTAAAGAGATATAACAGTATAAAATAATAATTTATCCAAAATAATTCCATTAGAAGTATCAAGGTTACAACAGCTGCCATGCACTTGTTAGCAGCCCAAAACAGTGAAAAGAAACAGCAGCATCTGCTACTATAATTGCTTCCAGCTACTTGTTTGCAAATGTGACTTGCTTAAGGACAGAATCATCCAGCCGATCACTGCTGCAAAAGTTAGATTTAGCCATGCCTCTTTTAATCTCTTTTTGTGTGTCTGTGTAAAAATGTTAGTCATTTTTGCTGTTGTTGTTTAAATGTTACAAAAAGCCATGAATATTTCATTTTGCAGATAAATTAACATACCACAGTTAGATTTCTCCCCAAATGCAGTCTGTTCTGAACTTGGTATTCAATTTCCTTTCAGACAGTAGAAACTAAGTACTTTTCTGTGAGGAGTTACTGGTTCAGAACTCAATGTTCTTCTGGAAGAGTTTTGCATCTAAACACAATGCACACACAAAAAAGTTTTCTGCTTGTATTTCAAACATTAGTTGTCAGATGTACACCTACCTGAAAACATAGACATGGCAATCAAACAAAATCACCAGAAAATAAAGGCATTAACTCAATGCAGATGAGAAAAAATTAGTACAAATTAAAGTTTGAAGAAATTTTCAGGTCTGAAAAGATATACAGACAGGTTGTTTGGAGGATCAGCATGACATTAATCTTTTTCTGGTTAAAGTTATGTCAAGTCTGTTCTTCTGTTAGCGTACAGAGGTATAAAAGATTTAGGCAATTAAGATTTATTAAAGTTTCTGGCTCTGCAGCACACAAAACAGTCTAGATCAATTAGAGATCTGCAACGTGAGTATTTATGTACAATATATATGGGGCTTTTCACCTATAGATACGGGTTTAACTATGAAATCACTGGAATTAAAGAATGACAATAAATGGCAATGAAATAAATACCCTCATTATCATGAAAAGCAGGTACACACTTTTTCACATTTGTAATTCTGTTTTGTTTGTATTGATGGGTGGATTTTGTGTTATTTTTATTTTCTAATCCATGCCAGGTTCGGATTCAGTCAAGCTTTGCAGTATTTCTCCATAGACCTTTTATTCAGAAGTCTCAGAGTACTTACTAAATTAGGTGCTGAGTGCTGGTGTTAATGAAGCTAAAATGCCCATAATGTCCAGATATATTTAATATATTCTATAATTCTAGCTATATTTAAATTTCAATAGGTTTATTCCCTCTGGAAACATGACTTATGTTACGCAGCTGTCCTGCATGTTCTTTCAGTTCCCCTCCTCCCCACATAAGATTTGAAACCCTTGGCCAGTTTCACCTGAACTTGCTAGAGTCAATGAGGTCTCAAGGTCAAATAAGCCCCTATAAGCTTTGTAAAAACAGACAGGTGGATATACATTCAAAGATAATAACTTTTGGGTTTATAGTACTGCTACAGTCAAAGCCAGCAATACTTACACAGCTGAATGGGGAATGCTCTCAAAGGAAAGTGATACATAAATGCAAGTACAGCACAGAATCATACTATAATTCAGTTAAGTAATCAATGAATGAAGAGACACCCCATGAAACCAGGTTTCTTTAGTTCTGGTTTTCACAGATCTACTTGTTTATAATTTGGACCAGTCATAAATTCCCATGAACCTAGAGAGTGCTTTACATTGGGACTGATCAGACCCACATACAGGAATGGGCTTAATGGAAATGCGTGTATGTTCACATCCTCTTTAGTACAAAATCAGCTCTGCTCCCGAGTCATTGTGATCAGCTGTCTGAGCATAAATGTGCCATCACCCTCTGCTGGAAAGAATTTAATCTACAGTCAGAGACGATTAAAAATGCTAGATCCAGAACAAAGCTTGAGCACCCAAAGTTAAAGTTTTCAACACATGATTTTTTTTTAGATAATTATCACCTACAAAAATGCAGATCATTGCACTGGGCACCAAGACTCCCCATCTAGCACCAGGGCAAAGCCAGGCTTGTCAGAACAGGAATCACAATGAAGACTGGGATGGTAGCAGAAATTTCCTGGACAACAAATAATAAGAAATGATAATGACACCAACTTGTCCTCAGCCTGGTTTTGCACCAGGTTATTTTGTTATTTTGGGTGTGTGTGTGTGTTTTCTTTGTTTTTGTGGGGGTTTTTTTGTTGGTCCTGGGGTTTATTGAATTTGGAGGGAAGGAGTACAGCCTTAAAAATTTTGATTTTGTTAATGAAGGAACAAATTCTAGTTCTGCTAATGATGAGATACTTAAGAGCTCCACTGTGTGTAGCACACCTAGGAGCTAGGGGTGTGTCCTACTATCTCTTCAGTTTCCTTTGTATCCTATGGTCAGTACAACACAGCCAAAAATCCTACCAACACCAGATACAATTTGGACAAGGAAAATCTGCAGCATTAGACTACGTAATTTTGATACCACTTGATTATTTGCTAATGTGAATACAAATGAATTCTTAATGGTAATTTTTTACAAATATCTTAACTCAGTCAACAATTAAGCACATGTACAGGACCTCTGCTTCTTTGGAATTCAAATATTTGAATTTCTATCCCTTTCTTTGTATGTATTACTGGTTAGTTTTAATATAAGTAGAGCTGTTTGCTGTGTTTGCAATATATAAGAGCTGCAGTAAGCAAAGAACTCTTGCTGGTCCTAACAGTCCTCCAAAAAAAAAGAAAAAAAGACAACATGAGACAAAAAAGAAAAGCCAGCTGCTCAAATACCAAGGTTGAGAGAACTAAATGAGGAACAGATGGTCCAGACTACCTTTGGCCATCGAAATCAAGCCCAAGCAATATACTACCCAGCTGTGCAGAAGAGTGGAAAAACAGATAAGTTCAAGTGAAGGGAAACACATAATGGCTTGAGGGGTCTAGCGATGAACTTCTTTTAGTGAAGCAATGTTAATGGACCATCACCTTTATTTCTGTGAATCTCTTTTCTTTCAAACCTGCAAGCAATAAAAGCTGTCCACTCTCTAGGAAAATGTAAGATGAAATGAGATATGAAAAACAGTTGTTTTTCTGCTGTTAAAAATAATATTATACATAAAGTGATTTTGTGTTTCCACATGGAAAAATGCAGGTAGTTCTAGTCTCCCTGTCTTAGAAAGAATTAGCTGTTACATATTTAGATACAGACATTATGAAAAGATACTGAGAGCACAAACAGCAGGACATATTATGTTTTTAAAAGTCTTATTTTTTTAATGGCATCTTTTAAACTTAAATTTCACCAGATTCTGTCAGTGTACTGGGCACTGCTTGCTCCCAAGGGTAACAGCCCAGCTTGACAAAAAAGGATTTAGATATCTCACTCACTTACTGGCACCGGCATTTATGGAAAACATGGTAGATGCCATGGTAGTGGGGTGAACCCTCTCTGAGGCTCCAGTAGGCACCAGCAGGAAACAGCTGGTAAGTTCAAAACAAGTATGAGAATGTGGTTTCCACACAGTGTGCAACTAATGGTAAAAATCTTTGCCACAGGATGCTATAGATGCTGGATTTTAATGTCTCTAAAAAGCAACTGGGCAAATTCATCGAGGGAAAAACACAGCAAAGACCATGAAATATAAAGACATCCACCCTGGCTCAATGAAAACATGTGTCATTACATGTTCTTATTCTCCTCCGCAGGCATCCACCACTATGTAACATCAGAGGCACAACATTGTTTAGACTGGCCTTTTCCCTGGTACAGGTTTTCCAAACCCAGAGCAGTGGGGTTTGGACTTTGCTCAGACTGTCTAATCCTTCTGGTGCCTAAAAACAACCACTCTCTTTGTGAAGTCCCCTGCATATCTAAATGTCTTCTGAATATGCACAGACATGTAACAGTCTTGACAACAATGTGCAACTCATCTCCCTCTCTCTCCTTTATCCTTCCTCCTCATCTTACATGCTCCCTTAGCCATCAAGTAGTCCAGTGGCAAGAGCAGTGACCAAGACAGAGGGGAAAAATTTCTTCTTGGCCTTCTAAAATGAAGGTTAAACCATAACCACTAGATGGAGCATGAAGTGCACTTCTTGCCCAAGTGCCCAATCAGTTGGTCATTCTCCAAAGCAAAGAAAATATTTTTTGTTTCCTGGGGACAACTCGAGAATGAAATATGTACTGTCTGCTGATCAGGGCAAAGTGAGAAACGAGGGTCTGAGTCTGTTTGGTCAGAGATGAACTGAGCATAGGCCCCTCACACTTTGGGTGAGCTCTTCAGCTACTGAGCGTGACGCACACTGAAACAGTGCCACATCACCAGTTTGAAAGAGATCAATTCCCTTTCAACTTTCTGCACAGATACACCTTACATATTTTGCTCCAGAAGAAGATCCCTCATTGCAAACCTAACACAGAGAGAAGCATGGTCCTGGACAGTAAAACAAAGAGCTTTGTGGCACCTTTGGGACTCTCCCCTTCTGGAGAATGCCCTGCTGCTCAGCTTAGGGTCAAGGCTGGCATGGGTCAAAGTGCTGGAGACTTTGAACCCTCTCCTTCAGCTTCCTATTTCAGGCTGTGGATGTCACTTGTCTATTTTCCTTTTTATTTTAAATTTAGTCTACATGACAGGAGATTAATAAATTAATGTGAAGTTGTCACACTTTTCTGACTATAACAGTGAAGAAAAGTAGTACAAGAAGACCCTTGTTCCCATATGGTGCTATTATGATCTGAAGATCCCATTGCTATAGTTTTGGATACACATTGGTACTAGCTACAACTGCTGCTCCCAGACAACTCCTCCTTACTTGGTATTGACTTCTGAAAGAGGTTATGGACCAGTCTGGTGTCCACATGAAATGCTCATGTGAGCATTCCTCAACACAGTTCCATCAAAATCAACATGAAATTCACTGTTTAAAATAACCTAGTTCATTCTGACAGAGACTAAATGATATATTCTACAAGTCCTCAGCCACTGGATGTGGCAAAGATAGAAACTTTCAGCAAGAAAGTGGTCTGGGGACAGATAGCAGTGATTTCTACAAGTCAGCACAAATGCAGCTGGAAAAGGACACATGTCACAGTTTAAATCACCAAAGAAATAATGAAACTACCAGCTAGGATAAAGAACTGAGCAACACAATCTAAAAAAAAACCCCAAAGATAGTTCACTTTCAGAATATTGGGTTTGAACTGGGAACAGGACATCCAGAAAGACAGGCTGAAATGTGAAACTAAATTGTGAGCGACAGAATGGGGTGAAGAGGTAAGCTTGGGAGTTGCCTGCAAAGAGCAGCTACTTTAAAACTCTCACAATGCTTTATATCATTCGAACACTATGAACAGGGAGGGAAAAGAGAGGGAAAGCAGGACCCAAGGATGCATGTGAAAGAGGTTCAAATGAGGAAGAAGGAGATTCTTAAGCAGCAGCCAGAGGAATAATCAACAGAACAAAGAGAATACAGATTTATCAAAAATTAAAAAGGGGCAGAATATAGAAAAATTACAAGATTATCTGTGTCAAAAGAAGTTGGTTGACTAAACAGGATAAGAACCAAATAAGAGTCCATTTAATTTTTTATTTCATATATATTTCTGAGGGGGTTTTTGGCCATGGCAATGAAGCTGAATATTAGAAAGATAAATATAGTAATTATAGAAAGCCCTGGAAAAGACATTCTAGGACTCGACTTGCACTTTCAGATGAAAGGATTACTGAACTATTTGGATTTATTTTGGTGTCTTTCAGAAATCTCTGCAACTCAAGTGTGTCCATATATACTCATCTTTGGCATTTCATTACAGGACCACAGTATACCGTATTACTTCTCAAATAATACCCTGACAGTGCAGAGTTTTACCTATCATTTAACTACACATTTCCGATTTTCAGATTTCCCTTCCATAATATTTCCCCAAAAATGCTTATATAAATAAGGTCATTTCAGGTACAACTTTAACAAATTAGCAGCTGTTATAATACTATTAGCCACTGAGAAATTCAGGCTGTTCCCTCATTCAGTTATTATGCTGCCAATTTCATTTCCTGGCTTTTGTCTTTTTGACCTTTTCCTTGCAGCTCGGGGAAAATTCACTTCTGCTTTCCTATAGACCTAACAGTACTACACCACAACACTGTGACCTTAGAAAATGGCAAATTCACTGACCATCAACACGGACGCATTTTGGAGTTAAATTCACGTACGTAAATGATCTCAATATCTAATAAGTTGAAGAGGAAGACATGTTATAGCTGATTATATATACATGATATAGCAAACCTTACTTGTTAAAATTCAGGTTGTTTTAAGACACAACTTTTACTTGTACATCTAGTATCACATCCAGTCAGCTTACATACCACCTACATTCTTGTGCTTAATTGACAGAAACAGCTAAAGGCAAGAGTATTCTGTAATAACCTAATTCTCAAGTCCTGTTTGAAAGCCATCTATGTTTCTTGCTTTCACTACTTCTACCAGAAAACCACTTGAAGTACCTTATACTGGTAAGAAAAGCAAGGCTAGCAAAATATAAACAAAGCAACAGTTTCATCTATAAGAAATATGGAAACCTTTTTTTCATTCTTCACTACTTCAAGGCAAGCATGTAATTATTACTTACTGTTCCAGAATGCCTTCCCAAGTGAAAAAGCTTTTAACCCTTTCTGCTATTTCTGCAGTGTGTTCTAATTCTTTGCCTTTGTTTTGACAGTTTAAACAAAATCTTTCAGTTTCTTTTAGGTTCCCCTGATTAGCTTAGGAGACATTATCTGCATTTGCTCCAGGTTGAGACCATTCTTTCCAAACACAGGTAACTGAACAGCACAGTCTTCCAAAAGAATTGCAAAAGTAGTGTAGGCAGTGCTGTTAATAATCTCAATCACTTCCACCTCATGTATATATAAAGACACCTTGCTATATATTTTAAGTTCACATCTGCTTATTTTTTTCTCCCCCCTGAAGTGATAGCCAACTGCTGTCTTAAAGCCATTATGTGACTGACCAACATACCAGATTTTTTTTCTCTCTGGTCATGAGCCCCCCGTTTATAGCACCACCAACGTGTGCAAACTTGCAAACCATATTAAAAAAATTTATCTTATTTCTGAAAATCCAGTACTCAAATACATTAAGAGTTTCCTGTGACATGTACTGATCCTTATATTGATAATTCCTCCCAATTTTGTCTCAAAAAATTATTAGAATTCTTCCGCTCTTCAAAGTTAATCATTAATGAAAACAATAAATGATAGTGACCATAAGATTCATCCTTTGAGAAAGTCCTTTAGTCAAAATACTAATGCCAAAGATCCTATCAGCACATTATGCTAATTTTTACCAATGCTAACCTTAGTCTAAGTTTTACAGTTTGTACACTAAACTCCTTCTCCTCTAGCTTAATTAATAATATCATAGCTGTTATTATATTAAACACTTCAGTGAAATATAGGCAGGCTTCTTGTTTTCAGTGAATCATTTCAACATGAAAAGCACTAAGCTAGTAGAATGTGATCTACCTTTTGGTAAACAGAAAATAGGGTGAATTATGACCTATTTATCTTCAGTCATTATGCCATTCAAAATTTTTCTTAAAAAGTAATATTTAAATAATATAAAAATTCTGTAATCACCTGAACCACTTCTCCACTCTTCACTTCCACCTGGAATCTCCACTTTTTTAGTCCTGGGGTGCTGGACCACAATAATGCTGCTGGAATACATCCAGTATCTCTCGCTTTTGAGGGATGAAGCTGATCAGTTTCCCCCCTCCTCCTCAGGCAGTGGAACCCCTCTTTCCCTCACATACTGATAAAATTCATGCCCTCTTCCATGTTCTTTACTAGTCCATCTTCATCTTAATATTTGGTCAGATTCCTTTGTTGCAAATAAAGATATTCTAGTACTTTTTCCTGTCCTGTTTACAAATAAAGGTATTCAAGTACTTTTTCCTGTCCAGAGTGTCTTTAGTCTTGGCCCATCCTTGCTTCCTAATATGCTCACTTGCTCTTTCCTTCTTCTCTTGCAGATATGAGAAAAAAAATATTATTTGCTTTCTAAGTCTAGACTTAGCTTGACTTCCTACAAGTTTCATTTTATTTCTACCCTTTCTGATTTCTAAGAAATACTTTTCACTGCCAATCAGATTCTTTTTCCATTTCTGTATTTGGTTCTTCTTTGGACATAATTCAGTTAAGGAAGTTGGACCTGCCTGACTTCTCACAAGCAGCACTCAGCATTTTAAAAGATCAAGTCCTGAAATGGCATAAATCTGCATAAACTAACTGTGTATAAATTAAGTCTTAAAATGAAAAAACGCGTTCTTGATCTCTCAAAGAAATATGTCCTGGAAACATTTCCCAACAGAAGGAGGGCAAAACCCTTGAACTAACATTAGGTAAAATGTTTCCTCACTCTGTGGAAGAAATTTATATTATCAATACCTTGCTTCTATTCACAGTGTTCCTCCTTATTGAAAACATAAAATGTCAGTTCTTAAACAAATGGTTATATGAAGCTGATGCAGTCACTTATCAGCATGTCTTTTTTTTTTTTAATTTATCCTGCACATAAATCCTCAGAGGTGACCACAGTTCCAAGAATGTCAACCTTTATTGGAGTGCCATGGCTACCTATTGGTATTCAAAGCATGGCATAGGATTTGCATACCTTCACATCATATGAGACTACAGTAATTTCTTGAATTTACATCCCTAAAGGGATCCATAAAGGAGGAAAAATTGATTATTCCCGTTATGGAGACAAAACTGAAAAATTCTTTGAGAATCTGAAGTAGCAATGCTTAATTAAATACAGATTATGCTTTGCATTTGATTTATGATCGATTTGGGTGTCTAAGACATTCCTGTTAAAGAATTCGTGTTTTCCTAAGGCTGGTCTTCCCTAACAATAAACGAATTCTGAAACTTTTTATTCAGTTCTTGCACTTTTACTGTCCCTGTCTTTTACTGAGCTTGCTGTTTTCACAGAAGTTGAAGTAACTTAATTGTCTTCCTTATTTCAGCTCTTTTATACCTGTGTTATCTGGACACACATACCAACTACAGTCACATACACCTGGTTTCTAGAGACTAAAATAGGGGGGGAAATGTATTTCATAATGCCTTCCTTCCTGCCTTCCTTACACCCAGCAGTTAACTCTTCTAGAGCCAAGAACACAAAGAAAGGAAGATGGGACTTGCTTCAACCTAAGCTTTTCTAAATATCCACTGATTTTGTGTCTTACTCCTAACTACATGATTACAAAGCTGTATTAAGAGTTTCTGTCAAGTCAAATACATCTAAAACCTGACATTCTGCAGCATTTAATTTAATTTTTTTCTGTACAGTTGTGAATATTTTTTTGCAATTTTCTGCCCCCGGTTTTAGTATATTGTTTACTTACTGGTTTTACCAATGTATATAACAGAAATCATCACCAAAAAAACCCCACCAGGACCCAGATTGTTTTCAGCAGTATTTGTACAGTCAAGTTGAACTAATATTACCTTACAGCATGACAGATCCAATTAAAAGCTATTGTAAATTTTGAGGATTTCAGAAAACTGTTAGCAGTCAGTCACAGCTGACTGAAAAAAATCTGCCATAAGGAGAACATTGGTGTTTGATTGTTACTGATATGTCCTATATGGACAGACTGTAGATTTGCTCAGAAGACACATTTGCATAATGTGGCTCTGGTGTTGGAAGATCTGAGATTCCATTTACCTTATCAGAGACAGACCTGGCTTTTTCTCGGCAAAGGTCTTGCCAAGCTAACTCCAAGCATGTTCCACAGGAAGAAAGGACTTCACCAGTGCAGTGCGAAATTCAGATTTACTCCTGCATAGTAACAAATTCTCTTCTCAAAATAGAGAATACCAAATACAGCAGGTGCTTATTAACTGTTCATGTTTCACTGCTGCCCACTAGACAAGCCATCATCTTTTTCTTGATTTTTTTGAAGAAACAAAAAATCAATTGGTACCACATTTATCAAGTCTTTCAGTATATGGCACTAAACAGGAAGTCTTTTGGTTTTTTAATGCTTTACTACCTCCAAGGAGTCAGTCATGGATTATATGAAACATGCTGATTTAGTATTTTCATGAACTGCTGGTCTGTGAGGAGCTTTCCCCAAACTTGCATTGAAAACCATTCACAAAAATTCCAGCCACAGAGTGACAGTTTGCTTGGCTTTTGTCTTTATCAGGGACTATACCCAACTGCAGAATACGCCAGTTCTATAGCTAGAGGCTCATGCTTCCTCTAAGGCTTTCATCATACTTGCAGTGACCTGTGTAAGAGGCACATAAAAATTCCAAAAATTCCTAAAAGCAGACAGTAGTGTTGTCACCCTGTGATGGCATCAAGGCTTCATATGAAGCCAATTATATCTATTTGGGAAGTGCTGGCTTACAAGAGCATTTCTCTAACAAAACTAAAACAGCAGGCCCTTATGAGAATAGAGACAGCCATGCCCTATGCCCAGACACACTCAACAGACCTCAGGTAGCAGAGTGAACCCTGACAGGAGCCGGGCAAATAAGGCTTTGAATGAAAGTGGAAGTTTTTGTCCATCCTTTATTTCTTTTCATTTCATTCCACACTGTTAAAAATTCCTCCTTGTGGGGGACCCACCACTACATGTAACATTTATCTGGCTTTAACAGGACTCAAGCAGCCATTGGGGGGTAGGAGAGGTTAAGGAGGAGGTTGTTCTCACCTGTAACAGAACCGCAGCCTAACACTGCACTGCAGCTCTCCACGTTTTCAGAATAACCAAAGCACCCCCAAGCACAGCAGTATCTAGGCTCCATCCCTTTTTTTATCCCTTCTCACTCTCACAAACTCTCAGCCACACCCTATTGTATTCACAGCCAAAATAATGACCATTTTCACTCTCAAAGATAGTAAATGGAGAGCATAAACCTCACACTTCCTTGTTCATTCCCTGTTGCTTTTCCATTCATTAACAATGAAAAAATAAATAATAAATCTATCAGGGTCTTCATTTATGAAAACTTGACATATTTTATGAATACACAATATCCATTACATCTTTACATGTTCTAACGCTTTCTTTCAATTGTTGTATTGACTTTATTCAGATGAGCTTAAAAGACCTACAACCTCGCTGGGAATTTATTTCATAACAGAAACACAATTACCTCTCCCTTGCATTGTCATACTGTAAAAGGACACCACACACTAATATAAAGCCAATAAAAAGGGGAAAACCTAGTTTCTGAAAATTAAACATTCTGCCAGAAATCCTTTCCCTTCCTTAAGGATGCAAGAAAGGTATGAAGGGAGCCCAAGAAATACGTCTTGTGGTATGCAGGAAGGCAGATCCAATATACCGGCCTATGCACTGTAGCTCAGAGAGGGGCTCCAGCTCAAGGCTGGGAAAAGCTTGACTGGTGAGAAGGGTCAGCCAGGCTCCGCAGTGGTAGGACTGTGAGCAGCGGTGCATGCAGGAGGGCCCAGCCTGAGAGCGCCTTCTCCACAAGGCAGGGTGCCTGCAGGGCCAGGCCACCCTCAACACTCCTGTCCTCTCTGCTCCCTCCTGTGCACAGGATCCCTCAGCTGACCCCTGAGGGAATACACAATTTTGCTTGCTGATATCTTCCTTCTGTTTATTTGTATTCAAGAAATAATCAGAAAACCCTGTTAACTCATCACTATCAGCATCACCACCTCATCAGGCCAGGGAACAGAAAATGACATAGCCAGTCAGACATGCAAAGCAAGCACAACTGTTCCTATTTTCCAGCAGCAATTCTGTCAGGCACAAATTCTGTGTCTCAGGCAAATAATGACTTGAAGCACTTGAGTATAATTACTCCCTACTACTTCTGTCAGCAGCGACTGTAAGATGTACCTTTCATTTTCAGCCAGCGGAAAAACATCTATATGTTCTTTGAAGACCTCTGGTGGCAAAGACTGAGCATTGACCTTCCCTCTCTGAACACAGACATGAAATCCCCACTGGAGAGGCTCCTGCAGTGATTTTGAATAGTAATCCTGTGCACCTTTGCACAGCTTGCACAGTGGCTGAATGCAGTTTTGCCATAGGACACAGTCCCTGGAACTAATACATCACCGTTGTCATAATACTCAGCATCATAAACAATTGCATAATCAGAGCTGAGCAATTACTTCAGTTTCTTTTCATGCTGCATGGAGTTTTCTATAAATTGCAACTGCTGTAGACACAATGTTATAGTAAAGAAAAAAAATACAGTTTATTCAAATTACTAATTATTTCAGCTTCTTTCTTTTGCCTCCCTCCATTCTGACCTACCAGGTTAAGGCAGGAAAGGATAAATGCTTATGACATATTCCCACCCCTCCTTCACCTTCAAGAAAAAAAAAAAGCATTCCATTTTACTTTTGTTTTCTTTTTCTTTTGTTGACATTTGTTCAAGTAGTCAAAATGATCCAAACTGTTCTATACGGCTCCAAATCTGTCTATAGATGATTTTGGACACTATATGCTAAGTAAGAATAAAACCCTGCTTTCTAAGATGTAAAACCATGCCTCTCAATGCCCCAATTCTATCTAACAGGCTTTGTTTTGTGAATTAGGTTGTTGTCAGCCTATCTAAACAGCTTTACTTCTTGCTACATTCCTAAATCAGAACAACACAACAACAGAAACATCCTGAAAGGTTAAATTGGCATCCTAGTATTTTTAGCCACTTCAGAAGTTTTCATAGAATCATAGAATCATAGAATCATTTGGGTTGGAAGGGACCTTAAAGATACTTAAAGGTCAC
Organism: Falco biarmicus; assembly: GCF_023638135.1. NCBI lineage: Eukaryota > Metazoa > Chordata > Aves > Falconiformes > Falconidae > Falco > Falco biarmicus. The sequence continues at coordinate 69,150,671 of NC_079311.1, forward strand.
CTAGTTCCAGGCCCCCTGCCATGGGCAAGGGACACCTTCCAGCAGACCAGGTTCTCAAAGCCCCAACCAGCCTGGCCTTGAACACTTACAGGGAGGGGTCATCCACAGCTTCTCTGGGCAGCCTGTTCCAGTGCCTCACCACTTTCAAAGTAAATGAGTATATTTTAGTACATCCATTTCTCCCAGACAGGAACAACCACATACCATCAAGAAAAATGGTTTGGGAGTAAAAGCCAAGATTCTCTCAATTTGAAGCTGGATTTCACAAGAAAGGCTGAAATTAGCTTGCCCTCTATTAAAAAAAAAAAAAAACAAACACAAAAAAAACCCCAAAAAAACAACAAAACAGAAAATCACCCTTTAACCAACAGATTAAATGGCCAAAGAGGTGCCTTCTCTTTTTCAGTAACATCAGTAAAAAGTACCACTGCACAGGAAAGCAAGTCCATTAGCTGCACAGTTTTAGTGTTTGAAAGAGCCTAAATCTTCGGGGACTCAGGGTCCCTGCAAGCCACAGCTCGGACATTCCCCTAAATGCTGACACTCCAGCCTCATAAGGTTGTTTTTTTTGGTTTTCTTTTTTTAATTTAAAGTGCTGCTAGAACTCTACTAAGCTCTAGCCATAGTGGTCTGATGGAGTCTGGCTCCACCAATGTCTTAACACACATCTGAACTTCAATATCAGGTCCAAACTGCTCATTACCATGAAAAAAACCTATTCCGTGACTGTAGCATAGCTAATTTTCAGTGATATCTTTACATCTTTTTAAATAAAGCACATTTAGAAGGGATTTCCCCATTTGTTCTTTTACTACTGATTACACAACAGATAAAGCTACCCCATCCCAATTGTTCCTTGATTAAAGTACTTTGGGGACAGGAGCAGAGATGAAAAATGTCAGTTCCACTGCAGATTTTGCAACTGATCTTTCAATCACTATGAAAAATCCAGGCAAGTAATATGGCCATGTGTCCAAATGTAATGGCCTCACTGGCTTAAACATCATCCCATAACTTATTTTTTAAACCATCCTATAAGCTGTTCATAGTAGAAGTCACAGTTTGAATCTCAAAGCATGATATACTTCGTGGCTGACTAAACAAGTATTTTGTAATTCCCGTGCTAATAAGGTATTTTGAGGGGAAACTGCAGAAACATGAACAAGTCAGAAGGATAATTAACCATATGGAAGATGTGCAGGGGAGAGCAGCAGCAAGCCCTGAACTTGGTTCAGAATATCAGAACACCATCCGTATAGTTGTGAGTGAAATAATCAAAGTCATTTAAGTGGCCATTCTTCTCTGATACAGCTTTATGGATACCTTTGAGCTCTCCCCGTTGGTCCATATTGCACTAGCCTTCATCGGGGTGGGCAAAAGTTGTCAGGCTGGTGAAAGACTGCTGCTTTGACTGGCAAAAACATGGCTATAAAGATATGGGATATACATTTTTGAGAAAAAGTTGCTTTCACACTTCACTGGCTAGCAGCAAGAAAGAAAAGAATACCAACAGCTCATCTTTATCTCAGGAATTGTATAAAAGTTCACAACAAAACCAGAGAAGGCTGGGAACTCATCTAGTTCAGTGGAAAGGTTACAAAAAATCAAAAACATTCAAGTGTCTAACTAAACAAGAGACCCAGTGCAACACTTTCAATAGGATTCCACTGATACCCAATTTACAGTCAAAGCTAATCTCACAGAGAAATCAAAAAGACAGAGGAACAAAATGAAACTTCTACAGATGAATCTTCATAAGGTTTAATTATCTTCTCCAGCATGGTTTGTTCAGAATACTGTAGTGACTTATTCCAGAAGCCTGCTCCTACCATTATATCCTATAAGTGTAACTGTCTTTTAGAATAGAAGTTGACAAAGGTAATCTCATCTCTGCCTTGAGCAGACAGGACCACAAATTATTTTTTCTGTTGCCTTTAACAGCATATTATGTTCCTTACCTTCATTATTCACAAGCTAAAAGAAGTTGTGCCAAAATCCAGTATCAGTTACTTGAATATGAAGATAAGGTACTCCACTGAATCAAGTCTTATTAGTAGCTTTTAATGCTTAAGTATAATACTGTGAGATCAGTAGGCAGAGATGGAGAGACTTCACTTTATATACATCTGTAAAACATGTAATATAGCATGGAGACAAAATACTGAACTAGTGTAGCTCACTACAATATTAGTTGTAATAACCTTCCGACTTCATGAAAATCAGTGTAAGTTCATTCATGCTGATTCTTCTAGGACTGAAATGCAGACAACGTCATACCTACTTATGTGATCTCCATTACATCAAAAAGTACATTCTACATACAAGGGTGTAGCTTCTCACCCTGGATGGTGTAAGAACATAAGCCAGACAAGTCTGTAGGGATGTAATATCGTTGCTTGGACTGGCTGATACAGTCAGGATAATGGACATTTCTTCAGACCTGCAGTGTTGTCTGAACTGCACTTCCCTCAAGCAAATGTGGAGGTATAATTTTCCTTTGAAGCTTAAAGTTCACAGGAAATTTGCTATAGTAATTATTTGATCAAATCACCCGTCCAAAGCCGGTTCCCATTAGTGCAAACTTCTTCCTTATGCTGGATTGTCAAATTTCAGCTGTGATAAGTGAAAATGACATATTTCCCTAGTGCATAAGCAGACTACTTTTTGAAAGTCAATAGGAAAATAATTCACTAGAATGTCAATCAACAGAAATTATAACTTGAACTATAACTCCCTCAAGCACTAAGCTATAGACCAGTTTCCTTGCACTCTTCCAATCTTGTAAAAGCAGATTGAAAACTGTATTTTCAGCACTCTGCAGATCTATCATAAGGAATAGTCTATTTTTCATTATTTGACACTGACACTACAGATGGTCTCAGGAAATATAATATAGTTGTCTCAGGTTCTAAAAACAAGATTCTCAGTATTTTTGTAGAAGTTTGAACAGTGGAGATTTTGTTAGCGGATTGCTAAGCTTCCATTTGAAAATGTGTGTTCAGATGTACAGCTTCAGTGTAAATCCAGCAAAACTGAACCTGACCTTAGATGTCTGAAGCCATCTAAGATAGCCAGGAGTGAAACCAGGAAAGGTGTGGGATGTTATTACTTACAAAAATGATCCGGCCACATGGAGATCTCACTGTTACCCACATATTGACTGCTGTTAATCGGTCTCTTCAATGGTGAAATTGGGTACCAACCTTCCAAAAATAAGAAGGGAAATCATCACAAATATCTGTGAGCTCAGAGAGTAGTGCCCCTACTGAACCATGGCAAGACTGTCTTCATTTCCATATCCGATACCCTTGCTCCAAATGTGCTTTGAATGTCTATCCCAGGTGAGTCTTCTTGCCATTGCTTCATTTTTACTTTTCACAAAATCTGTATTCCAGTGATTAAGAAACTTTCTAGGTTCTGGGATACAGGGATTTAAATCCCTTCTGCAAATCCAGACCAGCAGAAATTTCAGCAATGGCTTTCTGCATTCTAGGACAACTCCTTAGCCATGAGTGAAGTTATGCAAAGTCTAGTTAATCTTTCCACCAATTTTGCTTTATTGCATTTCTCCAGGATTGTCTTCATATGCGTGATTCCCTTCACAGGGAACGCCTCATCTGAGAATCACTGAGGGTGGCTTCTGAGGCTTTGATATTAGATACAGTTGTAACTGGTCTGCATGGACACCATCAGTCCTCAGTTTTGTACTACCTGAATGGCAGATACCCAAATGATATAATATTATTACCAGCTGAGCTGAGAATTAAGAATTCTAGTGACATACGCCTAATGACTTAGGTACCTAAAGATGCCTAAAGCCATAGGTACCCAACTATTCTGACAGTCTAGAAGAGCTTATAAAGACATCCAAACCAATTCATACTGCTCATTCCACATGCCAGAGTAAAACAATTCATCTGCTCCAATTCTAATGCTTTGCTTTACAAACATGTAATGATTTTTTCAAATGTAAAAACCTAAGAAGCTCTCTAAATTCTGACTGATAGATGCTTTTCCTTGTTTAGAATTTGAAGAACAGATTGTACCGAGACAGATTATGAAATGAGAAAGTTCATAAAACAACAGCTGCAACAATTCAAAAAAGAACGTGCAAGTACCTGGTCTGAAATTGTAGATAGTTAGACAAGCCACTGGTTCCAATCACAGGTTATAATCTCCCCATCAGCCTCATCTTGCTAAATCCTCTTAAATCCCCTGGCTTCTGCTCCTCTAATCATGAGGGTTAGAAGCTGCAAGGGCTGCTTTTCACTTCATTAAAATTTCCTTTTAATCTTTTATAATCTGTCAGCACAGTATATAAACACACATCAGAAGCTTATTCCTTCTAATTTCACAAAAGCAGATAATTTTGCTATACATTCCATATCTGCAAAGTTAAGCTTCATTTCACACCACCATAAACCTTGGTCAGAAGGATGAATAGTTAAGCAGTTGAGCAAATGGCATTTACAGTTACAGCTGGGTGCATTATTCATTGTGAAGCATTTATTTGGTGAAGTTAAACCTTGGTTTTGCTTATGAAACACCCAAAAGCTGATCCCAAATTATTTAGTACATGGGGCTCTTTTCAGAAAGTACATTTCGGACCGTGTTGTTGCCTGTGTGTCCCTTGCGTGACTAGCTGTCCAAATCAGACTAGATTAATTCTCCTTCCTGAGAGAGTGACTAAAACTTCTTTTAAAGAGGAACAACCGGTTCCCCCAAGTACATATTGGGCATCTTCTGTTACAAATTATCAAAATTTCAATAAGTAAATTAACAATTATCTAACTATTCAGTCCTAATTATTAATAAAGCATATTTCCCTTTAAAATACTGTTACCATCTTATAGGTCTACGTAACTTTACGGTCCTGTGGCACAAAAGCCTTCAGAAAAATCCTCTAGGAAACCATAATATACCTACAATGCAAGCGCACAACCTAAACTAAGAAGTGAAAAATCTCAATTGCATTCTTCCAAGTTACATTTTCTGAGAAGTAACATGAGAAAGGCCACACTCATGAGAGCAATAATTCAGCATCACTTTCCCTCTCCTTCCCTTTGTAGAAAGACTTAGATTGGAAGGGACCGCTGGACATGACCTATTCCAATCTCCTGCTCCAAGCAGGGTTAAATTCAAAGTTTTATTCTATTCCATTCTCAGGCTAACCCTTCCTTATATGCACCTCGTGACAGAATATGTTAACATTCAAGACAAAGGGAACTGGCAAATTTCAACCTGATGTTAGTTATATCTGATACATTATTCTTTTCCTTAGGGTTGTCTTCTTGGGGTGGGGTTTTGTTTTGTGGGTTTTGGTTGTCGTTTTTTTGGTTTTGTTGTTGTTGGGTTGTTGGTTTGGGGTTTTTTGTAAACACAAAGCATTGAGGTTCTCTGTTTTATAGAACCCACAAAGATGAATAACATGAACATTAAATTAATACTTTGTTCCCTGTACCACTGTAACCAACAGCCATCTCTAATCATACAGTCCATCTCCTAGCCTCCAGAGCAATTCCATTTGGTAACACACAAAATTGTGAAGGTTCTGAAGCAATTCCTTGAAAACAGACTCCACAGAGCTGCCACTGGCAAATTTGATGAGGCACTGCTTAGCAAGTATTTTCTCATGTATAGCTTTGATACTATGTAAAATAAAAAGGGGGGAAGGGAAGGGAATTTTTATATGAGTTGCTAGTTCAAAGTATGGTTATGTATGGAATTAAGTGGTTCTGCACCATCCCCAAAATTTTATTGTATGCTGTCCATTTTGCCACTTCTTCCTAATTTGTTTAATGGTTCTCAGTTCTGTTCTCCTTTTTTTTCCAGCTTTAACATGCACCCTTACTCTTCCAGTATGTACAAAAATCCCGTTGTCTTCATTGGCATTTCTGGACACAAAAGGCAGTATGTTTCCTTACTACCAAAACTTCTTCAGCTTGCAGAAGTCAGTAACTATTAGACTTCATACAGTCATACATAGTAACACAGCAGCCAACACTCCAGCAAAAGCTTCAATAGAGTAACTCCAAATTTATACCAGTGTAAATGAGACTACAATTTGCATTCTATTAACTGCAGCAGAAGCTTTTCAGAACAGCTTCCCAATAAAAAACAAGTGACAGTGAATTAGGGAACATAAGGTTAAACCCCATTTGCAAACGAGCTCCTTCATTCTCTTTACAGTACTCAAAATAAGCACTTCCCTATTCCACTTCACATTTGATTTGCTTTTCTGTCAAAAGACAGTGAAATGAGTAGGTGTTTATTTGAAGGTAAAATCACTCTCCTTGCTCAGAAAAGGGCTTTGCATCTGAAAAAGTCACGCTGCAAACACTTCTTCCATTCTAATCTTTAAATGACATAGAGGACAGCATCTGAATTTACAAGGCCTCACCTTTTTTTCCATGCAACACATAATGAGGAATTTGCACGAGATTTAAATGACAGGAAGTAAGTTTTGAAGTTAACTCTAAGCAACACCAGGAGAAGTGATCATGAAGTGATAGCAAATCATTACAATTTAGCAGTAAAAAGCTCCATGGATGTATTGTCAGGCTCTTTTAAATCTTCTGACACTAATTTCAACACTGCATCCCCCTAGACTTCAGCTCCAGCATTGTACTCCATTTATCTGCTCTCTTTACTCCTTTGATGACTCCTCCCTTTCTGCCAACCACATTATATATCGTAACAATAGTCCACCCTCCATAGGAAATAACAACTGCAACATTAAAGATTTTGAACATGCTGATCTCGAAACTGGTTTGAAATTAAATATATTTCTGTAGAGAGGAGCTAAGCACATCTATTTTAAAGCACTGAATGTAGTTAAAAATTCCCTTGACTTTCCCTAATGAAATTCAGTAACCTCCTTCACAAACATGACAGAAAGCTATGTGCTATGGTCATCATATGCTATGATGCCACATTCCCAATCCTCCAAATGTTGCTGAAGACTGGCAAGAAAAAAAAAAAAAGCAATGTCAAAGAAAATGCTCAGAGACACAAAACTGAAACAAACAAAAAAACCCAAAAAACAAACCACCTTAAAAGTGCATGCAGCTGTTTCTGCTACTGGCTGAGACCAAGACAAGACAAGTTAATGAGACACTGTTACCTGGGTCCAGAGCACAAGTCTTATGAGGAGCAGCTGAGGGAAGGAGGGCTGTTTAGCCTGGAGAAAAGGAGGCTGAGGGGAGAAAGACCTTATCGCTCTCCACAGCTACCTGAAAGGAGGCAGCAGTGAGGAGAGTGTCTGTCTCTTCTCCCAAGGAACAAGAGACAGGATGAGAAGAACGGCCTCAGGTTGTGTCAGGGGAGGTTTAGACTGGGGATTAGGTCATGGAAAGTCTTGTCAGGCAGTGGAACAGGCTGCCCAGGGAAATGGTGGAGTCACCATCCCCGGAGGTATTAAATGTATAGATGTGGTGCTTAGGGACATGTTCGTGGTGGACTTGGCAGTCCTGGTTAACAGCTGGACTCTATCTCAAAGGTCTTTTCCAAGTTAAACAATTACATGATTATATAATTTTATTACCGCTTTTTAAAAATAGTTGTTATGTCTTCTATGTACAACAGTGCTCAGTGATCTGAAGGACACATATTTCTGCATGAATGCCTGGGAGAAGTCACTTTGACTACCCAGCCCAGTCTCCTTTCAAACAACAGCAACTGTGGTACCCAGCATGACAGAACACTTCTAACAAACGAAGACCTGTAAGAAAGAAAGAATAACAGCTACAATCACTGGAAGAGAGAGGAGACTTTGAATCAGCAGGGCCAGACTATTACATTAATACTCAGTGGGACTGAACTGTTCTTCAGAGCGGTCTCTCCCTTCACTGACTCTTAAGAGGTGAAGCTACTACATACAACTATGCTTTAGTCAAAGTGCTTCCATTAGGCAAGATGGTCCTCCATGCTCTGTTAAATATCTCTTAAATCTGCTTTAGCAACCGTATCTAGACATGTAAATTTTAAAGCGCCTTCAAAGCACAAGAGGGAGAAGCAAAAATCCCTGCAGGATTTGTCAGATCAACCTGTCAGCACTGACCCAACTGCTGGTGGGACTCACAGAGGCACCTGCTGACCTAGCCATCACACCTGAGATGAAATCCAGTATGCACAGTTCAGAGCTGATTGAAAGGGTCTGCCCAGAAGTTTGGGAGAAGACGGGCATGTGACTCAGTGGGGAGACAGGCAAGAGCCATGGAGGCTCCAGAAATCTGGAAAGCTCCAGAAGGGTGAAGGGGGAGAAAAAAACATTCTTTATCACAGTCCTTCACCTGTACTAGAGGGTCCCTACTCATACCCTTCCCTCTACTCATAGCACCCAAATGCTCTGGCATTTGCCCCTATCTCTGCACACATACACATATTTGCCAGCAGACCTCTCATTTAATCTTCTCCCTAGTGTGCATCAGTACGATTTTGGATGCAAGCCTCTTAATAAGGACTTGCCTAGTCCAGAAATGCCTTGTCTTGGTTATTTATTGTCATTATCAATTAAATATATTAATACCTAACCAAAAGAGCCACACGGTTTGCATTTTAATCCCTTTAGCTATCATTTTTTCAAAGTCATCATTTTTAGGCCACATAAATAGTCTGTCCTCTCCTATAAGGACTTTTGTGTTTAGAGTGGTGTGAAGATATACAATTCACTTTTAGTCCACTCGGCTCAGTTTGCTTTTAGGAGACTTAACTTCTGTCTTTCCAGTTGTTTCCTTACATTATTTGGCTCAAGTGGTACTCTGTGAAGTTTTTCAGTCCACCCTGCCCTTTCCTCAACATCTTTTAGCACAGAAAGTAAAATGGCAATATCACACTTGACATTTAAACTTCAGTCCAAATCGCTTCCAGCCATCCACAGATTCAGGGTAATGCCACAGTCTGATACAATGGCTTGCAACAAAAAATACAGTTGGTTTATTTAAGACTTAATTCTTTGTGCACATATGACATTTTCAGAAAAGCACAGCAGGTATGCCTCCAGAGCGAGCAAATGTCCAAACACACAGTCATTACGTTGATTTTGTTTAGTGTCTCTCACTGCCAGGCTGGCCATGTGCTAATTCAGCTCATGGTCAGCATAACACTATGCTTACAAAGGTGAAAAGCAGCACGCCTCAGAAGTTATATACTGTTTAGCCTGAGCAAAGCTGAGCATGTTATTTAGTAGATTTGTATTGTAATGAAATCTTGCTGAACATTTCCAAAATGTTTCCAAAGGCCAGGTTAGTGCCTTTGGAAGTACATTTAAAAAAAAAAATATCAAAATATCTATGTACCTTAGAAACCTAAATTAAAATTCCATTTTATAACTAATATATATGGATACAAAATTATCCAACTATGAGGATTTAGGAAGACAACCTATTTACATACTTTAAAAAAACCCTAATGTGAACCTACATAATTGCAACATTAAGAATATAAGGGTTTTTTTAAAATATCCAGTCCCAAATTCATCATAAGTTCTCAACAATCACATGCTATTAAGAAACAACATCAAATTACAACTTATTTTCAAAACTATAAAATGTAATCTAATAGTGCAAATCCTGTGTGCAAACAGTTACAACCTCAAATCTTATTATCTGCAAAATATTAAGTTACTTTTAACTCCACCTCAAATTTATCTTTATGCTGTTGGGTAATGCCTCTAGAAGCAGGCATTACTGTTCCCCTGCTTTTGCCCCACTCTTCACTTTCCTTACCTACCTGAGAAGCTTTTCGTGGCAAAGTCTGCCTGTGTATTCACACAGGATTTCCCAAAGAGTTTATGTGGACGTATCTGCCCTATTAAACCAACAATAAAATATTTGACATGAGCTTTTAACAATAAGTGGATTACAGTGGGTCATTATTCATACAGGTAAACCACTGAAGGTAAATACCATCAGGAAAAAATGGTGTCCTACTCTAGCAGTTCTCATTGGGAAGGTCACAAAATGGTTTAATTTGATATCTGCATTTACATACAGAATGAAACACCTACATTCATACACAGACAACACAGGCTGCGTCACCACTGCATGCTGTTGGCTTCTGGAAGAGAGGAGACACGGGCATGTCAGAGGTCATATGTAATGAATTAATATACTGATAGGAAGCTCAGAAGCACATCTGCTTTCAGATAAAATTTGGAGATACAACAATTCAGTGTATAGCCTTAACTGCATTCTCAGTGTCAGTACTCTGCCAGAAAAGAAAGATATAAAAAAGGGTCTTCTCTTCTGCTGAAGCCATTTGCAGCTGTGTATCAAGTAAAATTTGTCTATGCTGAATTAATGCACAAACATGAATGGCCAGACCAAGACCAAAAGAGAGAAGGACCAGACCCAATGTCCACTGTTTACCCAAATCTCCACACATGGTTTCTTACTTCATATTAAGTGTCTCATCTACACACTGATCCCTAATTTATTTCCACAGAATCATACAGCAGTTAAGGTTGGAAGGCACCTCTTGTCTAGTCCACCCACCCTGCTCAGGGCAGGGTCACCTACAGCACGTTGCCCAGGGCTGACCAGTCTGGGTTTGAGCATCTGCAAGGATGGAAACGCCACATCCCTCTCTGAGTAACCTGATCCAGTGATCAATTGCTATTATATTGGAGAAAAAAGAAGAAAAAAAAGAAGAAAAAAAAAAAAGAAAAAAAAGTAGCATTTCCTGGTTTTCAGTTTCTAGACACTTCCTCTTGCCCTTTCACTACATATCACTGGAACAAGCCTAGCCAAATCTTTTTCACTCTTTCCCATAAGGTATTTATACACATTGGTAAGCTGCTTCCAAGCCTTCTCTTCTCCAAGATGAACAATCCCAGAATCTGAGTTTTAAAATTCCAAATCCTGATCACCTTCAACTACCTAGAGAAATGTGCTGGTGAGAAATTTACTTTTTTAAAAAAACAACAAAACAAAAAGTCTTTACAGGCAGGCTGAAATGTAAACCTGCTTGGGGATATCTGACTGACAAAAGCATGCAAGTTTACAGCACAGGCACCCCTTGTGTTAGAAGCTACACTTTCCAAAGGTGAAAACAGTCCCTTGAGAGCAGTGATAGTGTACTGAGTTGATTACAGATTAAAGGAATTTTGAAAGCAAAAAAGAGGAATGAAACGGAAGAAAGATTTCCTTTAACGAAGACATATTAAGATGAATTCGTATTGCTATACATGGAAATAAATTAAATCAAGCATGACTTAGGAATGAGAAATCATATAGACAAGATTCTGTAGCAGGAGATGTAGTTCAATAAACTGAACTTCAAAAAGTTATTAAAAGACCAATAAGAAATGCTGAATGTTCATTCAAAGAATATTTCAGCTAAAGACAGAACCTTCAAATTATGCAGAAACCAGACAGAATTAAAAAAAAAAAAGAGAGATAGAGTCGATCAAAAAATATTGCAGATACTTTACAGGTCAATACAGCTGAGCAGACATCGTAAGGCTTCCTGTCTGGAAGAATTCTCTTTCCAAGAGCATAAGCTAGATAACAGTCCTGCAGAGACATAAAAGAGCATGCCAAGTGTCCTTCTACCTCTTTGCCTTCTTCAAGGACTTTTTGAAAAGGTTGTAAATAAACTCATCATAAGTTACCTATTGCTGGTGCTAACTGGCCCTCCCAGGTCATCTCCAAAGTTGAGGAAACAATTGTTAACCTTCCATCTTCCAACTCCAAGACCAATGGGTTAGTTATCAGGCTGAATAGCATGGCAGACTTCAGACTGCCTTACTTCACTCTGAATTAGATACAAATAATACCTTTAATTTTAAACTCCACTCTGGTAGGAGGATGTCATCAGGTTCACAGCTTCCTCCCTTTGCATCACAACATGCATTAATAAATGTATTATTAGTGTCCATATGTTAACTCTTGTAATTCTTCTTAGCCTATATCTAGATGTAGGACAGCCAAGTCTTCCAAGAAACTCAGTCCTGAAAATTTATTTTACTGTGTATTTAAAGGGTAAGCTTTACATAATTTGTCAGTATACTAGAGACGGGCAGCAGCATAATCCCTGTAAGCATTACTAGCTTCCATTTTCTAACATTCTCCAACAGTTCATGGTCCATGATTTCCAGAATCAGGACAGGATGGCCTTTTTTAATGCTGTCTGGAAACTCTCCTGTAGCTAACCAGCCACAAGGTGGTCAGCCTGCCAGGAACTCCCCCAGATAAGCACCTGACAAATGTCTCAAACCAGATCCACCCAGACCTGCCTAAGCAACTTCTCATTTCTATCATGTTCTTGATATAACCTCAGCCTCTATTAATTGTCAAATGCAGTGTTACCAGCACTTGTCACCCTTTCACAATAGCAAAAGAGGGGGAGCAGTTACCTGTTTTCCCCTGCCAATCTCAGACCAACTATGGGATTCCACTCTACCACAACTTAGAATTTTCCAGGAATACCAAAGGAAGTTTCAGTCATGGAATCACAGAAATACTCCTCCCTTAGCAATTAACTGCCCTTTCTTTGTCAGGGATTTGTTACATTTTGCTTTATGGTGACTGGCTTAATTACCGCTTTTGGTGGAAATGCCTTTCTGTTGGAAAACAGAGAATGGGAATAAAAACCGTGACTCATGTCTGCTGTTCCCTGGTCCCCGAGAGAGGACTTCATATTAGCTGTTACGTACATTTCTAATTCTTAGGTTTTTAGGATCTCAACTTGGGTTTCTTGAAGGTCTTGTCTCAGCAGCATTCTAGTACACTACTAGAACATGATGCACGCAGTTACATACTGTTTGCAACCAGTCTGGTTTTGATGTTCTCAAGTTTTGTCACTGCTAACTTGCTTCAGGTTCCTCATTATGAGCTTGTTAATGTTCCATTTGCTTTGACACTTCTACCTATTTGGTAAGCCCATTTACTTTGACACTTACACCCACTTGATACATTTCTTCCTTCATGAAAAAACAGTTCTTGTGCAATCTCTTCTGCGAACTTTCTTGGGCTTACGTTGATTAGCCTCAGTTTTGAGCCACAGGACATTATTCTTTTGTACTAGACCAGACTTCGTGCTAACTCAATGCAAACTTCACAGGTCTGCTGCTGTGGTGCACTTTGGTTATACTGCTGGTTCAGATTGGCTCATTTTAGCATAAAATGCACTTGAAAGCCCCTTTCATTGCTTCCATCAGAGATACACTGCCAGTATGTGTGGTCTCTACAGGGCCAGTAGGCCAATTTGCCAACAGACTCTCCCACCAACAGCCCACTCAAGAGTTGCTCTTGCTTCAGGAAAAGAACCCTCAGTGGGTTTCTCAGATAAAGGAGCAGGTGTCTTCTCCAATGATAGAAAACCTGAGTACAGAAGAAGAGGTATCAGGAGACAATTCTGCATGACCAAGCAGACACCATAAATGTTGATGCTATTTCCCCCTGTCTGAAAGGGAACAGAACTATCCACCCCAACAACATGGGGTCTTAAAGTCTTCCCACCTCTCCCTTTCCACTTTAATTTTGAGAAAGGCTGCTTAGGCAGTTCCATTTGAAGTCACCACCTGCAGTCTCATAATCTGAAACAGTACAGACAGAATTTCATATATCAGCCATCCACTTGAAGATAATACAAGTTTTAAGCAAAATAGTTCAGTACTAGAGAAAATACTTGCCTTATTATGTAAAACCAAATCTTATTTTTAGATTCTGCTTTATGTTCCCCTATGATCTGATCCAATAGGCCGAAGCACAAATTAATACAGGAAAAAGGATCCAAACTTGGAAATTTCCATCCTGTCTTCTTTGAATTGCCTTTCTTTTAAACAGCAAACTCAACAAAACTGAATGCTAAAGAATGATGCTCCCATGAGACTTAAAGGAGCAGAATCATGGGAGGTTTCTGCTGAGCAAAGCTCAACAGGAATGCAGCAGCTTCTAAGCTTTCTACTTGAAAGATTGTATAGCTGCTAAATGTTAAAAAAAAAACCAAAACCAAACTTTCTTTTAACTTTAACATTGTCAGACTTCATTATACACCCTGAACAAGATGCAATATTGCTGTAGAAAACTGCATACGTTATGATGAAACTTTGTCAGTCAGTAACAAAAAAGCAGAACTATGCCCATAACACTTTTCTTCAGTAGAAGGTAAAACAGTGCCACCCACTGCTTTTCCAGGGTACCCTTTCCCTTCTGAGAGAGCTGCAGACAGCTGAAGTTGGTGGTTTGCTATTACAAAACAGCCAGTTCACACTAAGCCTTTCTCCCTTCTTCTCTCACTCCAGCACTGGGTTCCTCTACCAGGCTACACATCTACAGTGATATTTCATTCACTAGTAAAGCTGTACAAAGGAAAATAAGTTCTTTAAACTTGCTGTACTACAGCTGAAGCCTCAGGACAGAAAATGCTGTATCACAGAAAAATAAGCGGGTTTTTACCCTGAGAGTATGAGTTTCTTTGATTTCACATGTCAGCTTTCCACAGCCACTACTTGTATGCAATTCACAGTTTCAAGCTGAAGGCAAGACCATATTGTACCAACTGTAAAGACTGTCTGGTCTGCAAGGTCAGAATACCCAATTTAATTTTTTTTAATATCTTTCCGTTCATTTTGCATCATGACTTTATCACACCAGAAAACAAGTATCAATCACTCACTTCTAAGCTACGTCACGTCATTCTCTACAATCAACATGCCTACCTAACAGTTTACCTTCTGTTCCTACATGGAACATTCATTTAATCCACGGATCAGCAGATCAGAACCAGTAATGCTCAAGCACTGTTAAGACAAAAAGAGCGCTTAAGGACTTCTTATTTCCATAAAAACAAACTAGTACTCATGCCCACCTTATTTATCTAGATTATTTTCTGCTGTTGGAGAAGGTAGCAACTATAGTTCGTTCCAACATAGCAAAGTACCAGTCAAGTAAGACTACAACTACCTCACCTTTCATTAGAAAAACCCTGTAAGCCAGTTTACAACAGTAAGCAGGATCTACAGTTGCTCAGGCTGAAGAACATAATGGCAAGCTTTTCAACAAGTGTTAACGTGACTCAGTACTCTCTCTTTAAAAGCAAACTACTTGACTCTTAACAAGAACCCTGGAAAATTCCAAAAAGGTCAGTCACAGTGTACAGAACTATGCAAAGTTCTAGGCATATTTAATTACCTCAAAACCAGATATACATCATTGATAAGCAAATATTCCTAAACAGTCCTTACATGTTCTATCTAATCAGAGATCCTAGTCATGAGCTGGGCTCAGCTGTGATATACTGAAAACAGCCATAAGACATCCAAGTATCAGCAATGAAAACATCAAGATGTCTATGGCAGAAATCAAGGTCCCAAGCTAAAGGGAAAACTATAGACTCCAAAGGTATTGCAGAATTCTCTCTGTGGGTCCTGAGGTGACAGCTAAAAAACGTATATGCATTTTCACAATGGAATCTTTAGAAGAGGGTTGATCATGTTTATACTATTGCTCAATAAATGTCTAAAATATGTAATTACACTGTCAGTCATTCACTTTTAAGAAACACTTTTTATTGGAATAAGTAAGCATTTAAGACAACCGATTTCAGGCACAAAATTAATTTTTCACTGCTGCTGAATATCAAGACAGCAGTTACCCAGCAACATAATCAGATGGTCATATGAATTCATACTTTGCTGTGATAGTTCAACATAGAGCTATAGATCCACTAAAAGAACGTATTCACTTGACTCTGAATTAGTGCAATACGCTTTAAAGTAAATATACGAAAGATATTAAGGTATTCTAAACATCTATTTTTCAGTGTACAGTATCATACATTTAAAATTAGGCCCAAATATCAATAAAGATGTATATAGTTGTTTGCTAGACAAATACTTGATTTAGAACAAGGCATTTTCTAGCCCATACTTCACGGAGTTACAATGAAGTTCAGGCACATCAACAGGAATACTTTAATGATTTACAACTCTCTTGGTCTGTTTAACAGAAAACGAACCAAATTAAATAGAACTTCATCATTAAAGCCTTTCACACTACCATCTTCCACAACATCATACAATGGCTTACTGTCTGTACCCCAACAGATATTCTTCCGAGGGTTATTTTGAATAGTTTCTGCTGTTAGTGCTAAAGTATTTAGTTGGTAACAAAAAAAGGCGAAGTATTTTCCATCAGTCACTACTGCCTGTGATACAAAAGGACGGGTCACATCTGCTTCACTCCAGAACCCTACAAAATAAGGAAACAGCACTAGTTACACAGGACTCAAAACTCCTACCAGCATACACATCTAAAACCCCAATCCCGATATATAGAAAAATATTAGGAATTGCAGCAGCCGCTAACTAGGAGAAAAATTTAGCAACACAAGCACTCTTCACACAGACTAACTAAAACATAACAGTTAAGGGTATTTCCAAGATCAGCGACAGCGGCACATCTGCATTGACTGGTAAAAGCCCTGCACTGATGAACCAAGAGGCTTTTCAAAATTACTTAAGTTATTAATGCATCCAAGACCTGCAACTGATTTGAGGGGAAATGTCTTAAAACTATTCCGTGCTTCTCACAGGCCAGTGAACTTCTGTTTCATGACAGAAGCATGCATATGTTATGTAAGCATAACTGATGACAGTAACCAGCCAGATAATACCAAGACCACTACTACGTCAGTAAGAATTAATGCTTCAAGCAACCCCCGCTGAGCATCAATACTCCTTCTACAGTATTTTCTTTACATACTTATGTGTGTGTGCTGGCACACACATTAATATTCTTAAAAGATATCTGGTATTATAAGCAATGAGCACCACCAGAAACTGTTACAGAACCAAGAACAAACTTTGTAATTTGAATCAGGCTGTCCTTATAATTCGTGCTTACAACTGTGACCAGCTTTGAAACCAAGACGTACTTGACTTCAGCATTTTATGTCCACAAAAAAGTCAAACTTTCTAACATAACATTATCAAAAAGATTTGATGCAGAGCCAGCAATACGCATCACAGTCAAAGGAGTTTCTTCCATGTGTTGTTTCACAAGCGAAGTACGCACCAGCAGCTATCTTCCAGTAACACTAGATAATTACATTTACATGAACAAGCAGAAGACTGATTTGATCTATCCATCCAGGTCTTCTGGAATTTATAGACAAACATAGGCATAAAATCCTAATGTAGGGCTGATGACATTTTTCTTTCACCGATTTTAGTTTCATAGAATTGACACTTCTGAAACAAGGGGCTAAGCAACAATTGTTTCAGAAAAAGACACCAAACTGCTATGTACCACCTTTCCCCATAACATAACTTGCTTGCGTAACAAGCAAGTAAATGCAGCATTGAGGTTTTTACACAGACTTAGCATTATATATGAAAAAATATTTTGCTGCATAATTAATTCTCCTTGAGTCAAAGTACCCGAAGACAAAGTCTTAACAGGGAATTACGAAGTTTTACTAGGGAGCTACCCTTGTATAAGGTCTGCTTCATTCATTGGTTCAATTAATTTTCCAAAGACCTACTCAAAGCATGGCTTTCAGAAGGAAAAGCATGAGAAAAAGGTGGTGGTGGGAAAAGTCAGAAGAACTTTACAGCAGGTACTCATCACCAGGAAGAATTTTTCGACTCTCTCACCTTGATACATTGCTTGTGCTGCTGTCCAGGCAAAGAGACTTGCAATACCATTAGCTCGATAAAGAACTTCAATCTGGTCCTCAAGATTTGCTCTTATAAACCTCTGTCGTTTTAGTTTATCAGGAATAAGATGAAACTGTGTATGTCCGTAACAGCATGGATCTGCTACCTTTGATCCTGTGTTCCCCAAAACAAAAAAAACTAAGTCAGTCAGAGAACACTATTATGCATACAAACATCTATTCCCTATCAGACTACAAACAACAGAAGATTAGAACCTCTACTATAGATCTGTATAAATGCTGAGATTCCTCCATTTCTGAGTGAGACTGGGGGGCTTGCCCAACTCCAGAAGGCAAGAGTTCACATACTGAAATGTCTCTGAGGAGATGTATCAAAATTCAAAGCCAGTTTTCTGCCAACCAACCCAACTCCTTCAGGCAAAACTGGACACAGTAGCATACACACAGGAGGATGCTACTCTCCCTTGCCTCACTGACATGGAATTCCAACAGAGATTTATATTATATATATATATTTATCATTTATATAGTACAATTATATATAAAAATATACAAACATTTTTTCTCTTGATGGGAGGAGAAAGGTTGGGGTGGTGGCATTTGTTCTGAGGTTCAGTTTTTCATGAAAAAAATGTGGTTAACATTTCATGACTAGAAACTCTTACCTATAAATACCTTGTTTTCATACTGCCTTTTGAACAACGGCAGTTTGGATGGTTTGTGATCAATAACAGGAACATCTCCGAGATCTGACTCCAATGGTACAATCTTGAAGGAAGCAGAAGAAAGAAAAGGCATGATGTAAGTCATGTTTCTGACATCAGGCTTCACACAATATGCCACTTTCTGGTCAGGGAGTAGAAGGTGCAAGTCTTGCTTACATACACCAGATATACACAACTTTAAATCGTTTTTTGCAACAGAACTTCTTGTCTTGTGACAAGTGCCAGTACATGCAGAAAATCCAGACATCAATATAAGATTCAATATATAAAAAACATTGCGTGAAATGGTGCTAATAAAGCTGCCAATTGGTACTACCTTCAAAACCAGAATCCTCTTCTGCAGAAAGTAAGAGAAAACATTTCTAGTAGCAACAAATGAACTTGAAATACCAGAGTGAGTTCACAGGTAATCAGTGTTTTGCACTATGTAACATTGTTAATTGCCTAGACATTCTTCCAAAATGCCAAGGCTTGTTACATCTGACAGTACTAAGCTCAGAAAACTGTATACTTAAGGTCACAAGAAATGTTCAGCATTTACAGAAATTGGAGCAGTTTTCTGTCTGTGGTGGAACCTGGGCAACAGAAATTGCCCAGTTCAGGCAACACAATTACCACAGGCTACACAATTACTACTGTAGAAACCTACAGGAAAAAGACTAGAAGACTGAATCAGCTTCCAAAAAAACAGAGCATTTGAGCAAATAACTGTTAAGCAGTAGTAACAGGTAACTAGCTCATATTCAGATTATACATGCTCTCTCTTACTCAGTTTCTTCTCCATTTGTCTCATCTTACTCTCCTCCACTAAGAGGGTTTTACAACACATTTATTTTCACCCTTGCTTACAAGCATAAAATAAGTTAAAAGCTCCATTTAATTAAGCACAACAACATGCATTTTACCTAGAGGACAAAGATGACCAACTTGAAGTTCAGAAGACTCTCTCAGTACTTACAAAGTAGCTACCACAACAAGACAGTAAAGGCACTGAAACCTGAAAAATGCACAGGTGTGCTACATGTCTGTTTAACATGGTCCTCCATGTACCATCTAGTGCATGGTTCAGTACTTGTCAGAAATGTAAATGAAAACACATGTAATTAACTTGCTGTTGAAAATATCCACACCTCTGGAAGCTGCTTTGGTACACGGATCTGGAGGTGCGGGTTATCATCTATCTGAAATCGCACAGGATCAACTCTACCCTTTCGATATCCACGGACAACAACTTCCTCACCACGATGCCAGTAATAATTAACTTCAGGTTTCAGATCTGAAACAGAACAGATGGATAGAGAGAAACAGAATTCACCCCTTTGCACTTAAAACCCTCCCGATTCCTCTCCTGTATCTGCGGTAAAACATAAAAATCAATGTCTACTTGCACCATAGGGGACAACGGAGATGAGAATTACTAGTCATGGTCTGAACAACTCCACAACACTCCTGCAGGGTTCACGGACAGTCCCCGCGGCCCAGGGGCTACCCCTTCCCTCTCCCACCCCAGTTTCGCACCCAGGGAGGAAGCGGCCAGCAGCGGGTTGCGAGTGGACAGGAAAGCGGCGAGGGTGGAAACGAGCTGTGTGAGGAAGGGGCCGGGAGTATGATCCTGATCGCGGTAGAGGAACGGCCGCTCCTTATGCTGGTAGAAGCTCTCCTGCAGGAGGGCATCGCAGACGAGGGAGCGCAGCTCGCCCACATCCAGGTACGGCGCCCTGGCTCCCACCGCGGGCTCCGGAGCCTTCACGGCCTCTGGTGCCTCCGTTCCCGGCTCCGGAGCTTTAGCGGCCTCAGGTGCCGCACCCGCCGGTGTCTTCGCGGCCTCCGGCGCCGCTGCTCCCGGGGCTTTGGCGGCTGCCGACGCCGCTCTCGGGGGCAGCCCCGGCACGAACACGGTGTTGGTGAAGCTTCTGTACCAGCGGTCGGCGTTGAGGGCGAAGGTCTGCGGGTAAACCATGTACTTGGGCCGCTGCAGCTTCCCGTAGAGCTGCAGCTTCTCCTCGATCGACGCCGCCGCGTGCACCTGCTGATTGAAATGCTCCAGGCGCCGCCGCTTGGCCGCTTTGCTTTTGGCCGTGGCGGAAGCCACTATGGGCGGGTAGAGCGAGTCGGGGGGCTGCGGTGGGACGGGGGGCTCCGCCTGCGAGAACCAGCACCGGCCGTGCCACAGCAGCAACCGCCGCCCCTTGAACGCCGCCATTTCGCAGCGCCGAGAGAGAGCGGAAAGGGCGGGGTTCGGCGGCCGGGAAAGCTGATTGGCCGCGAGGGACCACGTGCACGAGCCAGCCTTCCAACCGGCAAGCTCCTGCCGGGGCGCGAGCGCGGGCGCTGCCGGAACAGAAAGGCCCCACCCCTTCATGTTCCGGCAACGCGATCCATGTTCTGCGCATGTGCTGTAGGCGCCTCGCCGGGACGGGGACTACAGCTCCCAGCATGCTCAGCGGGGGGCGGCCCTTGCCGGGTTCCCTCAGCGGGGGCGGTGGCAAGAAACCTTCGCCGCTGGCGTTCGAGAAAAGGTGTTTGCGTCGGCTTTCTCCGTGCTCAACCTCGGGCGATAATTAACCGCCGCTGCTTTGAAAGACCACGCGCTGACTCTAAATGACCCTGATAATGCTCCCTGAAATAAATAGATTGAAATCTTTTCTGTACAGAACCCCTACGAAGTATTTTGTACAAACCATGAACTGTGGCAGAAGTAAGAGGTAATTTACTGACGTACAAAACCTGGAGGTTTGTATGCATGTGTCTCAGCCCAGGGCACAGAGAGCACAGGCCAGCCTGGTCACCCCAGCATCCACCAGTGTAAATCTGGGCCTGGTCTACACTCTTGTGCTGTAGGAAAGGCTCATTTTTACAGGATTGTGGGCACCCACAGCACTGGTTGAAAACTGAAATCACAGCTAGTCAGAAACTGCAAGACCTGTGAAGGTGGCTTTAGTAAAGGAATTCAACTCTGCTAAAATTCGGTCTTTTATGACATTTATTTAAGAAACTGGAAATAAGCTAAAATTGGCATACACTGCAAGAAGTGCTACAGTTAAGTGGGACAGGTGACAGGACACATACATCTGTGATAATCTGCTCCCTTTCATTAACTTCAGCGTAGCTTTCCCCTAAACTAGTGGTCACAGTTGCAAAGGTATTTGGAGGCATTTTGGAATACATGACAAAGATTGAAAGCCAGTGTTTGCATTGAAATTTCCAAACAATATAGAATTTAGAACTATTGCCTTCTTTCAGAGGAAGTATAATAGGAACTAAAATATTGTTAATGCATAGGTACACAAAAGCTCCCCTTTACTTAAGATTCACAAGGTATTTTATAAAAGACAGTTTTAAATGTTAAGTTGCAACTCAGTTAAGTATCGAGTATTTAAACTTTGGATGTTTCATTTTGAATCCAACCATGTTCTTCACCAGAAGGGTGAAGAGACAAGACCTTAGGCCAGATGACTGACCATTTAGGGAGCAACCTCCCTCCTTTTACTTATCCCATATACTAGTCTCCAAATGCATCTGAAAGCATGTTTTTCCCTTGATTGCTAAAGGACACTGGCCAAACGTGGCTAAGGTAAAGCTATTGCATCTCTTCTTTTGTAATCACAGCCAGCCATGTTGTAAACTTAACATAAACTGTTAACGGAAAGTCACCGTTACTGTTCTTAGGCATTTTGCCACTGCATCTTCTATTTCAAAACTTGGGGGTTTTTGTTAGAAATATTCTTCTTATTTCATTTCTTCTCATTTCATGCTTAAATGTGTTCATGGTCAGTTTATATCTGCTTGTTGTTGTGCCAGCATTGTCCTTTAATTACCTTTTTTCCTCTTCAGTGTTTGCCTTCTAAAATACTGATGAAGACTAGTCATATCACCTCTCAGTCCTCATTGAAAGAGATTAAACAAGCTCTTCTCACACAGGCAGGTCTCCATTTCCCTGATCATCTTAACAGCCCTTTCTTGCATTTCCTCCAGTTTTGCATTTGTCACAGGGTTATGTGATCAAACTGTAGCCATTATTTCGTAAAAGTGACTGTATTACCTACATCAGGATTACCAACATTTTACCACTGTTCAAAACCTTTTTCATCATGTCAAATCAGAATTACTTGCCTTGCAGCCATAAAACACTGTGAACAGCTTTTGCACAGGGTATTTTAAACCCTCGAGAAGTTCAATGCAGAAACAGAATATAAGTGATGAAGTAAGTGTTTACATGTTTAAAGCACCATTTTTATTTTCCCTACTTTATTCAAAGCTTTTAAATGTTTGCTGCACCCTGATACTGACTATAATATTAGATAAGAGGCATCAGGAACCAGTGCTCTGCTTTAACTGACACTTAAAATCCCTGAACTATCTGCTGATATTCTGGTCACAAGTCAATTTTATTTGCTTCATGTACATTGTAGTATCATTCATCTTGAGGTAGGAGCTGCAAAGGGCTTGGATAAAATGGCCCAATAGGCAATCTGGTTAAGGTTATTGGCATGCTTGCTGACAGCTCCATTGTAAGCTTTTGATAAAAAATATGTTAACCAGCTATAGATCTCGTGGTTCAAAACAACAAACTGACAGTTCAAAAAGGACCTGTTTTCCTCTTCGCTGAGATAATCTGCAATATCCAAATCATCCTAAATCTATAAACCCAAAGCATCTTTGTGGTGTTTAAATGAATACTTAAAAAGAACCTGGATTAGAAAACTCACACCTTGCCTAAAACATTCAATACAAATGCTAACGTGAATGTCATTGCCTCAAAATAAATCTCTCAAATTGAAACTAGAAAAAAAAAACAACCAACCCCGCATCTCAGTTGCAACATGAAGGTCATTGGAAAGAGTTAGTTTAAAGCCCCAAAGTAGCTGAGAAACTAGTGAAGTTGACCTTATTGAACCTACTCTATAAGGAGGGATGATAGAAATTCTGTTTCTGAAAATCAGAAATGAAGCAAAGTATGTTAAATGTACTCATTCAGATATGAGACTGCATACACATTAGTTACTGGGCAGGCTCTGTATCTCCTATGTAAAAGTGTAGAAACTGCTTAAATGCATACACTTCTTCAGTAACCTTCACCAGAAGTGCAGGTGTAGCCCACGTGGGATCACAGGGATCACATGTATCTTGTGATAAGAGGCATATCTTATCCAAGGCCCAGCAGGAGATGTGAGGTCTGAGTCTGCTTCACCTGACCATGGTGGGGTGGCTCTCTGTCCCAATGGAATCACAGCCAGATCTCAAGCCACTGGGAAAGGGTTCATCCCTTGCAGATGCTAAGCCTTTTCTTCCATACCTGTGCCATGGTGCTGGCACCATGCACCTTCTCAGAGTCCTGCACCTCATTTTAGAAGGCAGAGAAAGTACAAAACAGTGAGACTGAAGCCCTTCAAATCAGGAAACCTCAAAAGGAAGCCACAAGCTAGGCATGAGTTTTGTTATAGGCTGAATAACAAAAGATACTGTAGTTTGATTCTAGAGCAGTGATGGCAGACCCTCAGCGCATCTGAGGACATGCTGAGAGCTGATGATGTGCCATTCCAGTTCTCTTAGAAAATTAGTCCAAAGGCACACCAGAAAACAGGTTAGAAGTCAGTTCTGGAAAGTTCATAGTGAATAGAGTCTCCAGAACTGTGAAAAACAAAGTTACTAATCAATACCAGATATTCCTTTTGTAATGGTATCTCAAGACCTTGGAGGAAGACTGAAGCTCCATTGTACCAAACAACACATCCTACATCTGCATAATAAATAAAGTAGTTCTTCATTTTATAATGCACTTCTCAGTATATTGAGTTGTAGAGAGGATTGACAATCTACTCTGAGGTAACTGGTAGAAGGCAGACAACATGCCTTTGAAATTATTCTTGCAACTAACTCAGTTTTATTTTACAATTTCTGGGGAATCTGCAAAGTCAGGCAATGTCTCTCTTAATCTGGAGACAGATTTTGGACAAGGCATATCCCTTCTTCTTGGTGCTCGTCTTGGAGGATGAGAACCAGATTTCAACCAAACAGGAATATATCCAGGTTTAACCAGTTAAAGACCTAATTCCCTACCTAGCCACATGTTTTGTTTGTGACTTAAAGCCAGGTCCCCAAAAGAACTTCAGTGACAACTCTGCCTCACCCTTTCATGCCTATCTAAAGGTCTGACTAGTAGTAGATCCCACCTTTTTATTGCCAAAGTTAATAGACTAACCCAAAATATACAGCGATTTTCAAAATTGGAAGGAATAGATCGCACCAGAAGATATTTTCACCCTCCATTGGCCCAGCTCTCTTTAGAAGACATTTTAAAAGTTTAAAAGCTTGCTATTTTTTTTTTTTAGCAAGTATGATACTGGATATTGGAGAAAAAGACCATGTCATATTCATGCTTGCAGTGTCTCTTTCTGACTGACTGGCTAAAGAGAGGTTGTCAGGTTCTTTCTGCCTGCTTCAGATGAGATTTCTATATTTACAGATTTTTTGTTTTGTGCAAAATCTACAGCATTTTCCAGCTTAGGTATCATCAGTGTGACATCATGTAAAATTCCATATATTGCAATAGACACAATCTTAACTATTGAAAAGGTGTTCATTATTTTATGACTTATGTCTTTCGCTTGTTTTAAAACAGGTCGTATGTTACAAAAAGAGCTGCCAGATGGTAAATTAAAGCAAGCTGTAGTAGCATAGATACGTGCAGTAGGGAAAAGCCATTATCATGTTTATTAATTGAAATCTGTGGACAAAACCATTTTTGTGTATGATTTCCAAATATCTTTATAGGAATATAAAATGCATATGACAGGCTGAAGTATTCAGAGATCTTGAATGCATCCTTCAAAATTAAAGTATTTCTAGAACTATGTAACACTCCAAACAGCACCAATTAGTCTTAAGTTTGCATTATGTTTCACCGGCCATTTTAATGTAGTTTCTCAGAGAAATTCCTTTTTGGACTAAAATTGCCTATTGTCTTTAGATCAAAGATCACATCACACTGTCCCTGCTACACCCACACACCACTCCTCCCTTAAAGCAAAATCAAAGCACCTTTGTTACAGGACTATGGAAACAGAGGCAAAAAGATGTGTTTCTGACCAAAGCTTCCCTTTAATTAGAAAAAAATATTAAAAAAATTAACTTCAAAGTTGGACCACTTTCTAGTTCTCATGTGAGAGGCAAGAGTCCAGATGAGAAGAGTCCAGATGAGTTTAATGAAAGGCCATCACATCATTTCAAAGTAAGGAGCCTTCCAACTGGGAATTCAAAAGATACACAAAAGATACATTCTACATTTTGTGGCTTTAGATGCTGTCACAGCAGAGCAGTTGAGAATGGTGGTGACATTTAAGACCACTTTGGCTTCATAGTGCTCTAAAGATAAAAGCTTATCTTGAAGACATTCTTTGACAAAGCTTAGTTTCAATGCATCAATGCCCATTAGCTAAAAAAAATCAAAAATCCTTTGGGAAAAGTAGATTTCTTGGTCATTTTTATATAGTATTTCAGTGCTATTGTAGCAATTACAAAAGAATACCTCACATATTCCCCATGCATCTTGGGGAACATCTAACTAGTGAGCAACCCATATGTGATTTCAGGCCATTAAATGCAATTTTCCCAATATCTGTTTTCTATGTGCAGAAAAGCCAGCTAATTTTAAGCCCTACTCTTTGAAATAACTTAATGTTAAATGAAAATATTACTTTATATATTTAATAACTTATATAAGATGATATGATTTTATTATAATGGTATATATTTGTATGATAATATTATGCATTATATAATGTATAATATATGATATAATACTATCATTTATATAATGTTATAGGTGGTATTAGTATTATAGTATTAGTTATAATCTTATTATAAAAATATAATAATATGGTGTTACTGACTTGGCAAGTGTTTATGTTTGTTCTTAAAGAGTGTCGTGAAGGTGGAATTTGAAGAACAGCAGGTATTCCACTTACTTTCTGTTTTTCTTCTAGTATGAAGAACACCCAGATTTTTCATGTAGTTTAAGTGGAAAATTGGAAACCTAACTTCAGGTCCCATCACTGATGTTTAGACTTCTTTTGTCAAGTGAGGGCTGCTTTAAAAAAACCCAAACTACTCACTTCCTAGATCTGCATAATGTGAGCTCTTTTTTATCAACTTAGGCACTTATTTTAGACAGCCAAAAGAGAATTCTAACTCTCAGAGAGTGTAAAGTGCAGGTAGGAAAAAACCAGACTTTCTGATATCCATCAAAACCCCAAAAAGACTGCCTCCACAGATTATATCTCTACTATATCCTCTATATTTCTGCAGCTTCACAAGTGTGCTGCTTCTCACCAGCATGCAAAAGTGTAGGCCTTGCAGCTTATCCCGATATTTCATTTCAGGCTATTACAAGCCTAAGGGAGCTATGGAACTGAAGGTACAGTGTGCTAAATGAATCAGTATTGTATGCCTGCTATCAGTATTGTATGCCATTTATGCTATCCTGAGAAGCAGAGCTGAAAGCATGGGTATGCTCTTTGCAGACATTTAGCTGCTGTGACATTGGGGAGTGTGCTGCCATGCTTGACATGGTAAATCCACACACTGGACTTACTAGCTCAAACCCAAGACTCTGCAAAGAGACGTTTTCTGGAGCGAGTATGATCTGTGTTCAGCCAGCTTGGAGACTGAGACATTAAATGGATCCTTCATTATCTGTTTAACTGTAATATTCAAAGGTGTAATAAGCCCCGTACCTAAAAGTCAATGGGAATACTTACCAATACAAAACACACAAAAAGAACCAAAGGATCATAGAAGGACATCCTGATGACTATAGATTTCTAAATGCAGCACCAGATTCAATTTCTATGTGAATCTGCTATGTCTGTTTTTTTTCCATTATGGAAAAATGCAGATGTGCACATCGTTCTCAACCAAAATGTTTCACACTTGAAGCATTATTTGTTTAGTCTGAATAGCCTGAAGCTTGGGAGCAGTGTATTTGGTAATTAAAAAAAAGTAGCATATTCTTCTGAACAGTAGAGGAACCTTCATTGCTTAGATTCTCAAGTGCTAACCACAAAAAGTACTTAGACTGTCTTCCCTAATTGTACAAAACTTTTGGTATATATGAAGGTCAGCTGATATTTATCCTTAGTAACTAAGTCTAGAGAATGACTGAAAGATAAATACATCACCTGACTAAATGACTCACAACCGACTCACAGTCAAATGATTGCTAAGACTGTGTTCCTAAAAAGAAAAATAAGTACATATAGTTACAGACTTTTCCCCCCCCCCTGCATATCTTTAAAGTGCTGATTTACTAACCTCTGGAATGGCTTCTCTTTAGCATCATAGAAGCATGCAGACTGGCAGGACCTCCAGAGGCTGCCAGTCCAACCTCCTACTCAAAGCAGGGCCAGTTAGGTCAGGTTGATCAGCACTGTGTCCACCCAAGGTTTAAATCAAGGGTGTAGATTCCAGTGCTCGTGTGGTCTCTGTTCCAATTTTTGACCATCCTCATGGTAAAAACATTTTATTGCATATCAAGTCAAAATTTCCCAAGATCCATCTTGTGCCTGTTGCCTCTCAGCCTTTTACTGTGCTCCTCCTAAAAAAGTCTGGCTCTGTCTTCTCTACATTCTCCTATTAGGTACCTGAAGACAGCAATTAGTTCTTGCCTGAGTCTTCCCTTCTTCAAGCTGAAGTCTTGGTCCCTGAGCCGCTTCTCACAGGGCAAGTGCTCTAGATACTGAACAACTCTCCACAATACAATGGCCTTCCACTAAATTCACTTCAGTTTGTCAATGTCCTTCTTTTCCTAGGGTGTCCAAACCTGGACGCAGTACTCCAGGTTCAGTCTTACAGGTGCCAAAGGGGAAGAATGACTCTCAGCCTGCTGGCTGCTGCCTTCCTTTTCATACAGCCTTGGATACTGGTGGTCTGCTGGTAGCCAGGGCACAGTGCTGGCTCATGCTGAATTGTCCATCAAGACCCTCAGTATATCTTCTGCAAAGCTGCCCTCCAGCTAGTAGTCCCCCACCTGTCCTAATGAATGGGTTTTTTTCTGTCCCAAGTCTTTGCCTTTGTGTTTGTTCAACTTCAGGAGATTCCTGGCAGCCCGTTATCTCCAGCCTCTCTAGATTGCAATAGTCTCGATACAGACATAGCAATAAAATTGTATGGACAACCA
This sequence comes from Falco biarmicus, assembly GCF_023638135.1. NCBI lineage: Eukaryota > Metazoa > Chordata > Aves > Falconiformes > Falconidae > Falco > Falco biarmicus. Next base: position 69,179,195 of record NC_079311.1, read on the forward strand.
CATGGCCTATACTACAAACCACACATAATACCAAAATCTACTTGGCAACCTGATACTGGGCTAGCTAGGTGAAGACAAAGGCGGAGGAAGTCAGCGTATGTTGAAAATTTTTAGAAATTCTCTTCATTGTTATGTTGTCAAGCTGCATCACAAATGTTATAAACACTTACCACTGTTCTGTTTGGAGAGCATTTCACTAGTACATCTTACTTTGGACTAACAAACTACATCTGTACTAGTAAAGCTACTGGCCCAGAACAGCATACCTTCATATTATGAACCTGTCTTAGCTCCCAAACCAAGGGGCTCATACACACAGCTCATTGGGAATGTCCCCTACCCCATGCCCAGCAACTACCAGAAGGGTCCAGCTGACCCTGATCATGGGCTGATATTTGAGCTCCAGCAATAAAAACAAGACCTGGCACTAGCTAGTTTTCTGTTATAATAGCTATAAAACTTTGGTTTCACCACATAGCTCTATCTTTTATCTTTCATTGTCCAAACTTCTCTTTAAGATACATTCCCAGCAGTTCTTTTGTCACCATGTACTGTTTGTTTCATTATAATAGCTATGGACTGTTGGTTTCAGTATAATTATTATGGATAATTGCCATCAAACAGTAGTTGTGTAACATTATATTGCTAAGGGAAAGTTAGTAAATAATTCCAAGAAGGAACTAAACCAAAAGATCTTCTTGCAAAGCCAGATCTGAAATCAAACTTGCCAAAAGAAGTTGAACTGTGGTCAAGACAAGTCCATATAGGGAAAGGTAACTGAGATTCAGTTCTCAGTCAGCTGTAACTAGAGGCTAAACTATTGTTTGAGACCGGCAGAAATTTTTCTAAAATACCTATAAGAAGCATGTGCAATGCTTCATTAACATAGTACCACCTATTCTTGGAAAATGAATGAATATGTATGACTCTTTCAAGCAACGTAATGCATAGACATATATATATATATATATAATCTTGCCTAAATATAACCTATTATGTGCACATTAGGTAGAATGATCCCCCATGCATCCAGCACTGCAATAAAGGAATGCCCACTCCTTGATGCTACATAGGTGTTAAGGAGTTTTCTTATTCCTGATTTTGGTGACAGTTTTGGCGACCCAGATGGGACTCTGCTTCTGAATCTTGACAGACTGTGGTATTGCAGGACCTCCAGCTGGCACTGAGAGATTCTCAGGGAGAACCTCCAGTCCCTGGACCAATGAGCAATGAGCAAGACCCCTGGAAAGGTAAAGCCATTCCTATCTCGAAACAGGATCCTTGAAAGGTTTTTATAGAAAGGTTAAAAATAACTGCTAGAAAATATACTAATTTGGATCCAGAAAATCCAGAAGAAGCTGTTCAGCTGGCCTCTTATTTTTATGGGGCAGTTTTCCCCAGATATAAGACACTTCAAAAATTAAAGGAGCAGATTCAATGGATCTGGGAAAAAATGCTGGAAGTAGCATGGGCTGTCTTTAATAATTGAGAAAAAGGAGACACAATAGATTAGAAGATAAAATTTGACAGCAGGAAGATTAATTGCTGCCCTGACAAGGACTCCAGTAGGAGTTGCTACATGAAGAGGGTACCGGGTAATTGGAAGAAGCAGGGGAGGGAGCAAGTGGCCTCCTTTCACACAACCTATACAACCACATTTGGCAGAGGATGAATGTATAATTTGTAAGAAAAAGGAACACTGGAAGAGGGAATGTCCTAGCTTGGATCCTGCTTGGCAGGCCATTAAGTTGATGACATTAGATGATGAGTCCTGAAGGGGACTGGGGGAGTCATCCCCAGCTGAACCCCTGGTTATATTAAAGCTGGGGAACTATGAGATGGAATTTTTGGTAGATTCAGGAGGTACTTGGTGCTTAATACTTGTAAAGCAGGTCTTAGACAGGAAACTGTAAATGTTGGTGCCACAGGGAAAAATGAGAATCAATACTTCCTGCAACCCTTAACATTGAAGTCAGGAAAGCAATGGGTAACTCACCATTTTTTAGTATGCCTGAATGTCTGATACCTTTGATGGGAAGAGATCTATTGAGTAAGCTAGATGCACAGATAGTCTTTATTAGTGGAGAAGCACAACTGTTAATACCTGAATCAAAACCTGTGGAGGCAAAGATGTTTATCTTACAGAATACACAGAGATCAAAGGAAGAAATCCCTGAAGAAGTAGAAGATGCAATAACACCTTTGGTGTGGCCTAGTGGAATCCCAGGGTGATCCAAGTTGGCCAAGCTGATAAGAATCATTTTAAAGTCCAAAACCAAACTGGTAAGATAAAAATAGTATCCTGTTAAGTGGCAGGATATGAAGGAATTGGAAGAGTTAATACTGAAATTTTTAAATTATGGTTTATTAGTAGAATGTGAATCAGAATATAACGTTCCAGTATTGCCAGTAAAGAAATCAAATGGGGAGTATAGATTAGTTCAAGATTTGAGAGCTATAAATCAGCTTGTTCAAGATATTCACCCAGTGATAGCTAATGCATATACCTTGCTAACATCCTTAAAGGAAACACAGTAAGTGGTTTACAGTGCTTGATCTTAAGGATGCTTTCTTCTCCATACCTCTAGACAAAAGTAGCCAGGCAATATTAGCCTTTGAATGGGAAGGCCCCACCACCAGATGCAAAACTCAACTTATTTGGACAGTATTGCCGCAAGGATTCAAAAATAGTCTAATAATATTTGACAATCAGCTGGCAAAGGAATTGGAATTATGGAAAAAAAACCAGACAGAATAGTATTAAAGTATCTGCATGATATTTTATTGGCTGCAGAAACTCAAGGGGAATACCTGCAAATGACTATAAGCTCGTTGAATTTCTTAGGACAAGGAGGATATCGTGTATACAAAAAGTAAAGCCCAAATAGGGGAAGAAACTGTGCTCTATCTAGGATTTGAAATTTCCCAAGGACAATAGAAACTGGGAACTGGCAGGAAAGAAGCAATCTACCAAACTCCAGAATCAAGAACTATGCAGGAGTTGAGGACATTCATGGGCATGGTCAGATGGTGCAGACTGTGGATCCTCAACTACAGATTGTTGGTAAAACCCCTCCATGAAACCCTGAAAGGGTCAAAAGACAATCACTTACTGTGGACCCCTAAATGCCAAGTTGCCTTTAAGTACTTAGAAAGGGCTTTGATATTGACACTTGCATTGGGACTATCTGATTTGTATGAATGACTACACCTGGCCTTGGTTGTGCTGACTCAAAGACTGGGAACATGGAGAAGAGCTGTTGGATATTTCTGCAAACAGTTAGATAATGTGAGTAAAGGTTGGCCAGGATATTTGCATGTTGTGGCCGCAACTGTTCTCTTAATCCAAGAAGCAAGAAAATTAACAATGGGAAAGAGAGTTACAGTAAATGTTCCACATATGGTGGTTTCCATTTTAGAACAAAATAGGGGACATTGGTTGTCTGTATGTTGCACATTTAAATATTAAGCTGTCTTGTTGGAGCAGGATGATGTGGTACTTAAAACCACCACAGTGGTTAACCCAGCAATGCTTTTGAATTTATAAATAAAGGACTCCGAATCCCTGTATCATGATTGCTTACAAACTCTTGAACATGTATATTCAAGCAGACAGGATCTGAAAGATGAACCATTAACTGGTACTTATTTGGAACTTTTCACCAATGGTAGTAGCTTTGTACAAGATGGAAGATGGATGGCCAGTTATGCAGTGGTTAGAACTACACAGGTGATAGGGGCAGAGGCTCTGCCCATCAATACATCAGCCCAGAGGGCAGAATTAGTAGCACTGAGGCACGCCTTGAAGGCAACTGAAGGAAAAGAGTAAATATAGGGACTGATTCAAAATATGCATTTGGGATAGTCCATGCACATAGAGCTATCTGGAAGGAAAGAGGACTGTTGTAGGCCCAAGGATCACCTATTAAATACAAAGAAGAAATTCAACTTCTACAGGATATCAAACAAAAAAATAAGGAAGTGGCAATAATGCATTGCAAAGCACATCAATTTGAACAAACTGCAGTGAATGTGGGTAATCAATTGGCTGATAAAACTGCTAAAGAGGTGTCATAACAAAGCATCCTTGCATTAGTGCCAGTGAAACAGATACAGCTCCTAATTTGGAAGCCCAGTTATAGTGAGGCAGATGAACAATTGGCATCATTGTTAAAAGCAACCATGAACAGAGGGATGGTTAATAACCTCCACGAAACAAGCCATTGTTCCATCACATATAATGTCTGAGATTGTAGAAAAAAAGACGTGAAGAAACATACTGGAGTAGCAAGGCCATGATCTCTAGTCTTCAAAATTTGATTAGACGTGTAGGAATGACTGGAACAGTAAAGTCTGTAATAGCTAAGTGCCCCATTTATTTAGAAAACAATCCCATGAACAGGAAGAGACCACACCCAGGGATTACTAAACAGGAAAATTCAGAAAATCCCCTGGAGATTAGTGGCTAGTTGTTTTTTCTGAAATACCAAGACAGAATGGGTATAGGTATCTCTTAGTATTGATTGATACCTTCTTGGGATGGCCAGGAAATTTCCCCTGTTGCACCAATAAAGCTAAAGAAGTAACTAAGGTATCACTCACAGAAATAATACCAAGGTTTGAATGACTGAACAGATCAGACTTCATTGACTTTGAATGACAGAGAAGCACCAAAGTTATTTTAATATGACTCATCTTTCCTAAATTTAACTGTCACAGTTAGGCATCTAGACTATGCCAATTACCAAACCAAAGAAAAGCACATAAAGGGTGATTTGTTTCATCCTTCCTTAACACTTTTTTGGAGGGATAAATCACTTCCTGGAGCTACATCCCTACCGAAACAGAGTCTGTCATGTCATTCTGATGCAAGTAAGCCTTGAACTTAAGTCATGAATTTAGAGAGAAAAATCTAAATTGTTATCACAGTATTTGCAAAGTGTTTTATGACACAGCTTTATTTGCAGACTACTGAATCACTCCTTTATGACAATTTTTTTCAGTATAATGACAAATGGGCCAATTATGTTTGAAAAATGTGGAGGCCACTGTATTTGGTGAAAATGTGATACTGCATAGGGTATTAAAGCTTTTAAAAAGCAAATGAATTCAGTATGTAAAATAACCTGTCACCGTACTACCGACAGTATGCTTTGAGGCAGAATATGAAGGGCTGCGCGAAGAGCAGCACCACTAGATGTCACCATCTTTCCACCGAAAATTCAGCAGCAGCCTGCTGGCTTTTTCCTCAGTGATTTACAAGTACGTGGTTCCACCACCACCACCACCACACTAAGATGAAGCCTTAGGTTATGTTTTGCCAGCTCTATTGTTTTGTAGTCCAATCAAAAGCTATGTGATATAATTTCTTTCTGGTGGTGTTGTGTAGTTTTAAAATGCTAATTCTCAAGTGAGAACCTGATTTGGGGTTTGATGCTAGCCCAAATTCATGAATCTAAGAAGGAACATTGTCGGTGAGTTCATACAATAATGCTGCTGAAGCATAGGCCAGAAGACAGTGGATTCATGGAGTGTATGTAGTCAAGATCATACTCCCATCTCTTACTGATATGATTTTGTATCCTGGTTTTGGCTGGGATAGAGTTTTCTTCCTAGTAGCTGGTACAGCTCTGGGGTTTGGATTTAGTATGAGAATAGTGTTGATAACTCACTGATGTTTTAGTTGTTGCTGAGTAGTGTTTACTCTGTAAGTTAAGGACTTTCCAGGTGCACAAGAAGTCGAAAGGGAGCAGAGCCAGGACAGCTGACCTGAACTAACCAAAGGGATATTCCATACCATAGAATGTCATGCTCAGCATAGAAACTGAGGGGAGTTTGCCAGGAGGGGCTGATCACTGCCTGGGGACTGGCTGGGCATCAGTCAGCAGGTGGTGAACATTTGTATTACACATCACTTGTCTTTCATGGGGGTTATTCTTCTCTCTCTTTTTGTTATCTTCCTTTTCATTACTACTACTACTACTACTACTACTACTACTACTACTACTACTACTACTACTACTACTACCACCACCACCACTAGTAGTATTTTACTTTATTTCAGTTAATAAACTATTCTTATCTTAACCCACATGTTTCACTTTTTTCCAGTTCTCCTCACTGTCCCACTGGGGGTATGTGGTGAGTGAGCCAAGGTGTGGTACTTAGTTGCCAGCTGAGGTTAACCCATGACACTCTGGCAAGCCATTTCACCTTATCTTTCTGGTTTCAGTTTACTATTACCACTAGCTTCCTTAGTGCAGGAACTATGGCCACTTATGTTGTTTGTTGCATTATCCTAAATCTCAGTGACAGGCAGGTGCAAAGGGTCTGAAAAAAAAAAAAGCTATATAGGTCCAGCTAAAAATAATGCTGGAGGGAGAGATCCACACCCTATTTTAGCCTTATTCATTACCCCCTTACTCTGTAATCACTGAAACTTCCCTAGAGTCAGAGCTGGGATTAGAGTACTTAGTGGATCCACTTAGTACTGGACATCTGAAGTCATCAGCTCCTGCTTTATCTCATCCTATTCCACTGAGTGGCATCACCTTGTATTCATGTTTAAGTTTGTAATATCTGATCTGATACAGAAAGGAGACAAATGTAATTCATCTCCTGGATAGGCCATCTGTCTTTTATCTGCTGTGATCTAGGATGGGGTTTCCTACTTATTTTTTTCATCACTGGTTTTCACAGAAATATGATTATGTGGAACATCATAAAAACACCTCATTGATAGAATTTTTCTCATTGATAGATCTGATCATTTGGAACTTAAGGGGAAATAACTATTCTTGTGTTTAATAAGACAATGGAGAAAATGCAGCCTTCCCTGCATTTGAATTTTTTATCTTATTCCATTAGGTGCTTTTTTTCTTCAAAGAGAAAAACACAAAAATAACTGCACCATATCTGCTACAGAAAAGACCGTAAGTAAGGTCATCAAGTATGTATACTTCAAATGCAGACCTAGCCAAATATACTCAATATGGATCTAATAAGCACTCATTTTTCCCACTAGCAGTCCCCTCTTGCTCCTGCACTGATAGTCTCCTGAAGTTGAACTCCCATATTATAAAGTATGAGCAGGTAAGACCCTAAACATAAGAAGTTCATTTCATGTGCTGATAAGAATACTGTATTTTGGATTTGAGGAAGACAAGGATTTTTTGAGCCAACTGGCCTGTCCCATTACCACTACATTTACGAATTACTAGAAAAACAAAAGGTGACTGATAAGGCTGAGTACAAAGGTTACAAAATACTTTCTATAAAAACATGAACTGTTAGCCATAATATGGATAGTCATTATATTTAATTACGCATTTAAATGTTGAACAGCTTGACTGAGACACACTCATGTCTATCAGTATATGTTACCAATGAAAAGCTGTGCCAAACATTTTTCTTCATCCTGTCAGCACACTAGGTGACAACACAAATAGTTCGCACCATTCCCTGGAGGCTGCTCAGTTTGGCATGATGCATAGGATGGAAGACAACACATAGAGTGCAGAAGAAACAGTAATAAACCTGCATAAGATCTCACAGACTTTAGTTTAAAATAGGTGTGATATAAATAAAGTCTCCACTAATCATGCATAATTTTCCTACACAGTTTTAGTGTTACACATTCTGAACTTACAGTAGTCTCCACAGTCTTCTGTGATAGTGTTTGACCTGTGGTCAACCACAGGATTACTCCTTGAATGAATCTGACCTGTTCTGTCTGGTGAAGGCTGTCAGATATTCAGTACCCCAACCATTTTTAATGAGACAGTCATTATGTCATAATAATAAGCTTTTATTTTTTATACAACATTGTCATGTGTAGTGCACAACACAGATTTAAATGGTTTTCAACTCCTATTTCAGAGCCATTTGTTAAACAGAAAATGGTCTGGATCTTCCCTCAGAGAAAGCTGCTATGCCAAAGTTGGATTGGGAAGAAGGCAATTTCTGTACACTTGGTTTTACATGCACTTGGTTTCTGATAATTTATTTCAACACTGTTATATCATATTACGCTAGTAGCCATGACAGGATTAGTAGCAATACTGCAAATGGCAGTGTCATCAGGCAAAAATGTATAGCTTTGTGGTTTCAGAAAAATTAAGGCATTCAAAGTGATTAACATATAAAAGATTGAATAATGGCCTTTACAATAGGCTGCTAAAGAAGACCAGATGTTGCTCACAGGAGATCTGAATCTGGGTGACAAGATGTTGCTACTTGTTCATTAAATGAGACAATGGAAAATTACAATTGCAATTCCACCAAAAGCTCTCTAGATATGGCAGCTCTTCCTCTCTTAGTGTTATTTTAACATGACAGTTATGCAGGGAGTATTTTACAGCATAGACAGAAAATGCACTGCTAAAGAAGCAAAGGTGAGTAATCTTGTTTCTCAAAAATGCATATGATTATATACAAAAACAAATCATGATATATTCGTGTATTTTGTCGATTACATTCAAGGATAAATACAATATTAGCAAACGGCCACTATATTCTGCTCAGATTCAGAAGTCTAGTCCTATGTCTCCAGATAGGATCAGTTCATGAAACATAGATGTACGAGGTTTTAGATGAGGATGAAGGATACAAATTGGCATTTCATGAACTTTTTCAAGAAATCATAAGCTTTTAAACGAATTTTTTAAACCATGGTCTAAAATATGCAACGGCAGCCCTAGGGCTAACCAAAGAAACATTTACTGGTTTTACTTTAGGCAGTTATGAAGTTTACATATATTGTGTTTTATGTAGTCATTTAAAGGACACCTTTGGTAAAATTAATCTCATGAATTTATTAATACCTATACCTGAACAGATGTTTAGGTTAGTTAAGTTGCCCAGGCTTCCCATATAATCAGTAGATACCTAGTAAATGGAGTCAGTGGAGTATAGCAGGCAATTTCTCTCTTGAAAACAGACAACTACATTTAATCAGCTGAGTAAGCTCTCCAGGTATTCTCTGTAATGGGAAATTATGCATCCAGCCACCACAGCAGACACACACGTGGTAGACACCAAAGCTGAATCCACCCCTGATCACTTATGTCAATAGTACCTTTTCTTCACCTAGCATATTATGGTTGGACAAAGCTGGCTCAAGGTGTAGGCAAACTTGAACGTTACTGTGACATGAACGAGGCACTTACTATTATTTCTGCCAAGGGAATGAGGCAGCTATTGCTTTCTGGATGGAATGCCCTAGAAGCCTGCAGTAACCTCTTCTGCATAGTCCTGCCCCTCCTGCAGCCACCCCAGCAACAAATGGCTTGCCTTGGGATTGTGATTTATGCAAAGCAAGAAGATGGGCTATTTTGCGGTTCCTGCAAGTGTGCTGCTCTGGGCAATGGCCTTTGTAGTGCTGAGGTACAGCCCAAACATACTGAAAGCAGTGAAAAGTCTGCATTTCCATTCAAAAGACTCTGAATTAGATTTATACATCATTCAAGTATCTGGAAAGGCTGTTTTCATTATTCAGTTATTAACTAATAGCGAGTATTTACATAAAACAGATTTCAGCTAGCAAAACTAAACAGACAATTTAAAAAAAAAAACCAAACCAAACAAACCTCTGTCTTCTGTCTGGATTTTGAGAAATTGGAGTCACCCACAACACATTGTTTTTGTAGTTCTCCATAACTATATGGGACAGAAACTTCCCGTAAAAAAAAACTACTTCCAAAAAAAAAAAAAATAATCTTTTCATTCCAGTAAGACTCAACATATCAGAATTTCCTGTTGGACAGTATACCTCCTTTCCCCTTATTTTGGAGCCTTTGCTAGAATGACATCTGAAATGTTGTGATCTCTGATCTACTTCCTTTTGCCTACACTGTACCTTTCTTTGTGTCCCATAATTTGCACTTTCCCTCCTTCAGTTTTCTCCTTTTTGTCTTCTCAGATGTTAAATTAAACACTGAACCTGATATGCTTTTTTTCCTCCCATATTTCTCTCAGAAAATGAGTTGCTTTTAGAATCCTCCTGCTATCGCACATGGCCTGTTATATATCAACAAATTGTGTTTTTGTTTGATTCCAAAAGGAGTAGCGTCAGCAGTTGGAACAAGACAATGTCCTTCATTTTTCTGTTTTTATTTGACAGCATGGTGTACAGGTGAAATATTTATAGCATTTATTGCTTTTATACACTAAAATACCTCCATTTCAAACTAACAGTTTGGTTTAGGGCTTTAGGCTTACACACACACATATATACATGTGTGGGTGTATGTGTGTTTGTGTATATATATATGCATATACATGTATGTGTGTTGTGATTACTTTAGTCCTATGCTAGCTTTTCTTTCTGTTCCCTACAAATTCTACACTCTTTCCTCCAAGATGTAGTTTCTTCTGGGATTTCAGAAAAACTTTAAAAATTAAATCCCACAAATTATTTTGAAAAGCTCAACTTCCCTTTCCAAGCTTCATAATTTTTGCATTCGAGCAGAGGGAACACAGTAGGTATAGCTGTACTCAGCGTGAGCCGTAAGCCTGCTCTTTGTCACTGCTATGAGCATGTCTGGACTTACCCATCTTAACAGTATTAAACACTTCTCAGCACAAAGTCAATAGGTAGTATCAAAACATCAGCAATGATCGGTACCTGGACTCACTTCTTCAGCAGAGAAGGCAAAGGAATAGTAGAACATAGGCACTACATTTTGTAACATCAAAGGCTTGGTATTTCATAGAATCATTAGGTTGGAAAAGACCTTTGAGATCAAGTCCAGCCATTAACCCAGGACTGCCAAGTCCACCACTAAACTGTGTCACTAAGCACCTTATCTACATGTTTTTTAAATACCTCCAGAGATGGTGACACAGCCACCTCCCAGGGCAGCCTGTTCCACCACTTGACAAGCTTTTCAGGGAAGAAATCTTTTCTAATATCCAATCTAAACCTCCTCTGGTGCAACTTGAAGCCATTTCCTCTTGTCCTATTACTTCTCACCTGGGAGAAGAGACTAACACTCAACTCTCTACAACCTCTTTTCAGGTAGTTGTAGAGTGATAGTATCCTCAAGCCTCCTTTTCTCCAACCTAAACAACCCTCCTCCCTGAAAATGAATGTTACCCACATTTGCAACCAATGCTAGCCCACTCCTTTCCTATCAAATCTTAACTAAAATGCATCTACCTATCCATCTGGCTCCCTCCTTTTGTCCCTTTTCATTGTCCCCTCTCCATCTGAGAACGGAAGAAGACATACGAGGTGGAGCTGCATGGCACACCAGATGTGCCCTCTAAGCAGTGATCTGCTCCCACATCACCACCTGCTATACGTGGTCCATATATTTGGAGTCTTTCTGGTCCTCTGTGTCCTAAGCACAAGTATTCTGGGGACCTTAATGCAAAAAGAATTCAAGTATTTAATATCCATGTCAGTGTGCACATGCTCAAAGTTAAGCAGAAGCTTAAATAATAGAAGTAGTTTACAGAATCAGGGTCTAATTCTGGCAGGGAACTATGAATTGGCAGTGTAAGTTCTTCCTCCCAAAAAGCTATATAAAGTCCCTCTGCAGGCCCAGATTCTAAAGCACTGGGGCCAAAATCATCCCTGGAATTACACTGTTAAGCTTCCAAAAACAATTCTGCAAAGAAAACAAGTCTGTAAGCCAGCAGATGATTTTGATTAATAAGAATATGTTCCTAAAAGTAAAGTTACAGAGACTCTTAAAAAGTGCTACAGTGTTCTTAACTACCCCAAGAAATGTGAAACAAAGGCACCTTCTAAGATAAAACACACTTAAGGTTACAAATTACCTGTCATATTTCTCAGAACAAAATATCCTGCCCTAAATAAAGAGAGAGATGCTGAGGGGTGGTACCTGTAAGTGTATTTTAGCTTTGCCATCTACATTCTGGAAACATTTTTGGAGGTTGCGTTGCATCAGGTGGCGAAATCACCTGATTTAGAAGTATGAGGTTAAGTGAGCTTTCTGTAAAAGGACTTTCAAAGGCAATCCTCCATTTCTTCTGCTCACAGCCCCTTTTGTTATCCTTGCTTCACATTCTCAGTACCTTCCAAACGTGCATTTGCATGCATGTGCGTGTCTGTGAGTGCCAGCTTTCATTATCATGAGGACTAGTTTTTATGAATAAAGGAGACAGAGTTCATTTGCCAGCCCACCATCTCCCTCCCTCTAATAAAATCTGTTTAAAAAAATCACACTTCAAAAACCTCTAAATTACGATTGTGTTTATATGGTCTTGTAGATTTTGAGTTGTTTTGCAGGGAGAATGTGAACAGAGTTCCATTTATTTGTAACATTTTAAATCTTAACGTTTAACTGAAGACTTGCAGAAGGTTTGAAGAACTGGAGGACAATAAAAAAAGGCATAAAAATAACAAGAATAATGAGAAAATCACAGGCTTTCGCAATTCTTTCTCCCTAATCTCTTCCCTTGCTCCAGGATATTTTTCTTTTCTTATTAGTTTGTTTTTCCTTGTATTTACCTCAGAGATGTACACAACCTCATCAGTTTAGCCATGCCATAAGTCACTTTCTGCTGCCAGCCCCCTGTCCCAGCCCCACGTGAACTTTCAGTTTGCTGGTAATGATCTCTTTTCTCCTTTCCCCTGTTTATGCTAGTTCTTCTCAACTTTTACAGGAAAAAAAGCCTTTTAGTGTTCTATTTTGATTTTCCTTGTACATTATAATAACAATTAATCTATGCAGCCAGTAAGGAAACTGTCACATTTCCTAGGTGTTTTGATTCCTATATGACAGTAGGCAAGAGGTATGTGCTATGCTGCTCTGTGATAAAAAGACTGATCGAGAGAGCTATGGACATGATCAGAGGACAACCAGAGAACTTCACAAACCAAGGCACCAACAAAGTTGAGCTACCATCTGAATGGATGGGTTAAGAATCACAGCTTTTGGCTTGCATGACCCAGTTCTGCCTCATTCACGTGGAGTACCACTACGCTGACATACGTGGAATAACCTGTCATAGACCCCAAAACTGGAAGTACTGGAGATGTCCACACAAGCTGACATAAACCAGCCCATGTCCAAACACAGTCTGGCAGCATGAGTCCAGCACTGCACCTGAACTAACACACTTTGCCAAGGCCTTACTACCTTGGATGCCTCACCACACTAACACAGCGGGACTCCACCTGGATCCAACCACCTATTTTCATAGAAGTCTAGGCTTGTCACAGACCTCAGATCTCTGCTAGGTAAGACCTAGTTTCCATTGAGACTGAGCTCTAAATGCATTTGTATCCTGAGCAGAAATATCCATAAGGTGTTGGAGGAAAAGTGGACAAGAGACTTTTCAACTTGGAGGGGTAAGGGAAGGCCATAGAGAACAGCAGGAATAAGAAAGATACAAGCAAAGAGTGACAATCTGTGAAGAAAGGGCACAATGGTAGACAGGGAATTGTCTACGACTCCAGATGCTGCTTGTTGTTATTCAGAAAAATACAAGCATAACGTTTGAAATTACAGACAAGCCCTCAATGGTCAAAAAGAAAATGAACTCTGACTTCTGCGCATAAAAAAAAAAAAAAAGCTCTAGCTTATGTTTAATTGATTGTAATTTTTTTAGTTTTCAAGGGAACAGAATATATAGTGATTGAAAGCACATGTTGCTAAATTGATGCCCTAGAAAAATCCCAAGTGGCTTAATGTCATGCGTTCTAATTTAATTTCCATTAATAGTACAGTTTGCCAAAAACATTGCTGGTAGTGTGAGGTTTGGTGTGTGTGCGCTACTGCAAAAAGTAAAGGGAAACTGTATCAACATTTTACTGTACTGTGTCCACCAGCTTGTAAAATATACCCAGGGTCCAGATCCCCAGAATTATTTAGGTGCCCAAATACCACTGTTACTGTCACTTTAAGACATGGTCTGTCTTACTGTATGGGGGTGTCTGTTTTGAATCATATTAAATAAGTGTAACAGAGACATTTAAAATGTTTGTTATAATGAACTCATCCTAGATACGCTGCAGATTCCAGTGGTATTTCCTACACTTACAATGGTCTAAAATATAAAACTGGTGATGTCTCTTAAGCCAGAATGAAGTAAGAGTTTCCATTCCACAGCACGGTATCAACAGCATATCCACCAAAGGTCAAAGATTGACAAAAAAGGCATATATTGAAATTATGACTGGGGAGAAAGCTATTAAAATCAATATGCTGTGATGGTGACAGGCAAACCTTTAGCCTCAGTGACACAAAACACCCATGCAGCTCAGGGGTTTTAAGATTCAAACCTGCCACTTGCAGGAGGGAACAGAAATAGTGATATCTGGTAACTCCCTCTACAGATTATGAGGACAAGAACAAATATGTAATTCAAGCAAACGGGAAGAAGTCAAGAAACAAGTAATAGGCAGTAAGCAAGATTCATCAGGTAAACAAGAAACTATAAGGGCATTGATACTTAAGAGGAAGACTGGGAAAGAAAGGCCTGTTTTGCTGTTCAGCAGAGGGTCAGAATTATCAGGGAGAGTTTGATTTAATACCTTTTGCCCTAGTTTTCACTAACAAATGAATTTATCACAATTAATAGCATCAACAGAGAAAAATTCCCAGCTTTACATGGGAATAGATCATCTTAATTTTCAAATTACCAGGAACTATTTAATTTCATCTGTCGTTCTCAAAGACCTGCCAAATACAACTTAAAACTCATTAGTATTTATCTGTAAATAACTCAAGGTGAATGAATGAATAAAGGGGAAATACGGTGCCATTCTTCAAAAGATGGGGAAACCGTGTGTGGAATTACAGTTTTTCTGCTTAAATTAAATTCCCAGAGAAATAGTGGAGCACATATTCAAGCTATTCAGTCATCTACAAGAAAACAGAGAAAGCACTAATGACCTGTATGGATTTATCATAAGTAAAAAACCTGGAGGGTCAGGCAAAAGAAAGTACATGTCACACACCTGGACTTCATCTTAGTCTATTTAGAATGACCAGTGACTTAGATGATGATATATGCAAAAGGACGCTATTCAGTAGAGAGAAATCTGAAGCTCTGCATGTAAACTGGGATAATCCATTACCTGAGTAGATGATAGGGAACAACAGACTAGGAAGCAGTTCTGCCAAAAAAGGACTAGGGGAGAGAGGGTTTAACAGGGGATCAGTCAACAGTATCAGACTGTTTTGAAAAATGCAAAGACCTGCTGTCAAATGTACAGAGGTATCGCTTGTAAGACATCTCACATAACCCTTCAGGATTTGTCAGACTTACAGTACCATATGCAGTTTCTAACAGCAAAGCATTAGTATCTTTCTGAGCAAAACCAGGAACAGATTGCCTGGACAGCCTGTGGAGTTTCTGCCAGTCCAGAGGAGAAAAGCATCTGTCATGAATGCCGATACCTGTATACTGTATACCATTCGGAGCAATGCAAAGGAAAGGCAACTGTAAAGATCACACTCATGGGTCAAAAATGTGTCTGGAAAAAAAATCATTGATTAAAAAAAAAAAAGTGTACTGTGATATTTTATATATATATGCAAGCAGGTAATGTGTGCTGCTCTAACTAGTCTTAGCCAGTCTATGCCCAGCCTGTCACTGGGCCTATGCAGACTCCCAGTGCAGATTCTACTCAGGTGTAATTGAATCTTGTACTTCCTGGGACAGGTCCCCTCACACAAGGGTCCGTGCCAGGAAAGAAAAGAACAAGGTCTCCCCTACTTGTGGTACAGGTTACAGCGATGCACACTGTGGTGGCTCCATGCAAGGGCAGGTGGCAACAATTTGTGCCACTCTTTCACCATCTGCAGGCATGCAGTGCAAGAAATTACCTTCTCCTTACATTAAATAAGTGTGTTCATTTCTGTGTGACTCAAATAATAAAAGTTAAAATTTTTTTGTACTTCTTTCCAGCTCAGTGTTTTTCTTGGGAACATACTCATTATCATGTTATTACTGGGGAGATACATGCTGTCTCCTGAACAGTTGCAAGGCATAAAGATCCAAAATGGCTCAAAGATGCAGCCACAAGGTTTTGATCACTTGAAAACAAAATAAAAGTTTATCATCCACTCTTCTTCCAAAGCAGATTACAAGCAATTATGACATGTGACACATGCACTGGAATAATTTCATTTTGCTGGCACAGATCTCCCTTCCCAAAAGCTCCATTAAAAAGCAAATCTAGAATTTAGACTACACTTTTTAACACATCAGTTCTGAGCTTCTTCTAGGACTGTATTATTATGTTCTATTAAGGATTTTGCAAGCGTGACAGAAGCCAAAGGCCAAATCTATCTCTTGAAAACAAGGTCGCAGGCTGACATTAATTCAGTTAATTGGGAAGTGGGCTAAGATCAGAAGTTAGGGCTTTAGCTTATTTAACTCCCTCAAGTTAAAGGCAGACTTCTATTTTATAAAACAGAATTCATGCTCCTCATGCATTAGGAGACTAATCTGCATTTTGATAATTATGCAGGTAGGATGCTACTAGCCCTTGATTTGTCAGATCACATGTCTCCTCGTTTTCTGATCCTGCATAAATTTCTAAAGCTTGCCTCCCTCAGGGAAAGCTCTAGTGGCACAGCTGTAGTGGAGTTAATGCATTTCCAGTTTATGATTGTGCTTCACATCAGTGGATCCAATTCAGTCTTCCTATGTATTTCTTAGCATGATTACTAGTTTCTATAGTTTAGAGTGCCTTAGAGCTCTGAAGCCTTTACTAGTGATGGAGCTCGGGGATACTGCTTAATATAGCTGGCTAAATTACGTGCCTCCAATGGGATGGTGTGAATCCCTCCAGCATTCTAATTGAGAAGGTCTGAAGCTGGAGGAAGGGACCCATTCATTTTTCTTCCATAAATTTCTAGGTCTATCCTTTTGGCATTGTAAATAAAGCTAAGGCTGTTTCTGTAAGTCACTGGCAGAGTTTGGAGAGGCAGACATTTAAATGAGCTGTTTTTTGATTCAGCCCATGCTGATTTAGACCCACACCAAATCCTTTCCTCTTCTCTTCTCTTGCCATTGTCTCTGAATCCAAATTTTTTCTCCTCTGCCAGAACATATTCATGTGATGAGCACAAAGCAGTGCTCTTATTAGAACTATTAACTTCCATTTGAGAAACTTAGTAACCACATTCCTTCTACCGCCCTCTCTATCCTTTCTATCCAATTAACTTGTATGGCATGATTTTTCCAAGTTTTATAACATTAAGTTTCTATTATAAGCTTCATGGAAAGGACAATCTTTTTTTTTTTTTTTTGATAATGCATGTACTGTCCTGTGAGTTACAAGTCAGAGACTACTTTAATAATCCCTTTTTACAAAGTTGAAGTATTTAAAAAAATGGACTAAAGCTTCTACTCAAGAAAAGTTACCAAGGAGCAGACTTTTCTGAGTAAATCTGCTTCCACCTTCCTTTACCTACACTCCTCTGATCAAATTTCCAGTATTTACCCCGTATAAATATATGTGCCTCTTTACTGTGCTTTCATACTTTTCCTTCCAGAAATTTACTCACATGTTGTCTTCCCTCATTGCTGTTCCCTTGTACAGCCTCCCTGAAAAGGGACACTTTTTGCATTGCAAAGCATTTTGCACATTGTACATTATGTAGAAATAATAAATAATACTCAGGACTGCATGCAAGCTGAGATAAATGAACAGAGACTCATAAATATTCCATATAAATAAATGTGTTTAGACTTACCACATACTCAAGAAATGAGAGGGAAAAAAAAAGTGATTTGGTACAAAGAACATTTCATGCATTTCTGTACATTGTTTGCTGTTGACACTTGTACTTACCTTATCAAAGTCCATTGAAAAAATCATACAGGCTTTGCAGGGCTTTGAACAAAAGCCCTTGAGTTTTTTAATCTATTAAACTCATTGTGGAGTTTACAGACATGATTGGTTAAATAGGAGTTAATTCAGAAAGATCACCTATTTGTTTTGTTTTGCTTTGTTTTAAGTTTGCATACAGGCAAAAGAACATACAGAGGTCAGCTCCCTCTCAGGTCCACAGCATGCAGGTGTCAGATGGATCAACCCATCATGTGTAGTCACGAAGCTGGAACATACAGTATTTTGTTGAACTTTTTCTCTACATCTTATGTTTTCGCACTTCCCCTGTTGTAATCCATTGTATTGCTGGCTCAGGTGTCTTCTATCTATTTTAGGTAACTTTCAAAGAAGTTCCTCTTGCATTCCTTGCAGGCTTGACCCACTCCTTACTTTAAATCATGCCCCTGAGCTCCTGCCCACTTGGCACAACCTCAAGGAAGGTTTACCATCTGCCCTCTTATTTCCTTCTGAATTTTGTATACTTCAGCCAAATTCAACTCATAGCTACCTTTTTTCAATGAAAACAAATTTCACTTTTGCAGTTTCTCTTGTCAACAAGATCACAGAGCTGAGGAGCTATATTTGGAAAAAAAGAAAAAAAAAAAAAACCAACAAAAAAACCCGTGTGGAAATATTTGTTAATTGTAGTGGATGACCAGGGCAGTAAAAGAAAAACTGACCATGTTTATTTTCCACAGTGATAAAGTTCACCTCTGAAGAATAATGTTGAAAGTAGATGTCCATTACCTTTAAAAAAGAAAGAGCAGCCTATCCGTAAATAATTACAAAAAGGCACAAATGCCTCAGTCTAAAGGAGTTGTAGCCAAGATTAACCATTAGTGCATATTCTGCTCCCTGGCTCCTCCTCAAGCAGAGAGCACCTCCCTGCTATGATATTAACATACTGCAAAGGATAGCAACTTTACGGGTCTGAGCCTTTAAAGCATTCTGTTGGTGGAATTCTACATTTTTGCATGAAGTACATTTGAAGCTTTATAATGAAGAAAAATTAACATAGTGAAATATTTTAAGGTTCTGTCAATTGGTTTCATTTTACAGTGGGATAAGAAAAACCAAGATCTTTTCAAACAAGAATAATTCTGAAGTGACTGCACAATAGAAGTACTTCATCCATAATTTTGTAGGCATATTTCAATAACTGCTTATAAATCTTAAATACTAAATAAAGCAAACCCTGTCTGTCCTAAAGATAAACCACAGCTGAAAAAGTATACCATAAACAAAAAAGTTTGTTTCTCATTATAGGACATACTTTGGTTTTCCCATTACTAAAAATTGGACAATATATTATAATCATTTACCTTGAGCTGACAGCACATTGTTCTGGAAAGTCTGCAAAGATTTCTGCCAGACATTTCTTATTTATCCAGACTCTCAGACAAAAATTTTGAGCATTCTTAAAAAAAATCTGCATGTTCTGAATGTTTCTGGAGTCTAAAACACTGCCTTTTGGGAGCTAGCTTTTATAATAAATCTTCAGAAAACCTAAACCACTCACCTCTCAAATAGTTCACAGGCTTCTTCTCACATCTCTTGTGTGCCATATAAGCTAACTGAAGATTCACTGAATACATTAGATAAACAGGAAGATAAACAAGCACCACTCCTATTTCTGTGGGTTTAGATGCTCTGATTAGTGGTCATAAAACAAATGCTTGATTCCTTCTTTAGAAGGAATTTATTTGGATTTGTGTATTTTATGCTCTCCCCATTCATGGGACATTCCTTTCACCTAATTTTTGTTGCCTAAAAACCGAGCATGAAGTTCCAAGGTGTTTGTACTCCTTTTCTAGTCTATGGGCTGTGAGTGGAATATCCAGAGGGCAAATCGTTGGTGCAGTATGTGGAATGAAAACAAAAACCAGTCAGCTACACATGAAAGTATCACACAGCTGCTGCTTTACTGGTAGTGAATTCTGTCCTTATCCCCTATTTTGGATCTACCGAAGTTGTCTGATCTTCCAAGACAACTCCCACTGAGTCAGACTTGCAGGACAGTAATCATTTCATCAGTCTGAATAGCTCTAAATTTTGAAAGACTTTGCTGGCTGGAGCTACTTGGTCTGTGGAAAAACCTAGGAAAAAATACAGTTACAGACTTTTTAAAGAAAATTAAGACTAAGTAATTGAAAATTAATGAAAATCCATTCAGTCTCACTTGGTTCAAATTATAAAAATGATGTAAAATATTATGAAATTTATGGTGTAAAATTTTACTGTCATTAGCATTTTTCAATCTTTATTAAGCTAATCGAATTGGGGGGAAAGCCCAATTAACAGAGAATGCTAAAAATTATGCAGGTGCTTTGATTCATTTATCCTTATAGTAATATGGATTATCATATGCAAGTTCAGTTCATAGTCACTATTCCTTGACATAAGTACTGTACATATTATTTCCTCAGCCAGTGCACTATAACCTAGTGCAGCATCAAAGAGATTCCACTTCAGAGCATCAGCTAACTGGGTTTGTTAATAATTACTTTTGTATGGCACTGTTATTCAGCATAGTGCAGAGTGCTTTGGCAAACACAAAAAAGGAGGAGGGGGAAAAAGATATAACAGAAATTCTTTTTAGTAGATTGTCTCTCTAGTAGAGTACCTATAAACTGATTCAGAGCAATATGCTCATCTCCCATAGAAATCATTTGGTAAAGTTGAGTTTGCTTATGGCCTTGACAGAACACGTTTCTTCAGGATGGTGACAATGGGGAGAGGCATACAAAGCCCTACAAGTTTATCAGCATGGAAACAGTTGGTGATCTGTTTTATCCGCAGCCATCCAGTCCCTCTTGGCTAGTAAAAGAAGTAGAAATCAGTTTTCAAATAATTTGAGAACACGGCCTTCGCTTTTCTTTTTTTTCTTTTTTTTTCCCCTTCAACACAAGGAATTTACCTTATTTTATATGTTAGTATCAGCCAACATCTGGATTGTCTTTCATAGATATAATACCTTCGTACTGTCTTTTAAATGTTGAAGCCTGGGTGCTGGACTGATGTACTGGAAGTATTCTTTCACGAGTAATATTGTTTACTCTTGTAGGTGGTGTTTTGGTGCTATGATGACAGTAATTGTTCAGACTAGATGATATGCTTTTTTAAAGGCCTCCATATAAAGCACTATCAAATGCTAAGGTGCTGGAGAGGAGAAATCAATGGACACCACAAATTCACTCTTATCTCAGCCTGTATGTAAACATAATACAGTGAGGGACTTGCAGTAATCCTGAAGCCTCTCCCATCTGCTTCTAGGAAAAACTCTGGGGAGAAAAGAAAAATAGACAAAGGTGAGGTGGCTGTTATGAACATACTAATGTACCCCTCCACCTTTCTGTACAAGCCAACGGCAGCAAAGCATCTCTTTTACTTACATTATGACAATAAACAGCAGCTTTTCAAATGGAAATAGTTTCTCCTCTAGAAAGTCTTTCTCATTTTTTTCAGTTCATTTACTACACTGTTTTCACCATATGAAAGGATGAACACATATAGGTACTAGTGTGTGTGCTTTTGAATCAGAGGGTTCAGCTACCTAATGCTTCCATCTGGAGAAACTGAGTAAAAATTACTTGTGCTCCATGTGCCCATGGAATAGTATTAGCAGTTAAATGTGTGCAAAAGAAATGTTGTGACAAAAATGTTTTCTTTTACACAGATCTACCATGGAACCACAGCCTCAAAAATGTCAGAAGTTCAGAACAAGCAGAAAGGATCACATTCAGCTTCACTCCAAAACCACCCAGTACCTGCAGTTTGAGCAGAAAATCACAAGACCCCAACTGGAGGTTGTGGTCAGATGGACAACATACATTGGACATGCATAAATCTTTCCCTGTAGTCCCCTAAAATGCTGGGTGAAGGAGGAGGGTGGGGTAAAGGAGGAGACAGAGGGAGCCTACAGATGTAAGAAGGCATTCTGGTAAATATGTAACAGTTTCCGGGATTGTACAGGATGTTAAAAGAGGCAAAGTACGGTCTATGGATGGAAGAGGGTGATCATGGGTGCTCCTCTGCACCAGATGTCCAGCGGACATGCAAGTCTAGCTGCAGGGGAATGGAGTTGCTGGTTCAAGTCTAGTCTCCACTGCTGTTTCACATGTGTCTCAGGTGATTTTCTGGGGTAACCAGGTGACACCCATGACTTTCACAAGCCCAGAGAATTTTTCTGTTCAATCAATTGAATCAGCAAACAATTTTTTTGAAAAAAATCAGCAAACAATTTCTGAACATTGGAAAATTCCCCCCAGATTCTCAGAGACATCTCATCTCACTTGTGTGACCTGAATGGGCCCCTTGCCCTCCCTCTGCACCACCAGGGATAGGCAGACCTCAGGGCCCTCAGCCAAAACTCTGCGTGGAAACCCATCTCCTCCTCTTGCCAGTGAAGGGAGGATGAGGAGGGTCCTCACCTGCACACCATATTAAGTGCCTAGAATGAATCTGTGTTTACATTCACTAGCTCTTTTAATGTTATGTCTCTACACTTCTGCCTCCTTCCTCCGTGGATCTTGGAGCTTCCAACGCCCTTCTCTGAACCACTGGCTCTGCGCACTCACTGAACCCCCCACTCCTTTCCCTTTTCCCAGCTGCTGCTGAAACAGCTTACCACAGGAAGATTGCCATCAGCCATGCTTCATCTCACAACCAGGTACTAACAGAGATAGCTATGAAAGGATCACAACTTCAAAAATCTTTGTATCAGCTTAATAACTGC
The DNA here is from genome assembly GCF_023638135.1 of Falco biarmicus. Lineage (NCBI taxonomy): Eukaryota > Metazoa > Chordata > Aves > Falconiformes > Falconidae > Falco > Falco biarmicus. Next base: position 69,201,748 of record NC_079311.1, read on the forward strand.
TAGAAATTAAATGCCTCTAAAATATGTTCTTAGCAAACTTTGAATCATTGTTTACCTCATGTACAGCAACACTTCCAAACAAGTTAATATATTTTTGTTTGGGGATTTTTAAAAACAGACTGTCTTTTATTTTATGAAACTCACCAGCTGTTTGACAAATGTGGGAATATTTTGTATAACTTTTCCATTTTGCAGAATGTGGAATATGTAGCAGGTTACACCTATGAAGCCAAGGCAAAAAAACCTATTAGACTTACAGTCTCAAACAAGACTTTAAACACATCTTATTAAAGCAGTTTAAATGAAATACAATGCCACTAATGCAATTGGAAAAAAACCTAATTATGCTATACTTCTGCTTATTTTTACCAAGGACTGAAAGCCTGAACACAGGTTTATTTTCTGTCTAAAAGTGTTAACACATTCAGGCTGAGAGGAGTTCTACCAGCAATACTTTTTGCCTCAGCTCTGGTCCTTTCTTGCCAATTCTGTCAAATCAAGCAAAGCTTTGCTCTGTTAAAGTAGCAGTGGTAGGTAAAAGTACAAACACTCCACATATACAGCAATATTCCTATACAGAAGCCAATTCAGTTGTTCTTCTTTAACTTTTGTTTGGGAAGATGCAGGAAGTGCCAGTGCTGTCATCTCTGACTGTACTCCTTCAACCACCTGAAGCTGATTTAGAAATAATATTAACAATGTTACAGTATCTCCAATAATGATAAATCTCTTGAACTGTACACTGAAGTTAAGTCATTTTGTAAATTAATTTGCTTCATTTTATCTGGGGTGTGTCCATGATTGTGGAGATCCTCTCATTTATTCCAGATCAATTAAAGGCTGAATAACATGTGTAAGTAATACAAGCTCCAAAACCAAATTATGAGAGCTTTATTGTAGGCAGACTTCTCAAGCAATTGATGAGTAGCAAATGAAGACACTAGGCTTGTCTTTTTCCAGGTCTGCTACTTAAATTATTCACCATTTATTTGGGGCACCAAGTTGTGTCTGTGGGAATTCATCTGCTTTGGAGCAAAGATTTATTTTTAATACTTGGCTTCTAATCATACAAATTACACTCTGTACTCAATTTCCCAACAGATAAACTAATGTGGACCTGCAAAAGGAGTGGTAACTTGTGATGCTGAAGTTTCTCTGTGATGGAGTAAAATCATTTCAAGGAATCAGAGTCACTGGAAGATGAGTTTGTATGTTCACTGTGAAGTCTTAGTATCTTCACAGGTGTTTTTCGGATGAGGAAAAAATATACCCACAGGTTGCTTTGGCTGCAGAACACGGAAAGCAGTGAATTCAGCTATGCAGATTGCCAGGCAGAATTTACTTCTACTTTTCCCCTGTTACCTCCACCCAGGTGAGGATTTTCAAAAGCACAACAGGCAGTTAAGTGCTTAGTTAGACTGAAAATATTTGGAAGTTCATTGCTCCACTTTTTTGCATTCAGAAATATATATTTTTGTTAGCTTTGTGTCAAACAAAACTGTCTACAGTTTTATGAATACTTTAGAATATTTTACAAGAATGTAGACAATTATTAATGTCCTTACTCACACATTGGTGCCTATCAGTACTTGCTGAATAAAAGCTAACACTTCAACTATTTATGAAAAACAGATTTGACCATTTCAGTATTGATAAGATTTGCCTGATAATTTTCTGTTGAACTCAAAATAAAATTTAGAAAACATAGGTATTATTAGCACATTGCACTTTAAGAAACAGATCTCCAGATATTTCACATCTGTATGTAACCTGACATATATGCATTTTTTCTCCCTGAAGGACTGTCATATCCAATATCTTTGAAATGGGCTCTCTAAGAATATTTTTGGCTATTCTGCTGCTCAGGATGCTCGGGGTGCTGGGAAGGAGTAAACTGCGTAATCTGAAGGGAGGATGAAGTCCCTAGAGGCCTGCCTGGCCAAGAGAACCAGGGTAGCAAGCAGGTGGAACAGGATGTAGAGGACCAAAAGTAGCATTCTGAAATATCTGCTTTAGTAAGAGCAAAGGTTTGGAAAGAACTGAAGTTTACCAGAGCCCTCTTGCCCATAGGCTTAGTTAGGCATGAGCCTGAGACCCCTTTGCAACAGAGCCCCTGGCAGAGGAGAGGTGATATGCAGCAAGCAACATCCACTGCAGCTGCATCACCAGCACCATGTATTTGCACTTCTTTACTTAAGTTTTCCAGTAGTCTAAAGCACACCTCAACATTCACTTTTATTTGGCAGAAGTCTGGACTTCACGTGAAAAAAAAATGGAGTTTCTAAAATTCCACAATGGCCCAGTGGGGCATCTCACACTGGATCGGTTGGCTAAGCAGCTTTACGCTTTGTGCAGAAGACTGGACTCACCATCAGTCTGAGGATAGGCAAGACTATAGATAGGGGTTGGACTAGATGATACTTCAAGGTTCCTTCCAACACAAGCCATTCCATGATTCTATGATAATACTGATTGTGTATTAATACTAAGAATCTGAAGAACAAGCATTTGGAAAAGCATATGCTTTGTCAAGCATATGGAAAGACTACAGTATATAGGAAAGGATTCAGGGATCCACCATAGTAACCTGTAACAATGGTAAATATGAGTGAGCCATGAGGAAAGTGTTTCAAGGATGCTATAGCCACAGATTTGATTGGACACTAAGTGGCCTCTGCTTTGAATCTGTTAGCTACATGTAGGCACTAGAGTACTTACTGCTCTGAGGCTTCCTGCTTGGGCAGGAAGAGGCTGCGAAAGGCACAGAAGCAGGAGCCAATGGGCACAGTATCAAGAAATGCTGAGAACTGTGTAAGAGGTTCTGTACAAACGACTCCCTGCCTGCCAGTGTTAACATCCAAGAGAGTTGGGGCAAGGGATCACTTCTCATAGCCAGAATGGAGAGACTAATATACCACTCGTTTCCCAGTCTCCAAAGAGTGACTGGTTCTTCTCCTGTTCCCAATTAAATCCTACAACAAGAGAGGATAACCCCCCCCCCCCAAAAAAAAAAATAAATTATTCTATCTGAAACAAGACACATGGTCACCAGTCAGCAAATGGGGTATTCTGGTCTACCTCAAATTCTTATTGCTGTGATGTCTGCAGTTGATGAAGATTCTGGCAGCTCCAGATGATTACTGGAAAATGGTTTTCATTAATAAGAATGCCTTATTTGAAGAGATAGATGCAATAAAAGTACCTACTTTACAGATGGCTGTATTACTGAAGATGACATGTAAAGTATATGTAGATGACCAAATTTAGCTGTGTTAAAAGGTGCTGTATATTGCTTTGCATTAACTGATTTCCACTAATTGCAGAAAACTGGAGTACAAAGCAATTACTAGATTAAAATGGATACATGTAATGTAGGTGAGGTAACAGACACTGTAGCATAATAAAAGAGTATTTTTTTTTTAAATCAACCCTAATGTGGACTATGTGATAGATGTAATACATGCTCAATCTGTTTTCTGACCTTTAGCCAACACTCTAGAAAAACTGTAAATTGTTTGGAATATGGTGATACTTGTATGCTGCCAAGAAGCAGCAAATTTACAAACTAAAAGATTCAGGTATTCCATCAGGGGAAGTCTGGAAGAAAAGTAGAAGTTTGTAAGAAGTCAGTAACAAAAGAATTATCTGAAAACTGGATCCTACAAAAATAAGATCTTTTCAGACTTATGATGCCATATATTCACTTACAATGTGGGTGGTTTTCACACCCTGAAAAGTCAAATATGAAATTTAAGACATTTTTTAATTTATCTGTATATACAGTAAAAAAACACTTGAAAATAGCACAAACAGCATCCAAATATTCGGAAAAAATATATAGGATATTTATGTATGTGATTAGATAATCTGTTTAAGGTGAGTAAGAATGCCCATTAGAACCTCTAAATCAGAAAAAAATGACGTTATTTAAAATTATTCTACACATTAAATGCAAGGAAACTATTAAATGTTCCTATTTTGGCATATTCATTGAAGTAAAGGTATATTTTAAGACTGTAGATATTTGGCAATAAATTTCATATATGAGCAAATCTTTCTCTTTAGGTTGACCAAGTATTTTGAATTATGGCAGTGATAAGGCAACGTTTATCCTACGCATCTTATTAAAAGAAATCAGGCCAAATTTTATGCTGATATACAACCTGAGAAATCCCCATGGAAGGTGACTTCATTATGCAGGCTATAAACCAACACAGAACTTGTCTTACTGTATTTAATTCAAGATATTCATGTAGGCCAAAGAAATGCTTTCATTTACAGAGACTTAACCTCAGTGACTCTGGTAGCACAGAGCATCCAAAGATGAGATCAGAACTGAACTCTTGAATTTGAAAATACTGAAAGGAAAAACAACACCAACACAGAGTGTATTCCTTCCTGTATTGGAAAGAAGAAAACCAAGCTTAATGAACATACCCAAGCTCATACTAAAATCTTCTTCATTACTTAGAAAACACCCAAAAGAGCAACATCTTGCTGTAAAATTAAATACTTTTGAATTAATATACTGAATATATAAAATCACTAAAAATAAATCTGATAAGCTATGATAACTAAGAATTGGTGCTTTCAGTCCTTTTCTTGTTACATTGTTCTAGTGCTTATCATTATTTTACATTAAAATTCCATAATGTAGTTCTACTATCTTCTGTGTCTTTCTATTGCAATAAAAAATTAAATTATTTAGGAGGACTAAATAAGTAAATTCTGGAACACCAGACAGCAAATGTGACTTTTACAAAAGTAACTTTTATTATAATAGACTCTCCAATTTTATTTTAATCTTAGGATATGGAAAACTTGATCTTGGGATTTTATTCTCTCCAGAATTTCAAAAATACATTAAGCCAAGATTTTCCATTATTCCACAACCTGTTAATAGGTGTTTCAATGTTAATAGGGAGGTAATGAAAAAAGGATAAACTTCATCAGATGTCCTTTTCCTTTATGGAAAAATGGTCAATATGTCAAAACTTTTATCTAAAAACATAAATATGCACCTGATAGGATTTTTAAAATTAGATATTCTGACTCCTTTAAACCAATGTAAGCTTCAAACAAAAGCAGGGGAAGGTTATGGACCATATCATCCTCAGCACCATCATGCAGCATATGCAGGGCAAACACGGGATCAGGCCCAGCCAGCATGGGGTTATGAAAGTCAGGTCCTTCTTGAAAAAAACTGAGCTCCTTCTAGGATAAGATGACACCTGCCTAGTGGATGAGGGAAAAGCTGGGGATGTTGTCTGCTTGAACCTTACTAAAGCCTCTGACGCCATCTCCCACAGCATTCTCCTGGAGACACTGGCTGCTCGTGGCCTGGACAGGTGCACTCTGCGCCGGGTATAAAGCTGGCTGGCTGGCCGAGCCCCGAGCGTGGTGGGGGATGGAGTTACATCCAGCTGGCGAGGGGTCACCAGTGGTGTTCCGCAGGGCTCTGTGCTGGGGCCGGTTCTGTTTAATAGCTTTATCGACAACCTGTACGAGGGGATGGAGTGCCCCCTCAGTGAGTTTGCCGAGGGGCACCAAGCTGCGGGGGAGCGTTGATCCGCTTGAGGGTGGGAAAGCTCTGCAGAGGGACCTGGGCAGGCTGGAGCGATGGGCCCAGGCCAGTTGTGTGAGGTTCTACGAGGCTCAGTGCCGGGTCCTGCACTTGGGTCACACCAAGCCCATGCAGCGCTAGGGCTTGGGCCAGAGCGGCTGGAAAGCTGCCTGTTGGGAAAGGACATGGAGGTGCTGGTTGACAGCCAGCTGAAGATGAGCCAACAACGTGTGCCCAGGTGGGCAAGAAGCATCCTGGCTTGTATGGAAATAGCATGGCCAGCAGGACTAGGGAAGCGATTGTCCCCCTGTACTTGGCGCTGGTAAGGCCGCACCTTCAATTTGGGGCCCTCACTTCAAGAGAGACATAGAGGTGCTGGAGCACTTTCAGAGAAGGGTAATGAGGCTGATGAAGGATCTGGAGAACAATACTAATGAGAAGTGGCTGCAGGAACTGGGGTTATTTAGCCTTGGGGGATCATACTGCTCTCTAAAACTGCCTGAAAGAAGGTTGTAGGCGCACGGGGCCAGGTCTGTTCTCCCAGATAAGCAGCAGGACAAGAGGAAATGGCCTAAAGTTATGCCAATGGAGATTTAGATTGAACATTAGAAAACACTTCTTCACTGCAAGGGTGGTCAAGCATTGGAACCAGTTACACAGGGAGGTTGGCAGTCCTGGGTTAACAGTTGGACTGTTAAAAGACAAAGGTCTTTTACAAGCTAAATGATTCTATGAATCCATTATTTGAAGCTCGGTTGTTGTTTTTTTTAAAAAAAAAACTTTCTGCTTCTGCCAGTCTATAAATAACTTGTAATAGCAAGTCAACACATTTTTGCTTAATTACATGTTTCTAAAAAAAATCATCTAAGAGAAAGATGTAGCTTACATTTTGGAGGAAAAATGAAAAAAACGCCACCTGTGCAAGTTAGTAGGTCAAATGTGAACTAAGTACTTTGAAAAAGAAGCTGTTTGTAATTATAAGGTTAGCTATAGAAAAAAAATTAAAAACACTTACTTCACTCCCTGACTGACCAGACTCTTGTGTTCAAGCTTGGATTTTGCTTAATCTTCTGATTGCACTCACACCAGTATTTGCAATATCCTCTGCTAGGTGGGTAAATATTATCACATCTTGCAGAGAAAACATGGAATCTCTGCACACAAATTTTGGTAGATTAAAATATTTCTCAGTTCGTCTTTGGTTTTGATTATGGCCCTTAAATTTTGCCTCCAGCTTTCTGGGTACAATTTTTCTTTCCATAATCAACTGCAGACTTAAAAGCAAGGAAATCTCAGTTTTGCCCTTTTATCACTTTGGCTCCAGTCCTGCAAACGTTTCTGTGCAGGTGGACCAACCCTGTTGAAATAACTAGCTCACTGTAGTATTACTCTACTTTAATTTTCTTCCATTTTCATCTTTGTGTGGTCTTTTTGTCCCAGAGAGATGGCTGTCACTGAGACAAACGGTGACAGACATGCAACTGAGCCTATCTTGGAGAGGCAGAAAAGTTAATGAGTAAAATGTTCCAGGTTACATGAAAGTGTAAGAGATCAATTCTCATGGAAATGTTCTGACTAATGAATGTAGCTGTCCTGAACTGTTTCAGAACTAGAGAGCACTAAAGCAAAAGCCAGCTGGGATTTGGGGTAGGACCACTTCCACCCCCACCCCCCACTGCTACACTACAGTGCTGCAGATTACTCCTTCTGCAGCAGTCAGAAGTGTCTACCAATGTCCCATTTCCACAATTCACAGAATCTTGTAGTCATAAAAACCCCACCCAGTCAGACTTAGTAAACATGAATTGTATAAATCTCCCTTTCTGCCATAGCTACCAAGGGGAGACAAATTTAGAGCAGAGGAGCATGGAGCTACACCCTTGCATATCTGATATAGTTTGTATAATAGGGCTTACACAGCAGATGCAATGAATACTGAAAGCCCCCAAAAATGGGGCTATATCAGATTATTTTAATTAAAATTAGTAGCAAAAGACTGCTATTGGCGTCTCAATATTTCCAGCCCTGAACTTCCCCTACAATTGGAAATCAAGTCCATGGTGCTAAAGAATTTCTGAGACTTCGATATACAATCGGAAAGTTCTCATGCATATTTTTAAATTTAATAAACATTCAGTCAAGTACTACTTCAGATATGTATGGTCCCTTAACTCTTCTTTTGCACAGTCAGAAAAGACTTTGAATTTGTAAACCCTGCAATGAACAAGAAGTCTAAAAATGCAAATTATCTTGCTCCTCATATTTAATTAAAGAATAATTAAAGCTATTTTAGGAACTGAATCTTGCTTCTTGTACAACTAGATGAAATCTACTGCTACTAGAGAGAAAAAAAACCAAAGAGCAGCTGGGAAAAAGGAGGCATACAAAATGAAGTGATAACTCTGTGTGCGTTCATCTCTGATCCCTAGATACTTGGGTCTTAAAAGCAGTGCCTTCTTAAAGTGGGGTGAGCTGAAGAACACCAAATCTGTTACGTGGGGATTAAAGCAGTGTGACACTTTGTGGATTCAGGTCTGGCATGACATCTGTCCTTTGGGCACACGGTTGGGAAGCTGGCACTGTGGGCCAGCAAAGGCGGCCAGTGGTATCCTGGGCTCCATTAGGACTGTTGCCAGCAGGCCAAGAGAGGTGACCCTTCCCCTCTGCTCAGCACTGGTGTGGCCACGTCCAGAGTGCTGGGCCCGGTACCGGGTTCCCCAGTGCAAGAGAGAGATGGAGCTACAGGACGGCAAGGCCAGCAAAGGTGATGAAGAGACTGGAGCATCTCCCATAGGAGAAAAGGCTGAGAGAGCTGGCACTCTTCAGCCGACAGGAAAGGCGGCTCAGGGCAATAACATGATGGGGTACAAACATCTGAAGGGAGGGTGCAAAGGTGGCAGAGCCAGGCTCTTTCCAGTGGTGTCTGCTGGCAGGGCAAAAGGCAAGGGGCGCAAACTGAGTCACAGGAGCTTCCAGCTGAACAACAGCAAACGCTTTCTTACTGTGAGCGTGACTGAGCACTGGCACAGGTTGCCAAGAGAGGTTGTGCAGTCACCCACCCTTGGACATCTGCACAAACTACCCGGACACGGTTCTGGGCAAGCAGTTCTAGCTGACCTTGCTTGAGCAAGGGGCTTGGACCAGGGGTCTCCAGAGGTCCCTGACAACCTCAACCATCCTGTCATCTCTGGGTCACGGTGCTCTCTTTGTTCCAAGGGGGTCACCAGCGTTCCCCGCACACGTTGCTGGGCTGCCCGCTGCCAGGCCCTGGTGCTCAGGGGCACCAGCCTCCCTCTCATCACAGGACCTGAAAAGCCTGAGGTAAAACCCCACCCCCAACACAAGGCAAGGCCACATGAAGATGGCCAACATGCTGTGCAACAGGGGCTTTCTCCTGTTGGGCTCTTCGTGACCCTCACCGCGTGGAGGTTGAGGGCAGCCCCGAGAACCCTGTGATGTCACAGTGGAGCCCGTGACCCCACTGCTCTTTAGCAGGCCCTGCCACTGTCCTGCCGCACAGCGTGTGGCGCGCACACTCGAGCCGGGTCGTGGGCTTGGCCTTGAGTCTTGGCTCTGAGGAGAGCAGCAGCTCTGGGCGCTGAGCTAAGGCCCCCCCTTCCTGTGCTCCTCTCCCCACTGCTCGGCCGCGGGGTGCCCGGGCTCCCCCACAGTGGCTGTCCCGGGACCGCAGGCCCGGCTGAAGACTGCCAGCAAGTGCCTCTGCCTTCCCTGAGCACCTCCTCCGTGAGGTACCTCCCGCCAGCTGCAGCACAAGCCGTGCTGGTCATCTGGGAGCTGTGGCAGGGGGCTGGGACTGGCAGGCGGTGTGGCTGGGGGGAGACGAGCGGGCACGTGTGGAGGGCAGCCCATGGTGCTGGCTGCCCCGCAGGTTTTCAGCCCTCAAGGGGAGCCTTTGGGAGGCCCTGAGCTCCCCTCTCCCACCGCTTGCTGGGGTTTTCTCTGCTTTTCCCTTCCCCTCACACCAGGGAAGCTCAGGCGTGTTGCACATCTCTCTTTGCAGGACGTGATGCCGGCTGCCGAGGAAGCTGTGGAGGACAGCGGCTCTGCCGTGATGGCCAGCGGGAGCCAGCTGCAGCAGGCAGGGCGGTCGGAGGCCCCAGAAGATGACCCATGCCCCATCTGCCTGGGAGAAATCGACAAAGCTGCCCGCGTGGCCTTGTGCTTCCACCGCTTCTGCTTTGGCTGCATCCAGCGGTGGGCCGCCATGAGACCTGTGTGCCCACTCTGCAGGCGGCCTTTCGATCGCATCCTGCGGGTGCTGCCAGCAGATGATGATGAGGACGGAGATGGCTCTTCTGCCTGCCACCAGAGCAACGCGTCCAGGGAGAGGTCCTGCAGCAGATCCCCGCGGCGGCGCTTCATCCTGGTCAGATATCCCACGAGCAGCGGGACCCCAGCTCGGAGGAGGAGGCGTGCATGGAGGGACCGAGCGCTGAGGGGCGGCAGAGCTCCAGTGCCCCCAGGCACCACCTCCCAGCAGGCTCCTGTACCCAGCGCTTCCCAGGTGCAAACCCCACCGAGCACAGCGGAGCGATTGGTCCGCGCTGGGGATGGAGCCTCCATCCACATCGGCACGCTGGCGCTGCCACTCCTGCATATCCAGCTCTCCTTTCGCAGAGCCCAATAAAGATGCGGGTGCATTCACAGGGTGTTTTTTCCAAACCAAATGACAACCCATTGCAGGCAATGCTCCTCAGCATTGTGTCAATTTGTTTGAGTGGGGTGGGTTGACTTTGGCTGGCTGCCAGGTACCCACCAAGCCGCTCTATCACTCCCCTTCCTCAAGCGGTGGGGAGAAAATGCAACGAGAGGTTTGTGGGTCCGTGCAAGGACAGGGAGATCACTCAGCAATTACAGCCATGGGCAAAACAGATTCGGCTTGGAGAAATTCATTTAATGAATTGCCAATGAAATTCAGAGTAGGATAGTGAGAAAGAAGGACAACTTCCCCCACCCCTCCCGTCTTCCCAGGTTCAGCTTCAGCCCTGGCATCTCTGCCTCCTCCCCTGGCGTGGTGCAAGGGGATGGGGAACTGGGGCTGTGGCTCCAGTTCTTCACACATTGTCTCTGCCGCTCCTCGCTCCTCACGCTCCACCCCTGCTCCAGCACGGGGTCCCTCCCGTGGGAGACAGTCCTTTACAACCTTCAGCACGGGTCCTTCCTAAAGGCTGCAGTTCTTCATGAACTGCTCCAGCATCGTACCTCTTTTCTAAGGGGTACAATCCTTTGGGAACAGACTGCGCCAAAGTGAGTCCCACACACACACCCACAGGTCCTGCCACAAAACTTGCTCCAGCATGGGGTCTCTCTGCAGGCCACCGGTCCTCCCAGAAAGCTTGCCCCAGGGCAAGTTCGTCTCCAGGGGCCACAGCTCCGGCCTGCAGCTTGCTCCAGTATGAGCTCTTCACGGAGGCACAGCTTTCATCAGGGCACATGCCCCTGCACTGGTGTGGGGTCCTGCGTGGGCGGCAGGGCAGATATCTGCTCCACTGTTAACCTCCATGGCCTGCAGGGGGACAGCCTGTGTCACCGGGGTCTGCACAGAATCACAGAACCATGTAGGCCGGAAAAGGCACCGAAGACCTTCGAGTCCAGCTACTAACTTAACACTACCAAGTCCACTCCTAAATCATGTCCCTAAGCACCACGCCTACACGTTTTTTAAATACTTCCGGGGATGGTGACCCCACCATTTCCCTGGGCAGCCTGCTCCACTGCCTGACAAGCCTTCCCGTGAAGAAATGTTTCCTAATACCCAGTCTAAACCGCCCCTGGCACAACTTGAGGCGTTTCCTCTCATCCTGTCTCTTGTTACTTGGGAAAAGAGACAGACACTCGCCCCACTGCCGCCTCCTCCCCTCAGCCTCCTTTTCTCCAGGCTAAACAACCCCCGTTCCCTCAGCCGCTCCTCATAAGACTTGTGCTCTGGACCCTTCACCAGCTGCACTGCCCTTCTCTGGACACGCTCCAGCACCTCAATGTCTTTCTTGCAGTGAGGGCCCGAGGCTGAACACAGGAGTCGAGGTGCGGCCTCACCAGCGCCAAGTACAGGGGGACAATCGCTTCCCTAGTCCTGCTGGCCATGCTATTTCCATACAAGCCAGGATGCTTCTTGCCCACCTGGGCACACGTTGTTGGCTCATCTTCAGCTGGCTGCCAACCAGCACCTCCATGTCCTTTCCCAACAGGCAGCTTTCCAGCCGCTCTGGCCCAAGCCCTAGCGCTGCATGGGCTTGGTGTGACCCAAGTGCAGGACCCGGCACTGAGCCTCGTAGAACCTCACACAACTGGCCTGGGCCCATCGCTCCAGCCTGCCCAGGTCCCTCTGCAGAGCTTTCCCACCCTCAAGCGGATCAACGCTCCCCCGCAGCTTGGTGCCCCTCGGCAAACTCACTGAGGGGGCACTCCATCCCCTCGTACAGGTTGTCGATAAAGCTATTAAACAGAACCGGCCCCAGCACGGAGCCCTGCGGAACACCACTGGTGACCCCTCGCCAGCTGGATGTAACTCCATCCCCCACCACGCTCGGGGCTCGGCCAGCCAGCCAGCTTTATACCCGGCGCAGAGTGCACCTGTCCAGGCCACGAGCAGCCAGTGTCTCCAGGAGAATGCTGCGGAAAACAGTGTCAAAGACATTTTGGATGTGCTCCACTGTACTCAACACATTGTGGAGCAGACTGAAGGACCTTGCTTAGCACGCTGTCCCTCAAGCACGGGTGTGCTGCCCCATGGCTTATCACTGGCAAGCCTGGTTTCATCACTGTCCCACTTCAAATTGCGTTTTCAGCTCTTTCAATGAGCCCTGCTAACTGTCCTGGAAGGATTCTTTCTCCCACTTTGAGGCAAGCGTACCCCGCCTGTCACCAGCAGGTCTGCTGTCCTGTAGACCCATCCGTGATCAAAAAAACCCAGAATTCTGTTGGGTGACACCAGTCCCGGAGCCAGGTATCAACCACTTGGCTCTTCCCTCTTTCTTCCAACACGATCCCCTGCAACTGGAAGGATGGAGGAGAAAACCGCTTGTGCTCCTGATCCCTTAGCCTGTCATCCCAACACTCTGGAGTCTCTTTTGATCAACCTTGGGCTTCTTACAGCAACTTCATAGCTGCTTACGTGACAAAGCACTAATGGATCACAGCCTGAGTGCTCTGCCCGTGTAGGAACTTCTCTTGTAACATCTTCAACCCGGGCCCCAGGGAGGCAGCAGCCTTTCCCAGGCAGTGGGTCCAGCCTGCACACTGGGCCTTCCGTTCCCCACAGAAGAGAAGTCTCCTACGGCAACGGACCGTATGAAACGATACCTCTGCGTGCATTCATCTCTGATCCCTAGATACTTGGGTCTTAAAAGCAGTGCCCTCTTACAGTGGGGTGAGCTGAAGAACACCAAATCTGTTACGTGGGGATTAAAGCAGTGTGACACTTTGTGGATTCAGGTCTGGCATGACGTCTGTCCTTTGGGCACACGGTTGGGAAGCTGGCACTGTGGGCCAGCAAAGGCGGCCAGTGGTATCCTGGGCTCCATTAGGACTGTTGCCAGCAGGCCAAGAGAGGTGACCCTTCCCCTCTGCTCAGCACTGGTGTGGCCACGTCCAGAGTGCTGGGCCCGGTACCGGGTTCCCCAGTGCAAGAGAGAGATGGAGCTACAGGACGGCAAGGCCAGCAAAGGTGATGAAGAGACTGGAGCATCTCCCATAGGAGAAAAGGCTGAGAGAGCTGGCACTCTTCAGCCGACAGGAAAGGCGGCTCAGGGCAATAACATGATGGGGTACAAACATCTGAAGGGAGGGTGCAAAGGTGGCAGAGCCAGGCTCTTTCCAGTGGTGTCTGCTGGCAGGGCAAAAGGCAAGGGGCGCAAACTGAGTCACAGGAGCTTCCAGCTGAACAACAGCAAACGCTTTCTTACTGTGAGCGTGACTGAGCACTGGCACAGGTTGCCAAGAGAGGTTGTGCAGTCACCCACCCTTGGACATCTGCACAAACTACCCGGACACGGTTCTGGGCAAGCAGTTCTAGCTGACCCTGCTTGAGCAAGGGGCTTGGACCAGGGGATCTCCAGAGGTCCCTGACAACCTCAACCATCCTGTCATCTCTGGGTCACGGTGCTCTCTTTGTTCCAAGGGGGTCACCAGCGTTCCCCGCACACGTTGCTGGGCTGCCCGCTGCCAGGCCCTGGTGCTCAGGGGCACCAGCCTCTCATCACAGGACCTGAAAAGCCTGAGGTAAAACCCCACCCCCAACACAAGGCAAGGCCACATGAAGATGGCCAACATGCTGTGCAACAGGGGCTTTCTCCTGTTGGGCTCTTCGTGACCCTCACCGCGTGGAGGTTGAGGGCAGCCCCGAGAACCCTGTGATGTCACAGTGGAGCCCGTGACCCCACTGCTCTTTAGCAGGCCCTGCCACTGTCCTGCCGCACAGCGTGTGGCGCGCACACTCGAGCCGGGTCGTGGGCTTGGCCTTGAGTCTTGGCTCTGAGGAGAGCAGCAGCTCTGGGCGCTGAGCTAAGGCCCCCCCTTCCTGTGCTCCTCTCCCCACTGCTCGGCCGCGGGGTGCCCGGGCTCCCCCACAGTGGCTGTCCCGGGACCGCAGGCCCGGCTGAAGACTGCCAGCAAGTGCCTCTGCCTTCCCTGAGCACCTCCTCCGTGAGGTACCTCCCGCCAGCTGCAGCACAAGCCGTGCTGGTCATCTGGGAGCTGTGGCAGGGGGCTGGGACTGGCAGGCGGTGTGGCTGGGGGGAGACGAGCGGGCACGTGTGGAGGGCAGCCCATGGTGCTGGCTGCCCCGCAGGTTTTCAGCCCTCAAGGGGAGCCTTTGGGAGGCCCTGAGCTCCCCTCTCCCACCGCTTGCTGGGGTTTTCTCTGCTTTTCCCTTCCCCTCACACCAGGGAAGCTCAGGCGTGTTGCACATCTCTCTTTGCAGGACGTGATGCCGGCTGCCGAGGAAGCTGTGGAGGACAGCGGCTCTGCCGTGATGGCCAGCGGGAGCCAGCTGCAGCAGGCAGGGCGGTCGGAGGCCCCAGAAGATGACCCATGCCCCATCTGCCTGGGAGAAATCGACAAAGCTGCCCGCGTGGCCTTGTGCTTCCACCGCTTCTGCTTTGGCTGCATCCAGCGGTGGGCCGCCATGAGACCTGTGTGCCCACTCTGCAGGCGGCCTTTCGATCGCATCCTGCGGGTGCTGCCAGCAGATGATGATGAGGACGGAGATGGCTCTTCTGCCTGCCACCAGAGCAACGCGTCCAGGGAGAGGTCCTGCAGCAGATCCCCGCGGCGGCGCTTCATCCTGGTCAGATATCCCACGAGCAGCGGGACCCCAGCTCGGAGGAGGAGGCGTGCATGGAGGGACCGAGCGCTGAGGGGCGGCAGAGCTCCAGTGCCCCCAGGCACCACCTCCCAGCAGGCTCCTGTACCCAGCGCTTCCCAGGTGCAAACCCCACCGAGCACAGCGGAGCGCGTGGTCCGCGCTGGGGATGGAGCCTCCATCCACATCGGCACGCTGGCGCTGCCACCCCTGCATATCCAGCTCTCCTTTCGCAGAGCCCAATAAAGATGCGGGTGCATTCACAGGGTGTTTTTTCCAAACCAAATGACAACCCATTGCAGGCAATGCTCCTCAGCATTGTGTCAATTTGTTTGAGTGGGGTGGGTTGACTTTGGCTGGCTGCCAGGTACCCACCAAGCCGCTCTATCACTCCCCTTCCTCAAGCGGTGGGGAGAAAATGCAACGAGAGGTTTGTGGGTCCGTGCAAGGACAGGGAGATCACTCAGCAATTACAGCCATGGGCAAAACAGATTCGGCTTGGAGAAATTCATTTAATGAATTGCCAATGAAATTCAGAGTAGGATAGTGAGAAAGAAGGACAACTTCCCCCACCCCTCCCGTCTTCCCAGGTTCAGCTTCAGCCCTGGCATCTCTGCCTCCTCCCCTGGCGTGGTGCAAGGGGATGGGGAACTGGGGCTGTGGCTCCAGTTCTTCACACATTGTCTCTGCCGCTCCTCGCTCCTCACGCTCCACCCCTGCTCCAGCACGGGGTCCCTCCCG
Organism: Falco biarmicus; assembly: GCF_023638135.1. Lineage (NCBI taxonomy): Eukaryota > Metazoa > Chordata > Aves > Falconiformes > Falconidae > Falco > Falco biarmicus. The sequence goes on from NC_079311.1 coordinate 69,217,374, forward strand.
TGGGAGACAGTCCTTTACAACCTTCAGCACGGGTCCTTCCTAAAGGCTGCAGTTCTTCATGAACTGCTCCAGCATCGTACCTCTTTTCTAAGGGGTACAATCCTTTGGGAACAGACTGCGCCAAAGTGAGTCCCACACACACACCCACAGGTCCTGCCACAAAACTTGCTCCAGCATGGGGTCTCTCTGCAGGCCACCGGTCCTCCCAGAAAGCTTGCCCCAGGGCAAGTTCGTCTCCAGGGGCCACAGCTCCGGCCTGCAGCTTGCTCCAGTATGAGCTCTTCACGGAGGCACAGCTTTCATCAGGGCACATGCCCCTGCACTGGTGTGGGGTCCTGCGTGGGCGGCAGGGCAGATATCTGCTCCACTGTTAACCTCCATGGCCTGCAGGGGGACAGCCTGTGTCACCGGGGTCTGCACAGAATCACAGAACCATGTAGGCCGGAAAAGGCACCGAAGACCTTCGAGTCCAGCTACTAACTTAACACTACCAAGTCCACTCCTAAATCATGTCCCTAAGCACCACGCCTACACGTTTTTTAAATACTTCCGGGGATGGTGACCCCACCATTTCCCTGGGCAGCCTGCTCCACTGCCTGACAAGCCTTCCCGTGAAGAAATGTTTCCTAATACCCAGTCTAAACCGCCCCTGGCACAACTTGAGGCGTTTCCTCTCATCCTGTCTCTTGTTACTTGGGAAAAGAGACAGACACTCGCCCCACTGCCGCCTCCTCCCCTCAGCCTCCTTTTCTCCAGGCTAAACAACCCCCGTTCCCTCAGCCGCTCCTCATAAGACTTGTGCTCTGGACCCTTCACCAGCTGCACTGCCCTTCTCTGGACACGCTCCAGCACCTCAATGTCTTTCTTGCAGTGAGGGCCCGAGGCTGAACACAGGAGTCGAGGTGCGGCCTCACCAGCGCCAAGTACAGGGGGACAATCGCTTCCCTAGTCCTGCTGGCCATGCTATTTCCATACAAGCCAGGATGCTTCTTGCCCACCTGGGCACACGTTGTTGGCTCATCTTCAGCTGGCTGCCAACCAGCACCTCCATGTCCTTTCCCAACAGGCAGCTTTCCAGCCGCTCTGGCCCAAGCCCTAGCGCTGCATGGGCTTGGTGTGACCCAAGTGCAGGACCCGGCACTGAGCCTCGTAGAACCTCACACAACTGGCCTGGGCCCATCGCTCCAGCCTGCCCAGGTCCCTCTGCAGAGCTTTCCCACCCTCAAGCGGATCAACGCTCCCCCGCAGCTTGGTGCCCCTCGGCAAACTCACTGAGGGGGCACTCCATCCCCTCGTACAGGTTGTCGATAAAGCTATTAAACAGAACCGGCCCCAGCACGGAGCCCTGCGGAACACCACTGGTGACCCCTCGCCAGCTGGATGTAACTCCATCCCCCACCACGCTCGGGGCTCGGCCAGCCAGCCAGCTTTATACCCGGCGCAGAGTGCACCTGTCCAGGCCACGAGCAGCCAGTGTCTCCAGGAGAATGCTGCGGAAAACAGTGTCAAAGACATTTTGGATGTGCTCCACTGTACTCAACACATTGTGGAGCAGACTGAAGGACCTTGCTTAGCACGCTGTCCCTCAAGCACGGGTGTGCTGCCCCATGGCTTATCACTGGCAAGCCTGGTTTCATCACTGTCCCACTTCAAATTGCGTTTTCAGCTCTTTCAATGAGCCCTGCTAACTGTCCTGGAAGGATTCTTTCTCCCACTTTGAGGCAAGCGTACCCCGCCTGTCACCAGCAGGTCTGCTGTCCTGTAGACCCATCCGTGATCAAAAAAACCCAGAATTCTGTTGGGTGACACCAGTCCCGGAGCCAGGTATCAACCACTTGGCTCTTCCCTCTTTCTTCCAACACGATCCCCTGCAACTGGAAGGATGGAGGAGAAAACCGCTTGTGCTCCTGATCCCTTAGCCTGTCATCCCAACACTCTGGAGTCTCTTTTGACCAACCTTGGGCTTTTTACTGCAACTTCATAGCTGCTTACGTGACAAAGCACTAATGGATCACAACCTGAGTGCTCCGCTCGTGTAGGAACTTCTCTTGTAACATCTTCAACCCGGGCCCCAGGGAGGCAGCAGCCTTTCCCAGGCAGTGGGTCCAGCCTGCACACTGGGCCTTCCGTTCCCCACAGAAGAGAAGTCTCCTACGGCAACGGCCCGTCTCTCTTCCCTTTACGGAGCTGGTTTTGATGCAGGGTGCCGGCCGACTAAACCTTAGTGAGGCCTCGAGCATGGGGCGCCACCACCCTCCCGCTGCAGAGCCTGGTACCTGCTGCCCCAGGCACCGGGCCGGGCCGGCAGGCCCTGAGGGCAGGCGCCGGCTGCGCCTGGTGGGACTTGTCGCCATTGCCCCCAGCCCTCTGTCACCGCGTTCTGCCCCATGGCGAGCGGCCAGGGCACCCCTTGTCCTGCCCGCCCGACGGGCCTGTCCCAGGGGTGGCCGGCGCGGTTCCAGCGGCCAGGCTCCTCGGTCCCGCAGCGCTGCCGCCAAGCCGCGGAGTGCCCGGGCGCCCCGTCACCGCCGCGCCCGCTCCCGCCAGCTGCGCGCGCACAGCCGCGGCCCGGCAGCCGGGGAGCGGCCCGTTCCCCTCGGGGCGCGCCCCGAGCAGCTGCGGCGGCCGCAGAGCTCAGCCAGGGCGCGGCGCGGCGCCGGGCGGGGCCCACGGCCGCCAGGCAGAGCCGGCCCGGCGGCGGCGGCAGCGCCCGCCCGGCACAAACCGCCAGCGCTCCCGGCGGGCGCGGGCCGCCCGGCCGTCGTTGCTCCCGGCCCCGCCCAGGGCCCGTCAGCCGCTGCGGCGGGAGCGGCGGGTCACGGCACCGCGGAGGTTCCTCCGGCGGAGGGAGCCGTCCCGTGTCCCGCGCCGCAGCGCTCCGCCGCCCGCCCCGCCAGCACCGGGGCGCTTGCCTTGCCGGTGGACGGCTAGTGCCGGTCGCACCGCGGGTAAATCTCCCGCGTTTAAATCTTTAGCAGGGGCTGCAGGGGAATTTGTGCTCCGGCTCTTGGAGCAGCTCCCGCTTCGCTAAGCCTAATGTCTGCAGAGCTGCTCCTCTCACATACTCCCACTCCTCCCCCCCCCCGCTGCTCTTGCACAGCAGTTTTTCAGCCAGGTATGTTATCTCAGAGGCGCTGCCACGGTGGCTGATGGGCTCCGTTTGGCCAGCGGCGGGATCCCTCTTGGAGCTGACTGGATCTGGCTCCATGGGATGCAGGAGCAGCTTCTGGCATCTTCTCACAGAAGGCACCCCTGTGGCCCCTACGCTACCAAAATCTTGTCACGCAACCCCCATACATTAACATAAATGCTGCAAGAGAGCAGACATCGCTCCTGTTCCCCCAGCCTCCCCTTCAAGGCACCCGGGCCAGGGTGCCCAGGCTCTTTGAGCAGCAGCCAGGCTGCAGGTCCTGAAGAGTATTATCATAAAAATATTTATGCTAACTAACTTAAATATTAATGCTACATGTCGGAGGGCATAGTCTCTGTGAGGTTATTACCCAGACATGCTTAAAGATGTCTTTGGATCAGGGTGCCATGTTTTGTGCCTCCTGTTCGGATTGAGACATAACTCTGGGTTATCTACATTCGCTTCACGGATAGTAGACATTACAGACAGCTTCACTGGGTCTCTTGCCATTAATACCTGTATGAGTCTGTAGTTTACAACGTTTTGGAGTTTAAGTTCAGCTGATTATAGATGGCTTTCTAAGTGAAGAGATGCAATTACAACACCTAGTTGACCTTGACTGTTTAGGAATCGTGCGATAGGCTCTTAAATACACAGTTTCAGAGGGCTGGAAGAATTAAAGGACTCAGGCAAAGCAGTTGTGTGGGTCATGATGAATGCACTGGTGGAATGACTTTGAAAGTGTAAACTCTTGAACTGAGCCTAGAAATTCTTTTAACTGTGGTTTATATAAACATTTCACATCCTGCTCCATGGACAAACCTGTGCCCCTACTATGCTGAGATAAGATTAACTTACAGTGCTTGGAAGTATGCAGAAATTGTCTAACATATAACCTTACAGCATTTTTTTACTCCTTTTTAGCAGAACATTTACATTTTATCTGAACAAAAAGTAATATCCTGTTGTAACAACATTAAAGACTTGTTGGAAACTTTAATAAAGCTAATATAATACTGGCAAAGGTTTATACTAAAATATGGCATTTAATTGGCTCAGTCTCATGATAGCAGCAGCAAAGCTATTGTTATGTTCTCGACCACCATTTATATGTGCCTTTATATTAATCACTGCCCTCCAGCATGCTGCCCTTCTACTGAAGCAAGAAAATTGTCTGCTTAAAGAGGAAGAGGGGATTGGAGGCAGGAGTGGGAGGGGCAGAATTTATCGGTTTTCTGGTTAAGACCTGAGACTGAAAGGCAGGTGATCTGGGCCAAGAATTTCAACAAAAGTATATTCCAGATTCAGGCATTTTTAATTCATCCAAGCCTTTCTCCCTAGTATTTCCTGTTGACTGGATCTGGGCTGCAGGAGGTGCCCTGCCAATAGAAAACACCAGGCACAGAGAATTGGGTGGAATTTAGGGTGTGTGAATCAGAGCCAATGCCTATATACAGTCATAGAAATGCAGTCATGTTGCCATTTTAAAATCACTTCAAAGACCCCACACAGTCATAGGAACCTAATTCTAAGTAAGTTGGCTTGCCTTCCCCCACCCCCCCAGATCTTTTGGATCTCTGCAATGAGAACTGCACCACATACAATTATTCTGAAAATTCACATCTTTTGAAAAACAGTACAATAATAAAAACAAATCTAGCATACTGCTTGGTTTGTTCTGGAGTAAGCTCAAAGGAAAAGCTGTTCTTAACAGACAAATGAAGCTTGTCAGTTTAAATCTTTCACCAGTTTTTGTGCTATGGAGATATGACCCAAATGGTCCTCTGCAACCAAAAAGTTTGTCTGTGAAGCCCTGATTCCATAAATTAAGGGAAGCCACTTTTCCTGGAAAATGCAAAATATATAGTTGGCACTGGTGAGGCCGCACCTCAAATACTGTGTTCAGTTTTGGGCCCCCCACTACAAGAAAGACATTGAGGTGGTGGAGCGTGTCCAAAGAAAGGCAGTGAAGCTGGTGAAGGGTCCAGAGCACAAGTCTTATGAGGAGCGGCTGAGGAGACGGGGCTGGTTTAACCTGGAGAAAAGGAGGTTCAGGGGAGACTTTACCAGTCTGCAACTACTTGAAAGGAAGCAGTAGTGAGGTGGGTGTTAGTCTCTTCTCCCAGGTAACAAGAGAAAGGACAAGGGGAAATGGCCTCAAATTACACCAGGGGAGGTGTAGATTGGGTGTTAGGAAACATTTCTTCACTGAAAGGGTTTTCAAGCACTGGAATAGGCTGCACAAAGAGGTAGTTGAGTCGCCATCCCTGGAGGTATTAAAAGACATCTAGATGTGGTGCTTGGGGGCATGTTTCAGTGGTGGACTTAGTGTTACAGTGAATTATTCCATGATTCTATGTAGGAGATGCCATGATTCTATGTAGGAGATGAAGGAAGGAGTGGAACATATTTGGAGCAATATACTCCTACTTTGAACGGCAACTAAAAACTGTTAAAAAAAAAAAAAGCCAGAGGTGTTTTGCCCTTTTACAACATCAGAAAGCTCTGTGCCTTTTGAGATCAGGTTGTCAGACATTTCCATATATATTCAGATTATATAATTTATTTGGGAAAACTATCTTATCTATATAATCTCATGTTGTCTTATTTCCATTCTGCACAAAACACAAGCTCTGATGCCTCATTGCTTGATCTTTCTAGGAACACATATCTGTCTTTGGTACCATTAGGAACCACAACAACATGTTCCTCTTTCATTAAGGGTCTGATCCAAATTGTACTAATAACTTGCAAGCCACTTCACTTCTAGAAGCCTTATGTCAGGCTTCATTTCTTATCAAAATTATTAACATACCTGCCAGCCCATCTGAAAATTCACAAATGGATCACATTCAAGGAGGATCTTATTTATCTCAATGTTTAAGCAAACTATCAAAAAACCCAGTTGTTAACATAATCCCTTAAGGAACATGGAGATTTAAATGAAGTAAGTGCATAAATGACACTGTGAATGATGACATATTATCAGAACATCTTAAGCACACTGTGATTCAAATGTGGGTTTCAGCTAGCAAAGGGAAGAGGCAGAAATAGAACCACATGCATTTAGTTCTGTCTGTCTGCAACCCTGAATGGAGTATGACTGCAGGAGCCTTAACTCAGCTTGTACATCTTGTCTTAGTTCTAATTTAAGCACAAGTATTTCTGACGCCATCTGCATTCAGGATTAGAAGTAGACAATGTACTAAATTGGAAATTTTTAAATCCTGGAGGAGTAACATGCCTTCAGTTGCATCCTATCCCAATCTTCTGTGCCTTGCTCCCACCTAGGGGGTGATGGACTTTTGTATTCATTTACATTGCCATTCTAAAAATACCATAACTACTTAGAACAGATAAATTGCACTCTTTGAGACACCCAAATGGTGATTTTTTGCCACCCAGGCTCTTGCAGGTTAGTGAGATCCTAGCGCTTCTCCATATAATTAGACCATAGGAAGAGTTATAGCTCTGCTACATATGCCCTCCACAGTGATGGCTTTGGGACTCCGACTAATGGGATAGCATCACCATAATTTGTATGTATCATTAACCCCTGTGTCATGAGAACCTAAGTTTTCTTGCCAATTATAATTATCCTAATTAAGAAGCATATATCAGGCTAATTATTACCCTGCTTTAGTGTCTGATATCATCCTGCCTTTGGTCTCATGCCCAAAAGTCTAAAGAAACTGACTGCAAGTTAAAAAAATACTGCAAAAACTCAGTATGCTGGTTGTAGCTTAGCCAAACAATGACTAATAGGGACAATGTTTGCAAGGATTCTGAGTGCATAAACACCAAAGATAGCTGAGTTTTATTGGGTGGTCCAAAGAGGTATTGGCAACAAAAGAGGAAGGATGTAAACCAAAAAAAATCTAGTTTGATTACCACCAATTTCCCTGTTATTAAAAACAGCAACTGCTTCTCCAACGACTGGAGAATGCAGTTTGAAATGGGCACATAAAATCATGATTTTAACTCAAGATTTAAGGGGGAGCAAATCTAGGGCTTTTTCTTTCCCTCCTTCCATCCCCACTTGAGAACATTCTTCCATGAACAGGTGTTGAGAAAGGTGAGACACCAGAGATGAGGAGGTGGCAGACAATGGGGCCTCCCAGTCAGCAGGATTCCCACTCAAACCAAAGTGGTAGCCATGAGGGCCTAATGGAGAAGAAACTGACCTTTTGGTCTGGTTTTTGTCCTTCCCTTAGATCTTCTATGAAGTTTTACATATAACTTTTTTTTTTTTTATGTGACCTAAATCCTTTGGTTCACAGCCTCAGATGAAAGGCATAAACATTGGGCAAAATTTTCAAAAATACTTAGTGGTTTGGAATTCTTCAAATTCTGTGCAGAAAAAAATGAGTGAATCTGATTTATAATTAATTGGGAAACTGTTTTAAAATTAAACAAGATTTTCAGACTGTTCCTGTCTGTGTAAGGAGTCAAACAAGTGAATCTTTTCATGAAAAAAAAGGCAAAAAAAATATATATCTCTTCCCAATTACCTTTCTCACCTCCAAAAAAATGGAATAGTTCCAAAAAGAAACAGGCTACTAAGAAATGTTTGATTAGTACCAATGCAAGACAACCTATTTGAAGTCCAGTTTATAGCCACAGAGAAGGAGAATATGGCTTGGAAAGCACTGATTTAGAGAAGGCCTTGTACTCTCATCAATGAAAGTGTCATCCCAATGTGGTGATATAAAGGACTAATTGATTCTTGGTTCTTTAAAAAGAAAAATGTGCAATAGAAACACAACATTCTTGACACAACATTGGTACAATCAAAATTAGTATCTTGTGCTGTTTCTAGTTCTGGTACCAAAACTTAAAGTAGAATATGGAAATGTTGAAGAGCTGAGGAAAAACAAAGAACATAAAAATGATAGAGAAATTAGAAAACAGTCATTATGACATGATATTCAGTGTATCTATATCATCAAAGAAAAACTTAAGGGATGATCAGAATCCTGCATATAAATCCTTGCACACCTGTTAGGGGAAGGTTGGGGTGTTCATTCATTCTGGCTGAAAAAGGTGTGGTCAGATCAGAGGCTGAGTAAGATTTTAATTTAACCAGACATAAAAGACAGTAAGCATAATTTAAATTGGAATAGAAAGAGAAGTCACCATTTCTTGTAGTTTTTATTATTATATAAATCTTTCCTAAATATGGTTTCATCCATGTTTTGTGAGAATATTTGCAGCTTATTAGTGTAGGCAGTTGGTGTGCACAGTCATATTTGAGTTTGAATTCACTAAATATCACACTTTGACCCTTCTTTCATGGAGGAGCAGTTCTTTCTGATAACTGTAAGTTGAAGAAGTCTCAGCCTTTAAGGTTTCAGTTCATTTTCTGGTGAGGTTAGAGAAGATAGATTTTGCCAAGTGTTTTTCTTAAGTACCATGATCAACAGATGATAAAAGCTTTTTCCATCTTCTTCAACACTTAGTTGTCAACTACTCTAAGGTAATGCAAAGAATCCTTTCCCTGGGACACCTGCCCAACATCTTTTGCTCACATTCAAATTTAGACTGCCAGATTTGCTGCTGGGAAGGAACTAATTGCTAGGTCAGATTGGCAAGGACACTGGAAACTTTTTGCCTTCCTCTGCACCACTAAGCATGGATTGCTTGGTGGTGTATCTGTTTCTCACCTAACCAGATCTTGGGCACTGGTGAAATTTGGACAGTGTCTGCTTTTTCTACCTGGCAGAAAATAATTGAGTCTCCTGGACTTTACGGAATTTCAATGTAGACAAAGCTATTGGGCGCAATAGAGAAGTGGCTGAAATCGAATGGTTGACAATATTTAGTCTAAAATCAAGAGAACAATGGAATCAATTGAGAGTTCATTAATTAGACTTCCAGTGGGGAACTGCAGAAGACTGCACAATAGGGACAGGGAAGGAAAATTGAAGACTCCATAGGTCTGATTCAACTCCAAAGTCAACAACAGCAAAATGAATTCTAGGAATAGATCCCTGAAACAGTATTGTTTCAAATATAAGAAAGCAGTGTCAACCCTTTAAGGAAGAAATTCTTGCACTTAATCCCAGGGCTATCAGTGAGTAGGCAAAAGAGAGTGATCTGCTGGCTGCTGGAGAGAGGAATTATATATTGCTGTTCTGCTTCCCAGGGCTTCTGGGTTCACTGTTTAACAGCAAAGGAAGGAATGTTTCCATGTAATGATCAAAAGTTCATTACATCATCTAGAGATCTGGTTTTCCTTCAATATTACTGGGCCAGCTGCATTGGTATTAGGACAAATTAATATGTTCAGATTCAGAAATTCAGAAGTAGTTCCTACAATCTCCATTCATCCATACTTCTATACAAGTGCAAGTACATTCATACATCCATACAAAATATGCAGTGCATTGTTTGCACACATAGAACTTCTTCAAATATGGTCCAACATAAGCAAAGTGTGAAGTGTCTTCAATACCATATCAGACTTTGTTTGGAGCATAGGTGGAAACGTGTTTGTATGAGTATACTTCTATGTGCATGTATGTGCTCCATATACCTACAGATTTGACTAGACTGTTTGGGGTTTAAAGCCAATCTATCAAAAATTACTCTTCTCATTTGGGGTCCTTATATGTGAAAATACTCTCTCTTGTACCAACAGACAGTAACAACTTTCTTTTTTTCTTTTTCTTTTTTTTCTTTCTCTTTCTTTTTTGGCACAGAAAGAACCCGGTTCCTACACTTTAAAGTGCTTGAATATTCTAAGCACCTGCTCATTCCTGCCTTTTATTCACAGATCTAAATGAAAGGTTTAGGAGACCTACTCCTTTCTCCCAGAAGTTTCCTGTGTATTAGGTGCAATAGTGATTTCTTCTTTTCCATTATCCATTTTCAGTACATCAGTTTATGTATGTGCCCAACAGCCACTTGGTTGTCAGTGAGCACTGCCAGGCATCTGCAGTCTGCTAATCCAGTTTTGCTGGAACAGTGAGAAGGATTATGAAAATTAAAGTTTTGTACCTGTAGAATGGCACACTATTGTCCCAGAGCAGACAAGGGTAATTGCTTGTTTTACTTTTACAGGCAGATATCCGTAATGGCAAACAGAAATCACTAATACAGAACACTGAATGCCAATGGCTACCTGAAGCCATTGGTGGTAAAAAATATGAGCTAGTCACTTATCTACTCAGAATCTCCCCTTTCTTTACATCGGATTTACCTCACATTACACAGGGAACTACATAATTCAACTGCTCAGCAATGTCTTGCAGATGACTCAGGTAGGTTTGTCTGTTTCCATTAAACTGGATTTCAGGTCTCAAAGGACCCAAAGTGTCCTTTATATGTAGTGCAGAGTCCTACCAATATATATTTCTGATGCACATATCAGAGGATGGCAGCCTTTTCACATGTTATGATATCCTTCTCTTTTTTCTGGTTTGATATTGTAGAAACACAGAACCTAAACAAAAAAGGTGAAAAGAACACATGACATCATCACTAAGCCTGAAGCACTTATACATTAAGTAATCTATGAAAGCCATAAACAGCTGACTCTCACATTTCACATTTTACTTAAACCCCTGTAAAGTACGTGCCAAATTAAAGCTTGGAAGTTTTTGGTTACAGAGGAAAAGAAAACTGAATCCCAGTTCCAGTGGCTGAAGAGTGTGATGAACAAGTGAATTGTGAGTTCACAACTTAGCATTTCTTTGACAATATTGATGATTTCTCTACGTTCCACGTCATGTGTCTGTTTTACTTCCCAGTGCCCACAGCAGGGATCCTGGTGGCAGCTGGTGGGTACATTAGAGTTTTTCTCAATGTGTTTTGCCTGGCATATGGCTCCCTGGTTGTAGGGCAGTGGAAAGAGACAGTAAGGAAGTGGAAACACTAGCAAGGTTCTCCATTCCTAGACAGGCATATGAATATGTGCCCCATTATGTTTATCTTTATACAATTATTTTAATCAAAATGTTATGTGAAATACAGTCATTTGACTTGGAGAAATTTAGGAACAGAATATCAAACCAGTATTCTTTATCAGACAGACTTGTGATCTTGTTTAAAAACAAAACTAAAGCCACCCAGCAGGTTTTTCAATAGAACCTATTTTCCGTGAATCACAATGACTGGAAATGATTGTATTTTTAGACTGTCAGCTTTCTTTTGTGGCCATGTGAAGCTACTTGTGTTTAGCAACTTATGCAATAATTCAGCATCCTCAGTTTCTTTCACCTCATTCATGCAGGTGTTTTGTCATAAATTTCTGGTATGCAGGATCTCAGGCTTGATATGCCAAGTATTTAACCATACCCTTTAAGCAACCATTCAGGCCAAGGAAAATCTTTAGTTGTTACTGCTTGCATAAGCTCAATTTATATAACTTGTATAAACTTGGTGTCTGCAGCCTGAAAGAATGCGGCCTGGCAGAAGACTACAGTAATAATGGGACAGCTAGAAAAAGCATCATTATTAGCAGAAAAATCATGGCATCTTGATTCTAATTTTTTCCAAAGACAGCTAAACTATACAGTGCAATGGATTGTTCCAGGCACATTTTGGAGTCATAAGCCACAAAACAAATTCAAATAAACTACGAGAATTAAACAGGGAAAATGTGATTTCTTAAAAGACACAATGTGGACAGTCTTGTTCCTTCTAGGTTCTGCTCTCTGCTCTACGGAAAAATTCAGTATTCCCTCCCATTTTTCTGTATCTCCTGTAATATATTGTTTTTCCTGAATTCCCTGTATTTTTTTCATCTGTTCTTTTGAGTGACTAAGGTGTGCAGTCAGAAGCCATAGTTGATTACCCCTCTTTTACTATCCTTGAGTAGTGGGAATAACGAAGAGCTGGCTGATACTTTATTACTATGTTCAAGTCAGTCAGATAAAAACCTCCAAACCTAGAATCAGTAAAATTGGCTTCTTCACATAAAACATAATTACTTTTTCTTTCCTTATCAGGCAGAATCCATTCTGGGCAAGTTTTAAATACAGCAGTACTAGCAGCCAACTCCAGTTTATGATGCTCTGTTTTGATGTAAATTGTCAGAGAAAACAGAGGTACAAAATGCCACCAGGATCTGACCCTGAAGGTTTATAACAGGTACTGTACATTGCATATTGTCATTTCTAATGTACCTTATCCCTGACTTCTAAGGTTAACAGCTATGGTAGACCCTCCACAAATGCAATAGGACTCAATACTGTATTTAACAATTATTTCACTGAATTTGCATAAAATCTTACAGGCCATTAGTAGATTCCAACAAATGGCTTAAAGGTGAATTGCTTCACGGTCTGCTACCACACTTTTTGGGCCACCCAGTCATCCCTCACAGTCACCTCAGTATATTCTCTAGAAGAGACAGAGCCATTTTACATTTGGGAGGAGTGCCTCATCTCTTTATCCAAGGAGAGTGCTTTAAAGTAACCCTCCTGACTAATCTCTCTCAAGCACCACAGACTGCTGATTTGTGAGGTGACTATCTTTCATATATACCACATCCAGGCCACATGTCTCAGCTTTTGTAAACCTCATCATGACTTAAAGGGACAGTTAAAAATTCTGATAATTCAACAAAATTTAGAGGTCATTAGCATGAAACATAAGGTAGAGGGTAAAATAAATTAAAAATCATATCACTAGCTCTGATATGGTGTGATACATATGAAAAACAAACTCTTTCACAAGGCAGAGTGAAATATCTTCAGATAACCTGGCAAGTTTTATCTTGAAAATAAGAGATCTTGTTTAGAAGTATGTACGTGCAAGCAACATTTAAACATTGGGACAATTAGTTTAGATTTTTCAGGGAAAAAGTTTTCTTTTGAATTAGTTTCCATATGTAATAGCATGGAAGCAATGCATAATTATGTGATACAGCATATACAAGGATTATTAAATTTGTGATTATTCTTATTTTTTAATGTTGTTTAAATTAGCTGAGTAATAAAAGCTTATTTTATGAGAGAAGGGAAACTACAATGACTTCTTTTAGGGAAAAACTCTGTTGTAGTATAAAGAGTTAGATGGAATAATGTTTATTGACTATTTCAGTCAATCTGTTGCCAATTACACCTGACTTATTCTATGTTTGAACCAGAATCTCTCTGTAACTCCTTTAATAACAGCTAGTGATATTATTCCCTAGCCTCTAAGCAGAACTCTGCTACAAGGAAGTAAGCATCTAAAGTGTTCTACGGTAAATTTTACAGTTAATTAGCTCAGGGGTCACAGAAGACTTCCATTTAATCCATCCCCTAAGCTGACTCTTCCTCATGCTCCAGCCAGTCTTTTTCTCTATATACTGTTAATGGAGGAGAGCTTTCGGAGCTGTTTCCATAGTGCTCTTCAGTTGTGCTGGAGGTGGTGATCTGCATGTGACTCATAATCTCACCGCTTTCTCTGTCCCACTAACATTCTTTAAGGCTTTATTAGTAGTATAAAAAGTAACACTTCTTGCATGAAACTTCTTGTATAAGGAGAACTCCACAAGTAACATTTATTTAGAAATTTTGATTCACACATCTTGTGGTATTTAAAAAGAAGGTTAAGATTTTGTGAATGAGTTTTGGCCTCAATCAGCAAGTACACCTGCAGATTGTCAGTGAAGAAGCCTGAGGTCTCTTTGGAGCTGTATAACCTACATATTTTTTTCCTGGTTCTTTGTGTATGTCTCTTCTTCCCTTCTACCACTTTCATCCCTTTCACCTTTCTAGTAACGCCTATGATGCTGATGTTATTTACTATACCCTTGTGAAATAGCTAGAAAAACTGGAATCCTAACCTTCATTTACTAATAAAACTTGTTACATCAAATATATCAATTTGAAAACACATAGAACAGAATCACAAAATCAGAACTTAGGGGTTAGAGGTTGGTTGTATTTTCTTTTCATCCTTCTGACCATTTTGAAGTTTTTGGTGGGGTAGCTCTGGGAATATGACTTAACTTGTTTCTTTAAGTGGCCAGGTTGTTTGCAGCAACCTCTATTCCCTCCACTAACATCTTTGGTTATGTTCAGGGAAAAGCAAAGGGAACAAACCCTGACATTATTGACATAAGACAATCTGAGCCCACTTTTCTATTTGTACAGGGAGTTCAACAAAGTGGGCCCAGTATAATGTATGAACTTTGTAATATGTACTGGGAATTCAGGACTTCATATAAATATTTTTACGTAGGAATTCATTTTCCTGTCTTGGAGGCAAAGGGAAGCTGCTTACTCAAATTCCTCCTCATATGTGAGCTACCCTTTTGCTCTGGATATGCTTTAAATAGGTCTGCCCTACAGGACAAGATTTGCTGCATATGTTTTGTTGTTCAAAACCAAAGGAAACATTTCAGCTAAGCATGATTTTCAAATGCACAAATGATATTGAGACCTTAACTCACATTTTTATCTAGGAAAAAAGCTTTCTTGATTGCTTCTTTTAGTAAAATCATCTCTGAATAAAGTATATCCCATGGCAAATTGATGTGTGTTTCAGTGTGAGTTCATGACATCATCACCTGCACAAGTCACTGTCCTCTGGTCAGCAGAAAAGAATTCAGCAACTATTCCATGTGCTTCTGCTAGGAAAGGAAGATGCATCTTTCTTGTTTATAGATGGAGATTTATGTGTACTCCTACATCAGCAAATACAATATGTATTATCAAGAATGTAATGTTTGGAAAGAAAAGAGTATAATATCTTCCTTTGTTTTTTTTTTTGTTTGTTTGTTTTTGTTTTAATGAAAAGTTCCATCTTTTCATTATTTCCATTTCACTGTAAAGTCAAGTCACTATCTTGGTATCACCAACACTATTTGTTATATAAGCAGTATGTTTTCCTTATCTGTAATTAATGGAACACTATAGTTTTTACTTTTAGAACGAATCAGAGCTTTGTCAGAGTCATGAGATAGCCAGCAAATTAGATTGGTCTCACTCCACAGGATGCAACAGTTTTATTTGTGATAAAATAAATGAATGGACAAAAAGTATTGCACAATAATCAGACGGTAAATAGATTGTAGATGGGTTTTCATGTTTAAGTTATCAGTTCTAAGCAATCTTGTGCTGCAAGAATTTTACCTGCCCTGAATTTGATGCTCCATAACTAAGATTTCTATGGGAATTGTTCAGCTATTACACAATGCTGACAATCGCATTGACATTGCATTGTAAATTTACAGCAAATTTGTAGGGAGAGTACTTTTTTAAAATAAAGTGAGATAGTTTTTTATAAAACATAGCCTTTACTATAAATTATTTTGAAAAAAACCCAAACCATACCTTATAATTAGTGAGAAATACAGAGACATCTGTACATTAGACTTTCCATAGATTTGAAAGTATTATTTGATGGTTATTATTTCTGATGTGAGTTTATTATTTACTAGACAACAAAGAAGAGACCAAGACATCTTCTCACAGTGGCCTTCATCTAACATTTATATTATTAATGAAGACCCTGGCTGAAACACATACTTCCATTGTTAAAATTAAACCTTTCCTCCACATAGCACTTCTGTGTGTATCAGTAGGGCTGTAGGCTAAAAGTACGAATATTTACCCGAATAATTTTTCAGTTACAGGAAAATTCTGAGCAGATTGTTCCAAGCCTTGTGACTTTTAACTTGATCAGCGTTTCAAGGCATACAACAGCCATGATAGTGCAGTCTAGAAAAGGCCAATGGAAAAACTGACTTAACTTCACTCTAACCAGCAAGCTTTAGGAAAGGAATATCATGGTATCGTAGAATCATTTAAGTTAGAAAAGAACTTTGAGATCATCAGCTCCAACCATTAACCCAGGACTACCAACTCCATCACTAAACCATGTTCCTAAGCACCACATCTATGTTTTTTAAACACCTCGAAGGATGCTGATTCCACCACCGTTTCCCTGGGCAGCCTGTTCCAATGCTTGACAAGCCTTTCAGGGAAGAACTATTTCCTAACACTCAGTCTAAACCTCCCCTGGCACAACCTGAGGCCGTTTCTTCTCATCCTGTCTCTTGTTACTTGGGAGAAGAGACAGACACTCTCCTCACTGCTGCCTCCTTTCAGGTAGCTGTGGAGAGCAATAAGGTCTTTCTCCCCTCAGCCTCCTTTTCTATAGGCTAAACAACCCCCGTTCCCTCAGCCGCTTCTCATAAGACTTGTGCTCTGGACCCTTCACCAGCTGCACTGCCCTTCTCTGGACACGCTCCAGCACCTCAATGTCTTTCTTGCAGTGAGGGCCCGAGGCTGAACACAGGAGTCGAGGTGCGGCCTCACCAGCGCCAAGTACAGGGGGACAATCGCTTCCCTAGTCCTGCTGGCCATGCTATTTCCATACAAGCCAGGATGCTGTTGGCCTTCTTGACCACCTGGGCACACTGCTGGTTCATGTTCAGCCAGCCATCAAGCAGGTCTTTTTCTGCCAGGCACCTTTCCAGCCACTCTTCCCCAAGCCTGGAGAGCTGCGTGTGGTTTTATTGTGACACAAGCACAGGACCCAGAACTTCTCATTGTTAAACTTCATACAGTTGGCCTCAGCCCATCAGTCCAAGCAGATCAACCCTCCCCCGCAGCCTAGTGTCATCTGCAAACTCACTAAGGGGGCGCTCAATCCCCTCGTACAGGCTGTCGATAAAGCTATTAAACAGAACCGGCCCCAGTACGGAGCCCTGCGGAACACCACTGGTGACCCCTCGCCAGCTGGATGTAACTCCATCCCCCACCACGCTCGGGGCTCGGCCAGCCAGCCAGCTTTATACCCGGCGCAGAGTGCACCTGTCCAGGCCACGAGCAGCCAGTGTCTCCAGGAGAATGCTGTGGGAGATGGCGTCAGAGGCTCTGCTAACGCCCAGGTAGGCAACATCCACAGCCTTTCCCTCATCCACTAGGCGGGTCATCTTGTCCTAGAAGGAAATGAGGTTAGTCAAACAGGACCTGCCTTTCACGAACCCACGCTGGCTGGGCCTGATCACCTGGTTGTCCTGCACATGCCACGTGATGGCACTGAGGATGATCTACTCCATAACCTTCCCTGGCACCAAGGTCAGGTTGACAGGCCTGTAGTTTCCTGGACCATCCTTCCTGCCCATCTTGTAGATGGGCGCCACATTGGCTAACTTTCAGTCTGCTTGGACCTCTCCAATTAGCCAGGACTGTTGATAAATGATGGAGAGAGGCTTGGCGAGCTCCTCTTCCAGCTCCCTCAGTACCCTCAGGTGGATCCCATCCAGCTACATAGACTTGTGCACATCTAAGTGGAGCAGTGTGTCACTAACCATTTACTCCTGGGCTTTGGGGACTTCATTCTGCTGCTTCGCGTCCCTTTCTTCTGGCTCAGGGGGCTGAGTACTCAGAGGGAAGCTGGTCTTTCTGTCAAAGACTGAGGCAAAAAATTGTTAAGTACCTCACCCTTTTCCTCATCCTTTGTGGTAATGTTCTTCCCCACATCCAAGAAAAGATGCGGATTATCCTTGGCCCTCCTTTTGTTTCTAATGTATTTTAACAATATTTTTATTATCTTTTACGGCAGTGGCCAGCCTGCGTTCTAGCTAGGCTTTCATCTTTCTAATCTTCACCCTGCATAACCTCACAGCATTCTTATTGTCCTCCTGAGTTGCCTGCCCCTTCTTCCAAAAGTGGTAAGCTCCTTTTTTCCCTGAGTTCCAGCCAAAGCTGTCTGTTCAGCCACACAGGTCTCCTCCAACAGCTCATCTTTTGGCAGATGGGGACAGCCTGCTCCTGTGCCTTTAAGACTTCCTTCTTGAAGAATGTCCAGGCTTCCTGATCCCTTTGGCCCTTCCTGCCTCACAAGGGAGCCTGTCGACCAGGCTATTAAACAGGTCAAAGTCTGCCCTTTGGAAGTCCAAGGTAGCAGTTCTGCTTATCCCCCTCCTTACTTCTCTGAGAACTGAAAGTTGTATCATTTCATGACTGCTATGCCCAAGACGTCCTCCAACCACTGCATCACCCACAAGTCCATTCCTGTTTGCAAATGACAGGTCCACTGGGGCATCTTCCCTCATTGGCTCCTCAACAGTTGTGCCTGGAAGTTGTGCCTGTTTCCGCTGTCTCTTCATCCTGCTTGGGTGGTGTATAACAGACTCCCACTAGGATATCCACCTTGTTGGCCTTCTCCCTCATTCTTACTCATAAACACTCAACCTCATCATCAGCATCATCAAGCCCTAGGCAGTCAAAACACTCCCTGACATACAGGACTACTCCACCAGCTCTCCTTCCTTGCCTGTCCAAAAAGCCATCCATTGCAGCACTCCAGTTGTGTGAGTTATCCCACCATGTTTCTGTTATGGTGATTATGTCAGTCTCTGCTGCATGATGGCTTCCAGCTCCTCCTGTTTGTTGCCCGTGCTTTGGGCATTGGTATAGATGCACTTCAGCTGTGCTATCGATCTCACCTCCAACCCTGGCATGCGGCCCCAAGGCTCATCTCTAATGAGCTTTATTTTATTCCCTTCCCCTTTGAATCTAGTTTAAAGCTCTCTCTGTGAGCCCTGCTAACTCCTGACCTAGCATCCTTTTGCCCCTTTGAGACAGGTGATCCCCACCTGTTGCCAGCAGGCCTGGTGCCGTGTAAACTGACCCATGATGAAAACAACTGAAATTTAGCCATTGACACCAGTCCCTCAGTCAAGTATTGATTGTGGGATCTTCCGATTACATGCCCCACCAATCCCTGCAGCGGGCAGGATAGAAGAAAACACCACCTGTGTTCCTGATCCCTCAACCAGTCACACCACAGTTTCTGAAGTTTCTCTTGATTGCCCTCAGACTCCTTGTTTGGACTTCATCATTGCCCACTTGGAAGCCCAGTAATGGGCAGCAATCAGAGGGCCGTACCAGACAAGGGAATATTCTAGTAACATCCCTTACCTGGCCCCAAGGGAGGCAGCAGGCTTCCCCGTGGGTTGGGTCTGGCTGGTGTGTCAGCCTCTCTGTTCCTCTCAGAGTGAAGCTGCTGATGGCAGCCACCCTTCCTCCTCTTCCTGTCAGAGCTGGCTGTGATGCATGGGGTTGACCGACTCCCTAGGCAACTCTTCCAACCTGGATGGACTGACATCCACGTCATCATTTTCCTGGCCTTCAGGTCCCAGAGCTGCATACCTATAGTATCGGGGTGCCTGGGAAGGTGAAGTAGGCTGGGGGGAGACTGGCCTGCTGTCCCCAGCAGGGACCTGTTTCCATTCCTCCTTGTCACTGGGGACCCCTCCATCTGCCTGGAGGTACGTAGGTAGGGGAGCCTCCACTTCTCGTGACGTGTCCATGCGGTGCATTTGTCTCAGTGATGGTAGAGAGTGGCTCCACCAGTCTATCTCCCTCTCACACTCCCTGATACTCCTTAACCTTTCTACTTCCCCTTTTAGCTCTGCCACCAGGCTGAGCAGATCGTCCACCTGGTCGCAGCACACACAGTTGTCTCTGCTGCCCTCCGGTAGCAATGACAGGCTCAGGCACTCCCTACCACCCGTGACCTGGGCAGCTGCATGGTTATGTGGGAGCTCTGTCTGGGTCACCACATGCCTTCTGGCGCTGGTTTTAGGCCAAGTGGAAACCATCATCACATCACCATATGATGACTTACCATCATATAAGTCACAGTTGCTTGAGGGGTTGCTAGGAGAAGGAGATTGAGCTGCTACAGAGGCCACCCTCTTGAACTCTGTTCTGCTATGGTATCTGTTTTGTAATTTTCCCACTTGATACTTGAAGCTCATTTAAGATAAGCCATATGCCGATAGTTGTCTAATTCTGTCAGCCTACAGGGAAATAAACACTTCCCTTCTCTGTTAAAGTCAAACCAGATTCACTGAGATACTTTGTTTCTGTCACGTGGACCAGTCTTCTCAAATTGTTAACACATCAATCCATCTGAAAATGGGCAGTTTAAGGAAGGCAAAGCATGGGACTGTGATCTTTAATCTGTCAAGGCTGATTTTTGCTTTGCTTTGGAAATGTTCCAGTATCCTCTGTCAAAAGCAATTTTTTTGTATTTCACCCTGGCATTCATATTAACAAATCTTCAAAATACTATTACCCAGGACAATACCAGTAGGGAAGAATACATCTCGTCTATCTTATTTTGTTGCTGATGCTGTGAGTACACTGCATCTGAAGCTGCTTTACTTCTCTTTTGCAAAGAGAGCACATTTTAGTGGTCAAAGTAGGTGAAAGGAAGCTAAGACTAAAGATAGATTCCCTTGGCTTCTTTAAAACTTTTTGCTTCTCTGCAGCAGGATTTATTTGTATCTTGATGACACTTTTGACAGCATACGTGATTCAAACAGAAAAGTGGCTGATTTTGACAATAATCCAAAGCTTCTAATAAAGATTTAAAGAAGGATTTTATTACATCTGGAAGAAACATCACAGAAAAAAAAAGCGAAACTGACTTCAGGAAAGAAACATCCCTACCTTTTACTCAACTCTTGCTGAAAGACTTGCAAAAAAGTTTCCCATTAGCTGCATTTAATTGCAGTTTCCATTGTGGCATTTAACACTTTGACGTGCATTTTGTTCATCAAATTTTCTTAGGAAAGTCTTGATTATCAGGCATATTACTTGGATCTGCCCTCTGCTCTGGGACTGCACCAGTTTGACCCCTTTTGGAGGGTCACTTTCTTGATTTCCAAAAGCAGCTTCTGTTTGTGGATTCCATCTTTCATAAAGGCTGTGCAATGAATTGTCAATGACACTTACACTTTTCTGACTCCTGTACATACAAGACTTAAAATATTTCTTTATGTAGCATGCCTGTCAAATAAAGGATGTAATTACTCAAACTTTCATTTTAATCTATACCAGATTAAATACATCGTAATGAATAATTAATTTAAAGGCTTGTGAAAGTAATTAACACGATCTAATACCAGTGTTTGGTGGTCGTGCTTGTTTGCCTGATAGAAAACACACAAAAGTACCAGTCATGACCTTGAATGATTTATAATCTATGTCACTGACACTCAGACAGAGAGGCAGTGTAACAGAGCCCAAACTAATGAGCTCCGCTGCAGCTGGAGAAAGGAGTCAGTAGGAGAAATTAGGAGGTGATTACCCAGTGGCACAGATGAAGAAAAGGCAGTATCAGTGGGGTTTGGCTAAAACCAATTGGAAACATTAATGTGGAATATTTTACTAATTCTTTTGCTCAGTCCATGTGGAAACTGGATCCAGATCCTCTATGTTGCCCTCTACATTGATATCTAGCAGTCACTTTTTCCATTAGAAATATAAGCCTGCTCACCTAGCAGCCTCACTTGCATGAAATAAGAAAAAGTGTCACCATGCCCTTAATTAGAACATTTTCCTGTGTAATGGATCCACTCTATTGGAATGTTTTTATAATTCAGGTTTAAGTTCAGAGTCCATGTATTTAAATGCAAAAGGGTGAAGGACACAGAAGAAAGAGACACATAATAACGCATCTTCATACTTAGGGGACAAAATTAGGGGACACAGAGAAAGTTGAAATATCAGACTGCAATGATTGAGTAATCCCTTGTTTAGTAAAAAGTACACTAGGGGGTATTACATGGACAAAGAATATGATTAAAACTAATTTCTGAAGAATCAGTTCCCAAATCCTAAAATGTATAAATCATCTATAAAGCCACATTCGCTGTAGAGTGTAATTAAGCAGACTTTATACCATAACTATAAAGTTTGTTTTCTAAAGATTGTTTGCAAAGAAATGCCAATTTGGATTGCACTACAGACTGCATTGCTTGAGAACACGGGTTATTAGATTTTGAACAGCATGCCTTAGGATGAAGCTACATCAGATGGACAACATGAGATGAGCACAGTGTCACCTATAAGGTAAAGTAAAATCTTACTATCCCAGAGGAATCCAGCTGAGCAGAACATTATAATTTCAGGTCACCTCAATCTGAGGACTCCACAGATGCTCAATTGTCCAGTAGGGTGGGAATGA
Source organism: Falco biarmicus (assembly GCF_023638135.1). Classification (NCBI taxonomy): domain Eukaryota; kingdom Metazoa; phylum Chordata; class Aves; order Falconiformes; family Falconidae; genus Falco; species Falco biarmicus. Next base: position 69,239,431 of record NC_079311.1, read on the forward strand.
ATGAAAATAATTCATTGAATGAAGGAAGTAAAATCTCTTCTTCACTCAGCTCATCCATAATTTCTTTTGGCAGCTGGTATCACTAATAGGAAGATACAATGTGTGTTCTGGTAAAGTCTAGGGAATCTGCTAACGTGACAGGCCCTATTACCTGCCAAGTGTTACCTTTTCAAGTTGATAACTCTGGAAAAGACTGTTTTTCATTCTTGTGTACTGCCCTTTTCACTACATTATTAGAAAAGAAAAAATACTTTGTCATTATTCAGGGTATGCAAAATAGCAATTTTTAAAGTTACATATAAGACATCTCAGTAAATAAGGGGTTGGTTTTCATTAAAGACAGAGAGTCTGTGGTTTAATGTACACTTGAACTGGCTACACACACAAACCTCCCTCGGAGTATTCAATATTTGCAGAAGTATCACTTCCAGTTGCTGCCACTAGTTAGTGGATCACAATTCATGTAAAAAAAATTAATTTTGTTGCCAGTTTCTGTGTTGCAGGTTATTCTTTTTAGTCATTATGTCACCCTAGAGCTGCCTTAAAAATAATACACTGGACAGCCAATTTAAAAAGTACCATTTTGAAATTAAAATTCTATTTTTCATCAGTAGTGTTTATATAAAGAAGAAGAAATTTTTGGTTAGAAATATTCATTAAAAGTTTGAGAACATTTTAGTATCACTATATCCTTCATCTACAAAATACATGATTAGTTCTAATAGTAAAGTGCCTTTGACTGACTTTCCAGGGACTCTCCAGTCACATGTAATGATACATCATGGGCTCTGTTGCCATTCCAAGTCATTGTAATGGAAAGAACAAGACAAAGACTGTGATCCCAGTGGGAGGTCTGCTATTCTTGGCCTCTGTTTTCCTTCTGCTCTTTCATTTCCAGCCATGGATTCTTCTCAGAATAGTGGAGTAAGGAGATCAATAGCTTTATTGGGTACACAAACATAATACATTCTGAATCTGATCTTAGATATCTTTCTTTTTTAAAAAAATAAATAGACCAGCAAATAATTCAGCTCCTTATAGAAGAAAGCAACAATATGAATATTCTCTATTTACAAAATCACATGGAAACCTAGGACAGAATCCCAAATCAAGCAATTATGTTTTCATGTGAGTCATATAAAACTTTGATTGTCTTTATTTGAAATATTTGAAATTCTCTTTCCTATCCAGGAGAAAGATCTAAGAGAAGATTTAAAAGAAAAAAAAGAGTTTTCTCACTTACAGAAATTAATTGACAGCAATCAAGTACCTAAGAACATTTTTATACTCATCTACTTACCTGTGAGCTCTCAACATCTTGACTAGAAGAGCACTGAGGAAGGAAATACCTGTTTGAAGGAAAGTACAAGATAAGAAGAAAAGACCTTAAATACACCCATTCAGTACATTAATTCTGTACAATTTGCACACATGCTATAAACAAATAATACATTTGGATTCATACAGCTACTCATCCTTGGCATAAATATATGGAGTGAGATGCAGCCAACAAATAACTGTGCAAAGGAACACAATGTTGCCTAGAAATCATATTTTCTTTGAAAAGATGATTTTTTTCTTTTCTTTTTCTTTTCTTTGAAAAGATGAGTAATATTCCAAGATGAAAACAATTAGTATTGGACTGGTATCATATTTTTTCCAATACTTTCAAAAGAACTGGAAAAACAAGAGACGTACTACAATAAACTTATAAAAACAAAAACATGAAAGGAAAATTAGTGAAGCTATTGAGAGCTGAGTATCTAAATTTGGGCTTCTGAGTCTACAGTGAAGCAGCTGTGTGTTAGACCTGATTTTCCAAAGGGCTGAGATCCCAGCATTCTCTATTAAAGCTGACATTTTTGAAAGTGTGATCATGTATTTAAGTGTTTTCACCTGGACTTCAGCTCATAATGCTAAATTCCCATGTTCATTAATCCTTGGGAAAGGAACATAAATGCTCTGCAAATAGTAAAACGTTATGGAGAAAGGAAATATAAAGAGCAAAGACAAATACAGTATTAAAAAAAATACAGTATCAAATAAATCTGAGATGTCAGCCTTTATCTCAGTACTTCCAGTTATCGAGGAAAGTAATGCTGTTATTTCTCATATGCTTGGTTTTTCCAGAATACCAGGAGGTAGGATCAGCCTAAATGTAAAGAGATATTTAAACATTCATCATTTGACTGTAGAAACATTGATAAAACTGACCATCCAGCCTTCTCTGCTCTGTTGGCTTGTGCTACAGATAGACTGAGCCTTTTGAACAGCCAGTTAGCAGTAAACATCTGGGAATCTTTTCTGTTTTAACTAGTGTTCACCATCTTGGATGCTAAGAGTATACTGTTCAAAGCCAGCAAAAGTAGTCCCTACTTGACTGAGTTTACATGCACAGTGACAGAATGAGCTCAGTTTAGTTCAATGGAACTTTGTTCATTGCACTATGACACTCTTGATGTGAATACAGTTTTCCTTTAATTCTTCAGGACACTCCTTTATAAAAATAAACTGCTTCTACGTGCAGTTGTATTCCATGAATATATAACAGAACTTTTATGTTTTAACATAACATACAATTAGGGAAACAATAAAATACATGCAATATATTTCTTTTGCTTGAGGTACTTCTTTTTAAGTGCTACACAAGATGTTATCCATTGCTTGATCCATCAACCTTTATGGTTATCTTCTAATTGTTATGCCATGGGACTAAAGATTCACAAAAAGCAAGAGGAAGCACCATTCTCCAACAGAATGCATCACTGGAAGCAAAGCAGAGAACAGATATAGGAATTACAGATATTGTGACTAGATGAATTTCCCTGTGGGAGACTTACTAGCAGTAAGAACCAGGTGTCCCCCATGCTGTGTAAAGGAGTACTTCACCCATCTCTCAAGCTGCCCTAAGTGTGCACACCTGTGTTACTTAATACAACCCCCTTTGCTGTAATGACTTGTTAATTTATTTGGGTCTGTTGGTTGGGCTTTTTTTTTCCCATTAATGGTACAGTTTAAATTCTTCAGTTGTCTTTTTTTTCCTGTGAGCTAGTCATAGAAAATCTAGAAGTACTTTTTTTTTTTTCATAGACCCACACTATATTCCTTCACAGATCACCTTGGCAAAAGGAAAAAGAAAACCACAAAGGTAGGATTGTCATAGATCAGGAAGCAATACAGGACTCAGAGCTGAAGAAAGAGACAGTCACAGCTTAATAAAGAACCAGTTATTTTTGAAGGGCAAGAGAAAAACAGTGCTGGGAATTGTTTGATTATTATTTTTAAGGAAGCATACAGTTTCATACATCCAGCTTTTCCAAGTCTGCCAGTCTGCATATTAGCATCAAATAGCTGCTTCGCCCAGGGAAGCAAATCAGCTAACAATATGCAGAAATTATTATTAACACTGGTACTTCTGTCTGCACAAAAAAGTGAAATTTTGTTCAGACAAAAATACATAAGCTCTGAAAATAAATATATTTTGGCTGCATGCATATGCTTGCCTGCTTACATAAAATAATTCCAAAAAGGAAAGTAAAATTAGTGATATTCAATATCAGAAAAGGACATAAACCAGACAGAGGAATACTTATCATGGCTGATCCTTAGTTGCATAGTGGCTTAGATTAGCTGCCAGATGAGTGGCTGCTGGTCTTAGGCAATGCTCGGGCAAAGGAAAGCCTTTATAAAATTTAGTCTTATTTGGCTGGAGGTATTTGTACCCAAAATGGATCAATTCAGTCCAGGATTTGGGACAATTTCTGTATTCCTTATTGACACAAAGCTCTTACACAATGTATTATCCCTAGCCTGTGCTTTCTGGAGTGTCATTGTCTAAATTCTGTCATATACTGGCAGATGATGATTTAGCTTAAATTATTCAAACTTTCATCACCTTTCAGTTAATCATGACCTCTTAAGTGCCTAGGAAACACTAACTGGTGTAAAGCATTGCAGATTGTCCTTTAAGTAATACTGGCTACTGTAAATAACTCAAAGCTGCATCTCAGTCTCTACAGTAAAGGTAACAACTCATCAAATTTGGAGGAGTTCAGTAACCCAAAACCAGTATATTATCACCTAATGCTGCAGGCTTCCTTTAAGAAATTCCTGCTCCTGTGGCAACGACACTTGCTAGGGAAAGCCTAACAATTGTCTGTATGAGAGACAGTCATTTTCAGGGGCTAATCCAACAGCATGCAATGCATTCCCCAGGAATTAAGAACTAGTTTGTTACCTTCTGCTCTAAAGTAATTTCCTCAGTATTTGTTTTTTACCTCTACCATAAACATGCACCAACATGAATCTAACATGGAATTGAACCCAAAACAAGACTTGCACATCTGCCACTGGGGAGGAGATGTGAGAATGAACATGTGGCAGATGTTACTTACATTGCTTAATGTATTATTGGAAGGTGTTCAAATATTGGGCCGATAAGATATCACATGGAATAACAGTAGAAGAGAACAGAACACATGCAGCAACAAAACTAGGAAACTGCAGTTGCACTGCAAGCTTTCTGGGTTTTCTTCCATTTCCTCACAGCAACATTTTCCCCAGCTTAATGATCTCAGTCTCTATTCTAACATTAGAAGAAATGAACTTGTTATCTCAAGGCTTTTTTCCTCTTTTTTCTGACCTTATCTAAACACAAAACTTTGAATGCCTTGCCTTTTTTTTTTCTTTTTCTTTTTTTTTTCCTAGGCTCGTGTGGAAATTTGTTCCCTTAATGTGGTGTTTAATGGAGCTATTTTACTGCTTCCTTTAATATGTTTATGGTTTGTTCTGATATGTAGATAGATTAATAGAACTCAGGGCCCAAGCTGACCTCCAGGTCACCTATCTAATCTGACTTCCTGCATATCATGAGCCACAAAGGTTATGTCTACATCTTACAAAGCAGCATGATGAAGAGATGCCTGAGCTAACTCCAGAACCATAAATATTTTTGTCACATCATTATGGCATTCCTCCTGGGATGATTAGCTCAGTTGGAGCATTATATAGCTGTACAACTGCTGGATACAAGCTAATATTTCTGCATGAGACCCCAAGGACACCCCAACTCAACATATTTCAGCATGAGGCTGCTTGACTTATGTTGGCATCCGCTCAGTTTCACTTCGTTTCTGATGCTTGAGACAAGCTGAAGATAATGCTGGATATATATATGGGATTTTTTTTTAATTCATCCTTGTACATAATTCATAATTTTTGTGTTTTGCAATGTAATATTAGATACAAGTGAAAAATTAAGATAAGAAAGCATATCTTAAGCATTCAGCTAAAAAAGTCCTGACATATATGAAGACAAGGTAATAAGCAGAACATGAAATTAGTCCCATTTTTAAAAAAAACTTCACATAGCAATATGCAGAGGCTTCTAAGATGACTACAGCCATGCAAAACTGTACACTGTATGAAAGCAGTAGCTGATTTTCTACTCCTTCAAGATCTTGCTCTTCACTTGCTTGTTGAAAATCGAATGCAGAATGCTTCCACTGGCAGAAGTTAACCTTAAAGTTGTTTGGGATGACTCCATGCTTCCCATGGAGCCAGGAGATGCCTAATTTAATCATTACAGCATATTTTCCCAAATTATGAATCTCAGTGATTCCATTCCTGAGCAGCTTGAAGAAAATCTGGCAGCAGCGTGACCCATCTTTTATTACAGTCCCTATAGATTTTATTTATATGCCTGGTATGTATTCAAAATTGTTAATTTTTAAGTTAAGCTACATCCAACAGATCAAGCTAACAGTAAGAAAACAAGATAATACCCAGGCTTTCACAGGCTTACTCTGCATTAAAAAGCAAGATATACAAGAATCATCGCAGACAAGATAGTCACTGTTGTGATGGGGAACAAAGTAAATTTTACAAATTGTACTAAAAGGTATATAATTTTAAAGGTTTGCTTGGTTGTTCTACTGAATGAATTTCCTCTGCTTAGTCCTCAGAACCTTGCACGATTTAGTCCCTAGTGAAGAGGCTCTGTCTACTTCACAACTTTAGGGTGAATGTGTAGTGGGCTAAAAACATATGGTTTATGTTTCAGTAGAAACACTCCTTTTTCTATATACAGCCTAGCAGGGTGAATGTTGGCTTTTATTATGGAGATGCAGAAATGTGCTATTGTTTTGATTTTGACCTATGCTTCCCCTATCATCCTCTTGAGTTCACGATCATCTGTAACTTTCACACTGAAAAGCAGTGATATGAATGTGAGAAGTCACTCCACTTTTCATCAGACTCCCCTTTAGGCAATATCCATCTTCCCATTGGTAGCCCTACCATGCAGGGTAATAAAAGGGATTTATTAGCCATGAAACAGTTACAAATGCATGCACAAGCATCTGCAAATGTATCACAAGTATGAGTTGGGAGTAACTGGAATTTGAGACTGGTTTTAAATGCAGCAGCTTCTCTTTGGCTCTTTATTCATAACAAATGTACGTGATCACTAAATAGAAAATAAATTTGTTTTTAAAAAATAAACAATCTCTGTGAATGGGAAATAGTAACAAAAGAAGCAACTGTGGAACTGATGACTATATTCTTCAGTTGCTTCTGTTGCCTCTAACGTGCCATTTGCTTTCTGACTTACAGTAACTGTGTGCTTTTTTGTCAGCTGAAATTGCATGCTATGTATCTGTTCTCCTGAACAACCATCAGTCAAAGGATCTCACTAGTGACTGGGATTTGAACACATTGCTTGTACTTTGTAGCAAGATGAAGTGGAGAAGTCCCTCTGCTCTCTTTAAGATATGTATCAACGCAACTCAGCCTTCATCCCACCCGAGTGTGAAGCTGCGTGATCAATGGCCATTTTCATAAACTGGCGTATTTAAAACAAAATACATTTTCTGACATAATACATGTTAAATGGTATGTTTAGAATCTTTATTTATTTTAATATGGCATCAGAGTTCCTTACTTCTCTATTGGAGTTTAAAAGCGTTCGTTTTTTGTTTTTTTTTTTAAAAAAAAAGAAGTGTCAGACACTGAAGTGTATTAACAGAGGAAAATATACCGACACTGACTCAGATCTCCCCTATGAGCTCACAACAGGATCAAAGCTATTTTGGTTAATTAAAGGCCATGAACACAGAGTAATAAAAACAGGGAAAAAGGAGGTGATTTTTTTTCAATTTTTTCCTATTTTCCTATCATAATAATCTTAGTTGTAACTAGAGTGAGTATAAAAATTGAGGGCAGAGATATGACCTTTAGTTTGGTTTCTTTATTCAGTTGCTTTTTCTCTAGAGAAATATGGGACATAACTTCAAAAATTTAGATTTCCTTCCCTATGTTCACTCAACTTAAAGCACTACTTGTTTTTTAAAGTCATGCTTTAAGGAGATATTCAGCCCATGCAGGCAAGTGCAATGCTACAAACGACTATAACTTCTGTTGTTCATTTAAACCTCATGTTTCTGCCCTAAACCAGGCTTTAGTACTCTGTTGACCCAATCTATGGTACTATGCTTTCATTTTCCAAGCCACCAAGACCTAGCCTGTCTTTAGGAACAAAATCTGAACATGAATCAGTCTGCTTCCCCTCTTCTCCTCATAACAGAATTTCCCTGACTGGAAAATTAGTTAGTCTTGATTACCAAAAGAGGCAAAACACAAGATGAAAAATAGATTGCATAGATTTTCAAAGTGCTTTGGCTTGTATGTGATCTTGAGTCCTAAGTCTGAGCATAAACAGCTATGCTCCTCTGGACACACATGTATATACAATGAAAAGGTGGTTTCTGTTGTACAGACATAATGCTGTTTTATACTAGTTGGATTTGGCCACAAGTGTTTACTTCCAGCATACAGGTTTTTATTTACTACAATTAATTAGATTTTTTTAATGTTAGCTATATATAATTGGACTTGTAGTTAACAGTTTTAATGGTTTTTGTTTGGAAGCTGTACACCCCTGTAATTTTCTGTAAACATTTATTTTGTTGATAGAAGATCTCACATTCTGCAGGACACCAAGAAGTATGCAGTGAAAATAAAGAGATGGCCCATTTCAAACAGTGGAAAGTCAAGGCAGCATATATTTAGTGCCTTGATCCATCTGCCATTTGAAGACAGAGAATGTCTGTTTCTTGTCAGCTTGCAATAGGAAGCAAAGCAGGATTTAAGAGCTGCTGCAGTGTGGAGGAAAAGGGCATACCAAGAATCATTCATGTCAAGTCCATTGTTTGATCCATGCCTCTTTATTCTTTACATCTCTGTATATCCATATCATTTAGGTTTTTTCTACATAAACGTGACATGCTTGAGCTCACAGTCAGTTTTCAAGAACTTCTAATTTATATCCTGAACATGTAGCTAACTATCCTCTAAGCCTATTCACATAACAAATAACTGTTATGATGCTGTTATTAACAGCTTAATAACTTCAGTTCATGTGCTCAGTTAGTCAATGTTGTCTCCATAAAGCAATGGGAAAAAAAATCTTCCATGAAGTATTCCACAGCTTTCAGAAACATTATTTCTAAAGATTTTCTGACTAAATTTTCATTAAATGACTCTGTTACTCCTAGTTCTCACATCACACATTACACTATTTTTCAGCTCTACTCTCAGAGGTCATTGAAGATCTCAGAGTCTCAGGTGCCTCAGGAGGATAATTTCAATGCTTACTTCAGTGCATTTCTGGGCTAGTATAATAATATGTTCCTTGCCATAAGAGATATGGATACATGGAGAGAAGGTTTTGGAAGTAGATAGAAACTTTGCATTGTTTACATTCTTCTTTGGCTAGGAAAATGAGTGGAAAATAATCATTAAGAAGCGTAAAGCTGAAGAAAAACAGACCTAAAAGTTTCAGCATTTTCTCTGAGAGCAAAGTTGGGCGTTTGGGTCCTTCTATTAGTTCATGAGGAAAACAAGGAAAAAATGCTGGTGAAGTAAAGTTAGTTTATATAACTTTGGCTACCAGTAGTGCTTTTGGTGTTACTATTATGTAAGACTTTCTTGCTTAGAACTTGAATTCAGGTTGATTTTTATACCTTTCAGAGTATAGGAATGATGCAGGGCTGAAGACACAGACACACAGCACATAGTACTTGTACCGATTTCACTGAAGTAGGGCTATGCCACAGAATCATAAAATGGCTCGGATTGGAAGGGGACATTAAAGATCATCTAGTTCTAACCCCCCTGCCATGGGCAGGGACACCATTGAAGAAATGATCAACTATAGTAAAACAAACAAAAAAATACCATAAATAAAGTTCCATGATGTCCTTCCGGTACACAGAAAGGAAAACTACACTTCTTTTTTGTCTTTCCTCTATGTAATCTATCTCATAGTACTCATCCATACATTAGGCTTGCATACACTGCCATATAATGACACATAACATTGCAACACAAGGTGTAAATGTTACCTTCACTCCTATAGAAGAGTTGACCTACCACTAGATTATGTATGTATGAACTAACAGAGAGCCCAAAAGCTTGTTTGTCTGCACTTTCCAGCAATGAGTCCCCTTAGCATTACCACTGCATACCTTGCCTCCTTGACACCTTTAGACCATTGCATGCTCAACAAAACTGTCACTGCAGAATACATTGTGGTGAATGTAATCTCATCCCAAAATGCATGGACAGCTTACACTGGAGGCAGAGAGTAACAGGAAAAAGAATCTGCTTATATCCAGACCTTTAAACAGTGACCTCTGTGACACAGTCACGAGACAAACCCGTACAGTTCAGCTTGCTTAAGTAATCATTCAGTATTACAGCAAACAATTGAATGTGTTGTGAATAGCAGAAACTGAATCAAAGCTACATTGACTTTATGTCACAACCCGAAGAGTCATGTAGGACAACCTTCCTCTCCCTGGGACAATGACCAGGTTCATGATTACCTTGGACTGAATAAAGGTGAAACAACACCAACCAATCAGTTTTATGATTTATTAACATAAAATACAAGACCTGTGGTTAGGTATGATAACTCAATGGCAATTAGTTTAACTGGATAAGCAAATCGAAGCCACACTTTGTTACTTAGATCTGGTCACTATTCAATAAAAAGAACATGAAGAGAGGAGAAGAGGGGGGAGAGAGAAAGGGAGAGGGAGGGAGGGAGAGAGAGAGAAGAGATATCACCACCCGTGATCCAGCGGCATCCCATTGGTCCTCTTCACCCTGGGTGCCTTGGTGGTGGGGGTCCCACCTGAGCTTTTGTCAATTTGGGATATATGTTTCCAAGGTCATGTCCCCTCATTTACATACAAAGTGAGGGTGGGTGTGGTCTGTGTCTGTGCAAGCTCAAGGAGTGAGCCATGGTCACAGGGGGTCCTCATTGGTGGCCATGAAGGGTTTAGGCAACCCCTGCTGTGCACATCAGCAGCTGCCACAGAAGTTTCTTCCAGGAAGTGCCAGCTAGGTCTCGCCTTTGTGAGACCTAAAACCATCCCATCTTGTACCACCTTGTGGTCACCAAGGTAGGCAACAGCAGCTCGCTTTGCAGCTACAGCTTTTTTCAGTTCCCCTCCAATTTGAGCAGAACAACTTTGCACCAGCTCCACTTGACTTTATGCATTAAGTAATTATCAATATATTAGTTCCTTACACTTTCTCAAGAAGCTATTCAGGTTTATTTTATGGGCTTATCCAAATATTGTTAATGGGAAATGTTCTTGGATTAAAAATCCTCTCCAAGACCATAAGGGTGCATTGTCCGCACAAAATTAATTACTGCAAAACTTGAGACTATGAAGACACATACCATGTACCATGGGTGGAGTCTAGCTAAGTATTTCAGTGTTGAAATAATGGCATAAGAAAGGCATCTTTTGACTGCCTATTGTAACAGTGCATACCCTCATGTGGAAAGCATTTTTACACCCTATTCATCAAACAGAAAAGCCTCCATTGACGCAGTGCAATTGTAAACAGAAAGATTTTAAGAACCTCAACACAAGAAATCTGACTGTAAGAGTTTATGGTACTGCTGAAACTCCTGTTGATGTCATGTTGGCAACTAGTTGACTTCCTCAGCATCTGGTGCTACTACATTTGATCAGGTCAGTGGTAACTGGATCCCAATATACTAAGAATGGGACAGCTACTTCTAGCTTGCTCTAGGGATGAAAAATCAAGAAGCTTTAGGGCAGCAGATCTTAGAACAAACACCCCAGAATTTAAAAAAAAATCCACAGAACACTAACTGCAGGCGATGTCCAGCAGCTAACTGCTGAAAGGAAATGAAGCAAATAGGAACATTTCATGCAGAAAGCTTGTAACTTCAAAGGCGAGACATGAGAAATTTCATAACACAGTGTCTGAAGAACAACTTCCCTGTGAATGCTGACAAGACCTGTAATTAGTTACTTATACATTGTCAGAGGCATACACAAAATTCATATTCTGTGACTAGACCAACCAAAAGATTTTGTAGAATTCAAAGAAGCAATACATAGGATTGCTTCAAAGACAAACTGAACTGTGCTCCAGTGTAAGTTTCAGTCCAACTATTATTTCTATTTCATTCATATGTTAGACCCAACTGATATCTAGTGCAACATTGCTGTCAATTTTCCTTCAAAAATGATTTCAGAGTATTTTAGCACAGATGTTCGAAATATAGTTTCTTCTCATAAACCAAATAGAAAAAGGAAATTAATCTAGAAATGCTGAAACTCTACCATATGCTGTGGTTATTTTGACAAAATGTCATCTGCCACTGCAAGGGTCCATTTTTCAAGGATTCATGAACACACCATGAATATCTACGGTTCAGAAAATAGCCAACTATTATTCTGGAAATTACATGGTTTGTTGACTGGCCCAATAACATTCAGTTGAACTGTTGGTTAAAATGGTTTCCAGAAGTATAATTCATATTTAAAGTCTTTCTGCAGCAAAAAATAGAATCTTACAAAAATAAAATCTTTTTTCATCATTCAGCCTAAAAAAGATACTTTGTCTTGTGTTGAAACAGCTAGTTTTTATGACACTTGTCCAACTGTTTCTAAGGTAGTTTCTTCTATGCAAGCTGGCATAAATCTGTGCTCTGCCTACTTGGTGGTAAGAACTATATAATAGAACCATATCTGAGGTAATAAATGCTGAAGGTATATCAGTGGTATTAAGCAATACTTCCATTCATTAAAATTTCATTAAACCTGGTGTAATGAGATTGGTGGAGTTGATGGCTAAATTCATGTTTTGCTAATTTGGCACAAAATACTAGTGGTTGGACATACCAGGCAGAAGAAGGCTGGCTGAGGAGAGGGTTCATTATTCAGACCTGAGTGAGTGTTGGGCATAGCAATATCTTATGTATCCCATACTTCATAGAGTTTGTCGCATAACTTGTGTCCTGCCTCTGTAAAGTCTTACTCCATGTATCTGAATGATAGCTGGGATTTAGTTAAGGGTAGAATACCGGCATTTCAATGGGTCACCAGCTGGTCATGTCAGGGAGGTTGGTGCAGCTTTGTTCTCGACACATTAGCACCACCCTACATGGGATGTCATTCTCATCCCTTCTTCTCCATTGTATGTGCCTGAGCCAAATACGTTCAGAAAGCAACCTTTATAAAATAGAAAAACTGCACATCCATATGCAGGCTAGGATTTGAAACAGGAGAGAATGTGGCTGTAGTTTACATTAAGTCAGTCCAGTATGGAACAAACATTTCTGCTTATGCCTCTGTTTCTTACAGTTTCCAACAGAAAGTAGAAATTTTAATTCCATCAGAAGTGCTGTAAACATATGTGAAATTTCCTTTGCCATCTCTAGACAGCTGACCATTTTTACAGATGCTGCATCAGCTCCTTAGCATATGCAGAGTAAAAGATACACAGATTTGAAACATTTGAATGTAACAGGTTAAATTAAACAGCATATCAGATATCCCACAAGGCCAATCTAGAATTTTTAATTATTTTTCAATTATATTTATCATTTCCTTCTGGAATGTGAAATGGAATCAAGTGGAGTAAGTCAACAGTCAAACTATTATTTCTTGAAAAAGCCCAATTCCGGGTCATCCAACCCAAGCATTAAAGAGAGTTGTTGAATGTACTTTTAATATTACTTCTATACCCTTCTGTTTAGGTTTGGTTTATTTTTCATTGCTTCAATGGTGAAACCAACGCTCCTAGAACCTTGATTTTCTCTCCTATCTTCCTTTAAAGCTCTGTATGTTTCCAGAATAATGCATATGTCTGGTATACACAGATGTAGCTATAACTTTCTGCAAACAAGATTGCAGAATCCAACTTCTTACAGAAAGTCAGCTTTTGCTTAGAGAAGTGTCCAATTACTGTAAGTAGATTCTTCAGTGAAGCACAAAATACTTCTGAGAGAGTACCTAAACTTTTGCTTTAAACCTGTAAATTTTTTTATTATTATCTTTTACAAACTCATAAATTTATGCACAAGGGTTTTGGTCATATCATTCCTCTATCTTGTACTGTCAAAAAATCCAGTGTCAAGAAACCTAGGTACTCATTAAACTTTCTGTATTGCTGAAGACATAATGGTACTATATTGCTGCACAAAGCCATGTGGAACATTTTTTCTTTTAGTTTAATCCAAAGTGATTTGGAGCAAACAAAAAAAACCCACCAAAACCAACTGCAATAAGCCATTCTTAGGCCAAACCATTCACAGAGGTTTGGATTTATACAGATTTGAGAGTAGAAAGGAAGTGCTGAGAAAACTAGTACAGGTTTTCTTAGAAAGTAATCTCTCAGAAAATTTGATTTATTTGACTTACAGTACATGGTAAACAATTGTTCTTGGGCTTAAGGCTGAGCGGCTGGAAAACTGCCTGGAGGAAAAGGACCCGGGGTGGTGGCTGATGGCTGGCTGAACATGAGCCAGCAGCGTGCCCAGGTGGCCAAGAAGGCCAAGAGCATCCTAGCTTGTATGGTAAACAGTGTGGCCAGCAGGACTAGGGAAGTGATTGTCCCCTGTACCCACCACTGGTGCGGCTGCACCTCAAATACCATGTTCAGTTTGGGGCCCCTCACTTCAAGAGGGATGTAGAAGTGCTGGAGCGTGTCCAGAGACAGGCAACGAGGCTGGTGAAGGGTCTAGAGAAAGTCTTATGATGAGCATCTGAGGGAACTGGGGTTGTTTAGCTTGGAGGAGACTTGGGGGATCTTATTGGTGTCTACAACTACCTTAAAGGAGGTTGTAGGCAGATAGGGGCAGGTGACTTCTCCCCAGTAACAAGTAACAAGGACAAGAGGAAACAGCTTCAAGTTATGCCAGGGGAGGTTTAGACAGGACATTAGGAAAAAAGACTTCACTGAAAGGGTGGAACAGGCTGCCCAGGGAGGTGGTGGAATCAGCATCCCTTGAGGCGTCTGACAAACACGTAGATGTGGTGCTTAGGGACATGGTTAGTCATGGACTTGGCAGTCCTGGGTCAATGGTTAGACCTGATGATCTCAAAGATCTTTTCTAACCTAAGTGATTCTATGATTCCATGCTTACTGTTAAGAATACAGGAAGGAGGTAACCTGTTCATATGTTGCAAACTTTGAGTATAGGAAGCAATGAAGACTAGGCGACTGTTGAGACCTGGTTGAACAAAGGCTAAGTAGGAAAGCAGGAGCTTCTCTGCTGGTTCCCCATTACTTTTAACTTTGACATGAATAATGTAGGGTCTCTGAGGGACAGAATGGTTTCTTCTTCTGAGACTCTTCACAGACTTTTACTCCACCAGAAATATTTTTAATATGAAGTCAAATGTAATTCTCATTCATATAGCTTTGGCAAAAGCAATCAACAAATATGTAGCTAACAGATCCCATATCGCTTTTGATGTGTATTTTATGTGCATATGTGTGTGTGTGTGTGTACACATACACATGCACACATATTTATACAGATTTAAGGGGAATTATTAGTTCTTGGTTCTAACCCCATCCTGGCACATATCCACAGAAATATTTTAGATCAGACACAGACTTAGCCTTCTAAATATACTAGATTTAAGATGTTAGAAAGTCTGTTCTAAGTTTAGGACACATTTCTTTGCTTGCCATGGTTACTGCATAAACCTGAAAAAGGACAGCATGTCCAAAAGAGGAGTTGAAGAGAACACTGCACCCAGGCCTGCAGGCAAGTTTCAGATGATGAACACTGTTAGCTCAATGATAACTGTTAGATATTAGTAACAACAGTTGTCAACTTGATTTGAGTCACCTTGGGCAAAAGGCAAGTGCCAGAAAAATCTTAGGCTATAAGATTTTGACTGCTTTGACATAACAGGCATTATAATGGTGCTATGCCTGTTTTTCACAGTTGATTTCATTCACTGCCAGCCTTCACTTTCTCTTTGCTGTGGTCCACATTCTGCTTTGGAAATTCCTTGTAATTTTATTATCAGTCTAGCAATTAACCCCAGAGAGAGAAATGGCACCTAGATGCATAAGGGAGGAGCTAAGGCAGGGGTCCTCAAACTACGGCCCGTGGGCTGGATACGGCCCCCCAGGGTCCTCAATCCACCCCCGGTATTTACAGACCCCCCCTGCCCCCCCCCCCCGCCCCCCCCCGCCGGGGGCTGAGGGGGAACCAAGCAGCCGCAGATGGCTGCCTGCCACTGCATCCGCGCGCCGGCCCCCTGATTAAAATGTTTGAGGACCCCTGAGCTAAGGGATGGCAACAACAAGGTAAGCCAGAGGAGAAAAGAACAGATGCCAATGGATATAGATAGGAAAGGTTTTTGTTTCCCCCCAAGCAAAGGAGAAAAAACAAGGATAGTGATGAGGAAAGAAAGGAATGCAGTCATGGAGAGGGAAGAATATACTGATTGTGGGAAGTCTGCATTTTAGCATTGCACCCATAGTTCAAGAGTGTTAAGCTGGGTCTATCAAAATAATGAAGCATAAACAGCAATCCTACCGACAAAAACGAACCTACTTTAAAAATAGGAATATGTTTTTCAGGAGCTAATTTTCTTGCAGTTTCTGTTGGGTTTTCTGTTTCCCTCCACCTCATATTAACACTTGGAGAGAGGAACACAGTAGGATTGCAAAATAGGAGATATTCTCTGATAAATAATACGGCATTTTGTTTTGGAGTTACACATGGAGCAGGAAAAAACAGGAAGGAATGAAATGACTCAATATCTAAAGCAGACATTTTGTTTGCACAAAAGTCAATTCCAGTCATGGACATTAAAGATATGGTTCTTTCCTAACGCTCTCCAAGATACACCTCATATCTATAAATGAATTACTGCTAGTGATTATTTTAGAAACTGGAAATTAGCATTTTCCTACACATTGTTAGTTTCCTTCTGACAAGTAACTTTTCACCCTTTTTTCAATTGTAACATGCACCTAAACTTAAACTGTCCTTTTTTTATCTAAGGATGCAGCCTGACATCACAACTACACTGATGTAACTGTAAACTGCTGTCAGAAGAAGCAACCTTGCTTCCTCTTTCCTCCCAGAAGCTATTTACTCACATCCCCTTTGCACTAGGAAGAAAAGGGTTTTCCTTTTGTTCCATTTTCTTTTTTTTTCTTCCCATTTTCCTTTTTCTTTCGTTTTCTTCCTTTCTGTTTCTCTCTCCTTCTCTGTGTCTCCCTTCCTCTCCTCCCCTTCCTCTTCCTTTTCCTCTTTCTTCTTTCTCTCCTTTGCTCCTTCTTTCCTTCCTCCCCTCTTCCTCTTCCGCGCTCCGTTTCTCTCTTCTGTCCGAACGACCTCGGCGGAGCCGGGGTGAGAACCAGTGCCGCGCAGGGGAGAAGCAGGACCAGAGCTGGCGGGCGAGCGGGGAGCCCCGGCGCGGCTGCTCCCCGCGGCGGAGGACGGTGAGCGGAGCCTGGCTGCCGGCAGAGGGAGCGCACGGCACGGCACGGCACGGCACCCGTGGCACGGCACGGCACGGCACGGCACGGCACGGCACGGCACCCACGGCAACCGTGGCACGGCACGGCACGGCACGGCACGGCACCCGCGGCACGGCACGGCACGGCACGGCACGACACGGCACCCGTGGCACGGCACCCATGGCATGGCTTTTGCGGCATGGCGCCCACGGCACCCGCAGCACGGCACCCACGGCACGGCAGGGCAGGACGCCGCCGTGTTCGCCTCCGCGTTCAGAGGCGCAGCAGTAGCACGTGTGGCAAGGACAGCCTTGCCGGTGAACGTCCTTCACCACCTACTGCAACATCAGCACTGAGATTTAAAGCAAGCCACGGCTTAAACGGAGTAACGGCTTTCCCCATGCCCTTCTAGCAGGCTTAGAACGAGTCAAAATAATCACTGTTTATTTAACCGTGCAGTCAGAATTCACATCTGGGAGGTGCCATAAACACACATGGAAGCACTTCTAAAGAGCAAAGGAGGTAAAGGAATAACAGTTTTGAGAGAGCCAAAAGGGCCTTGCAGCTCCTACAGTTTCCATAAAGGAGTAAATTTTACATAAGAACATACAGGCAGGCTAACACAAATAAAGCAACGCGCACTCAAAGTCAGAAAAGCCGAACGCTAAGCTTTAACTTCCTCAGTTTTAAATCTTCACATTGTATATCCTGTAGTTTTTATGGGAGACCATAAATAACAAAATGATACATTAAGGTTTCCATTTAATAAGGAAACCAGGAATAGAAAATAACACGTGTACAACTTGGCCAAGTAAACACTGTGGAAACAGTCTTAAATTTTAGTGTTTCCTGAGTCTGGATTGAGGATGCTTTAGACCCACATCTGGATTAAATGACGTGTCTGGAGTCCTTCTCAGATATGAAACTATAGCATAAGATACATCCTTATACTAGTATAACTCTGCTTCAGTGGTTTGGGTTTGGGTTTTTGTTTGGTGGTTTCCAAATTTGGGGAACTATAGTGCATTTAGATTGAAAAGCAACAAATATAAATTTTATCACCAAAGTAATTAATTTTAAAAAGTTGCAAAGCACTGGAAAAGGAGTGAGAAAGTTAAGAAAAAAATCCTGTAGTGAGATAAATTGTGCTCTTGAGGTACCCACGTTAAAACAAGAGACTGTGCAGTTAGTTGCAGCTGATAATGATCTGTCTTGCATGAAATTACACCAGCACTACTACATCAGTTGCAAGTGAGTTGTTCTAAAGCACAAGTATGATTAAACAAGACCCTTGGTTACACTTAAAGTACGAGATACTTTCCAAGAGCCTACCTTTTTGACAAAAACATCTGCTCTGCCTTCATGGTACTCACAACAGAAAACTCCCACGGTGAACTCCAGTTCTCTCTTTATTTGTCTAAAATAGCATTGTTTTTTTTCAGGGCTCAACTGAAGTCTCTGCACTGTGGACCTCTCGCTTGGTTTAGAGCTCTGACTTTGAAAGTGTCTACAGTCAAATGTAAAGACAGGGCAATATAGGTGCACATGAGCATAGCTACGGATAGGTAATGGGAGTGTATTTTTGAGACCCATGATAACATAAGCAAAACCAAGATGTATCTGGTTTTGTACACTATAAAGTACACTATAAAGTACACTATAAAGCATCTTACACAGGTGACAGTCTTCAGCAGCTGCAGAATCCCCAAAAAGGGTCAGAATCAGTTTTGAACTATGAGACACAGAGTAGGCATGGTTATGGTGATGGCTCCAGACGTGTTTTCACATGCACCTTGGCACATCATACTTTCCTCAGAGTGGGACTGAAGAGAATTAGAAGTAAATGTATCTTTCAGCTTGCCAGTTCCTTCCCATCTGGACTCCAGATGGCTTAGGGGGGCCTTGCAGGTGTTTAAAGTTACACCAGCTTCATTTATACAACAATGCCCAGTACATCATACAAGAAACCAAGTATGTTGTTTCAGCCATTCTGGCTGCCAGAGTTGGCTGGTTTTGCTCTAAGACATTGGGTGAATGAGAAGTATCTTCCACAACACCTGCAGATTTTCTCCATTGGAACATGGAGTTTGATTCATGACAACCTGAGGACTCTCCAGTTCCACAGTACGTCTCTTTTATTTGAGGCATTTACTCTAACTTTCAGTCACTCAGATATTTGCTCAGACGGTTTGACTGAGGGTCGCAGGGTATTTCCATATATACATGGCCCACATTTAAAAATAAAGGCTTTACTCCTACTGATCTAGAACGAAAGACCACTAGGCAATTCCAGTTGTCTGGTAGACTGGCAGTTTGAAGATGTTAATGCTTCTGCCTCTGAAATTCTTGAATTGCAGTTCTAGCCATTTATGTTTGCTAAAAGGAATTGGTTTGAGGTAGCTGTGAACATCACATTGTACAAAGCTATGAAATATTCAACACTGAAGTTCACTCACTCGGAGCTTTAACTGGTTCTGAAAAAAACAGTTGCAAGTGTGCCAGTAAAATTAGTTATTTCTTTGACATATTTTAGCACTGCTCTGTCGGATCTCAGAACACCTAGGGGTATGTCTAGAACAAGGGTGGGACATGCCCAGAGGCACTTTTCTGAAAGGATCACCCAGCACTCACAAGCCTTTCTGGGCCAAAAGCTCTCAAACCAGTTTCCAAATACAAGGATATCTTATTATACCTCTATACATGCTCTGAAGACATGACTCATGCACAGGAGAGTGCTCAGCATTGATGCATGTTTGTCCAGCTGCCACAAGCAAAAATCCCACAAAAATCTGCCTGCAGAAGACCACAGCAATGCAACTGTGTGCACAAGCACAAATCCTGCCCCACTGCAGGACAAGGACCTCAAAAATCTCTGGAGAACTGCTCTATTTTACATAAAAATTAGGAACACCTTGGATTCTTTTTCTCTCCCTACTCATTTCTGTTCTAACTAGATATTTTCAGTAATTACCTCCTTCTCAGATCACCACAAAAATCAAAAGGCCCTTCGACAACCTGTCAGCTTATTTTCCTTCTGCATTTTTCAGACAGCATTCTGATACAAATCAAAACGTCATTATCATTTCACATAAATTCTCTCTCCAGGTATTTTCAGTTGGTTCTATTCCTGAATTATTGAGCCATATAAAATACATCTGTGGGCATGCCTGCCAGAGTCCTTGTAACTCTATGAATAAGCACTGGTTGCACACACTGAAGTTTCCTAAGCATGGCTTTGGCAGATCAGAAGTGCTGAGGTTTTAAACAAGATTTCACAGCATTTTGGTGAAGAAAATATTTGTTTGGTGGATTTACTACACTATACGCTTCTTGCATATATTTTAATTTTCCTATATGTTCTGGGAAGGTCCCCAAAATATTAGACAAACTCAGAAGAAAAACTTAAATATTTCTAAATGTGCAAATTTTTATTTTTCGTTCCTGTTTTAAAGTACTACACTCAAAATGAAAATATAAGTTAACATCCATTTGTAGTTTCCCACAGTTAATAGGTGATACTGCATGACCTTGATCCAAAGAAGGGAAAGAACTGTCAAGGAAGAGATACGGACCGTGCAGACCTTTACACTTTGAACAGGTTTTTGCAAGAGCTCATTGAAACCAGCGACGCATAGTGCGTGTTAGCTGGTGTTGGTCTGAAGGGTGGTATTCCCACCCTGCGTCTTACCTGTATGAAAATTATTGGTTCTGAAGCCTGTGAGGGCTTAGCCCTTGGGCACTTGCCTGGCAGGGTGGTGTCCAGAAGATGAGACTGGGAAGTGGTGGCTGAGGAGTCCGGGGTTGAGAGTACACCCAGAAGCCCAGATATTTCTCCACACTTGCATGTGGGGCAGCTGCCTGAACTCCCTAAAGTTCACTGCAACTTCCCCACTCAATAAAAAAATATTAACTGCCCACTTCACTATGATCCATTCCAAACCAATCATTTAGTTAATTGGCTAATGTGCAAGTAACCCCTGAGCTGCATTACAAGTTTCACTTGCTGTCAGTAAATAATAGTTTTAGCTGCAATTAAAAAGCATCAGTATGCTAGTGTATAGTAACATAAGATTTACATGAAGTGTGATGGAGGAGGAAAAGTTTCTGGTAGCCAAAATGAGAAACAGAGTAAAACTACATCAAGGAATTTCAGATTATATATAAGTAAACTCATTCTCAGGGTATGGACACTACTGGAACATACTTCCTGGAGCCTCTACCACCAGGTGGCAAAAACAGATGGGATAGACACCTCTAGGAAGATGGGACAGACACCTCTAGGAAGGACACACATCTTTCCTGGGGTGCTGAGCCAAGGTTTCTCCATTTCTTCCAGCACTGTTTTCTCTGGCAGGAGGCGGGGAGTCTCTACAAAGAGCACCCAGCAGACTTATTGCTACCCAGTCTTGTTTACCAGGTTATCCACTGTATTACAAATTCTACTTTTATGGGGTCTTCTCCTGTTACTGTAATACCTACTTACAATGTTCTCTGCAGTATTACCACAGCAGGGGGAGTAATCAGCATAAAACAGACATGCTCAGCTCCATTCTTTCAGCTAGTTAGCTGTGGTACTAGTTGTTGCCGAGCTTCTCAGCATGGTCTGATTTACCTTGCTGCTCCAGTGGGTTAAGTCTATTCAGAACAGACATATAGGAAGACTCTGCATTTTGAAAACCGATTGGGAACCATTAACACCTACTTATCTTGGCTTTCTGTACAAAACTAATGAGGCTTCATTCTTTGTAATGCTTTCTGAAAAGTCTTGAAAAGTTAAAACTGGCTTGTTCAGCAAAACAGCAAGTGGAAGGCAGAAGGAAAGGGAGTATTGTAAATATACTTCAGGGCTCCCTAGTGCCAGTGTTTTGGAAACATATTCTGCATTAAGTCTCTCTCTCCAACAAAAATTGGTGAGAGTCCAAAACTCCAATCTTTTGTTTTTGAAAAGTATACACTTGTTAGGCCATTTTATGTTATAAAAAGTTTAAACATTAATAAAGAAGTGTCTCTCTTCCCCCACCCCCACCACCCCCCCCCGGATACAAGGGATCTTAAGGTCCAAGTTTCACATTCAGTTTCCCATGAGTGGATTTTTGCATCTACCTCAGGAATAAAAATAATGGCAGAAAGAGAAAAGCATTACAAGAATGGGGTCTTGCAGAGAAACTGTCAGTTCTAGTGAGCAATTTTTTTATGGGCTCCAGATAGAACACAAACAACATATATATAGCGTAACTAGAATACCAAACATGAAATACAGGACAATGTTAAATAAGGAAATTAAAATTATGCTTCCTAAAGTAAATTTATCTGTGCTGAAGATAGAGCCTTACTGATGGTTTTGGAGTTGGTCTACATCTGTAAGGTTTAGCACAAAGGGTAGAAGAAGGAACATGCAACTGGAGACAGATGGAGAAGGAGGAAAGTGTTAAATTGTTTCAGCCACAGCATTAGAGTAAGGCTCTGAATTTCAGGAGTCGGGGGAGCAGGCAGGGTCTACAACATCACAAAGTCCTACATCAGTCTACATCTACATCAGTTCAGCAAACCTTCACTGACACTGTCATAGATACACTTAACAGTTAACAAAAAGATGGGTTAGTAAGAGCCCCTTACTGTGGCTAGGGGAGGTAGTGTTTTTCATTATCAGCTTTTACCTGTCTCAGATGTCCATAACATTCAGGATGATTTCTCAGTTTATTCCAATCACTGTATTACAGCAGACTAGAAAATTCAGACACCAAGCAGTTCCAGGCAGAGTGAAATGAAGTGGAAATTTTCCATTCCTGTAATCACGAAGGATCCGAGATCAGATACTCAAACAGGTTTAAAAACTTCAGGTATTAGTATTTTAGTTTATCTAGTAAAGGACTGGTAACTCCACTAAAAGTACAGGTTTTTTAATGGGAGAATTTGTCCCCTCCCTTTTATATCTGAATGTGATACTTTATGTTTTATACCTGAAAGAGATAAATGTCCTTTAGGTTTCCTTTGGCTTAGATGCTAACATGGAACATTTAATAATGTTTTAAGCAATGAACATGTGAATATAAAGAATTAGGGCAGTTCCAAGGTTGCATCCCCAAAACCACAGGTTTTCTCACCGAGAATAATGTGATATAAAATAATGCAATTGGTTACCCTGGACATACTGTGAATATTCATAATATAACTGCTTCTGCCAGAAGTCCTTCTCAAATTGTGACTTTGACAAAAAAAAAAAAAAAATTGCCTTTAAAGTTCTTTAAAGTTCCTATACCAAGTTCCCTTAGAGTCATATCATAACCCATTTTTACAACATAAATCCCTAGAGGAAGCAAGAGGAAATTTCAAAAGCTCTTTATTTCAACAGAGTTGGCTCGTCATAAGCAATTGTCTCAAGGACAATTATTTGAGTTATCTGAAGACCAGAACTGTAGTAAACAGGAAAAACTGATATAACTAAGCTTGTGTTAAACTATCTTGTTTGTACAATTATGACCTATTACTAACCCTGGCATATCTTGTAACTGCTGGATGATTACCCAAGAGAACTCGGTCATTAACCTGAATTTTTCTATGCTTGCTTTTTCATTCATTTATGCCAAAGCCCTGAACCTGAATCTAACTAAACACATAGGAATGCCTGTCAAGGAACAGATTATATTCTTTTAAACTCCTGCTTAATACATTGTCCTAACCTGTTATGATTGTGAAAGCAAATAAAACTGCCCAAACCAATATCATATTCACCACACGGTTCATCATTCCTGGCCGGTGACCCAAGGCAGCTGTCAGCAAAATAATGACTCATTTGTCCAGCGCCTTAATAAAGTTGGAGTTTTCAGTTCATATTATCACATTATGTTTGGCTTAAATGACAAAGACACGTATTGCTGTGTTGGCTGCCTTTGGTAGATGAGCAATATGAAGTTACATCAAGAGTCCCTAAAGAGCAGAAGCAGAACCAACAACAAATGGGAAGGGTATCATTTAGCTTTATCAGAGTAGATTTTAAGAAATTCATTTAAAATGCAGTTGCAGGAAGACATATTCATTTCTAGAAAGGCTCTTTCCTGTAATTTATGAGCTACAGCTCCTCAGGGGCTGAACACAGCCTGTGGTGGATGAGCTGTACTTGCAGTATAAGCTGTTCCTCAGAGAAGGCTTTAGCGCACCCCGTCCTCCTCAGAAAGTGGGGAAAAGGACATTACTGCCATCTCCTCAGCTTTCTTTCTGAGCTACAGGTCACTGCCAGTCGTCAACTCCAGTGGTCACCCCGCTGAAAAGGAGTCACTCTACCTATTTCTTCAATAAGCAAGCATCAGGTGAGCATTTGCAACCCTGCTTTTCTGATCTGCTTTGCCAGATCTGCAATTCACATTTGGTGTGGTCAGTGCAGTTGCTGAAGCTATCTGCCCAGTCTCAAAGACAAATTCAAGTAAATGCAAGCCAGTATGGTATTTTTCATAAGGTTGCTCTTATTTGCTGATTGTTAGGAGTGGCATGGTTATCCATGAGATGGTTTTGAGGAATTGGAAATGACTATACAATGGTGTAGGCAAATCTTTTGCATCTGGCCTGTTGCCTGATACATTTTGTGTCTTTCCTGTATCTGTCTAGAAGAACTGCATATTAACAGAATTATTGGAATTTAATATATTTTAATGTCATGGTTCGATAGCGCTATTTTTTAAAAATACAATTTTAAAAAATACAGTCATGTTTATAAATATTGATTTGTGTTATAAAATGTTATATGCATTTTACAGAAGCATATCATAAATTCTAAAGTTATCACTGTGAAAATCATGTATAGTATAAAATTTTTCATTTGGTAATTATTTATTTAGAAGGTGAAAGAATGTGGACTGTTTCTCAAGTAGGTATTTACAGGATGTCCTTCCAACACCACTAGGAATTCCTTCTTATAATATGATCCTTCCTGGAAAAGTTTGTACTATGTAGAACCTCAGTTTTTATTCTTTGCTACATTTATTCAGTGTCACAATAAACATTTATGTTAAAATATGTTGTTTAATACGTCAAAGTTAACAGTTAAAAATACAAATAAATTAAAATACGAATTATATTGATTGTAATTAAGAGCAGAATTTGTTTTCCACCTTTTCTAACCGAAAATATTTTAAACTTCTTTGAAAATACTAAGAATATTTTATGAATTGTTTTTCACCATGCTATTGTTTGGCAACTAATGAGTAAATGGTAACTTAATATCTAGATGAATAACTGGTAACATTTTAAACAATTGCAATTATATTTAATTACAATGAATATTTTAGTTATTGATACGATTTTAATTATGAAACTGCAGCTATTGAACAATTTATGTCACCTTTAAATCTTTCTGACAGATATTGCCAGCAGTCAGGGTTTCACAATCACTTTGTTAACTATCTAGTAATTTCTTGCACAAGTAGATAATGCTGAGTCAGGTCATAGCACCATTGCTTTTGAGCACTGTACCATGGTTAGGGGCCAGATTTTCATATGTTATTCCAGCAATAACATAATTAATTCCTTCTTGTGCTGAACCGCTGCTGAACATTCAGACCTATTTCTTTTCCTATGGATCTAGAAGTCTATTTCAAATATTGCTCCTTGGAAATTATTAGAATAAATAAAGCCTAATTGTACTTTGATATTTAGGGTAGATGAGCTAGGCAACCAGAATTTTCACCAGCTGCAGGCAGTTGCCTCTGGAAGTTAATGGCTCAGAGAGATGGTCCAGGAAGAGGAAGTGCTTTCAGCCCTTATCAGAATTAAAACCTTCAACTGATGCCAGTTAAATAGTCCCTGTTTCCCAAGCTGTGGCCCAAAGTGATGGTTTTGATCTGCTTCCAAGCATAACATAGATTTAAATCTTCCAATAGAAGAGGGATGTTTCTGAAGGGTATTTTTATTAGAGCAGTTTTGGAATTTTCTTTCAGAAGTATTTTTTTTCCAAGCAGAAATTTATATTTTAATTTCTAAAAATTGCAGCTCTTAGGAAGAAAATGGTTGATTCTGACTTTTCAAACTTTTGGGGAAGATGTGAAAAGTGCCAGGAAATTAAGACTTCCAGCACTGTGAATTTGGAGAGCCCTGGAGGCTGCCAGCCTTAGAGCAAGGCACGGTGCTCAAGGTCAACATGGGTTCAGCCCCTTTATGTCAGAGCCTCCTGGTCTTGCCTGCTGCTGCTGAGCTGACATTTCCAGGCTTCCTAATTCTGCTGTAGGGCAGTGGGACAGCAAATACAGACCAGTACTTACATTTAATTTTGTCAAAAAAAATAAATCTGTTTCAGAGATAAGAAGGCTTTTGGAGGTTTTTTGTGACTTGGGACAAAAACTTGACTGTTTCTCAATCCAGCTTTAATTTTAATTAGCACTAAAAGGAATTATCCTTTCTTATTTCAATAAGAATGTTGAGTAACACTTGAATTTTATTCTCACTGCAGTTATTGTCACAGGCCTAACTATACTCTTAGAATGTTATTTGATTTTGTGCTATGCTTGCTAGGCAAAAAAATTGAACTTATGCTCTGATGGTATTTGGAGAAAGGGACAAAGACCTACTTTTGTTAAAATGAAACTAGAAGCCAACTCTGTGCACAAGAAATGTGTGTGGGAAACTTGCTCTCGGGAAATTTTAGGTACAATTCATAAAAAACAACTGAAACCTTTATTGTATGAACACAAGGAGCCTGGGAGAAAAATGGATGAAGAGTTCCTAGTCCAGGATATGAAACCAGAGACAGCAGAAATAACAAACAGCTACTGTAACCAAAGCATAGGTGTAGGATTTAGAGGAACAGACAAACATAAGGATGAAGGTGCCAAACTGAACGCTAGTGATGACAGACACCGTGAATAAGAACTAATATAAATAAAAGAAAATCTAACTGAGTCAAAAAATCAGTCTCTGATGAAGAATGATGGTGCAAGTTTATTGGGATTAATGGTGGGATTCTCTGTGAATCCTTTAGATCAGGTTTGGTTATAAACAAAGACCTTGGTAATTTTATTTGAGACAAATACTACTGTAAATTTGCAACATTATGGGAAACTATAACATTGGCTATCTAATCTATGAATAACATAGGGCTAGTTAGCCCTGGATGATGTAGCTTTCACCTAACAATCAAATAAACCCATGAAAGGTGAGGGTTTCTTGTTCAGGGAAATAGTAAAAGCCATAATAAAACAGCTGGCCATGACAAAAGAAGTGATCATGAGTTGCTTTACTTTAATAGAATAAACAAAAGCAGAGCTGCAATGCAAGCTTTCCATTTCAGATGGGTGAACTAAGAAACCTGTGACCTAGTTAATGAAGTCAAATGGGCTGAAAAGATAAGAAACTATACAGGACACCTGAAACATTTTTAAAACAAAAATGTGAACATTATTCTAGTTCTAGATCAAAGATCCTGCAGCTATGAGTCACAAAGTGTGGTTGCATTATAAAGTAACACAGCACTTCAGGTGCATTCAAAACATATTGTTTAATTAAATTGTTATCTCTAGGTTTTACACCAAATACTCTACCCTTGCACAGCCTGCATACATCCTGGCTCTGTGCTTTGGCTGATTTGACAGCAAGATTCTATGCCCATGCCTGTTCTAGAACCTAGCTATATTTCTAGGAATTGGACTGTAAAGGCCTATAGTATGTCAAAAAAGATAGATACACAATGATCAGAACAAGATACGATATAAGCCAATATAAAAAAAAATATTAAAAAAAAACTAAATCAAACCAAAACTCTGGGAAAAAAATCTTTATATATATGACTGTCAACTCTGATACTACAGCCAAGCCTCACTTTTTCATTTAATCTAATTCAGAAACCTTTGGTGTCTATTAAGAATACAGAAGTACGTCAGTAGGTGTTTTGATTCTCATGAGCTCTTTACAACACTCCACTGGGATCAGAAGTGCAGGTTATCAAATACCCAGACAAATCCATCACACTGGATAACAAAGTTGCCATAGATATTAGTTTCCAGGATTGCATTTATAATTGAACTGGAAAAGCAGTTCAGTGTTAGCCGTCTCTGGAACAGTGACTGACACTTAAAATAGAACATTCTATAGGTCTGTAATTTTTGGAAAACGAATGAAATCAGAATTGACATAATGAAATAAACTCAAAGTTTATTGTTGTCAGATTTAAAAGAACATCTGGCTGCTCAAGTCATTCAAGGACACTAATTGTACAAAATAAAATACTTTGCTACCTCAATTTACAAAACCTGATATGTTAATTTTCTACTTTCTAATATTTCTTTTTGAGTTATGTCTGGAACCCAGTGAGATGAATCAATAGTATCAAATCTCTCTGTGGGAACCCAGAGAGAACATACTGTACCAGATGTTATTATGAACCAGCTACAGAAGCAGAGCAGACATCTAGTTTGTCAAAATTCACTGGAGCAGAAGCTTTCAGCAGCTTATTTAATCTAGCAGGACTTACCAAAACATGCTTCAGCAAGAGCTATTTATGAGTAGACCAAGTTGCCCACTCTAGTATTCTTCAGCCAAGTTAGTATTAACATCCATCTGATCATTGAATGTGGAGAAGCACTACAACCACCAGATAGGATGGATTCACGAATGTGATGATCATAGATCATCGTCAGTCTGTCTGTCAATTACAGAAAATGGATTTAAGCCTCCAGCTTTTTCTTCCAGTTGGACTCCACTCTCCCTGAACTAGGTAAGAGCTTTTGCTTTACAACAAATAATAAGCCAGGTTATGAACTCTCTTCTCATACCTGAAATCAAGTAGTTAGACTACAATAAAGCATGTGTCAATGACAACAGTGAAAAATAGCTGCTGCAATGAATCTATAAACACATGTCACTTCTACCAAATATCTCCTCAGTGGATACCAACAAATCCCTGTCTCTTGTCTTCTACTCAGATTCTGTGGTGTCTGTTATGAGGAATTTAGGAAGAAAATTCAGAAGTGAAATTAGATTTGTTGCTGCTTCTTAAGGTATTTAAAATAAGAACTGGACAACTTGAGCTGTAAAAAGTTGAACTAGCTACTGCTTAGAGACCGTTTGTTCTGTTCTGCTTATTATCTATGATGGCAGCAAACAAATTCCTCTCTACATTAATTCTGATTATGAGTTGTCCTATGATTATGAAATCCAAAGAATGTTTTCACCACACAATTGTCAGACTTAATTTAGTGCAGCTCTTCCTTAAAAAAAAAAAAAAAGTCTTTTCTTCAACTAGCTGGACACTAGTTGTTTCAAATGTACTTACACCCCTGTAAATAATCTTCTGTAATTTTTTGTTGTTGTTCTTAGAAGCATCATGAGCTCATAAATCAGTGGACTTTTCACATATTTAGGATTATCTCTAGAAAATCTTTATAACCCTTAAGCTGAGTCCCGCAAGAGTGTTTACCACACTTAAATGTCTGATGGGATAGTTGGCCTCCACACATTTAGATCACATGGCCAACCACTTCAAATGTACATTACAGAAATCCCTGATGCATTTGTTCTTAGTAGGACTTCAGCGTCTGCTATCTCCTGCCACCAGAGAATTTCCATAGTCTTTGAGACAACTTAAGGAGAAGTGAGAGTTTCTTAATGTGGCTTGTGTGACAACACACTGATGTTACAACATTGTCTTGCAGGACTTAAGTTTTGTTCTCAGTTTGATACCTCCTCTCTTCACAGTCTCACCCAGAGTCTTCTAAAACCTTTAAAGCCTTTGATAATCTGTGGTTTATTTAATCATGTGGGTGTGTATTTAATCATGTGGGTGTGTGTCATATAAATGGTGCTTCTTAGTGAATTACTTCATCCAGTGCAGACAGCAAATGCCTGATGGTGATGTTAGCTAGCATTAACAGGAGCTGGTGGTTAAGTGGGTTTTATCTTTTTTAAATAAAGAGTAGAAACAAAGTTATCACAAGTCCTGTGGACCTTACAGCTACCAATACCACTTTTTTTTTAAAGAGAGTGTTAGGAGCACTTGAATTATTGTTATGTGGAATAAATGAATCAGAAAAGGAGGAACATAACACTCTGCTTATGAGAGAGCATTGTTAGTTAAACAAAAATGGTTTACAGAGAGACAGAGGATTTCCTTAAAGATCCTGAGCTGAAAAATATTGCTGGAAATGGAGACTAAGTGAAGACAAAGTGCAATTATTTCCCCATTTTGGGAAAGAGAGTGGATAAATGAAAGGCAATTCATAACATAGGAGGAAAGGTAAGATAAAGGAAAATAGTTAAATCAACATGAAAAATTGCTATTCTTAAATATTTATGACTTAGATTGACGAGATTCTTATTCCTGATGGACAACTTGGAGACTAATGAGCTTTTAATTGTCCTTGATGCAATTAAGGGTGATGGTCTTTTGCTGAATCCTGAGTTTCAGCCATAGTTTATGTAAGTCATTCACATTACTCAACCTATAATGATGTACTTGGCTTCATTGTTTGTGGTCTGGTTTTCATTTGACTGGTATTACATTCTAAGATTGCAAGGACTCAGATTTCCTTTAGATTTACAACAAAAAGCACTAGCATGTATTGCATGAGACATCTCAAATTTATTCACTTGTTTGTGGTCTTGTGCAGGCTTCTCAAGCAGGTGTATCCAGACACATACCTCTGCATTCAGAGGATAAATAGGAACTCCCTGCTGTTGGGTCACTATAGTGACTCCTTTGCTATATAAAGCTTTTATAATGTAATGTGAAAATTTTCAGTCCAGGATGTTCCTGAGAAGCAATTTAATCATAGTCTTTTATTTTTAATAGAGATCTATGTCTTTCTTCTCAGATTTATTTTTTTTACAAGCATGGAGGAGGAAGCTATGCTTAACTACACTATGTAGGAGAAAACAAAAATTGCACATAATCTACTTGGCAGTGCTTTCAGCAAACCTTGCTTAACCCTTATTCAGACAAAGCAATGTGAAAGTTGATGTCTGTTACCTGGAGCAGGAAGGCAGGAGTTGGCCGCTGTTGTGTTAGAATATGGTTTTGCTTATAAAAAAAGAACTGTTATATGTATTAATTGGCTTTAAGCAATTGTTGTAAGGAATAAAAAGGTCTATCCAAATGCTCATGCTGATAAAGTGAAATAGGTTCAAGAATTTTAATAGACTTTGGGATCAGACTTTTATGTATATTCAGACAGCAGGAACAATGGTATAAGTTTAAGCATATGCTCACCAAAACATGTACTAAGATTCCCTCGACAGCCTATACTTCAACTGTTTCTGCATGTCTGTGGCTTCATAGTTACTGGGTCCAGCTAGGATTATTAAAATTAAAATTATTAAAATTAAACCAGAGAACCAGGTGTATGCTATTGTCTTACTTCAACTTTGTCATCCATGTGGACAACCACAATACAATATGTCCAGGAAGAAAATGCCTAAAGAAGTAGGGATGAATTGTAAGCAGGTATAGACATCTCAGAAAAACAGAGCAGTCAGTTTTTCTGCTGGGCCTGGAAATAAGATAGAATTCAAAGGGAACTTGAATTTAATTCCTAGGCTCTAGATTCCAATGGATATTCCTTTGGGCCTATTACACCAAATTGGCAGGTGGAGGGTAAGAGGTGAAAGAGGGCATTGAAAAGACCTTTAAGAGACAGATGATTTTTGAGAGGAGAACATATGGTTTTCTACTTTGGATGGAGAATATTCTTCCCAGGACTTTGATAATCAGTAGGACCTAGCTAGTAGGGTGAGCTCAGAGGCACTGTGCAATGATTACAGAGGAGTCTGGATTTGATTAACACTGTGAGAAGCAACCCAGTGAAACCTGAGAACTAACATTTTGGTGACAAACAGATTTTCTTTGCACTCAGTCACATAATAGTTTTAGTTCTACACGTCATTAAACTAGAGTATTTAATAATTCTCTGTTATGTTCAGCTATAGCCTCTAAATTTAAAAAAAAAGGAAAAAATCTATAAAATAAAATAAAAAACCCAAACCCAAAGAAGTGACCTTGAGATCCAAAACTACAGACCACAGCAGCTGATGCAGAGAGCCAAAATTTTATGGTCAGGATCTGCAACAACTCATCCTTTGTGAATAAATAAAGGGACAAACCTACACAAAATGCTCACCAGGAGGTTTTGAATGAAGTCTATGTTGAAATAGCTCTATCGTAGTTATACCTGGACAGATTTATCATTAAAAACAAGAGTTAAAAAAAAATCTGTAAGATGATCTAATGGTAATTTTGTCAACAAAAAAAGACAGTCTTAGACATTTTTGTGTTCTCTGATCATTGCAATGGTTTTGATAGAAGTTGTTTATTTCTTCAAATATCAAAACATGTTCTACCTTCCTGCAGCAGGCAAAAAAATAACTAGGAAATCATATGTCCTCCTGACCATGGAGAAAGCTTGTGTGTGTGTCTGCAATCTGTTGTTGGTTTATTCTCTTCATTTTCTTTTTCTTTTCCATGGTACCCTTAGCACTGACCCCTGAAAACCAGGCACTAAAAACCAATTTATTTTTCTTTCCTGTGAAGAAATGGCCAATAACAAATATAAATGTAGAAGACTGGATGGCCATTGCCCTGATTAATTTTGGCAGTTTACAATAATCTTATGTGAAATTCAGATCGTTCCTGGAGTTTGACTGTATGTCATTATTGATCCATTTCCTGGGGTCCTAGCTTAAATACACTCTACCAACCCCCTAAGCAACTCCAAGGATTCCAGACCTCTTTCTCCAGGGCACACTGTTCCAAAACTAGTATTTGCTTTCTCAGAAATTACTTTACTGACATACCAAAAGAAACTTTACATCCCCAGATGTGAATTTATAACATAGATGATCCCAAGATTTCAATAAGCAATACAAAAATGATAAAAACAATCAGCTTTCAGATTGCTCAGGTATAGAACACAATGGATCCAGAGCCAATGGAAAGGCTTCCACTTCCCTTTCCAAGGTCACTTCAGTTGGCTTTGGACTAGGCATCATGATTATACAAGGACAATTCCTCATTCCATTATACATTCACCTTGACATGTTTTTTTACATTCGAAACTCTCCCAAAAATTTAGAATATTATAGTGTTGTTACATGGATATTTTATTTTCAGAACAGTATTAACGAGAACATTGGAGTTTCAGGAAGAGCAATAAAAGTAAAAACACACATTACATAATGTAGTTTAAAGAACCTGCAAAGAATTAGCTGGAACTGTAAATATACTCAGATGGACTGTAATAATCTTGAATCAGAAGGAGCTCACTAAGACTCAAGTTTCATATGGGCAAAACTCTACTTTCCTAACTCAAATGAATAGCCCCACGGGAGTCAGTGAACCAAGAGACCAGCAATTTTGTTTATGCAGGCTCACAGAGAAAAACATCTCCTATCTGCATATTCCATACTCTTCTTAGGACAGACATGAAAGCTATCCTTCCAACAGCAATTACTTAGAATCTCATCTTAACCTGTCTCCTTCTTAAGCTGAACTGATTTGCAGTAGCAGCGGCCAAGAACAGTGAAAATGGAATGGAAAGGACCATTACTCAGGCAGAAGTGCAGGATTAGGAAACTAAGGCAGCTTCATCCTAGGAGATACAGCACCTCCAAAGCACAGAAGTTCATGCTAATCTAGTTACAACGGCAATGTCACCACATTGTCATAAAATCCTTCTCATTTTCTGCAGCTCTGCATTCTACTAAAGGCAAAGTCAAGACTGAAAAAGACATAACGCATTGCCGGCTTACAGGTACCATTACACCCAGGGGTGGATGGGGGATCCAGTGGGTTTAGCTATGCCTAAACTGCACATAATGTGAGGTTTCCACACATGGCTTGTGTGGCCCACTGGAGAGGAAGCCATTGTAAGATTCAGATGTGAACCCCTGCTTTGATCCTAAACTATGGAATTTGAAAAAAACAAAATTTAGTAATTGAAGATTTTTTATGTTCCATTCCCTTTTTTATTTTAAACTTTATTAAACTTTAATGGGGTTTCATATTACACAGAATTATAACTAGTAGCAGCTTGTGGACATTTTTTTCAAAGTGTATAATTTTGCAAGTTTTCCCTTCCTCTGTAAGACTAGCTAAAATGATACAATTTTAAACACCTCTCATAAATCTATGGCTTTTCCAGCTAGTATCATAAAGAACCTCTTGTAAGATTAAAACTTACTATAAATTCTGAGTCTAGCAAGATCATTTATAATAAATGACCCTCTTTACCTTACCCTTTAACAAATAGTCAAAGTAATTATTGAAATTAAATCCATTAAGATTTATCATGTTAAATATACAAGACACAAGTGCCAATAGACACCAAAAATGTAGAATACCTCCAAAACAAAACAATACTCCCCATGTTGAAATTCCTTTACACAATAATAAAAACTAGAAGAAAAGCTATCAGAATAACCTGCTGTTCTCTCTTCATGTTATATTCACTGGTGTAACCAAACCTGCTCTTCAGAGTGAAGGGAGCACCAGTGAACTCTGGAGCAGGGGCAGGGTGCAAGTGATGCTCATTAGAGTCAGGCTCAGTGCTACACATTTGAAGCATTAGTGGAAAATTAGTTGAACCCTTACAGCAATTGCTCCTTGGCTGCAGGTCTCTGACCACTCTGCCCAGCACATTCATACTGGAAATCCCCTCTTTAACAAGAGCACCTATTGCAATCCAGAGGAGATACGGGACTTTATTATCACTTAGTCTAGTCCAGGATGCTGACAAAAACGGCATACCCTGCTCTCTTTGGGTGAAGCTTCAGGCACACAAAGAAACCTCCAAGATGGTCTAAGCCAAAAAAGTAGAACACTGATGTAAAAAAAGTTATCTCCTTGTATCGTGTGTCCTTCCACACAAAACTATCACAGTCCAATGACAAAGCAAGGATAAAAAAGGTGATCTTTAAAGATAACACACCCAGGTTGGAAAGCAAATACAGAAGTAGCAAACACATAATTTTCCCTAAGAAACACGCATCTAAAGTGAATCTCTTTCTGGCAATATAGAGTTGGCAGCAGAAATACCAATACCAAAATATTCTGATACCTGTAAGTTTTCAGTAGGCATACTGGTCTTCTCTTTCTTTCATATTTTTTTCAAGAGACAGAAATTCTTAGTGATAAGAAGCAGTGCATTAAGAAAAAACTGAAGAGGGCTGCCTGATGTAAAGTAACAGCACAAAGCTAAACAACCATAGGCATGAATGCTCACCTGGCAATTCAACCCTTCCAAGGCTAAGATATGAAAGCCTAATTTAAACAAAAAGCCTAATTTAAACAAACAAAAAAAAGTAACATCAGAAGCAGACTTGATTAAATTTGTTCACAAAGCTCTTGGAATGATTCTAGCTAGAATCCAAATCTCTAAGCTTTTGGCCAAGAAGAGACAGCACCAGTAAACCCATGCTAGCTTTTGCAGAATTTTGTTCACACAGTTTGATCAGAGTTTAGCTTGTAGGATCCAAACACAGTTGAGCAACACTTGATTATGATAATTTGATTTTATTTTTTAAAGCATTTGTACAATATTCTTGTTACTTTGAAGATACCTTACTTCAAGCTGCTTAACTTTCATTCAACTAAGTCAAACACAATTTCTTTTTATGAAACACTCTAAATATAGAAAGCTGTAAATTAAGGTGCTTTGGAGCAGAGAAAGCAATTTTGAGAAATGTCAGTTGATATATCTAGCTTTGAAATCACTCTCCACAGGAAGGAAGAGGACTTTCCCGATGTTCCTGCCATAACGGGAAGCAAAAAGTCTAATTCCATTTCATGCCAGAAAAAAAAAAAAAAAAAAAAAAAGGCAACTATGTGTTTGCATTATAATATATACCTGTAGGTAGAAGAGATACTTAGGAAAAGAAGAATTGTGCTTGTGACCACAAAACTTAGTTGTTAGCATAGGTATCAGTAGTACACTAAATTTTTCAAGTTATGTATCAATTACTGTAGTATTTATTATTAGAATATATGCTTTAACAACTCCTTTACCTAAAATAATAACTTGTTATAAATAACACCTTGTACTATTAGTTACACACAACAGTGGTTTTGGGACTATCTTGATAAAACTAAGTAATTAAATAATAATTCAAGAATGCACATAGATTACAGTACTGATACAAATTAGTCTGTTAATGATATGAGCTCTTGCTTTTAGTATGCCTTTCATAGACTGAACCATTTAACCCTTTAACTGTAGACAGATGTCCTGGTTTCAGCTGAAACCAAAAATACCTGAAAGGTATTCTTCTGTATGGACTGGTAACTATTAAAACCTTACCACAAGCAAAGATTTTGCAGCAAAGGTTTCCAAACTGGTTCTCTGAGCAGAGCTTGCAGAGCACCTCCAGCGATGGTGGTGGGTTACCTGAGTTGAAGTGCTTCTACACAAGCAATTCCAGCTGATCCCTACTATGTCACTGCTGCTAGTGACATAGTGCTGCTACAGAGGTCACCTCTTGACAGCCTGTGTGATTTGCAGCTTTCGCTGCAAGAATACAGTCTGCACGGGAACCTGCTCTTCAGGGTCAGCACAAGACAGCTTGCTTGGAGGAGGGAGTCAAGATGCTCTCTATATAGGCTAAAAGGTATACTAGCTTTGGTAAAAGAGCTAAGTCTGAATGGGAATGCACAGTGGGAAGGCAGGACTTTTGTGGTGAGGTCCTGGCTTTAGGGTTTTGCAGGAGAAAGATGGCAAGAAGGCAGAGAGATGTTAGGCTTTCATTTCACGCACATCACCTGCATAGAACAGGAACAAGCAGATTTTAAAAAAGCCATCTGGTAAAGGAAAAAATAGGCCAATTTGGGGATATACATAAATGATTATTTGTTCAAAACAATTTGTAAACCAGTACTATAGCATGCTGGTAAATTGCTGGAAGACCCCTACAAAACCTGTAATCTTATTTCCACAAAATTTGCAAAGGGATTTTTATTCTAAGTTTGTCATTCCAGGCTATGTAAGTGCAAGTACTTATATAGTGAATTATCTAAATAATTCAGTAAGAAATTTTACTCAGAATTTGACAGTGAATTCTGAAAATGCAGCTTTATGGGCCCTAATGTGTATGACTCTACCATCTACTTAGTGGAAAAGTTCCTGTGGGTTTGTACTCCCTTCTAGTTATCACTGGTATTGTTCATGGTGCTTTCAATGCTTCTTAGATATGGTTTTTGGGGGTCAGTATAAAACA
This sequence comes from Falco biarmicus, assembly GCF_023638135.1. Classification (NCBI taxonomy): domain Eukaryota; kingdom Metazoa; phylum Chordata; class Aves; order Falconiformes; family Falconidae; genus Falco; species Falco biarmicus. The sequence goes on from NC_079311.1 coordinate 69,276,433, forward strand.
GCTAGTCATGCTTTGTAGATTAATAACATATCTGAAAAATGTATACATAGGCCTCCATTAACCCCGTGCTCAAAACAGTATTGGTGTTCAATTTAAACACCTGTGGAGTGCAAATCAGTGATGATGGCGCATAATACCACTCTAGTAGTATGTAAGTATATAACATCAGAAGTGATTTCCTAGTACATTTATAAGTCCTGATGATCAATACATCTACGTAATCACACCTGAAACACCTAACTGCTCTGCTATCACAGCCCCATACTATAGCGCTTGTTTATTGAAATGAAATTATTCATTAAGACAAGTAAGCATCCTGCTGGCACAAGCAGATTTAAATCTCCTTCTACCCAACTTGAACAGAAAGAAGACATAGTATGAAAGGTTACAGTATAAAAACTGGTAGATTTTAATACTCAGACTTCTGATTACAGCCCATCTTCTCTCACCCTTCCCTTTCATTTAAAGAAAATTATCTACAGAAGTTTTATTTTTGTCCAAATTCCAGAAATCCAAATAGTGTGTCTCCTGACTAGGTTTTGTTTGTTTTCTGCCAAATTTCTGCCAGAGAGTATTGCTTATCCGTTTATTGAGATTATCAGTAACATTTAGCAAGACCAGCTGCAAGGAGATCTCTCAAGTCCTGAGCAATTTCACCTCCACAATCCATCTCATATTAGGCATAAAACTTGCTGGCATAGGTCCAGATTCCTTTTTCACCCCTCTGGGTCGTTTCTTAAATCTCTGCACCACGTCCACAACAAAAGAATGAGCTTTGGGGTTTGGAATCAACAAGAATAAACAGTTTAGTTTCCTAATTGCTGGGCTAGGCTCTCTCCAAAAGGGACTAAGTTTGGAGTTCTTTTCCTGGCTACTTTTTCTAATCAAAAGCCAAGGATTTTCTGCTCCCAGGATGGGCATATAATCATTTTCATTTCTTTTGGGCTTCTGCTCTCTTTACTTGCAGCTCAGAACTGCCTTATATTCAGGAATACTGTACTGAAGAAGGAGATAGAACAACACTGCAATGACAGCTACCTAGAGAGGACTCTGATAATTATCAGTGCCTTTTTGTTAAGGCACAGGAAAGCAAAAGTGCAAAAATAAGCTCTGGGGAAGTAATGGATAATAAAACACTAGCAAAGACAACAAATGTTATTTTTATATTCTAGCATTTATAGTCTTCACCAAGACTTTAAGCGTTTAATTTGCAGCCTCCAAACTCTACACCAATCAAGCTCAATTTATTCAAGTGCAAATCCCACAGCAACTTTCAGCATTGCATAAAAGTAATTTCCCATACAGAAGCCACAAGTGACTAGGATCAATTTTGAAATTTAAATACAATCTAGTCCATAAAAAGTCTTTCTTCACCAATTCAAATCGTTTTTGCTAGTTCTTTGTCAAAAGTCACTCAATTAGTTGGCACTGTAATGGCATTGCCCACTCATTCAAACTGTATACAAGTCTTGTGTACTTTCAAACTGATGAATTTCTTCCAGTCTTGAAGAAATTTCCTAGCCCTTTCTAATGGTCAGTTTTGCAACTGGAGGTGCAGGAGCATGGATGTCATTACTTTAAACTTGCTTCCTCTTCCTCTGTGTTAAGGTGTGTACCTTAAATTGGAAACATGCATTTGGATAATTTTAGGCTCCCTCCAGTTCCTACCAAACAGCTCTCCTGTATTCCATACAAACAGCTGAAATAATCCAAGTATTTGAGGACATCTTCTATTCCCCAAAACTTGGGTTAGATCACTTACTGCTCACCAGAGAATCCGAAGAGCATTCCACAGTGAGTTTTTTCTCACTTCAATTACAGCAAGAAACAAAATGTATTACATATTTCCCTCTCAATGTTTTACAATGTCTGCTACAGGAGAAAGCTGTTAACTGTCATGATCTACCTATGTATTAGGGATCAGGATCAGCACATGCCCTCCAGTTTCTGTCACATTTTTAAAATTATTACTGTAAAGGATGTTTAATCAGCTTGTTATTTAGTTTCTTTATTTTTAGGTGATACACTATAAAGTCCTAATGACTGACTTTCTGTCAATAACACACTTTGGTTTAAGCTTGTCCTAGTAATGCACAAGATCAAATCTCACAGGTTTTCTGTTATTTTGGAAAATATAACAGCATATGTTGAGAACTGTAGTTACAATTGCCACTTCCTGCTTTTTGAGTTCTCTCTTCCAGGGCATCCTCTAGATCTCTGACTCACAGCAGCTTCACAGTTCTTGCTCGCCTGTGATTAAATTTGCAGCAATGAACCCAGTATCCTTGGTCTGGTTTCTGACTACCTGACTCTTGGTCAGCCTCAGTATTCTCAATCATGAGTCTCTCAGGACTACAGCTGTACTCTACAGAGCAAACATTTACATTTCAAATGCCAGTGCATTCACTGCCACAATCCAGTGCTAGTTTTATGCACTTGCATTTCTGCTTCATTTACTTTGGTTTAAGAAACCTTCCCATGTAGAGTTGGCCTTTTCCATATGTTGTCCCACTGTCCTTAGAGGATCATTTTGCCAAGATTAAGCAGTATTCTGTATGTGTAATTGCTACAGAGTTCACCTGACGTTCACCACAACCTTCCTCCTCACCCCATGTTTTCTTTTATTCCTCACCCACCCTGTAACCTATTGAACTTCCAGCAAAGGAAGAAAAAAAAGAGTGATCACAAGTATTTCATATAGCCTTAGAGCTTCAAAAAGGCTACAACATCATGAAAACAGTATGCCAAATGATAACACTATGGACATCATTTATTACATTAGAACTAGACAGGACAGACGAATTGCAACTACATGAAAACAACCACTAGATAAATCTAAAGTTATGTGCCTTAACTAGGTTATTTCACATCACTGTTTTTATTTGGTTTAATCAAACCTGAAGTAATATCAGCTGAGTGTAGGAGGACAATATTCCTTCCTTAAAACTAAAATTTTTGTTAATTTCTCTTCTAGAAACCTCTCATGCTTAGAGAAATCACATTCATAGAAATGGAAAGAAAAATCTTGTTCCAAGGTGCAATCAGTTTTCAAAAAGATCTTGGAGGACCACATGTCAAGCACTTGGTTTAGGTAGTCTAGAGCCAGCTAGAGTGTCCTCTGTCAAAGGAAGACATTTTGACCATCAGAAATGAAAGCATTTTCAAAGTCCTAGTAGGTTTGCAGGAGGTCGAGGGATTTTTATTTTTTTTTAATAGAGAATTCAATGCTTTTGAGAAAACACCCTGCATTTGAAAACTTAATTTTCTATGAAAAAGAAGTATGACCAAAACCAGTTGATCATTTTTGGCTGGACACAGGGTGACAGGTAATGAATCTATTTCTGAAAGCTTCTGACTTACTGTGTTGCTCCCTTGATCATCAAAACTTTGCAGATATCCATTAAGTAATAAATCTAGGCAAAATTTTAAAATATATTCCTTTTAATAAGGAATTGAAGTTATAGTGTGCTTGGTGCTGCACAAATTTTAACAAAAATACAGTTCCCTTCACAATCATACGCTCTCATAATTTGGATAAGATCCTAAGAATACAATTCCTATTTAATTCAATGGTAAGCACATAACTAAAACCCTGTGCAAGGCATTGAACATTTAGCACAGTATTCACTAAGTAGATCCAGATGATGGGCCAAATCCAGCTCTGATGTAGGTGGGCAAAATGCCATTGAAATCATTTGAGTTGCAACACCAGAGCTGAATTTGACCTTATATTTTTTGAACATGATGCCAAATGACTGCAAAAACAATGTAGTTTTTACTCAAGTGCAAATGAATGCGGTGGTTTCATCCTAGCCCCTGGAGGACATGTATTCAGAGCACAAAAGCATCACACAGTTTGGCACAGCTTGCAACTGCTTTTCCACAAAGATCCAGGACTAGAGTGTTTAGGGCGTTGCAGGTCATGAGCAAAGGAAGAAAAGCAGGATAGCTGCATGGACATGGCTGCACACTGCCTCTTGCTAACCTCTTGCCAGCACTCATTTCCTCATTTTCATCATTCACTTTAATGTTTCAAGAACAACAGCAGCAATTTTAATTATTTTGAAGTTTCAGTGCATGTGCATTGTTTCTCCCCAGGGCCTACTGAAAGGCAACTCTGTAACATTGTATTTAAGCTGATAGAACTACAAGATGAATTTGTCTTAGTGTGGCTATTAACATTTGGCCTGTGTAATGTTTTACCTTCAAAAATGTCAAGGGTCTTTCTGAAGGCAAGTTTATAGAAGGCAGAGATAAATGGGACCAGCATTTGTAGTACATGTACTCCTTAGCTGTTCGTATTTTCATATTTAGTCTTTGGCTTTCAGAATTAGCAAGCATAAGGAAATTTTACTAGCTTCCTTGAGAACTATATTCACCCTGTGCCTCCATGGACCTCATTCAGGATATAAATCCAAACATTCACATCCTCCTTCAAGTCAGTGGCAACATCTTTCATTAGCACAAATAATCACAAGACAGGTAACAATTGAAGAACAAATGCCAAATGGAGATAGCCTGCAGAAAGGCTGCCTGGATCATGAGATTCAGCAACTAAATGATAGGAATGTAGTCCAGAAGGTCTTGAAATTCCGACTTTAACCTGTCTTCTCACCATTTTGTGAGAGTGTTAAGTAAATAGAGCACCAGCGTCCCCTGACTGCTGCTTTTCCTATTTTCCTTTTCTGTCTTGAGGGTAATAAGAAAAAGCAGAAAGCCTTCCACAGAAAAGGGGAAAAAAAGACACAAAAATATCACGTCTGGGGAAAATGTCCTCATTTTGAATATGGGGGGGAGACTGGTGTCTAACAAGTTGAATATTCAATAAAGGAAGAAGACGCAAGCCTTCTGTTTATGCTAGTATTGCATAAGAACAACTTTTGTTCTGCTCTTTGTTCATCTCATTTGTACTCTTCCAAACTGTGCTGGCGCCAAAGAAACTTCCCTGAAAGAAATCACAAGGATAACACCCCAGGGCCACAGAATAGCTGAAGAAATAATCTGCAGTAGTACTTGTTCTCTTCTCACATAGAAAATGTGAAAGATAATTTGTTGCTCACCACCTTCCCCTCCACTCTCTTAGCAGCTTTTATCACCAGTTAAATTCTTCCTTCCAGCATTCTTTGATCTATCCAAATGAGATATTACATTAGTGTTCTTTTTGCAGCTGTGTGGATCCCATACAACCCCAATCTGCAGGCCAAATCTACAAAACTAAAGCTAAAAAACTGAAGGAAACCCAAAGTAGAAGATACAAACATGAAGTGAGCAGAAGGAACTCTTTGGTCATCTAACTAGAATGTTAAGGAGCAATTATGAAAAACACAAATGGAAGCTGAGGATTTATTTGGAACTTTCCCAAAAGCAAGTGAATTTAAAAGTTTTAATTCATTAACCCAGTTTTGACTATCTTGACTTACTGACTTACTTGACAGGATTCTGATTTGGAATTTTTAATTTTTATTAGGAGTAAATGCCATTCAATTGTTTTCCAAGATATTCTAGAAGACAAAGAGAAGATCTCATAATTCCTTTACACATCTTTCAAAGAATCTACTCAACCAACAGCACATAATGTTGTTATACCTACATAAACTTACTTCATCTGGTTGTAATGACATCAAAATTAGATTCTTCAGAAGAACTTTTAAACTGCTGCTGAATAAACACTGTAGATTTATCTTCTGATAGGTGAAAAATTTATTTTTTCTTGCCCTTTTCACTCCAACAGGTATCAGGAAGTAGACACAAAAGATATCATGGAAAACAAGCATTGTATTTCTCTATGGGCCAAAACCTAGATGTTTAAATTAAAAAGATGTGCAACATAGTTCTTTTAAAAGAGTACTTTACAACCTTTTTTTTTTTCTCCTCTAGCTCATTTTTTTACAGATGGGATGTCTGGAAAACTGTAGTAAACTAGCTTCCAATTCCAGTAAGCCTCCCTAGGAAAGCAGCTTTCAGTTCCAGGAGAAAATTTTTACTTAGTGGTTAAAGGACTTCCAAGTTCATGATCCAGAACAAGCCAAGAGCACTTAAAAATCAACAACATCATAAATTAGCTAAATAAAACTAAAGTACTGAAGTATCTGAGGTTGATTTTGGGGATATCAAATCAGAACTTAACTGAGACTTCCAAATCCTGTTTAATTTTGTTATAGAAATTCTGTCTCAAAAACCAGTTTGTACCAAAATGCTACATCCCACAAAACCTACCGCTGAAACCTTGAACAGGCTTTTGCATTACAAAGGCCAAACTTTTTTTTATCCTTTGACCATCTTTCTGCTAAATCAGACTTCAAATAGAGAGCTTTTCTGGGAGGAATTAAAAGACACTCACAAGTAACCTCCATTTCAGATTGACATTCCATAAGGATGTTAGAACTAAGTGTAGCCAGCTTTTGGGTGGAAGACATCCAACCCAGGATTCTGCGGCACATAGGGCTGGTGGATAGGTCACATTCTTTCCTCCAGCCATACAAATTGATGTCCTAATATGGTGCTAGGTGGCACTATTCTGTGAACAGGCTTTTTCAAATAAAATGTAACTCTTCATCACTAAATACCACTGTACTGTTTGACAAAAGTGTGGTGTTAACCCATTCTTTGGCAAATCTAGGTCATGAACTACCTTAGTCCCACAGACATTTCAACCAGCCTGTTTTGGTTCAGTTCATACAACAAACTTCACATACTCTGCTGTTAGAGAGGATATAGGTCCTTATGTATATTTTAAAGATGCTTTTGCTTTCTAAGTGGGGTCCCATTCAAGTTAAGGAACCTTTGAAAACATTCAATGGAGTATTAATTTGTAAAAGCTCTGAGAGATGCTTTAGAACAAAGGCTCCAGATCTGCATGGAGAATTATTTAATGAGACAAAATTTAAAATCTTTGCCCTGTGCTGTAGGTAATTCAGACTTATGCTGCCCTGTCATTAATATGCTGATTTCTGTAATAATATATGGATGACACTTTCTTTGCAGTGCACCCTTCACACCTTCCTTCTTCTTCTTTCTTTGTGGGCATCACTGCTGTACAAGGATCCATGAACAAGAACTCACTGAAACAGGACACCTATTTCTTTAGTGGACTTAAAGCCAGAAACTTAGACTGCAGTATCAAATGTACCAGTGACATCCTGTGACAGGTTTAATCTGTGTGCCTCAGTCTCACCTAGAAGAAAATATATAGCAGTATTTTTCCATGCTTATGACATGTCTTGACGTAACTAAACTGTGGCAACTGTGTCCCTTACTGCCTCTTCCATATTTCACAGATAGAGAGTGTATATAAGCAAGCAGATCTGCTTTCCAAAAAATGTAAAGCAGCCACGAGGGGGGAAAGTATCCCACCTCCTTATCATGTGATCTTGCAAAATTTATTTTGTTTCTTGGTGTTGGAGTCACTTAATGTACTATCACGTTCAGATGACACTTCCATCTGTAGTCACTTTTAATTTCTCCCCAGAATACCCTTGGTGTTATCAGTCTCTTGTATTTAGCTCAACTTCTTATTATAGTCCAAGGCTTTTAAAAATAGCAGTGCTGAGGACCTTTAATAAAAGAAAAGCTACTTTACATTTATTTCTTGCCATCCATTCTTACTGGCAATTTGATGACATTTTGAAAATGTTTGGCATTAGGCAAGAAATGTGATTGGGCTAATTAAAAACTATGTTCTTAAATACCGCACATTATTGAAAAAGTCTCAAATAACAGATAACCAGTTTTCATGACAGAAATAATGTAGAACTCCATAGATATTAAAGGTATATTTTCCCAAGTGTTTCAGGCTCAGCATATAATAAGATATCTGTTGATGCTGCTTTCCCAGGTTTAGACTGTTTTTATAAATAGCATGAAACACCACAGTAGAAAGGAGTCAGCTTTATCAGGAACACATTTCATGGAAAGGAGCTTCCACTTTACTAACTGCCCAATTAAGCAAAAAAATAGTTCAAAAGTGGGGGGTGGGGGGGGGGGTGTGTGTGTGCACGGTGAGGTTTTTTTTCTTTGTCATCCACAGCTGCTCACCCGCCCGCAGCCCCTTTCCAGCTTGACTGTTTTCATATATATTCTATCCTGCGGAAGGGCATTTTGCATTCCTCTTCCCTGGTCTCCAGTCTGTCCATCCCACATGAAAAGTAGCAAGAACAGGCCAGGCAGCAAAGGCAGCGCTGGCTGCGGTGAAGGCAGCAGCAGGACAGGCGGCAGTGCGGGGGCAGAGCTGCGCACCACACCGCACCGCACCGCAGCCTCGCAGCTTTGCTGCTGCTCTGGAGGGGCAGGTTGTGGCTGGGGGGGAGGGGCAGCCCCCAGGAGATACACTTTTTGCACTCCGGTCAACAGCTCCATGGGGTTGTTGTACTAACACTATCCCATTTGTTGTCGTCTCAGGCTCTGGAGAAATCTTTCAAGTAATGCTGGGTTTACTTAGCTGCAGAAGGTTTGGTGAACTTCAGTTCGCTCTGAGGCCTGCTAACAGCAGGAAAAGTCCAGCCTACAGCTACAGAGGATTCACTGCTTGATGACATTAATAAGATCCAGATCCAAGAGGTAGACACAGATGTGATCTTCTGTATCCTCTGCCCTGCAGGGTGAGTATGCTTAAGCTTTTTCCATCCCATTTATAATGTTCTCTCTCCCCACGCAAGTGCTCAGGGTGAGGAGAAAACAGGAGAAATTAGTGCCCTAATTTTGCATCAGTAAGAACTTGTAAACCTCACTGAGCAGATAAAGCTTAGAGACTGCTGTAGAGGTACTCCAGCCTTACCAACCTTTTAAATGCTCATGAAGAACAGAGAAACAGCTTTTTAATAAAAAGCAAAGCCAGGAGAAAATAAACATGCATAAAGAGGCTGACACAGGGGGTTCTTCAAGAAAGTCAAGAGTCTGGAAATACAAACTACAGCAAAAATGCTGAGGATGCATTAAGCTCTGAACGTACTTCATAAGAGTGATTTCTATGTCTACACTGTGTATTACACTAAAAATGCAGTTTTCATGAACAGACACAGATATTACTGCAATATTTAATGAAATGTCTTTGTATTTTTGTATAATATCAGCATTACAGCTATAAAGCATAAGAGAAGTGTCTGAGGGAGAAAAAGTAATATGCCTCTTCCATTTTTTTAGTTTTGTCTTTTCAAAAAAAAATTTCCATTTGTAATGCAAGCAATTACATTAAAGGCAACAGTTTGCTTAGTGTCAAGTATCATTTACATATGAGTTATATATGAAGCAACTGCATGCTACAAGCTATTCAGACTAAACAATTTACATTCTATCATCAGAAAACACAGAGGTCCCTATGCTGAAAATTGTGGCTTGTACGTAGCCTCTGATCACTGGCTATGTATTTAAGCAGAGGTTAGTACGATTAAGTCCTAATCTGTGCACCTGACATCAAACCATCATGGAAAATCTGCACAGACAACAGATGTTTATCCTAAAGTTTAACAGCAACACACACAAACCACATCAAAGAAAACACAAGCCCTTTTGAACTGTATTTATTATTGTCAGGAAATATGTACCTTTCATCTCATGTAATGGAATATTTTAGTTTATTAAATCTGACTTGAACAGGTGAAACAGTAAGAAATATTTCAGTTAATAGCTTATCTTTTAAATTTAGATGACATTGCTATAGCTAGAGGGAATATCAACGGAAGGTGTAAAGGTAAAATGAACAAAGTTGCAAAAGACCAAAAGATGTATTTGCTACTGCTTTAGATTAGTAGTTTCCGGCATTTGCATGGTTACTGGCAGATAAAAAACTATTATCACTAGAAGCTTTCTAGTCATGGGTTGCTTTATTATCCTTATAAAAATTGTTAACTAGTTTCAAAATAACTTCCAAGGAATACAGAGATTTTACTGTATAAAAAAAGATCAGAAGGGACCATTATCTCTAAATCAGTCTCTTCTCTGTGTGATTTTTGTCTCCTATCTACAGTACTTGCATTTCCAAATGACCTACAAGGAATTTTAGCAGTTGTCTAACTCAAAGTAGCTATCCATGTTTGGCCTCTGAGTTATGTGCTTGTATCATGCCATGGAGTTGGGATCTCACTTAGGTGCCACTTTGTTAACATTGGTAAAAAAAGCATTGCTTTCACAAAAAAATGACATAAGAATTTGAACATGCAGAAAGTTCAAATGTTGCAGATGGTTCCTATCAAATGACTGATATCTGGATATAACTTTATTGGAAAGCTAAACATTTATAAAATAATTTGGACTTGTATTTAAAGGTTGTCTAATTAAACAAATAAGTAACTGTCCTGGTTTCCTGGTTTTTAAATTAGTTACAAATGTTTTTAAAATATTGGTTTATGCCATTTATAGCCAGTAGAAAGTTGACTCATACTTCTCACATCTGACAGTGTTACTTTTGATTTTTAAAGCAATAAAAGGCTCTAAGCTGTATCAGGCTGCTAATATTTAAATGGGAATTGAGAATTGGCTTTGAGTCATATTTGGCATGATCTCCTACTTTTCCTCCCAACAGTAAAAATTATTACTGAATTTCCCATTAACTTTCACAGCAATGTTCTTTGGACACACTGGACAAATTCTACCCAGATTTACACTCTGGAATCCCATGCAGAGCCAGTAGGGATGCAAACTACAGCCCAGCCAGCTATCTGCCAAAAGGTGACATGCTGTGATGTGTCTGTTTGCCATCAGGATACTGCTGTGGTAAAAACTAATACTACAGTTATCCCAAACACCTTTTCAAAGCCACTGCTCTTACTTTGAACATTTAGGTGGTGCTCACTTCAGAGAAACAATAATCTGAATGTATTGAGAGTTAATTTGATCCCTGCAATTTAGCACCTTTGTAGTACAGCATTTCTAAAGGAACAGATAACTAAGTGGTTTCAGAGGAAGGATTTTAATGAGACAGAGATGCCTTTTTTTTTTTTTTTTCCCCAAAAAAGGATGGCACCAGTTCTATCTAATCATTGCAGTATCCACTATTCTTCTGTTGCTGTTGACAAAGGCTGTTTCAGCTTTTTTTAATACCTTCTTTAATTTTGCTACAGAAAAGGTGATTACATACAGTCCTGCACTGAAATGTTTACCCATTTGCCAAATTATGTGAAATTAATTAACATACCAACAAAAGTGTTCCCCTAAATGTAAAAAGCCAACAAGCTATAAGAAGTTCTTAGCTCGATACAGCAACATTTTACAAAGCCCTAATAGCATGGCCCTGGCAGGATTACACATGCCAGTTTCAACAGCTGTAGGATTATTTTCACTTCAAAAGAGTTTATGCCCAGAGCACATTCAGTTTTAGTACGCAATGCTCAAATCTATGATCTACAACAGTTCTCTTTTCTTCTAAACTGGCTTCAGTTTGGAGATCATTTTGTTAGCATAAACCAGAATCAATGAATTCTCAATTGTGCTTGATTCCTTTTTTCCACTCTGAGCATAGCTCTCCTCCTGAAAAAATAAAATTACAAGGAAATACAACATATGCCCAAATCTTTTCCTGTAGCATATGTCAAATAGTAATACATGGGTTTCAGTTCCTGTTTCAGTGATCATCTGCAGCAAAATTCCCATGGGTACAAATCCACATTACATCGTATCCTCTTGACACAATATGCAACAATATCCAGCAAGCTTAATAACCTGCATCATATATTTCAACATCATAACCAGAACTATTTTTAGATTTATAATTCTCCAAATCTTTCTGTGTTAGTGTAAGGAACTTTGGCCATCACATTTGCCCCCTGCCCCTCCAAAGCAAGCTAGAATAATATTTCTCAAGAGCTCAGAACTCGCTATGAGGCAGACTGGGAGATTGCCATCAACCACAACAGTCCACAGAGTTCCTCCCACTACTGACACAGAAAGGCTGAGATTTTCAGTCTGATACAAACCTAATAACCTTAAAATATTTTTAAAGGTGAATTTGAATGCCATTGTAATTTACATGTTTAATAGAAATTTAAATCCTTTTGAGACAGTAAAATATGCTTGCCTTTCAAGGATTTCAGTCCTTCCCCAGTTAAAGGAAATTGCAAAACCTTTGCCCATTTCACTGGGAGAAGAATCAGATCTTTTCTGATCTTTACTAGAGACTACACCCTGCTATGCATGTTTTTACATGAGAATCATCCATATCTAAAAGTATTTTTGCAATGGGAATTAACATAAAAAATGAGGTCCATAACACAGAATCCAGAGCAGACAGTCAGTACTGTTTTCTCAACCCCTACCATTTGGCAGTCTTATTTAGTCCCAACAGGCTAGTTATAATCCATTTCATGGGCTTCAGGATGTAGGAAAGATCCAAAAGTCAACACCATTTAGCTGAAAAAATAACAAATGTGCAAGTGGAGCAGAGTGTCCCACTTGCTTCATTAGCAAGCCCTAAGCACACATGTGCTCAGCTGAGTGTCACGCACAATCACACTGTAGGACATTGTAGTAAACAAAGCAGCTCTCATTGCAGTTGTTTTGTGTCCTTATCAAACCGTGCTGTCCCTTCTTCCCAGTAAAAATTCTCAAATTCTCTGCTTTGACACACCTTACAAAACACTAAAGTCTCAGTATACAACTATTTCTAACACTTCCATAATTAGCTTGAGCTCTGGCTTGGGGGGTGTTGGGGAAGGAGCAGGAGGAGAGAAATAGCTGTGTGTTAAATATTGTAAGACTTCCGCTGTTTTATATGTAACATCAGAAAGAGAGAACTTCTGCATAAGGTCATTCTCATGGTTTTCATTATCGCATAGAGCTAATCAAAAACACTTCAACCCCAGGCAACCAACACACTGCAAAGAGAATATTAAGAGGGTATAAAAGCATCCTACTCACTTGGAAACTAATTAACTTGGTTAAAAATGAAACAGTTTTTTAAAAAGTACTGTAGTGTCAGGAAGGGCTTGTTGATACCTCAGATTTACTATGTGTGCACAGAATGAAAGCCAATTTTGCTTCTGTTGAAGGTAATGGCAAAAGTCCGTCCCCAGTGCAGGCAGATCAGGCATTAGCCTTTAGCATTAATCTTAAATCTTGAAATAAATACATTAGCTATATAGTGGCTCAGGTTTTAATAAAATAGGCTTTAGATGCCTGATGTTAGTTTAAGAACAATTTAGGCACTTAATTCCAAAATAATAGCTCTGAAAAATCCTTCTTCAACAACTTCTTAAACTTTGCAGTGCCTCAATTATTATGAACATATATTTCCAGCTTCTTTCTTAAGTGTTATACTGCTCCCTGCTTAATTTACCACTTAGCCATTGCCAGATATAGACCCAAGGCTCTGGGGCCAAGACCCTTCCATCAGGCTGTGGGGGTCTACAATGTAGGTGTCCCATTCTGACATTGTCAGCAAGAATCTTTCTATGGCCAAGGGAGATCAAGTCACTGTAGTTAATAGAGTTTGGGACACAACTCACCTGCTGCTAAGATTTGCGGAAATTATAGTACATATTCCACTCTATATTCAACAGGACAACTATCTCAGAGTTAGAGACAGATAAAAAGAGCTCTGCATTCGGGGTCAGTCTTCCTATTTCTCTTATCAAGCACAATTCTCAGAGCACATCTACTGAACACCAGCCAAAGCAGGATCTGTATAAAATGCAGTAACAATTCCTTTAATTTAAAAGATGTCTGGAAGAACTGCCTTCCCTTTTACACTAAGTGATCAAAGCACACATGTAGATTATGACAGAATAATTTTTTTATCTGAGGACATTTGAATTCATGTCCCCAGATGTGCCAAAGCCCTTCAGGTATTGAGTAGTCTGATGACTATGTCAGATAAGGAATTGGTGGTTTCAGACCCTCTTGATGAAGCTGTTCCACTAAACAAACAAGCAAACAAACAAACAAACAAAAAAAATTTATCAAGGTGGAAGGAGACAGCAAGAAGGAGCAAGGCTTTCTGCAGCATGACGTGCAAAACCTCAGTCTCCTGAACAGACTCTAGGAACAAGAAAATGCATCCTTTCTCTTCTGCAGGAAACCTACCTCTCAGCACGAACCCACAATCTCACCTCTCACGAAGTGGCCATGCTCAAATGTCCCATGCACTTGGCACTCCACAAGGTTTCCAAATTGACATCTCTCTCTAAAACCCTGAATAAAATATAATAAAATATATAAAATATCCAAAAGCAGAAAAAAAATGCACCTTTGCTCATCACATTTGACCCAGACTATCTTGGGTGACTGATCAACTGGTTTGAATTCCATCTTGAGGTTTTTCTCTGTATGGAATTGATGTTAATTCTGAGTTATTTTCCAGGCACCAGTTTGAAAAGAAGAATGCAGCTTCCTTAAGATGTGCTCAGCCTCTGTCAATTTGAGGCTTGGCCTTGTACTGAAAGCTTCCTGACTGGACCCTTTATGGAGTTTCTGAAGAATGGAGGCCCTAATTTGAAATTCTCCCTTGCTGACATGGTTTAAAATTAGAATAAGTGAGATGAATAAATATTTCTATTTAAAAAAAAATCACAACAAAACCTACATTAGGGTATTTTTAGATATAGCATCACAATAATTTAAACAAGGATCTCAAAAACTTAGTACTGAATAGGTCACAAGTCTTTAAAATTGATACTGATGCCTATTGCATACTGGGATTAAGAGTTCTTCTGTTGCACTGATTAATAATAGATAAAGCACATTAGAATGGTTTTATTTACTCAGATTTCTCTCACATGAAACTAATCCACACATACATTATTGATAAATAATGCACACCTCTCCAGTTCACAGCATCTAAATTATGCAGAATCAGGAATAGCTGACAAACTAATACACATGACTGTTTATCCTAGTAGATATCATTGTATTTGCTGCCAGCATACTTGGTGAACTGCAGTTTTGAGTAAAACCTGCAGTTTTATATATAGATGGAGTTTTTCCATAGATGCCACAACACTTGACATTTAGATTGATACTACTTTCATTACTCTTGTTCAGATAAAATATATTCAAATTAACTTACATATACACAGAAGCATAATTTGAAAACAATAATGCAGTCTTACAAAATAAAAGAAGTTTTACAGTATTTTAGAGTATATTAAATTGCAAATGTTTCAGCACTGCATTGCAGTATAGTTGTTCCATCAACAATAAATAACCTTCTACCAATCCTCACTCCTGCCTTGTTTTCACAAAGCAGTGTTTATTTTCATCTGGGAACTAAACACAACATTGTCAAGCAACATCTCTCAACAGTCATGAAGTATTTAGCACAATATTCACCTGAGAGCATCAACTAGTACAGATTTTCAAAGCAATAATCTTAGGTTACATTTGCATTGGGTTTCCAAGAGAAAGTATGAGTTTTCCTATGCAGATACACAAGGCCAAATTCACCTCATCAGTTCACTTAATTCACGTCTGGAATGAATTTGGACTATTCTCTATTCAACTGTGTTGAATTAGACTTTGCATCTTCAGCTTTATTTAGATGGAAATAATTACCTGAGAAAAGCCCCACAGGATATTCATTGTTTAATATTACAGTATTACAGAGAAATATGCAAAATTTTGCATAAAGTTTGTTATACATTATATATTCTGCCTATTATGACTGGACAGCTTAGGTGACTAATTCATAGGGCCAATGACATACATTGTGGGGTTTGGGGCTTTTTTGATCGCTGGGGCAATACAAGTATGAGACGAAAGCTTAAAACCCTAAAAGCAAGCCATTCTTCAAATACTGAAATCTAAATCCCATTTTATTATGCTGTCAATGAACTGCCGAGATTCTCCTTCACTTGTTAACATGATAGCAGACAGATGAGAAGAAATAAAAAGTACTGGCCTGTGAAAGGCAAATCAAAAGGGGAGATTGAAGGGATTTCTCGAGTTACTCAGGTGAGTCTTTAAGCCCCAGCCAGTGACCCAGCCAGTGGTCAGGACGGTGCAGGTTCCATTTGGTTGCTCTGAACGCTTAGACATGGTATCCAACTGTCTGCCCAAAAGGCTGAGAATTTGCAGTTTCTTTGTAAGCTTACTGCACAATAAACAAAAGAAGGGAATTTGATACTAACTAAACAGAGAATGAATAGTCAATTACATTGTATAAACTTTTTCAAGTCACAAATCTTTATGCAGAAGGAGCGACTTTGCATGTTACTAGAGTCTTTCACTGCAGAGATTACTTTTTTTGTTTCCTCCCTTCAGTTTTCAGGTGTAAAATGTATTTTTCAAAAATGAAAGCCTCACCTGTTGGCAGAGAACACTATTGAATCCCTCACTTCTATAAAAGAAAGGTAAACCATATACTAAATAGAATTTAAAGTGAATGAAGAAAATGGAGAGCACTATGGTAACAGATAGTTAAATATTCTGCAGAACTCCAAAATAATTGTTTTATGACTTTCAACATGTGTGGCATAATGTTTATGAAATAAATTATTCCAGTATAAAAAATATATATTTTTGATTGTTGGATCTCTAATTCTTAAATTTAAAAGAGCATTTAAAGTACCACAATGAACCTTTTGAATAAAAAATTCAAGTATGTAACAAGTTCTGTGCTATGCTAATTCAATGACTACAAAATGAAGTGTCGTATGAAGAAGAAACACAGAGGACAAAATGCAAACACAAGTATATTTGTACAACAGTTTTGAGTGCGGTTAAATAGAGTTTATAGACCTAAGCCTGAATACTCTTAGAGTGGAAACATTATTGTATGCATCATGGTATATATTTCTCAGAATGTGTTAGCTGTCAAGTTTAATACCTTACATGCCCTTTTCATAACTTGCAGAATTAGCTTTATGAAACCCAGCTGTTCAAAATAAAGCCTGGACTAGCAGTGCCATCTAGCATCTTAAAAAAAAAAACAACAACAACAACAAAATTTCTGTGCATTTAAAGAATTGGTAGGTTAGCATTTATTAAGACTATTAATTTTTGTAACAGATCTATGCATCAAGTCGTAACCCTCAAGTGAGCAACAGGACATGTTTTGATAATCAGCATATTACCAAATATAACATCTGTACATGTCACAAACCATGTGGACAATAAAAGTTTCAGACAAAACTCTTTAGTCTTTGAAAGAGCTCAACTAAGACTGGGAAGAAGAGGTCTGCATTCACTGATGCGATGTTGGGTTATAATACATGGATAGTGTGAAGCTGTAATAAATATGGGAAGAAGCAACAGCAAAAGGTTTTCCTGCTGTGCAACAAGGCCAACTGCAAGGTCCTGCATCTGGGTTGGGGCACCCCCCAGTATCAATACAGGCTGGGTGGAGAATGGATTGAAAGCAGCCCTGAGGAGAAGGACTTGGGGGTGCTGGTGGACAGAACAGCTCAACATAGTCCAACAACATGTGCTTGCAACCCAAAAAACCAACGGTATCCTGGGCTGCCTCAAAAGAAATGTAGCCAGCAGGTTGAGGGAGGTGATTCTCCCCCTCTGCTGTGCTCTCATGTAACCCTACCTGGAACACTGCATCCAGCTGTGGAGCCCCCAACATGAGTCCAGAGGAGGGTCACAAAGATGATCAGAGGGCTGGAGCACCTCTCCTATGAAGACAGGCTGAGAGAGTTGGGGTTGTTCCGCCTGGAAAATAGAAGGCTCCAGGGAGACTTTATAGCAGCCTTCCAGTGCCTAAAAAGGACTTATAAGAAAGATGGAGACAGACCTTTTAGTAGGGTCTGTAGTGACAGGGAAAGGGGTAATGGTTTTAGAATAAAAGAGGGAAGATTTAGGTTAGATATTGGGAAGAAATTCTTTACTGTGAGGGTGGAGAGACACCGGCACAGGCTGCCCAGAGCAGCTGTGGATGCCCCATCCCTGGCAGTGTCCAAGGCCAGGCTGGATGGGGCTTTGAGCAACCTGGGCTAGTGGAAGGTGTCCCTGCCCATTGCAGGGGGTTGGAACTAGATGAACTTTAAGGTCCCCTCCAACCCAAACCATTCTGTGAGTCTATGATTCTGGGAACAGAAAGCCTGATATGGAGACTAGACCAGCCTCTTAGGGAAGCCTGCTGCCTCTCTGGGGCCCAGGTTAAAAGTGTGAAGAGAAAGCTTCCTACCCTGGTATAGCCCTGGGGTCATTATCCATTATTGATTTTTCAAGTAGATAGCAAAGAAGTTGCAACAAGAAGTCCAAGAACAATTGAGAGACTTCAGGGCCTTGGGATGACTGCTTAATGGATCAGGAAGGCAAGTAATGTTCTCCTCTATCCTTCCAGTTGCAGGGAGTGATGAGAGAAGAAACAAGAAGAGCCAGCTGATCAATACCTGGCTCCAGGACTGGTGTCACCAGCAGAATTCTTGTTTTTTTGATCATGGGTCAGTTTACACACCACCAGACCTGCTGGTGACAGGCAGGGTACACCTTTCTCAAAGTAGGAAAAGGATCTTTGCACAGGAGTTAGGGCTCATTGAAAGAAGTTTAAACCAGATTTGAGGGAGAAAGGGATAAAACCAGGTGCACTAGAGATAAGCCTGGGGGCAGCACAGCAATGTTTGAGGGACAGTGTGCTAGCAAGGTCCTTTGGTCTGCTGTCTCGGTGGAGGTAGGGGATGGAGATCCATGCAGCAGCAAAAACACAAGGGTTATTGATATGTTATAAACCATGGAAACACCTGAGAACAGTCACACCGGAATTAGGGCTTCTTCCCTCAAAAAGGTGGCAGGATCAATAGTCCCAGTGAAGTGCATCTGCACCAATGCACACAGCAGGGGCAACAAACAGGAGGAACTGGAAGCCACTGTACACTGGAAAACTATTATATAGCCATAGTCACAGAAGCATGGTGAGATGACTCACACGACTGGAGTGCTGCAACGGATGGCAACAAACTTTTCAGGAAGGACAGGCACGGCACGGAAGGAGAGCCAGTGGGGTAGCCCTGTATGTCAGGGAGTATTTTGACTGCCTAGAGCTTGATGAAGCTGATGATAAGGGTAAGAATCAGGGAGAAGGCCAACAAGGCAGATACCCTGGTGGGAGTCTATTATAGAGCACCCAAGCAGGATGAAGAGACAAAGGAAACATTCTGCAAGCACCTGGGAGAAGTCTCAAGATTGCTAGCCCTTGTTCTCGTGGAGGACTTCAATCTAGTGGATGTCTCCAGAAGTACAACACAACAGAGAGGAAACAGTCTTGGATGTTCCTGGAGTGTTTGGAAGAGAACTTCCTGACACAGCTGGTCAGTGAGCAAATGAAGGAAGGCACCTGGCTGGACCTGTTCATGAACAGAGAAGAACTTGTGGGTGGTGTGGTGGTTGGAGGGCGTGTTGGGCATAGCAAGCATGAAATGATCATATTTGATTCTTGGAGAAGTAAGGAGAAGAATTGGCAGAACTGCTACCTTGGAATTCCAGAGGGAAGACTTTGGCCTGTTTAGGGGCCTGATTGACAGAGTCCCTTGGTCCTGAAGGGCCAAGAGGCCCAGGAAGGCTGCACGTTCCTCAAGAAGGAAATCTTAAAGGTGCAGGAGCAGACCATCCACACATACTGAAAGACATGCTGGTGGGGAAGACCAGTGTGGCTGAACAGAGAGCTTTGGCTGGAACTCAAGGTAAAAAAGAGTTTATGACCTTTGGGAGAAGGGGCAGGCAACTCAGGAGGACTACAAGAATGTCATGAGGTTAGGCAGCAAGAAAATGAGAATGACCAAAGCCCAGCTAGAACTTAGTCTGGCTACTGCAGTAAAAGACAATAAAAAGTGTTTCTATAGATCCATTAGCAACAAAAAGAGGGTTAAGGAGACTCTCCATCATTTATTGGGTGCGGGGGGAAACACAGTGACAAAGGCTGAGGAAAAGGCTGAGGTACTTAGTGCCTTCTTTGCCTCACTCTTTAGCAGTGAAACAAGTTGTTTTCAGGGTACCCAGTCACCTGAGCTGAATAACAAGGAAAGGGAGCAAGATGAAGCTCCCATAATCCAAGGGGAAACAGTTATCAACTCGCTACCCCACTTTGACACACATAAGTCTATAAGGCCAGATGGGTTCCACCTGAGAGTACTGAGGGAGCTGGCAGAGGAGCTCACCAAGCCACTCCACTCACCATCATTTATCAACAGTCCTGGCTAATTGGAGAGGTCTCAGTGGACTGGAAGTTGGCCAGTGTGATGCCCACCTACAAGATGGGCAGGAAGGAGGGTCCCAGAGAACTACAGGCCTTTCACCCTGACCTCAGTGCCAGGGAAGGTTATGGAGTAGATCATCCTCAGTGCCATCACGCAGCACGTGCAGGACAACCAGGTGATCAGGCCCAGAGCATGGTTTTGTGAAAGGCAGGTCCTGCCAGACCAACCTGATCTCCTTCTATGACAAGATGATACCTCCCTCATGGATGACAGAAAGGCTGTGGATGTTGTCTACCTGGACCTTACTAAAGCCTCTGACACCATCTCCCACAGCATTCTCCTGGAGACACTGGCTGCTCGTGGCCTGGACAGGTGCACTCTGCGCCGGGTATAAAGCTGGCTGGCTGGCCGAGCCCCGAGCGTGGTGGGGGATGGAGTTACATCCAGCTGGCGAGGGGTCACCAGTGGTGTTCCGCAGGGCTCCGTGCTGGGGCCGGTTCTGTTTAATAGCTTTAACGACAACCTGTACGAGGGGATGGAGTGCCCCCTCAGTGAGTTTGCCGAGGGGCGCCAAGCTGCGGGGGAGCGTTGATCCGCTTGAGGGTGGGAAAGCTCTGCAGAGGGACCTGGGCAGGCTGGAGCGATGGGCCCAGGCCAGTTGTATGAGGTTCAACAAGGCTCAGTGCCAGGTCCTGCACTTGGGTCACACCAAAAACCACACGCAATGCTCCAGGCTTGGGCCAGAGCATCTGGAAAGCTGCCTCGTGGAAAAGGACCTCTCTTTGTGTGTTCAGTGTGGTCAAGAAGGCCAACAGCATCCTGGCTTGTATGGAAATAGCATGGCCAGCAGGACTAGGGAAGCGATTGTCCCCCTGTACTTGGCGCTGGTGAGGCCGCACCTCGACTCCTGTGTTCAGCCTCGGGCCCTCACTGCAAGAAAGACATTGAGGTGCTGGAGCGTGTCCAGAGAAGGGCAGTGCAGCTGGTGAAGGGTCCAGAGCACAAGTCTTATGAGGAGCGGCTGAGGGAACGGGGGTTGTTTAGCCTGGAGAAAAGGAGGCTGAGGGGAGAAAGACCTTATTGCTCTCCACAGCTACCTGAAAGGAGGCAGCAGTGAGGAGAGTGTCTGTCTCTTCTCCCAAGTAACAAGACATAGGACAAGAGGAAGTGTCCTCAAGTTACACCAGGGGAGATCTAGATTTAATATTAGGAAAAATTTCTTCACTGAGATGGTGGTCAAGCATTGGAACAGGCTGCCCCAGGAAGTGGTTGTGTCACTATCCCCGGAGGTATTTAAAAGCCATGTAGATGTGGCACTTAGTGACATGGTTTAGGGTGGACTTAACAATGCTAGGTTCATGTTTGGACTTGATGATCTTAAAGGTCTATACCAACCTAAACAAGTCTATGATTCTATGATCCTTTAAACAATATGAAAAAAGTAGAATGCTTTAGGTGACCAAAGGAAATACTTGATTTTGCCGATAAAGAGAAACATGTGCTTTGCTTTGCTTCATAAATGAGTTCCCCATTCTGAAATCTACTAGATCTCTGCTTTGCACAGACATATATTGACGTGTAACAATGCATATGAAATATATTTATTTGCTCCTTTCTATATGGAGTTAAAAGGCTTAAGATTTGCAAAAGTATAACATTGAGTGAAATTTCACCCACTTATTGTTTGTTGAACAGAATGAATTGCTTGGCATCGCATAAGAGAAAACATGAAAACAAATACTGGCTCTCAGAGCCTACAGTATAGAAGACAGGCTCTGAAATGACAGGATGTACTGGGAAGCCTTGAAACATAGTCATTAATTGTCGTCATTGTTAGGAGCAAACCTTTAGAAAGAACGTGAGTGAAAACACAGGTGGGAAGACACTGTAGCACAAGGTGTTCCGAGAAAAGGAGGTGAGATGAGTTAATATTACAAGTTCAGCCACAGCAGCCCTTCGGCATAACAGTGTGTAGATACAGGTATAGACACACACCTTTGCCCCATAGTTAAGAATCATTTCTATATTGCATAAAACGGAGGAATTAATTATATCACAGACATGAAAATTAGATTATGAATCTTTCATTTGAAAGTCCCTGAAGAACTTACATGTTATGAAAAATTATTAATGCCCTGGTGATTTTCAAATAAATCTAACCTGCCACTTTTTTCCACTGTTCTTATGCATTTTTGTGTCGACATTCCCTGAAAAAAAGTGTCATTGATCTCGAAATGTAAATTTAAGATAAAGCTTGCAAATACCCTAGATTATGCTGTCTGTGAAGCAAAATTCTTCCCCCATCCCAGCTAAGTTTTCTTGGTATAGAAATGAATATAGAGTACAAAGATTTAACCAAATACCCATGGAGCAAAACTAACCCCACCAAGTCTTGATGTCAAATCACCCAGCTCAGATAACCAATGTGTCCAGTCTATGACATACTACCAGCAAGCTTTGTTTCCACAGAAACACACAGAAAATAAACTGATAAAGATAAAATTTAATATAACAATCTGGATCTGGCTTACATGTTAAAAATAACCTAAGTTATGTTAATGTAACGTTTTTGGCAGCCACTGTAAAGTCACTTGTAACTATCTCAAAATCATTGCTTTGTTAGCAGCCCCAGTAAAAAAGTGCTGTATCTAGATGTATATTTACATTATTTTCTTTCAGGGAACAAGTGCCTTTTATCAGTCAAAAGCCACACTTTATTATCTACTTATTGAACTGCTATTACATAAGGTTCTATGAGATTTGACTATGGCACAGCATTCAGCTGAGTTAGATACAAACACCAAATACTTATCTATGATATTCTCATTTTTCATGTCAAGACTTTGACTATTTAATTGTTGATTTTTCCAAAACACTTTTTTTCATAGAGAGAAATGCTACTTTGTAAGAATAGTTAAATATATCTGCAGTTCTTTCAAAAAGACTAGCAGGTTTTACGTAGAGAAGTGAAAAAGCAAACTCTCAACACTGTAGTCTGATAAAATGTTTTTACCTTTCTAAAAAAACATACAGATGGCTGCAGCATGCTGATTGTTTTCCAGTACAATCACCCTAACTTTAGACCCACTAACAGAAAGGAGCAACATGCACTTTTGAAAGAGAGTCTGAAGGAAATGTGGGAATGGAGACATGGTAGATGCCTTGCCGAGCTCCCTTCTGTCCTCAGTCGCTAATTTGGTTTAACGACTCAGTATTTCCTTTCCAGCAAACGATATATTTTTTTACACTGTTTTCAACTTTCTGTTTAAATGCAAGTTACTATCTTACCTTTTTGCTGTGTTCTAATTAAGAAACTTTTATATTCCTTTTTTTTAATTATTTTATTTCTGTTACAGAAGGGAATTGGGATTGTTATAGTGATTGGGAATTCATTCCCACTGGGTGAGTCTCTGCTTATAGACCTAGGGAGGCAACGTACCTTGTATACACTAGTATAGCTATTTATGCAGATCACAGCAGTTTATTCAGAAGGTTCATCTTATCCCTGCAGAGCTCAGGGCTTGATATGGGAGTGCTCCCATTTGTTAACCATCATACCTTTAATGCTTAAATAGAATATTTCTAAAGGAAATCAGCAGCAGAGAATAAAATGCAGGGTGGAAATACATTCAAACTGGACAACCCACACACACAACTAACCCACTGGCGTAAAACTGATTAGCTGCCTAAGGCCACTGAGAGCATAGGCACAGGATGTTTTCCTAAAGGGAGGAGGAGCCAGTTTGACCTTTTAATTTATAAAGGGAAACCACACACCCAGGTGTTGCAGCTCTGCTCAGTAGGAGCAATTAGAACATAATCTGGGTTGTTTATTTTGTTGAGTTCAGAGGTCCATGCTGAAAGATCAAAAAAGACTTGGAGTCACTCAGTAAGCCCATTGTAGGTGAGGTTTTTTCAACTGGCTTTTGTGTTGGTACAGTCTGGTTATTTGTTTGTTTGCAAAGAATAAACATTCTCTTTAAGTAGGAAGTCCCACTTGGGCTACAACAAGGCAAATTGCCCTTTCACATTAAAGTTGGATTTTAAAGGAAAAGCAACTTGAAAGGAAATTTGTGCCTGTACAGTGAGAAGCAGCCATTCAATTAAAGGCATATTCTTAAAACTGATACAGTCAATGCTTCTAGATAAATCTGCTTTTATTAAATACTTTGTGGCTTAAAGGTGTATTGTTATAAACAAACTTAGTAAAGAGATTGATTTAGCATATTTTAAATGAGTAACAGGCTTCAGAGGCTAGAACAATTCAACTTGTTAAACTATAGAGCTGTATAGAAAGAAAACAACCATCAATTACAACAGGTGCTTTAAGGGACACTTCTGGGCAACAGTGACTCCAGTGTCACAGCCAGATGTACAAATTACCTCTGCAGCTTTCCCAGAATGAAAGACTCAGGCTTGCGTGGCTCTTTTGACCCAAACTGTGCCAGCATGGCAAAGAGAGTTGGGCAGTATTTCAAACAAGCAATAAAAAAATGTTTCTGAGGCTGACAGCATAGAACCAATAGCAAAAGAAACAGAATATGCAGTGGTGTTCCCAACCTCTGGTATCTTGAATGTCTCCAGAGTTTCATAGGTGTTGTCCTAAAAGTGTTGCCTGTTAGCATGGTCTACAGGTTTCTTTAACAGTTCTACATCAAATCTATGCACAGGAGACCCTATGGCCCTGATATTGGTTCAAGGATAAATCTGACTGCAACAGCTTAAACTACTTTTTTTTTTTTTTTTTTTTTTTTTTAGTGACAGTGGGATACAGTACTAAAAAGATGATTGCTTGTGTCATCTACCTAGGAAATGCAGGTCCCTCTGTGGGACAAGACCTATCATTTATTATATGGATATGCAACTTTTAGCATATTGTAATGTCTTGGACAATATTAAAGCAAGAAAGAGATTCTTCCCCTCTACTAAAGTGCTTGGTAGCTGATCTGTCATCAACTACCCAGAAGAAAGAAGGAGGGTAAAAATAACCATTCTTCACAGCAAATTCCTTTCCAAATCTCTCAGATTCACTGTCAATGCCTTTTCTGAGGCTACTGTTTTTGCAGCTACAGGGGACCTTGGCCAACAGGATAACAGGCCAGCTGTACAGTGGAAACCCTCTGAAATCTTGAGATTGGCACAGAAAGATGTCAAAACTCACCAACAGCTACACTACTGCAACAACTAACAGGCTGGGATACCACAGTCTGGTGTTACTCTTGCAAAGACTTGTACACACCCCCAAATTAACATACTGTTAGCCTGATCCAGAAAACACTGATATCAATGGAGACCTTTTTCCAGCTGATGTGACAGACCTTTGGCTCAGGAATTATAAACAGTCTTGTTTGTGTAAGTAGGGTTTCTTTCAGTGTGTGAACTTAAATCATTAAGACTATGACAGCAGCACCTACCTGGGACATTTGGGGGTAGTACAGTCTAAAGCACTAGAAAGGAATTAATACAGATTGTTCTTTTCATTGAAATATTCTTTTTATTTCTAATGCTTTCTGACATTTAATCTTACATCAACAAGAAACTTTAAATAAAGACAAACTGACTGTTTAGTCTTGTCTTCATTATTTAGAAATTTTCTCTCTAAGGTTTTCGTGGAAAGAAAATGAAAACTAAGTCTAACAACTCAAACATACAGAACAACCCATGAGCTCACACACGTTCATTTCTTTTTTTTTTTTTTTTCAATTTTTTTCCACAAAAATGAGGCAAGTATGTTTTTCTAAAGGAAATGGCATATGAAAAATTTGGCACTGTAAGATCTGATTCACTGCAATGTCTTCTTCCATTTCATTCTGACTAACATGAAGACCGGTGATGTAGAAATGTCAGCCCTCGTTTTACATAACATTAATATTTTCCACAGCTTTGATATTCTACAACAAAAATTACAACTGAATCAGTTCTGCTATCTTTAGCTTCAATGAAGAAAAGCTACAGCATTCTATAAGATTCTATAAGATTCACAAAACCCATTCTTCTTTCATCAGAGCTAAAAAGCTGATTTGTCATGGCACAAACAAAAAGAGTGCATCTGTTGGTTATGGACACAAATTAAGCTGAGTTTTTGTTCTTTTTAACTGATGGAACTGATATATTAGAACACAAAGTGGATCTAATAGCCATAATAGTTATTTGTGGCTCTAGCACTTATAAAAAAATAGAAACTTTACCAGTAACGGTTCTAAATTTTATTCCATATTTTAAAGAGAGCCTACCATGTAGAAAGCTACAGAGCTACAAAGCTGGTAGCAATTTAAAAAGAAAGGCGAGATGTAATTGGGAAATAGAACAGCAAATTCAATGGTTTATTTCTTAAAATGTTAAACTACATCAGATGAGCAAAATAGCAAATGAAAAAATAAGCAGATGAGCAAAATCTTATTTTGTCAGCTATTTTACAATCCAAAGTAAGTGGACACTACATGGGAAGAAAGAATTTGCTGAATAGATGGAGTAGCAGACTTGCTTCTGGAGATTTATCTCTTAATTCTGCTACTAGCCTTCTACGTTGCCTTCAGCAAGTCACCTCCACAGCTTGTACCTTAGTTTCATACTATGTAATGTGGATTTCCTCTGAAAAGCATTGTTGGTAATCTCTCATAGTTAAATTGTATTGTTTTCATATTTTACTGTGAACTTATCCTTTTTGAAAGCAAAATATAGGTTGGGCATGTGGGATATAATTTATTCCACTATACTACCCTTGCACACATAATCTTGACCCAGGACTTTTCCCGGTACCCAAAATGGGACTTAAGGCAGACATGCACCTAATCAAACTGAACTTCTGACAGCCTTTGCTCAGAGATTGTTTAAAATTCATAGGGGTCTCAGGCTTCAACAAAGGTGCATTGGCACCTACAGATCAACTCCTAGTGTGAATCAAACACAGATCAAACACCTAAACACCTAAAACTGGACAGGACCAAGCAACGCTACACACTAGTGCCTACTTTGTGTTATGGTGTAAGCCCATGTACTTCCTACTGCAATTGTGAAGCTAGATCTGCTTATTTCCATGAGGGACTCAATCCAGTGAGTGTTAGCCATCATACCTGTGAAAAGAGAGGATTTAATTCAAAGGAGAAGACGACATCTTCCTCTAGTATGGAAACAGCACCTAGGTCTCCAACAGAACTGTAACAGGTCAGAATGCTTCCTTTTAGAAACAGACAACAACCTAGATGCACCAGGCTGTAGCTTCTTCTGGAGAAGCCAAGCATCTGATGCTTAGGGACTGTGATGATGAATATCACATTGCCAGAATCCTTTATTATTAATAGATTATGGTAGTTATATTGCACGGAAACAGGAGCTCACCTGTAGACATGTGATGTCTCCAGACACCCAGCAATTTTCGGAGGTTCTTACAGTGTTCCAGTTCAGATTCCAACTTCATGGCTCATACATTTTCTCATAAATATATATGGGAGTATTATTTTAAGTTTTCTTGCATTTACCAGTAAGAAATTACATCCTTACAGTCACGTAAAAGCATAATCGGTAAGTAATCTGACATGAGTCAAACACTGTACATGTCTAGTTCACGTCCTTAGTACCTTAACCCACTGTCATATTTATTATAGGTATTTTCAAGAATGTCACAAAAAGCCATCAGTTGAAGGGTTGGGGAGTAAGGGGGTGTATTTACACACACATTTCTGAAGAGATTGATTCAGTCAGGATTTTGGCAGTATAAATTACTGCTTCCTGAGTTTTTATTATTGAACTATTTGTTTGAATGCCGACTATCTGAGGATATGATTTGTGGTATAGTTCCTTGTTTTTCACGTCTTTTATCTATACAGAAAATACCACTACATCTGGATCAATAAAAGGCAAAGACCAGATTACTTCAAACTGTTGGAGTATTTACACAGTTAAATTTTTGAGACAATTAACACAGTTAAAATTTTGACACAATTTAAAACCAGCAGGAGCTCTATGAGTGAACAGGCTGCAGAATGGGTCGAGAACCATTTACAGGACCCGGATTGTTAACATAGCCTTAAGTAAGAGTAGCAAATAAACAGCACCATGACAGAAGCCATTCTGAGTCAGAGAGCCTCTCATGACTTTTTTTGCTCCTTTCCATGAGGGCTGACAATACCATGAGCAAAAGACTCCTTCCTCTAACTCAGCACCAGAGGAGTAAAAGGAACTCGATCTATCTAGTCTTTGCTACCACCATCCCCAGCTAAATAACTTGCTGCACCAAGCACATGCACACATAGCTCCTACTTACGGCTGCCATAGCAGACCAATGTCCAAGACAGAGAAACAAGGGTAGCTGAAGAGGTCCTCTTTTTCTCAGCTGTAAGGATGCATTCTTCAGACTAATTGGTTGCAAATGTTCACTTAACAAGCAAAGTTATTCATATGTTACAGTAATGCAATAGCAAGTCTTGAAGACTTGAAATGTTGTTCACTTGTCTTTCTAAATCAAAATCATCCAGCAATTATTAGGGGGGGGGAGGAACCAGTATTTAAAGCAAATGTCATTTTTAATCTAGAGGAAATTTGTGTCCCAGAATTTAATGGATTGTTAGCATTGTTAGCATTCTTTTCTTCCCTCTCCCTTCCCCCTTTTTTTTTTTTTTTAACACAGAGCAAACCTTCTATGTGAATGCATAACATAGCTTAAAAAAATCCCAAGGATTAGAAATAAAAGTAGAAACTTTTTGCTGCTATGGTATTGATTTTTTTCACTTAGATATGATCAAATATTCATATGTCTGACAGGTACTCTGTGTACTGTGTAAAACAAACTGCTAAATCAAACTCTTAGTGGATGTGCACACATGACACAAATATGATACAGTGGAAAAAATATAAGAAGAATGAAAAAAGCCAGCATACACTGAATGAGCATTAATTACTCTCTTCCTTAGTCCACACTGGGAATTTCCAGGGAATTTCTAGAATTGCCACGCCCTGATGTATTTTCTGCAGTTGGTCAGTGCAGGAAAACCACATAGAATCTGTTGAAGTCAGCTGCCCAGAATCAACTGAAATTTGAGTCCTGTTTATTCTCTAAGTTTCACAGAATTAGAGTTTTAGAGAGAGAGGATCCTCATAAAAAGAAATGGAAAATAAATTACTGTGAAAGGATGAGAAAGCTTGCTCTGTTCTTGCTTGTGTTGTAGTTTTGCAGATGTCACTTAGTAATGCAAGCATTTTGTTAAGCTTTTTAATTGAGATCTATTTTTTTCCTTCAAATTCAGAAAAACTATAAGAAAATAATCCAGAATCACCTAAACTGATCCCTGCATGAGACCAGTCCACCTAGAACAACCCAACAAATTTCTTTTTAACTTACCTTTGAAACATCCCATGAAAAAGATCATACAACCTGCTGGTTCCTTTTAACACTCATCAAAAACATCAAACATTGTGTCCATAATAATAATCTTCTCCTGAGAGGACACATAATGGCTACTTTGGTACCATTCTTTCCAGTTATGAAAGTACTGGTATCTTTCAGCCTTGAAAAAATGCCATGCAAAACCAGGTTGTTATTCTCACAGTTCAGGTAATTTTTAATCCCTTAAAAAGCTCGATAATCTCACTCCTGATGCCCAGATTTCTGCAAGAAGAATTCCACATCTAAGGAACTTTTTATAAGCTAGCGGAAAGTCTAAATGGAAAAAGCTGAATAAAGCTGTCCTAAGAGTACTTAAACACACACTTAGCTTTGAACATGTGTGCCGTCATATTGAAATTTATTGGAATATACAGGTGCTTAAGTACAAGTGTAAGAAATTGTCCAGGCAGCTCACAAATGGCTCCAAGTCCTATAACGCCAAGCCACAGCTTTGCTTGAAGATTGCCAATAGATTAGAGAGCCTTATTTATGGATAGTGTTTTCTATGTCATGATTTTGGGAACTGATTTGCATTTATTTCCCTGAGATTAACCTCAGTAACTATCTCTTCATAGACAGAACTTCCACATTGGTTCCTGTTGTAGAGGACAATACTTTTTACACATTAGCTGACGTTAATCTATTTGCTTTTGTCAGAAATCCAGGCTGGACATAGTCATTCTTGGTTCCAGGCCGCTCCCTACTTGCAATTCTATTCATTGTTCAGAAAGGAGATCTACACATCAGCCATCATCAAAACCTGGGGAGACAACACCCCAGACCTCGTGGATGCTTCATGTTGGGAATAGGATATGGTTTTAGGGTCCACAATACTGAGCATTTCTGAACAGATCATCAAGGACAAGTTTCAGTTCTGGAGGATGTATGGCTGCTCCCTAGCTCTCACTTGAGGACACTAAGCAATTGCAAGAGAACGGAAGGATATTTCTTCTGAAGGCCACCAGGGACCAACTTGTCCAGTGCAGCTGTGCATAAGCTCCCAGCCTAAGACATCTGGAGGAGCAAATTTTACTGCAAGCTGTAGAGAAAAAAAGAGCTTTATTTCCCTCACCTCCTCTCCTTAGAGAGCTGATTTGTGGTGTCTTATCTAACGATGTGATTTGTTGACAAACTTGAATGCCTGTCTGTAGGGAACCAGGACCAGAAAGACTGTCTGGTAATTAAATGTTATGGCCTGAGTTAATATATTATTTGTAAATGTTTTTTAAATTTTTTCTTACTAATGGTCATTCAGTAACTATGTATCTAACTAGCTGTCTCTCACACTTAGTTTTTTGTAGGGAATATTTACCTGCCACTTTACTGACTAGCTAATTAGATAGATAAAAAAATAAATAAAGAATGAAACTGCTAATTAATTTAAGAGTTTTCTGCCTTTTGGTGTGTACTTGGCACAAGCACCAAGTGAAGCTGACCTGAGGCAGGCTGAAGCAAGGGTCACCTGTTCTGTTAAATCATTTGTACAACAGACTCATAGAAGTTCCCAAGACATTAAAAGCACTAGTGTTGAATGCCTCAGAAATTATGCAAATATTTTTACCCCTGCATCATCTGTGGATATTGTAGGTTGGCCTATTTATTCAACCCTTCCATATGCTCTCCTCTGCTTAGACCGTGTTTTGTATTAACTAGCTCTTTTCCACAGACAACAGTCAACATTTGCCACGACTAAGTAACTTCCTTCTTGCTGTTTGTATTTTTATCCTTCAGATATACAAAGAGGGCTCCAAGGTTATATTCTTTTCCCAGTAATCACATAAATATGATAACTTGGTGTTTCAGGGCTGGAAGGAACACCAGAGACAAGGCAGCATCACAAACAGTTTAGAAGAGAAAGAAACAGAGGTGTCTCTCCTTTGGCTTCTTCCCTCCATTCTTTGGGTGCAAGAAACTCTTGTATTCTTTGGAGAAGTAGTCAGAATGAGCTTATACCATATACACAGGCTTCTGCTGCTTGTTGTGATCAGTAATGTCTCTTGGTCTGGCAAATTCCATCCTGGTTTAGGGGATGCTTATCCCTAATCTGCACTTGAAAAAAATTGCAGCAGTTTTTTTTAGAATTAAGAAATATCCAAGGAATTTACCAATTACTGGCATGCAAAAACCAGTGTGTGTCATTTCCAAAGTCCCTTGCTTTTAACTAGACATAGGATGCATAAAATGTGATGTCACGTTTACTGAATCTGGCATTTAGGTGCTAATCATTACAATCAGTAACTGGCAACATGGTTAAAATCTGTAATAATTTGGATCTGTGTGGCCAGTTGTTACCCATATGCTGTAAAGAAAAATAATCCCTTTAAGCCTTGCAGAATAGTTGTCTGCTTTTCAGAGAGTTGCTTAAATCTTTAACATGCTGTAAACATTTTAAATAATGCTAGAAAGAAGATACCATATTGTTATCCTTTGTGTTTTGATCTTAATAAAAAGCTAAACAATCTGCTAATAAATACAGAACTAATTAAGCTGCATTTCCAAAACTATAATCAGCAGCTGGAGAGTGCCCTATAACAGAAGAAAATAATCTCAAAAAACATCACAACTCAGCAATGAGCTGACTTTGAGGACTTGTTCTTTGACACAGAGCCTAGAACAGCAGTAGAGCCTGGCTGTTTCTGAAATCCAGGACCAGATAATAAGGGTGTATCTGGTGGGGCAATTGTATCTGGTGTTCTTTATGTACACTATGTATGGTGTTCTTACTAATAACCTTAAGGTTATAGTATGCCCTAAGCTATGAAGTGCTTAAGAAAAAGTCTCGTATATTTGACCTGAGTCCACATTTGGTTTTTATTTCATGGCAGCTTCAATGAGACATGCTTGTCATGTAGATATGAAAAGCTATGGTCTTAGCAAAGGTGGCAGCCAACGCCACAGAGCGCTGCTGTGGAAATGCGTGTGGAACCTACCCTGTAAGTGATACGGTTGCAACCTACCTCCCGGATGATGCCATGCTTAGGAAGGCTGACAGGTGCCCGGCCTGGCTTGCGAGCAGCTCCGGCACTGCCCCCGCCGTGGGAGGCATGGGGAGCTGTCCCCTGCTTCCCAGCGCTGCCCCACGCTTCTCCGCTAGCAGAGGGCTCGCTTCCACAACCCTTCCTCACGCTGAGAGGTGCTTACTCACAGAATTCCAGTGACTGCTACAAATTAACTGACAAAGAAGAGGGAATGTGCGAGCTCCCCCTGCAATGTGTGAACTATTAACCAGCTCAGAGGGAGCCCAGCTGGCTACCCTGGTTGCCTGTGGTGAGGCAAGCATGTTCAGCTGTTGGGCTGATGTTCCTAGCTGTCAGCTCTGTTTCAAATAGCTACACAAGCAATGTCTAGAACTGACTTCTTCACTCCCAGTAGCACTCAAGAAGAATGGAGCCTAGCAGAACTGCAGAGTTGTGTTTTTGTTGCCTTTCTAAAAGGGGTCTTGGTTGGATCTAGGCAGAGTACCTGATAGTTGGCACCTTCAGGGTACATACCCCTGTTCATAAAAAAAAGCTTGTATAACTTTTTTGGGTTTGTCTCAGTTATATCTCACACAAAGACTTTTTCCAATAAATGACTAGAATACAATTTGAAGATACAAGGATTAAATTTAAGTACCAAATTGTCTTTATTTGTGGAGAGTTTCCTCCACAGAACCAGAGCTTCAATGTCACAAATGAGCCAACATCTTGTTTCAGCTGAAGGTTTGGATCCTGGGAATGATTAGTGAAAATGTTTATAGTGTATCTTCAGAAGAACTTCTGTAAACAGAATAACCGGGGTGGGGTGGGGGTGTTAATTACCGTCAGCATTATCCATTGCAAGGAAAACTCACAGATGTACAGGTATATGTGGAGGTAGGGTATATCAGAATGTACAAAGGATTTCCTCAGAGTCCTCCTAGGTTTGCCCATGGAAACTGTAGGCTTAGGTAAGATTGAGGGGGGGGGGGGGGGGGGGGGGGGGCGGGCCGGGCACAGGAAATGGGGAAGAAAGAATCTGCAAAAGCCTGACAGACATTTGCCTCTTCCTGGAAGTTTCTGACAGTTTTGTTCTCAATCACTCATATTTGTAAGAGTGTTTAAGTGGCCTGCATTCATGGTAGTTCTGTATGAAATGAGAAAGAAAAACAAATCTTCAAGATTAAAGTAATTACTTGAAAATATTGCCTTTTTAATTACATTTGTGCCACAGAGTATGCAAAACTGGCTGCCAGCAGACCATTACTAAACACGGTCAGTGTCCAACCCACGCACATAGCTATTTACGGTACTGCAGCTCAATGTCTGGCGGTCTGTAGTGTCTCTTCCAGATGACTCCATAGAATGCACTTTTTTACTTATTTCTTCTTGTTTTTTTAACAGCTGTATTTATCAAACAAAATTCGTACAGATATTTTCAAATGTCACGCATCTCTTTGTAATTTTTGTCAGACATAGCATGACTATACACTTATTTTAAAAGAATAGTCGTAATTAGCATTTTAAACAATTTTCTTAATTGTCTGCTTGAAGCACAGCATTCAGACAGTTTTGCCAATATCTTCATGAGAAAGAAACTGATCTAAGTCTTGGGGCAAATCCTGTCTGGACCCACAATTTATATGTTTGTTCACAAGACGACAACCTGTGCAGCTCTAAGAGCTGCCATATTTTGATTCTGTTTCTTAAAAGAAAAACATAAAACAGAGTATATTCCAGCAAATCTTATCACCAAACTACTTATCACCAGTGACAGCGCTAGCCTAGCCAACTCTTCATTCTTCTACCAGATCTCATGGAGTGAGTAGCATCTTAACTGTCCTACTCCTCCTGAGGACTAGCCTCAGCCCAGGCAGGGCACTTGGCCATTCTCACTAGTGACTGTAGGCTGGGTGGAACCAGCTCTGGCTGAACTACATTTAGGTTATCTCAGACTTGTTTTGCACGTGTCTGTTGTTATGCCTGACCTAGAAATGCAAGTGGGTTTGAAATAAGAAATCAATGCTGAAAGAAGCATTTTATTAACCTCTGCTAAACTCTGCTTGAGTTATTCTCCAGTTTTGGATAAATAGTTGGAAAGGAAAGTGCACGGAGAGCCGAGGAGTATGCTCCACACACTACCAAATCCCACTATGATGGGCAGCTAAAAGAGTATTCTGATTTTATGTGTCTTATTCCAGCTTCATACACACAAAAGAGTTACACTGCCTTCAGTCTTGGTCTTCGACAACTTATTTTATGCCTCACTCTATACATAAAATTAGAATGATATCAGTATTTTAACACCTTTTAAATCACATGGAGGTGCATAAAATGGTGGAAAACAGAGATAAATTCAATGACAGTGATTTTTCAGATTTCTCAGATTTCTCATAAGAAAACAACTGTAATGATGATTTTTTTTCCCCTCACGCTTTAAGACATACTTTACTCAGATAAAATACAATGGCCGTTAGTCCCCATTGTTGGTGGGCATGAACTCCACAGTGTAAAGATTTCAGCAAATAACACTGCATCTCAAAACAAACAGCTTGCCTTACTGCTGGCTGGTAGTTGTGGATACTATGTGCCACTGCCTTTTCTTCAGAAGTAAGAGCAGTGTTTTACAGCACTAACAAGTTCATCAGTTTGGAACTGACATACAGATGGAGGCATCTGAGCTGTCATTAGCATTTGGCATTCCTCACCTCATTTCTGGCAGAGCTGCCTATCTGGCAGTGACATTCCTGGCCCAAATCTCTCTCAATGAAACCACTGCCAAATTCCCCAACACCTTGAATTAAGAACAGAATTGGGTCCCATGACCAGGAGATGTATGTGCATCTCTCTCGTCATACTGTAAGCAGTAAATGTTCTGATCGCTATGTAGCAATCCAAACTGCAGGGCCAGTGACATCCAAGAGTGAGTTGATTACACATCCAAGAGTGAGTTGATTACACATCCAAGAGTGAGCTGATTACATTAACACTCAAAGGCATAGACAGATTTATTTACAACACCAGAAAAGATAATGCCTTGCCTAGGGAAAATCATACAAGGCAAAATCTATTCCAACTACCTTAAAATATTCTTTCTCTGATTCAAGTCACCTGCTTAGCAAGGAAAAAAAACCCAGCCCAGAAATAAAGAAAACCCCAAAGCATTGCTCCTTGCTGATCAAAAGACAAAAACATGACATAAGTTATCACTACAAGTATCAAACAAATATTTTCGTTAGATTATTTTTCATTACAATTCACTTCTGCGACTCATTTCCAACATTCTTTGGAAAGTAAACCGACCAAAAAGAAAATTCTTAAAATACATTTTCTACTTTTTACACATTTTTTTGAAAAGAGCTTTCTTTATTTCATTCTGGATGAGTCAACGTAGTTCAGGATTCATAAAACTGCAGTGCAGGATACTGTTCACAGAATCTTAAGAGTGGTAAAAGGCAAAACAGAAACACTGTTTTAGAAGCAGCAGGTACCATTTCTAGTCTAGGACCTGTGCTGAAGGTAGCTGCTTTTCAAGCTTAGCAATGGAACAATTAATAAAGGAACCCATTAAGGTCTGATTGTTGCTGCTAAAAAGGAAGGTTGAATTTCAGTCCTTTGAAGTAACTGAGAATGATTCAGGCCTCATTACAGAGATATAATCTACATTCATACATTTATGTTAGTGATTCAAATCTATTGGGACAGATTGAATTCCGTTAAATAGTGCATCTTTCCTGTGGAACTTTTCTCAGGCTTTCTCAGGCTAACCTAAGAGGTGACCCGACAATACAAAGTAGTGGGGTATTTAGGGATTCAACTGTGCTATAAAAGAAAGGCTATACAGAAAGTAGAAAAAAGAATGAGATACAATCTAAAAAGCTATGTCAGCTTTTCATTTGGACTCTGTTTTGTAAATGCCCTCCCTGTCATCACACAGGATTGAAAAGGACTCTATGCGTTGTAGTAGTTTTAAGTACTGCACTGAATATTGCACCTGCCAGAAGCAGATTTAATATGAAATTCCTGATATGTTGGTTTAGTTCTTAACCACAAGATCTTACAACCAACATACAGCCAATAACAAGCCAGAAATACATGTAAGCAGAAGTCTTCTTGAGTAAATTCAAGACAGTACCTATTTTTTTAATGAGTAGGGGTTAAATACTTCTGCTCAACCCCCAAACTACTATTTTTCTCCTGCCACCAGAGATCCTAAAATGCCAATTCACTGTATTTTCCAGCACTTTACAGAAAAAAAGAAAAAAAGACAGAAAAAAATGAAAGGTTTCTTCAAATGTATAGTTTCAAGACATAGCAATTATTTACAATTTAAGCTGTTGGAATCAAAAGAACTTCAGTTTTAGAAATAATGTGTTGTGCCCTTCATAACCTAGACAGCAACCAAATATTGACATCAGTTTTGTGGATATATATAAGCTGTGAGGCATTCACTGAAAAGTAGGCTTTTGCTTTTCATTTTGGTGTTTTTTTTTTTTTTATTAGTTGCCACAAAAGGAAAGCCTAAATCAGATTCACAAAAAAATTTCTGAAATGCTTTGCACTCATTGCAAATACATGCAGAATAAATACTCTGAAGTATCATAAACAACACCATAAAACATATTGATTCTAACATTAAATGGTTTCATTTTTAAGGCTGTTTAAATGTCACCCCCAGAATGTGAAATCATAAATTTAGGAGCCAGCTCTTTCCAGAATAAACACCATAATTGGAGAAAATCTTTTCTAATTTCTGTTGTGAAGTTCACAATATATTTAACATCCTAATCTAATGCATCAGTCTAATTTTAGAACTATTTGTTCTTTTCTGCATTTTCTGTTGTTTAAATTAAGATTTACTCCAAATGCCAAATGTAATTGCATAGGCAGTTTTCCATTGCATTCCACTGATCTGTATTAATAAACTGCCTTCAACAAATATCTGGGTTTATGTATTGAGCTACTCACTGTGTTTATGTGCTGCTTCACTTCTCCTCTATTTCATTCTCTTAGTGAATATTCCACCTACTTGCATTCCAATACGGTTATTTAACAATACTAAATGCTGAACAGAAATGTAATGTCTT
Organism: Falco biarmicus; assembly: GCF_023638135.1. Taxonomy (NCBI): domain Eukaryota; kingdom Metazoa; phylum Chordata; class Aves; order Falconiformes; family Falconidae; genus Falco; species Falco biarmicus. The sequence goes on from NC_079311.1 coordinate 69,313,922, forward strand.
GCATGCTGCTTGCACCCTCCCAGCCAATGATCCCTTATTCTGGTGTTAAAAGACATCATATGGAAGATGCCCGCCAATTACTGGGAAAGTTAACAGTTGAGTGAGGGGCTAGAAATATTAATCTGTCGTAACATTCAGTATGTGAAACGACAAGTCCATTAGGAGAGAAGGAATCAAAGGGAAAACCAACAACATACACCCCTCAATGAAAATAATAGCTTGAAAAATCGCTTTAAAATAGCCTTGAAAATGGAAAATTTATTTCTTTCTGGCAAAGAAAACTGCATTAGTTTAAAAAAAAATAAAGACAGCGAAATATTCAGACAGATTTTATGGGGAAACCTTTGCAATTCCAATAAAACCCCTTTTGCTTTGAAGTCAGATGTGTGATTCGGTAAATGACTCATGTTAGCAATTAGTAAATGGTCATTTAGGGCCCTGATTTCTTTTGAGACAAGAAGGGTGAGGGTGGGGAAAGAAACACAATAAATCTTGAGAGGCTTAAAAGGAAGAGCAGGCTAAAGTGTGAACTTTTTATTTCAGCAACGGAAGCAAGAAATCAGTGATTCATTAATGGAGGGAGAAAGACCTCCATGGAAGCTGGCAAAGAAGAAGAAAAAGGAGCTAATTATGTCTCTTCCCTTTTTACTCTCTCTGACCAGCATATAATCTGCTTTTCCAGGGTCTGCCTGTAGTATATACTTCTTTCCAACCTCTCCAACCAACCCCTCCTCCAGTGGGGGGGGGGGGGGGGAGGGGGGGGGATCTAGCAGGCAACAAGCTCCAGGTGGCTTTCTCAAGCGCTCCACTGCCAAAAAAATAAAATAAAATCCTCCGGTAGAAAAGTTTTTTGGGGTTTTTTTTTTTTTTTTTTTTCTTGGGGGGGGGGGGGGAGGGTGGGGTGAAGAGGGAGGGAAGCCTCCCTGGAGGGGATTGGTTCAGCCTGGAAGACAGGGAAATTAGTAAAGCATGAGTCTCCGAGCCATGCTGGTGGCCGGCGGAGGAGCAGGACGCCGCAGCAGCAATTAGCAGCCAGCCAAAGGCGGCGGCTGCCGCCGCTGCAGCCCCGGAGGAGGCGAGGGCAGCTCCCGGCGCTGCCTCCGCAGCAGGCACCGCTCGCTCCAAGGGTTTCAGATGTCCCACCGCTGCCTGACCCGCCGCAAATGAGGGTTGACCACCAGAGGCACATCCCACCTCTGATTTGTAATCTCTAACATTTAGGCTACGGCTTCCAACCTGTTTACAACCAAGGGGAGAAGGAAAGGAAGGGGGGGCGGGAGGGGGGAGACACAACGTGGGATTTTTTTTTTCTCCCTCTCTTTCTGGATTTTTTTTTTTTTAATACTGTGCTAGAGAATTCAAAGCAAAACAAAGAAACTGCCTCCTCTGGGGTCGTCAGTGAGAAAGGACGGGTTGCGCAACTGGTTTGGGATTTGCAAAAAGGCAAGGGGGTGGGGATCAGAAGAAGGTGCAAAGCCACAACGTGTGAGTGCGTGTGTAAAGGGGTATGTGTGAAAAATTCCTTCCAGCACCCCTCTCCACTGGTTATTATTTATCTTTGTTGTTGTTCACTATGCTGTCATCTATTTTTCAGACCTTTCTGCATCTAAGATGGTGAAGAAAGGAGTGAGGAAGAGAACAAAATAACTACTGGGAAGTCTCAAACCAGGTTGGGGAGTGTGTGTGTATGTGGGGGGGGGTGGGGTGGGGAAGAGCAAAAGGAAAGAGGATTAACCACAGCAACCCCCCCAAAAAAACCAACAGCTCTTTTTTCTGAGGGAGGACTCGAAGGATTAAAAGGCAGCAACTTCTGAGGCGATTTGTCCCCTGAGTTATGGATGTTGGTGCACTAACTTCAGGCCAGATCAGAGCTCAGAGGGATCTAACCAGAAACAGCAACCACCGGCTCTCCACTTGCCTTTTACCAGGTTTTACCCTTCCAGTATGTTTCATTTGATAAGACATTTTCCAGCGCCCAGAGTTTCAGTACAATGTGCAAATGGATACTGACAAATGGTGCCTCAGCCTTTTCCCACCTGCCTTGTTGCTGTTTGCTGCTGCTGTTCTTGGTGTCTTCTGTGCCTGTCACCTGCCATGACCTCGGCCAGGACATGCTGTCCCCGGAGGCCACCAACTCTTCTTCATCATCCTCCTCCTTCCCCTCGTCCTTCTCCTCTCCTTCCAGTGCGGGGAGACACGTGCGGAGCTACAATCACCTCCAAGGAGACGTGCGCAAGAGGAAGCTCTACTCCTACAACAAGTACTTTCTCAAGATCGAGAAGAACGGCAAGGTCAGCGGCACCAAGAAGGAGAACTGCCCCTTCAGTAAGTACGGCTCCGCCGCCGCGCTGCCGGGCAGCGCCTGCCCAGCGCCCCGGCCGCGGCAGCCCCGGCGCCCTCGCCCCCTCGCTGGGGAGGGAAGGGGACGGGGACGGCGACGCCTCGGCGGGAAGGGGGCGCGGGTGGGGTGGGCTCCTCCGGGACGCAGCTCTCCGCTAGCCCGTATCTGCAAGTCTCCTCGGTTACATTTGTTTTGCAAATGGCTTCGCCTAGCACAGTTTGTTTCTTTGCCTGGCAGAAAAGCAAAGCAAATTAGAAAGATGTGCAAGGATGTGGCGCGGAGTGGCGGGGGTCATTGTCTCCCGAATCTGAAAATTATTATCCCCTGTCATTAAAGTGCCTTGATGAGAACGCTGTATTGGAACAATGCATCAGTTCCCCCCATGCACACACGCTCGCTCTTCTCCAGGAGCCGCACAAGAGCTGTCTGCTCCGCACTCCCTCCTCCCCGAGCCCGGAACGGGGGGGTCCCTTTGGGCTGGGGTCGTGCCCGGGTTCGCTCCATGCCGCGGGGGCGCCTGGCGGGCGCAGGGAGCCGGTGCGCGGCCGCCCGCAGCGCGGCGGTGCCGGTGCGGTGCCAGCCGCGTCCTGGCGCGCCCGCCGCCCGCTGCCGGGCCGCAGCGCCGCTATACCGCTCCATTGTAAACATCTGGGGCCGGCTTCGCGCAGACCTCACACGCATTTCATTGTCATTTTTTTTTTTTAATTATTTCAAAGCAAAAGGCATATGACTGTTTCCATGGCTGAAGTTTTGAGCTTTTCTGTAGTTCTAATTAGACCGTTAGTAATAGCATGCTCCTGGTAATGTATTTCTGGCTGTCAGTGCTCAAAATGTAACCTTTATTCGGGTTTTCCTGCCTGGGCAATCTCAAGCTGAAGTAAGTGCAGTAAATCACAATATATTGCACTGTAACTCTTAAGTGACTGCATCCCACTATAGTAGCATGCTGAGAAAGTAAGCTCTGTTATGCTGGAGGAAACTCTCTGATGGGCTTCAGTGGTGGACAGCCACATTTTGGTTCTTGGACTGGTTTACATAAATCCAAATAAATCTGAGGATAAGTCTTCTGTTAAATTAAAACAACTTAAAGTAACTTAAGTAGGTCTTGTTAGCTAATGTGTAAAGTATGGAGTACTTCAGCAGGTTGCCGTGCTATATGACAGACATGACTGTTAATTCAGCTGTTTTTCTATTAAATACCCATAACGTAGGCTTACAAAGAGGGAGGAGAGGGCTGCAGTGTCATGTGTCATTACTTCACTTGCTCCACCTTGCAACTTCATACTTTATTATGCACTTAATATTCATAAAAACTTTAGATGTCAAAGCAGTTTAATCTTAATACCTCCCGTTCTGTGTTCCACAGAAAGCCAAATTATTGGAAAACAGAGCTACGATGAAGGCTTCGCTTTGATAAATTTGTGTGGAATGAGGCCCTAGCACTGTATTTCTTAGATTTAATTTTGTTTGGCAGAGGACAGCATCATTCCCCCAAAATTGGGATTCTGAAAGCTTTGTGTGCACCTCTGAGAGTAACAAGCCATTATGTGTAGAGCATTACTGTCAAGTAGGCTGTAAGGGGCCCAATCGGACAACAATGTACTCAGAGCTAAGTAACTACTCATTTGAGCGGTCCCACCTAGCCAGCAAAACTGTTCAGTCAGTAAAGTTGCATGCATGCATGTGCTTCTGGGAGACCTTGCCAAGAAAAGGTAGATTACACTGAAATGCACATACTGATCTTTCTACTTTCAGTCAACGTACAATAACAACCCACTGCAACTATAGAGTGTGATCCTTTTCCCCTGGTTTTCCAGTCAATGCATCAGAAAGAGACTTTGCATTCTGGTGGTGTCATGGTTACTGTCACATCTGCAAGTATCTACTGAAACAGAGGAGAATGTAATTTGTTTCATATAAAAGCAAAACAATGACTTCATTATGCATAGTTGTATCCTGTCCCTCAAATTTATGTGCGGTGAAGAAAGGACTCAGATCATCCTAAAACTTGCAGCTTGCTAACTGCACTTATATCACAAAATCAGACCTAGTGTGCATCTTTAAATACGAAACAATTAGGATTTTGTTAGAAGATAAGTCAAACAGTTGTATGTTCCTCTTTAGTAGTCATTACAATATGCCACGTGAAATTGTTTTCTGTAAAAGTACATAGTCTGAGACAATTTAAGAATATATTTACAGCACCTTTATTTCAAAGGTAGCTGTGCTATCATAATACTGCTGTAACCCTGAGCTGGACTGATTCCATACAAATATATGGTATCTTTAAGATAGTCTGAAATACATAATTATATGTGGATAGATTCCTGCCGTGCTTGAAGAGTCAGCCAGCCAGCCTACAAAATTGTAGCCTGTTGAACATTAGAGGCTATTTAATCTCTAATACATGTTCCTCTCTTGAAACCATGCTTTCCTAAACAAATAATAGTGAATGTTGACACACAAGACTTGGAAATATTCTAATTTGGGGGCTAATTTTCTTTTTCTTATATGCTAATGTTTAAAATTCATTTATGTTGCAGTAAAGCCTTATCTGCAGGGCTGTAAGATCATGATACGTAATTAGGTAACAACTTTCATGTCTGGCTGCCAGTTGAACACTATCAAGCAAGAACAATTGGAGAAAGTCAGAGTAAACATTCAGAAAACAGAATTTAGTCTTCAGCCTTTAAATGGCTCATGCAGCGTTCATAATTTGCTCTGTAAATATTGTGTAGAGTGTGCTAAATTGAAGTTTGATCTGGCAGATGGTTTCCAACTTAATTGCTTGGAACTGTTCCATCAACCTTTCTTTACCTACAGGGTAAGGGGAACAGAGGTAGCTTCTGACTGCTCTGTCAGGAGGCTGGGGGAACTTGCAGCATTTGGTGTATCTGGAGGGTGTCTGTCAGTACATAGAAGTAGAACACATTTTAAGTTTTGTTTTATTGATCCTTACGTCTGGAAGTTTGTCCTCAAAATGCAACTGATAGCTCCTCCCACAGCACCACAGCTGTGAGTTCCCTTGCCCCTGTGCTTGACAGAGCTATTTGCATGCATGAATAAGGAGACCTGTACTGCTTTCTGGTGACTGAAGTACATGGGGGAAAAACAAAACCAAAAAGCTTCCAAAGAGGAATTACAAAAGCTTTCACTACAACTTGATATCTGGGATGACCAAGAGAAGGTTAAGCTAGATGTTAAAATTGGGAGTGAACCATATGTGTGCAGATCCTGCCTTTATTGCACCCAGAAAGCTCTCTTGAAGATACTGAAATTTTTGGGGTTTAATGGATGGCGTTTATTGGACTACATGATATATGATAAGCTGGTTGAGGGAAATCTGAATGTATTTTCAATTGACTTTTAAGGCAGCTGCTAATAGCACTATGAAGTGCACAGACTTCAAATGTACAGGACAGATCTTAGCAGCTAAAGAACGGTAACACAATATGCAGTGCTTAATTAGCAGCTGCTAACCTGCAGTGTGTGGACGGCGTTCTGCCTGAGCAGGAACTGCAGGATCAGGCCATTATTTAGGTGGGAGTTTAGGGACTGGAGTCTATGTCACAGAGCTTGGATGTTAGTGGGAATGCTGAAGCTGTTCCTGCGGGCTTTGGACCAAGCAGTGCTATGCAAAACCTACGGTAGATGGCGGCACAGTCACTGTGTGGTGTCACCTCCGCTCGAAGTAGGTGGACTAGAAGGGGCTGGATCCTCAGCTGTATGAGCTAGTGCAGATCAAGCAAAGCTAAAAGGGCTTTACACCAGCGGAGAGTCCATTAATTGGCCTTCTGAGCTTCCAAAGTGGATGGATCCAAACAGTGCAAAGGCGCTGTGATTGCAGAATAACAGTGTTTACTGGGGAGCAAGCATGAAACAATTAGCTACTTCTCATGAGCTAACCTATTCCAGGTTTTTCCCCTGAGTATGCAATTATGTTTTTTATATAGCTTTAGGATCTGCTGAAGTCCCTGATAACCTTTGGCTTTATTTTAGTTAGCGTGGGTTCAGATTAGCAACATAGTCACTAATAGCAAGAAAGTTTTGAGTCTCATTCTGTAGCCCAAAAGATTGTAAACAACCACTCTTAATTACTAGAAGTGCTGAACATTACTACTGAGGGGTTTAAGTGTGTGCATATGTATATTACATATAAATACAGATTTTTACTATGTATTGGGTTATATACATAAAAATAGCATTAAATGTGTTTTGGTTAAGTATACTCGGTTTGATACTCAGCTTTTTGATTATACCTTAAGTGTAATAAAGTCATAAAGCTTGATGGGTACCTCAACCTCAGCTGTAAAGCTCAAACCAGATAAGAATACTTGGTAAAATACATTCTTTTGCTACTGAACGTCTTTAAGCTAGCTGTTTGGGGTTATGGGCTCCTCGTGAGCTGGTGTTTACAAATTAGTGTGAGAAATTTTCTGTTTTTCTAAAGACTGAGTAGTAGGCATATGTGTTTTGTTGTTTTACACTCCATAGAGATCTGGATTATTTATTAATAAAATCAAAAGACTTGAAATAGGAAATAATACTGTTTTAGCGAAGTTATTTGGAACTTTGGTTCTTTAATAGGCAATGTGTAAGTTCTTATGGAGATGATATCGTACTTTAAGTCTTTATTTTCTTCTTTTTTTTTCCTTCTGCAGAGCTCAGTTATATAATTTATAACTAGCAGTATACAACCTTAGGCACTAAGATTTATGAATGTGGAAAGAATTGTACTATTTAATGTCTACATGACACTCTCCTGTTCCCCTTACTGCATTCCTGCCTTGTGGACCCTTCATACTGGTACTGTAACCCTGTCATAAATCTGTTCAAAATACAGAGTTGTAAGAAGTCTTTTTTTCTTCATAAATCTAATTTATAGCCACTTACACTGGGGGAGTGGTGGTGATGGGAAAAAGTCTGTTCTTCTCAAAACCTCAGAAGAAAGAAACCAAGGGGCATGCAGGTTTATAGATGCCATGCTGTTGCTCTAATGAGAGGGTTCTCAAGTAGTGGCTTGGCCAAAGCTTCCCTTGAAGATGGCATTAGCTGAGTGAGCACTACAGAATGTGCTTATACTTCTGAAACATCTTGGATGCATTCACTCATAGGATAAGATCCTCTGTTTTGAAATAAAGCATTTTAAGATGACTTTCAGATGTCTTTGAGCTGTGTGTGTGAATAGGGGCCTTTTCACTTCAAAAGGGAGTCAGATTGGATCTTGCAATAGGGGAGTTTATTCCACTGAACCTTTCATTTTGGAAAAGGTGGAGCCCTTCTATGAGCAAATCTTGTTAACCTGTATGTCTTAAGTTAGAAATAGCAGGTAACTGTATGAACATAGGGCAACATCTCCTCTCATGGTGGATTCCTGACTTTTCTTCTGAGCAAGTAATATAATTGTACAAGGAAGGTTCCACGTAGGAAAAATAATCTTTATAAACAATATTGTATTTAGGTTCTTGAGCTTAATACTTGGGATGATAGAGAAAGTGTGTCAGCAAAGCAGAGAAATTATTCAGTCAACTTGGTATTTGCTATAATGCTGTCTTCCTGGCCTAGTTTTGTTTGGTTTTCTTCATTTTCTGAAGAGCTTTCTGAAGCTTTTACAGTCCCTTCTTCCCCAAAATTGCATTGAATTGAAAGTTCAGTTTGCACATTTTGAACACCTGCTACCACTGCTTGCAGTCACCATAAGACACTGAACTACTTTTATTCTAATATTCCAAGGCTTATCATCTAATGGCCTTTTTGCCACTTTGAATAGCACAAATAGTTTCAATGTTTATCAGCATTAACAACCAGCTTCAGCCTGATGAGACTGTGAAAAAGTAACCTTTGCTTGCTTTGGGCTATGGAAACCAACTTACTAGATCAGAAATGGAGGATGCATTTAGTTAACGTTAGCACATATGTTTCTTGATCAATACTAGTCTGATCAATACTAGTACTACTAGTCTGACTGTATGTATGTATTAAACAGATTCTTCTTTTGCTTGAACAACTTATTGTGATGCAGTGTTTAAATATCTTGCAGCCCTTTATTGCTCAGCTGCTCTGAACACAGAAAAGAAGTCAATGGTACTTGCAACCATTAGTTTTGTTAACTAGAAAGATCCTTTCCTAGCTGTATGAATCGCTTGTGTTTCTACTGCCAATTTGTTGTAAAATGTCTGTGTTAGTTACAACATAGTAAAAAGGAGACCGGAAACACTATTATATAAAGTTTTGAAAAATCAGCCTGGGAAAACTCTGTGTTTATGAAGAAAATTAAAATCTTCAAGGGTAGGAGTGAGGAGGAGGTGGCTTAATCTTTAATCACTGAATGGATATTAAAACTGAATTTGTTAGCTGAGTGGATTATTAAAGCTATTATTATGCTACTTCATGAGTACAATGCAACAAATAGAAGTTGCAGGGGGAAAAAATGTTACAAGTGAGTGAGGTCACACGCTAAATAATGGCTTTAAAGGCACTCTGTTTTTAAATTAGGTCACTTGTGTTCTTTCTTTGAACATTCAGTTCTAATTGCAACAGTAAATCAAAGAATACACTCAAAGTAGACTCCCATGTAAAGTGGACAACTGGACAGTGCCTTTTTACTGCTACTAACACGTGCATCCAATTACTTGGTTGATATACTCACAATGTCAGCTGTAAAGCATTCCCCTATTTTATAGTTAGCCTAAAGAATTATTAGCCTGTCCCCTTTCACATATACCTCTAAATAATCTGTCAGTAGTGTATATCTTCTACAGTTTAAGAGGAATTTTCACACACATCGAAGCTGACTTTCAGGAAAAAAAGGAGATGTTGAAACTGCACCAAAAAGTTTCATTACTTTTCTCCCTTCCCCCTTCCATAATTTCTGGTGTAGTGCAAGACAGGAAAAGGCTATGGATACTAGAAACATGAATGCTCGTGAATTTTATATAAAAACAAAGATCATATCTTTCATAAACCTTGATTTAGTAAAGCAATATGATGCCTGCTCCTTTCATGGTGCAATACATATGTGAAGGACAATAAACTTAGTTGGGTTTTGCAGTTCCTGATTCCTCTTCCTACATGGGGACCAGAAGTGAAAATGGGGGGCCCGAGGAGTCTAATTGCTCTTCCTTCTTCTGCCACATATTAGAGGTTCAAACATTGCACAGAAAAAAAGGAAATTCAAGTTTTCTTTCAGGTTCCTGATGCACATCTGTGCAGCTGTAGTCAAGTGTAGTCAGTGTGTGTGGGAGCTGAGGAGGGAACACAAGCATTTTGCAGTCATTCAAGATCATGTTTAATTGGAATTAATGCATGGTTGCCAAGTGGAGGCTGGGTGTAAATCAATGAAAGCATGCCTGCGTTAGAGGAAGGCAATGGGAAGTGTGACGAGTGCCAGAGCAGCATTAGAAAGCATGACAAGAAAGAAATAGGGGTGGCATGTGTCATGAGTGGGAGAGAGGTGTGGGGAGAAGGGGCAATGTGGCTTACCAATTTTGGCAGCGGAGAAGTGTTGGTGATGTTGAATTGTCCTGTCTCATCTCACTGACTCATCAGTTTGCTCACAGACTCAACCTATGAAGTCACTAAGGTACCTATTGAATTTGTTCAAAAGTGCATAATCAGTGTTGGGATATAAACTCTTCCAACTCGTGGTTTCATTGTGTCTTCTCTGACACTATTCTATAGATAATAGATACTATTTGATGCATGCTCTGGGATTCTTTTCTTCACATTATCCTCTTCCAGAGGATTAACAACTTGCTTTATTCCTAATGTTAAAGTCAGTATGGACTACTTCCAAGCAGAAAGGTGGGTAAACTTGCCCTTGGAAGTAATAAGCTTTTTAAAGGAGTTACGAGCAAACCTGTATTAAAGAAGAAAAATGTTAAGGTTTTATTAAGTAGGTTTTTCTTCAATTTTTCATTACACTAGTACTATCCACTGTATTTATTATAAGAAACATACACCTGAAGGACATCAAGATATCCTAAACTTCTAAGGGTTGTAATCTTTTGAGGGAGGAATAGGGTATTTTTGTGATTGATACATTTAGTATTACCAAGTAAGTCGTATTTTGTAAGCTTATCTTTAAGATTTGAAGTAGTAATGTAGTTATCAGTTCATATATTCAGTAACTGTTACTACAGTCAGCAAGAGAGTATATGCCCTAGAACAGAACAGGGTACAGGATGACTGTGTTTAATAGGAAGTGGATTTTATAAGACCATGGTTTTAGTGCTACCTTTTTATACATTCTTATGACTTTTTAGGAGATGTTAAAGCTTCTGATGTTCACTGAAAGAGCCTTTTGACTTCAACAGAACTAAGTTTGCTCTATCTGTATTTCCCACTTACTCATTTTTTCCATATAGTTTTCCTGGAGGTAGACATTGTCAGTCTGGAAGTACCTTTCTCATCTGCATGAAGTATCTTAGTACCTGTGGCACCTGTCCCTTGGACGAAAGGAAGCTAATGAAAACCTTCCCCTGAACTGTAACCTTAGCAGACTTCTCTGTGCCTCTCTCCCCTGTCTCAGGGGAAGGAGTGTGGTGCACAGCCCATGTTGTGATGACGGGACACCTTTCCTTTGTCAAAACACTAGTGCTAATAACTGCAATACAGAAGTTGTGTGCTCACTGAGGATCTGTCACTGCAAAACCAACAGTGACATGAAGAGAAGCGGCAGAAAGAGTCTAGAGCTAACCACATGAGCCAAGCTGTGGCTGCTTTTTGTTAGTGTGCTTCAGGGGTGGGTTGCTCAGCTGCCTCTTCAGACGCTGAAAAGATAACCTCCTCCCATGAAAGATACATGTGCTGTTTTGGTTCTTCCCCTCCCAAGTAGCTGGGTCAGCAGTAGGTAATTTGACCAACTGGTCTAAGGCAACACCATGTGTAAACTGGAGCTAAAAGTTAGTACTAGCTGTGTTTTACCAGGCGTTCTGATACAACCAGACATCTAAAGCATTGCAAGTTCTTTAAATTATCACTTTACCTGGTTCTGACAGAAGTAGCTTTGAAAGTGAGTAGCATGTAATAGAAGAAAATGATGATTCACCTTCTTAGAGATGAAGATACTGGGTGAAGGCACATGTGCAAAGTACCCTGATTATTACAAACAATAACATTTGCCATAATGTCTGTTAGTTTTTTTTGTGGACCAGCATCACCTCTGCTTCCAAACACCCGTAAGCACGCATAAATAATGACTCATTTCTTAGGACAATGTATAGATTAAACCACTTAAGCAGCTAAAATGTAATTTACTAAGGTTAGCACCGGGAGGTGCCAATAATGCCCTTTCTGAGGCCCAGAAGTGGATTCAGTTCAAACATTTTTGCTGTTTCCTGTGGGTTTTGCTTTGTGGGCAGCCCTAGTCCTAGGCCCAGGAGGATGGACAGAGATGCTGAGATCATGCATACTGGCAATTCTATACATCCTGGCAATGATGATGTTTCCTATTGCCAGCATACGGTGGGAGATACTGCAGGAGAGGGGGAGGGGGACAATACTAACAAAAATCTCTGCTCAAAGTACTATGTAGAGAAATGTACCATTCCTCTCTCAGCTTCATGTGCTTCAATAACCCGAGGAATGGTAAATGGAACCCAGTATGTACATCTCATGACATTTAGACTATGTAATATGTAACAGCTATATATTAGTTTATTCCTTGGTACTTCCTTTTCTCATATGGCAAGAACAGGGACTGCCAGTTGCTTCAAAGCTGATGATAACTATTAAGGAGCTATGAGACTGAACCCACTGACATTACTAAAACCATTTTATGATCACTGTGTGGAAGACAGAAAGATTACTATTAGTAAATGCAGTGTGTTAAATACCTTGCTATAGAGCTTTGGATAAGGAAATGCGTTTCAGCTTGTTGGTATACTTTACAGAATAGCTACTGCATCAAGGTTGCAACAAATTGGTTGGGAAAGAAAAGGTCCAACACCAGCTTTCTTTGCAGAAGAGTTTGCGGGTTTTTTTAACTTTAGAAAGATTCTTAATGACCATGATGGATTATTTTTTTATCAAAGCAAGACTGAAATGCATAAGGACTGGAATAATGATGTAGGATTGTGAGGAACTAAAGGTTTATGTGCTTCACCACGTGCTGTGAAGACACCCTGGGCATAAAGGGAGCTGGAGGACTCTTCTGTGTCCCTTGTGCTCCTCCTACTGATGGTCAAGCAACACAGGAGGAATCTGCTTAAGGGGAAAGGGAAGAAGACAATTTGGCACAAGGATAGTCTGTGGGAATTAAACTTTGAGTATGACAAGTGCCATGAAGTGTTAGGTATTATGAAATATCAGATCCTTATATATGTTTTTTATCCATTGTAGCCCAATATTTATAAATGTATTTTACTCTAATCTCTCTTTGGCTCTTTGCTGCTTATAAAATGAGAATAGTAATACTTCCTTCATGAGCAAGGGTATTATGAAAACAAATTATTTGTGAAACACACCAGTAACACTGTGATGAGTGCCAGGAAAAAAAAGCCCACCCAGAGGGTAATCATTCTCTTTTTACAGGAAGGGTTGGATATAAGGAATAGGAAGGGCAGTTTTGTCCTCTTACAGAACAGAAAGAGTAGGCTACTTCTTAACTCTTCTGCTGATTTAGGTGTTTGTCTTTTGACTAGAAAAAACAAGATTCCATGGAAAAAAAAATATTCTATAGCCTCTCTTGCAAGCACTGTGTCAAGATTACTCAACAAATTTATTGCATGTATACAAGAGGTAATGGCAAAATAGCTCCTAACCAAACAGCATAACCATAGGTGCAAACTGGATCTGTCCTTCTGCCAAGCAGAGCTCTAGGTCTGGTTGTGCTATATGAACATTATAGTCATGAGAGATGTAAAAATTTACTTTGCTTTAAAGGTATGAGCATTGGGATGTTTCAGCTCAAGGATCTATATAATTTCTATGATTAAACAGTTGAAATGTAATTGCGATTTCACTCACTTGACTGTCAGGTCTATCAGTCAAAAAAAATCAAGCGTGATCTCCACCTAATATTTATTGTCTTTACACCTATTGTATAAGTTTGAAACTTCCTTAATTTCTATTAAATTCTGTCTGTGTGCTGAAGTTAAGCTACAGGAATTATTTGTTTGGGTGTTATTTCTTTTGCTACCATTTTTTTATTATTGATACTTCCCCTTTAGTGTTACAGACACTATTCTTTTATTTTAATTTATTATAGTTACTTTTACATGTCACAACTTCTCTTTGAAATGACAGCCATCCAAGTTAAAGTCTTTTCAACTTTAGTGAAAACATATCTAATGAGGCTGACACTTGGCTCATGTGGTATTAATCTGGTCTCTTGGTCATTTCTTCTGTGTCTCCTGCTGCAGTCTGCTCTCAAAAAAGACATATCTGCAGCTGGGGAGTACATAAGATTAACTTCCGCCTCTCTGTGGCTTCTTGCCTCAGACCACACACCAAATAATTCCTCAAAGCATTATCCAGATTTGCTCAAAATTCACCATGCTTGCTTTATTCCTTCAGTTCTGCCACACATGCATTTGTGGACTCTGCTTGCAGCTGATTCTGCTTATGAAACAGGAAACATTTTGCAAAGATGAGGATTTGGAGACAAACACTGTTGTACAGTATCTGTAGTAATTTTTCTGTGGAACTCTTCCCTTTTTGGTTTTGCTGATTTTATAAATGTACACAGTAGACCATAAAGGTCAGCAAGATGTAACGTTTTTGTTTTCGACTGTACTCAGGGCATAACCAAGGCTGATGTAGCTTTTCAGTACAGACTGAATTATAGTAACTCCTGTGTCCAAGATGAACTTAAAAAAAAAAAAAAAAAGCGAATCACAGTGCTTATATTCAGGAAGATCTTTAGTGTTGTTTAACTATGAAAGCCTATTAAATGCTACAAAAAAAAAAAAGAAGCCACTGTGTGGATGGAAGAAGGATTTGTCAGCTCTCCTATCCTATACCTCCAGACCTTCATCACAGTTTAATATACTTAAAAAGCAAGCCACAGATATAAGGAGCGCTGTGCTCACACCCCAATGCAGAATCAAGAAGTATCAGTAATAAAGAGCAGGAAAACCAGTACGTAAAACCGTCTTGTACTTAATATAGGTAGTTACAGCTGAGATTACAACACTTCTCAGTAAGTCCGTAACGGGGATGGAAAAATAATTTGGGTGTTTGAGTAAATTTCAGCCTGGCATTTTCTAGTATTGGTATTGTTTTTTTTTCAACTAAATACTTTTCAGTGGTAGTTTAGAAGCTTTCTGCTTTTCACAGTAGCCAGTCATATGTGTGTGTATATATATATATATATATATTCATTTATAGATGTGTTTTGTGGGCCAAACTATAGAAGTTCTATGTGCAAAACACCTGTTACGCACTCACAGCCATACTGATAGTGCAAGAGTAGATTGCATGGTGATGCAACTAATGTACCACATAAAATGGAGTTTCCAAAGAGTCTGTAACAGCTCTGACAAGTGTAATCCTTGTGCATCTGTTGCTCTGAGCACACCTGAGAGCTCCCTCCATTGAGTTTACAGCTTAAAAGTTGTCATGAGGTGAAACATCTTGAGTACAAGTAGACATCTGTGTCATTATTATAGTATTCAGACAGATTAGATTACTGTCTTCACAAGGACCATAGCATATAATTTACCTAGCAAAGGATGGTAGAGACTGCTAGATATCTAATAATAATTTCAGCTTAGTGAAAGAACTTCTTCTCTTTGTCCAATAAATACCTTGCTAATGAATCCTAGTTAACATGACCACATGACTTTGTAGCAGAGGTTTTTTGCTGTTCTCTTTTTTTTTTCTTTGCATTCCTTATCCAAATGGTAAGATTTTTTTTTCTGATTTTGAAGGAGAGCTGATACTCACAAGTAATATGTCACAAGCCACTAAAAGTGTCAAAATCTTACAGCAGGCCCTTGGTGGCTTGTTAATCTCTCCTTCCCCCCCCTTCCTTTTTTAAAGGAAAAAGACTAATCCATTTAAATATAATGAGAGCCATGCTTGCCATAGCCTACTTTTCAAACAGTATCAGCCAAGCAAGATCTGTCTTATTTCTTCACCTTGTTTTCTTGGCTCAAATAATTAAACAAAAAGCTGAAAAATACAGGGTTTTATGGCAAAGCTATTTCATATGTCAAATGAGAAATGGAGGCTGTCACTTTCATAACACAAAAATATACAAGTGTTAGGGCAGGGAAGTTTTTCTTTTCCTTTGTGCCCCCCTTCTAAATTATCATCAGCAACATGCAAAAGATAAACCTCTATGTTAAATAGGGAGACCAGATGTATGTTTAACCTCTTGCCCCCATTTTTCTAACTGGTTTCCATTAGGAACAAGAAGTTAAAATATCTCTAAACAAAAATAACTGATATGGTAAAGTGAACTTTTCAACTGGATAAGAGCTCTTTAGGAAAAGGCAGTATTACAGAGCCCTGTGTTAGGCCAGCAGACTGTTTTACTATAGTGATACATCTATACTCAGAACAGTAACTCCATGTTTACTTTTGATAAGTAGTGGCAGAAAGTTTGGTGAGTTGCAGCAAAACCGAAAGTAACAAGTAGTTAAAATTCTCATGTGTTAAAGACCAGTCAACTGTATGGCTGTATTATTTTCCCTGTCTTCAGAGACAGTGACTGAGGCAGGGAGTTTAAAGACCAAGAATTTCTCTTATCTTTATTCAATCTTATTCCACCATAAATCCTGGCCTGATGATTCTACTCTGTTCCTTAGTTTGTGTTCACTATACAAAGGATGACATGAACATTCTTAATAGAAATGGAAATTGAAGGGTAAAGTGTAATTTATTTTGTATAACAGAGTGTTTCTGCAACATAGATGTACATGTATGACAGATTAAATGACGACTTTAACACTGGTTAAAGATACAGAAGGTAGAGACAGTAAAGACACAGAAAGAAGAAAAGTTGACAGAAGTGATTCAAAAGAGACATTAAGCAATTCAGTCTAAAGACAGAGGTATTGGAAAGTGTCTTCTCTTGGTAAAAATGCCTGTCAGCCATGGATTCAAGAAAATTGGCAATGTTTGAAAATGAGTTGTTCTTAATAAGCAAAGCTAGGAGCTACTGGTAACCCATAAGCTATCCTTTGGAAGAGTTTGGGAACTGAGTTTGTTTTATCATGAAAGATGAATGTTTTAAGTGCTGTTAATGTATTCACTACAGATACCAGCTGTAGAGAGTCTGTCCTTTTGGAAGTACAGAGTCTGAAAACCAGCGGATTTTGCATATGGATTTTAAATTAATCATTTTAATTGCTTCCTTCTCATATTGTTGAGCTTTTATGGATGAGTTAATGTTTAGGAGATATTTAACTGAAGAAAAGGTATTCAACCAGGCACAAAAGAAAATTGCCTACAGAAAGGCAGGGGAAAGAGGTCTGACACTGAAAAAATCAAGATACTGTTGCAATCAGAGAATCACTACCAGAAGTGAGTGACTAGAACGGAAGCCCTCCAGGAACTTGTTCGAACTCCTCTGCTGGAGGTTACTAAATCTCACTAGCTCATGTTAGCATTCTATAATTTTCCCCATGCAAAATTACACATCTTAGCTTTACTAGCTTAAATTCAAGATTTCAGCCATCCTGGCTGGTTGGTATTATCTAAAGCAAGTGTACACTGGAGTGTTTGGAAGGCAGCTAAGCTCCATCTAAAGACTGGCTGGCATAGACACTTTTTTTTTTTCCCCTTTAGTCATGATTCATAGCAGGGATGCAGGATGTTTCAGAAGGAAAAAAAGTAAAGGAAGTGTTAAAAGGAGTGACATTTGACATAAAATTACCAAAATCATTTAGACTTTGAATAGAGAGGATGGAGTTTTGACCCTGTACCTAAGTGTAGCAGTCTAGGATCTTAGTTATGCATTCCTCACATTTCTTTGAAATTGGCAATGTAAAGTAGCCAATTTATTCGCACTGTGATTTCAGCTTCTACCAATAGTACCATTTCAGCACCTTATAAAAGTAATAATACCACCTTAGAACCCAGTCCAGGAGAAAATACCAGTTGATTTTATGGGTTGTGCCAATCCTGGAAAAAGTTGCAGATGTCAGCTTTACAGTAAACTGAAATAGCCGAAGGAAAAGGTGAGTTGTGGGCTAAAGAGGAAAAGGAAATGAAAGAAGAATTCTTTGTGCTGCAGGCTGCAGTGGGGAGGCAGGAGCACTCTGAATTCACACAATAAGCTCCTCATCTTTTGTGCCCTGCAGCTACCTTAGAAGCTCTGTCTTCTCCTTATCAGCATGAATTTCAAAGGTGAAATGCCAGTATTGGAACCATTCCTACTGAATGGCTTCAGCTGACAGTTTCTGTGGAACAGCAGCCTATGCATGGTACCAATGGCATCTTTACAACATCTCTGGAACACTCTCATCCACTCTTGTGGGCACTTCCACGTGGCCTCTCCCACCTACAAACATCCTATCTGTTGGCAGTCTGAGAGCTGTAGGTAGGTGGAGAGTGATTTTTGGCTCTTGGCCTAAAACAGGGAAGTTCTGCAAAGCCATGTAATGTATAACCAGTGAACTTATGGCACCAAAACCAATCTCTACTCATCTTCCTGTGGCTTCTTCTTTTAACATCAACTTTTGGTAGACCACTTTAAAATGGTCAGGCAGCCCTTGTGTCCCAGGATCAGGACACAGCCAGCATCACTGTGTAGTTTACGATGACTCAGGAGCTCAGCTTTGTGCACAGCCTCACCATGGGCATTTGGTCAGTGTGTGTCTGTTATTCAAAAATGTGTCAAGTCACAGGAAAGCAGGACCAAGGAGAACCTCCTGGGAGCCTTAACATAGCCCCCTTATCACCAGTGATTGTCATATACATTTTTTCAGAACTATATCAAGTTCAATTAACACCAGCTAGGTTTGCTCATCATACTCCTTAGCTGTATTTTACAGAAGGCTATTCCACAGTCTTGCTCCTCTAAGGGCTACAAATAATTCTTATTTTCAGTCAAAATACCTTCATAATCTGCACTACTTTCCCTAGTATCACCCTTCACTGCCTCATAGCTTTTCTTCTTTAGAGTTCGCCACCACCATTTTCACATAGAAAGCAGTTATATTCTCTCCTTGTTTTTTCTCTTTTTTAAACGTGGTATGCCAGGTTCGTTGCTAAACAGAGAACAGGGTGCTGAGACATCACTTACCATCTTCCTGCTCATTCTGGATGGAAAGGAATGTAGCTACATCCACATACGCTAATAAACTATGCATCTTGGTGGAGGATATTAATTCCTGTGTGGCACCCTGGAAATGTAGCTGTCTTGCTTTCCAAACCTAAGTTATATAGCTTTTCTGGGGCAGTTTAATTTGAAGTATTTCTTGTGGGTTTTCTGGTTGGTTCCGTGTAGACATGCCCTTTTCTTGTGAGAGAATGCTTTCATTCTCCTGTCTTTCTAAAACTGCTTCTAGGTGCCTGGTCGTAAACCAAAACTACACACCATGTCCCAGGCCTAAAAGAATAATTCCAAGATTACCAAAATTAGCAAACCCCCAAAACAGACCTCACTTCTCACTTGGCAAAGGATGCCTTCTGCCCAACTAGTAAAAGAAATGTGGACTACAGAAATGGGCCTGGTTTACGGTGTGTTTGTCAATGCAGAGTGTTGAAAAGGTTTAAGTACTCTGTTGATTGATGGTCAGAATACAGCTGATGTAGACAAAGGTGAATTGAAACAATTTATCATGTGGTCTTCTACTGTCATTGATTTGCGTATAAGACTTCTGAAATTTGAAAGGAGAATATTGTTTTATGGGTATTTTGGGGAGGAAACTTGTTTTCCCCCCTTTCTTAAAGACGTTGAAATGCCAAAGCATTTTCCAACTGGATTGAATATGAAATATTGAAACAGACTTTCCTACAAAATCAAAGTCCAAAATAATGTCTGCTTAGATGAAGCATGACATTTTGGGGGAATTAGTTAGAAACATGTAATGAAAACTGTCCAAATTGAAATACTATTTTTACTATAGTAAGCTTAACAAGATGTTTATCTTTTTCTTTTAGAAGTATAATAAATGAATTTTATCATAATTTTTAGAAACTGGAGTTGAAAATTTGGTTGAAGCTCATTATCTCTATGGGGAAATGAAATTTATTTAGTGATATTTTCAAATGAAATAATTTTTGGTCATAAAAGTACCATCTATAGCTTGCTAACTTCAAAATAGGAAAAGAATTGGAGAGTGAGCAAATAAATGCTCAGAAGAGGGTTGCAGTATTCTTTGCCAAAATAATCAGGCTCTTCACTGACACGATGCTAAACACAGAGAATTACTATGTTGTGTTTTGCACAGGCCTGTGTCCAAGTTCTTGGTCCAGGCAAGCAGTTTGACTGTAAAACATCTAAGTTAATACTTGAGGCTCTAAGGCACAGACATCTGTATGATAAAGGAATAGACAGTTCCAGCTAGTCTTAGCTTCAGTCCCTAAGAGTTATTGAATTAGAAACACTAGAGAGTTGGGGCACATACCCATAAAGGCTTAACATTGCATACAGAACTGTTGCTTTCCATGCAGAAACCTGCCCATGGGTTGTTATCTGTCTGTCCCACATGTAGAAGGGAACAGGCATAGCTCTACCTTTACTTTCTTGGCTTCATTCATCAGTGTTATCAATGGGTTTAGGATAAGTATTAGGAAACATGCTTGTTTTCTGCTCCCAAGCAAAAGCATTGTTTGCCCTATACAGTGCAAGCTGAGGAACCAAAACCTTTTTTTTCATGAAGTTGTATCATTTTTATGCTAAACACGCATTTCTATTTAGAAAAACACTTTAGGAATCAGTGGCTTTTATGTGGCTGTGTATTTGCATTTGATATAATCCATACAGGTCTCTTGCTTCTGTGTTAAGAAAGGGTGAAAAGAAGTGTTGACAATTACAGGTTTTTTCGTATTATGACAGATCTTTTCAATATAGTATTTCCTGAAGCCTTTAGGTATATTTTCTCATGTTCCTGCCATTCTAAGATTGATCTATCAGCCAAGGCTATTTAGTACTCCCCTGATGCATCAAGATGTCATAGAAGAAGCGTGGACTGTTGCAGCTGATCTATGGAGATAACAGGCAGCACATGACATTTTTTTTTTCCTGTTTTCCTTTTCTTTTACTATCTGTACATCTGGCTTTAATCAGTGACTTCTCTGTGAAATGTTGCAATTGGGCCTGAACAAAGTCTTTGCTCTTCTCTGATATGGACCTGTGGATTATAGGTGAAACTGCATTAAGAGGCTACAGAGGTTAATTACGCCTGAAAGTTTCCAGTACTGTCCACATCAGTTGACACTCTCAGCACACTACATAAACAATCTGAAAGAAGCTGTCATTAGCAAAGCAGGCAGCGCCTGCCCAGCTCATGCACAATCTGCTTGCATTTTGAAGCCTTCACACATGGCTGAACGTTTTGCATGAGTCATTTATGTATTCACATAAATTTGTTGGTCAGCTGCACACCCTGTGTGTGCTATTTCTTTCATGTAAGCAAGGAAAAGGATTCCTACCTATCCTCCAGAAATGTAACACCTGAACAGTCCTTTCTAAGAGCTTTCTTTTTATTTAAAGTATGTAATCTTTCTTTTTTAATAAAAAGCTTAGAGCAATTTTACTAGAACACCTGCATATATTGTACTTGTCGAGAATTCTTGAGGTTCTGTGATCACATTTTGCTGGTTTAAAAATGTTTTTACTCTTTTGTCCTGTGAAAATTCCATATTGACCTAGAAGATATCTTCCATTGGGAAAATAGTGAAATTTATTAAACAAGAGCTGTCAAGAGTACATTGTAGGCATACTAATAAATCATTGCTTTTGTTTTACAGGGATCCTTGTAGGTGTTAGGTTAAAAACAGAAAACATAAGGTTTTCAAACAAAAGCAGTCTTTAGGACAATCACGTCTCATTTAAGATTTTTTTTTTATTTCAAGCCAAACTCTAGTGAAATCAGTTATCTTCTGTGCAAAACAGAGAAATGGAAGTGCAAGTACCTGCTTCCCTCTGTCTCCTGTTATGATGTTTTCTTACATTCCAACACCATTTTCTTTACTCTTTTTGAAGAGAAGAGGCAGCACTTTATGCTTTGGAGTGTGCAGGAACAAGTTGTGGAAGGGTTGGAAGGTCAGTCAGTGAGCTCCAAGTGTGGCAATTCACTTCTGTCTCACCTCATTCCTGCTTCTTCAGAGCAGCAGCACAATAATCTTTTAAATCTGTTTGATATGGTTTGTATGCTTGAAGCAACTTGGACACAGCTTGCATAGGAACTGTCTTGAATTTGCCTATATGAGATCACAGGGGGGAAAAATCGTAGGACACTCAAAGAATTCTCCAGGTTGCTAGATTTAATTACCAGAATTTTGAAGGAATTCATTTGTACCAAAAATAATTGAATCATCATTTTTTTAAGTGGATTAGATACAAAAATATAATATAAAACAGCCATTACATTGAGATATGATGTGGGACATTTTAGCTTGTCAAAATGTGCTTAGAAACGTATAACAAATGCCAAGATGATACTGTGAATTGTGAAAAGGAAAAGACACAAGTTCTGCTGTTTGCTGTTGCCAGTAAATGTCTACTTTTGTTTAGACATTATTACTACAAAAGCCAAGATAAGATTGTGATTTGCCAATTGTTGCATTGAATTACAATACACATATGCCAAAAATTATGTTTATATAATTTAGTGTGTTGTGTAATAAAAGTGTTAGGTAGTCCAGTTAATGAAGTTATTAAATTTTGGCAGATTGGTGTTTAATTGAGTTCATATTTAGTATCATTTTTGGGGAGAGTGCGTAGAAGGAGAGTTGAATTCTACTTCGTCTTAACTGAAACAGACTAAGCTGTTGATACAGTAATGCCTGTAAATAGCAATTAACTGCTACGTAATAGTAGGTTTTTCTAAGAATACAATTTTGAGAGTTTACTTTAAAACAGAATAGTTTAAAGTGGAGCTTTTATTCCCTATAAGCAAGAGTCTGTGTAGTCAACTTCCCTTTTGGACAGGTAAGATGTTGCTGGTCCCAGGAGATCTATGTGCTGTGGAAAAGGTCTTTTATCTCATAGTGCAAGTCAAAAAATGAGGGTTAAATATTTAGTAGTGGAAACTTGCCCATGGGAATTAGCTCACCTTATTATTTTATGTCAAATGAGATCTTGGTTCTCAAAATGAGTGTGTCCTTTTCCATATTTTTTAAATTAGAGTACAAGTACAGTTTAAAGGATCTCATTCTTTACATCAAAACCCTATTGTAGTCACTTGGATAATTTTCTTGAGGTTAAATATCACTTGAATGGAGGAGTTTGCGGGATTGGTTTTGCTTTCCTTGCAAGTTGCCAAGGCATTTCTGTTGAACAAAATCTGCACACCCTAGCTTTTATGAGTTATGTTTGTTGTTTATTTTTCCATTATCAAGATGACCAGTTATATGTTTCATAAGTAGGTTTTTTTGATTGAGAGTGTGGGAAACAAGCTCCATTCGTCCCTTGTTTGGTTTGACACCCTTCCTGGACACTAACACTTAATTAGTCATTGTCCAATCTAAGGAATTTGAGCAGCTTATTGGTTTTGTTTATTTATTCCATCTCATCAGTAAGTAGAGTAGTATAAGGTGTATCTTGAAACAGAACATGATGTGAAATGTCTATGTTAAAAAATTGCTCATTGTGGGTAATAGAAGTCAAACCATTGCACTATTTTTAAATTCGTGTTTGTGCAATGAGAGGTGACAGTCTACTAAATTACATATCAGAAAAAGAGAAGGACAGATTGAAATTGTAGCTACAAATATCTCTGAAGTGTGAAGATGAAATTAAATGCTTTTCTACGAAAAAGAAAATAAATCCAAATTTGAAAATACAATGTATTTAGGCCAGTTTGAAATAAAGATGTCTGAAAATCAACGACAGCAGTTTTAAAGAGCCTGTGCTGTCAATCTAGATGTATACTACTCTTTCATCCAAGAATTAGCTTTCTATTTGGGGTTTCACTGAATAAAAATGTTAAAAGAAAATTCAGGTTCTAGAAAGATTTTCACATAGACAAAAACACCAGCGAGGTTTCTTTTTGAATGATTTGTATAAACATTTTCAGCAACTCAATCCCAAAGTGTTCATTAAAGTCAACATCTGCTAAGCTTCACAATTTCTGGCTTTACTGTGAATACTTCCAGTTGTTGCAAACTAGGTAATTGGGTTTCTATTTCCCTTTCACTTAGCATATTTTGCTGTAGCAGTAAGCAAAGAGGCAGGTAAAGATGTTTTAGTGGGGTGGGGGTTTTTGGATGAATTCAAGCCAAACCTTGGCAGCTTGTATTTGTATGAAATCTTTCCCTTCATATTTATTTTAAATTAAAAGAACTTAAAAATCTTTGATGCTGGAAGCTAAGCCTTTGAGTATCCACTGACAGTGTCCAAATGTGCATACTTGTTTGTACATTCAAATATTTATAGCTGCTCTCCAGAAAGATGTGCCAAATAATTTCACTCTGCTCACATACATTGCAACAAAATAGTTAGGAGAAAATAAGAAAGGTGAGACAAGGCCCAGAACAATAAGATAAAAAATGAGACATCTGGTTATTTAAAATTATAAACAAAAATCTAATCATTGATGTAAATCTCATAAGCATTTTCTTAGCAGAAATATTTACATAAGATGACCAGGTGTGACTGCCCAGCTGTGGGAGAGTATTAGGTGTCTTGTAGTGTTATGGGTGTAGAGAAACTGCGAGAGCTGAAAGGAGTAGATGTGTATATGTGTGAGTGTGTGTGTGTGTGTACACAAAGAATAGAATTAAGTAACCAAAGTCACCTTACTCTAGGTGGCTTACTGCAAAATAGCTTGTTTGTTTGTTTGTTTGTTTGTTTGTTTGTTTTAATCACTTGGCTTGTAAACTGGCTTTCTCGTTTTGTTCTCATGGCTGCAGTTATTTGGCCTAGATACACACATGCATGAGCATACATTGCAGGGGATCTGGAGGAAGGATTTACAGTAATTTACAGAAGTTAGCCACATGAAATAAAAGCAAGGGCATTCCTCTTAGAAACCTGGCTTCAGCTAGTGTCTGCCTAACCACGGTTGAGTCTAATGAATAGCAATGGGGCCTGGTATTACGAAGTGCAGGGAATCATCAAAGGTAATAAAATTGAGATCAGACCAAAGCAGCATCTGGGAGTGAAGTTTTAAGTCGCAGACAGGAATGTGTACTAATTATTGCATTGTTAATATGTTGCATGTGTTGGTTGAGTAGAGATGGTGTGACTAAGGGCAGGCAGTAGCACAGCCAGTAGCCCTGGATTTTATCCATCACAGATTCTGTATTAAATCTCCAGCTGCTTTATAACTTTCCTAATACAACATATTCCTGTGCAAAACCTGTCTGTCCAGCTGAGCACACCACTTCTTTCAGATGTCACCAAATTTATGTAGCAGCCTAGGTCCATTTGGCTTCCTACTAAACTGGATTGAAAGCTTAAAAGAGGCAGCTGGACAATGTTTCACTGCTACTAAAATATTTGCATTGTATACATCAGACACTCAAGTTCATCGACGTGCTTTGAGGGCTTCTTTCTTATATATACAGGAGGAACATTTAGTTGAGATGTTGTTGCAGCATTGCTGTCAAACACAGCATTCCAAGGTGTCTCATACTTAGACTGTTCTTCAGTCTGTTCTTCCTTTTTATAGATCAGGAGGCTTTGGCAAAAGTATTGTTTTCTTTTCTGTACAAGGTGTGCCAAAGAAATGCAGAGCAAGCACACTTCACCAGCCAAAAAAATCTCTTTGTCCTGAACTTTACATGTTTATTCTTAAATATCAAAGCTGTACAATTAAATGTAATACTAATCAACCTGTTGAACAGAATGGTATTTAGCATTAGTATTTCAATTTTTCAAAGCTATAGCAACATAAGCTAATTAATTTTCTTAAAGCACAGGAAGCAATAAAAATCTTGTAGTGATTTGAATGTGATGTAGCAGGATAACATAATCAGCTTACATGTCTGCATGGGAAATTGTCTTGAATATTAGCTGGAGTAATACTACAGTAAGCAAAGCCATCATTTTTCTCTATGAAGACTTTCAAATTTCAGGCTTTTCCATCAATATCTGTTTAAAATGCAGAAAATTCTCCTGTTAGCTTTACTGCTGTTTGCATCATTCTCAGTTTATGTCCTGTTCTGTTCCCAGACTCGCTTGAGCTATCTGATACCAGTGAAAAATTATGATTATAAGGATTATGACAGATGTCAAGGGAATTTACCTTTCACACCTAGTAGCCTTGTGAGGCTCTTGTGAAAAATTTTGATTTCTCAAATTAGTCTGACTATTGCCTTCATGTTAGGGGACTATTTTGTTTATAAGTAATACAAAATAGCATTGCCTATCAAGAGCATTTGTGGGATGTGGTATTGAATACTTCATGGACAGCCTGCTAATTTAGTTGTCAATCTATGATGAAAACTTTTGGTTAGAGTTAGTGAAAAGTAGAGCGGCACTGAAGGACCTCACATCACCATCACTTTGATCTGAGAATGGATTGTCATTTATTATTTGATCAAGACCATACATCAGGAACAGTCACATTTTGTTGTGGCTTCTGTCACAGGGCCATCAAGAAAGAGGGTAGCAGGTCTTTTGCCACCAGCTTGATTATGGTGCTCTGAATCTGCCCTATGACATTCAGGGTTTTCTTACTCCTAAACTGTCTTAGCCTATCCAATGACCAGATGCTATCACACTAGAGAATTTACATTTGAAAAGAGAAAGGGGAACTGTGTTGTAACTGTTATGGGCTTTGTCTATTCTACTATATATTATTTTTGCCAGGCTACCAAGACTCCAATTACACTTCTCTTATTTTAATTTTGCTCTCAGGCTGTAGAGGTGAGAAAGTATAATTTAATTTTTTTTCCCAAATTTGTAGATTTTGAAACCTAATTTGTCATTATATCTTTTTCTCTGTAACATATTTTACTTCTGACACAAATAGCCACCTATCTGATTCCAGTGGTAGCAGTGGCTTGGTCAGCCTCCTTGATGCAGAATGAGAACACTTTTGAAATCTTGAAATGTTTCCTTGGCTAGAGAGATGGTTTCCCACCCAGCTTTTGCTAGCAGTCATATTTATCCATGGAATCCCCATATGGCTTTGTGGGTGGTAATGTGTAGAGGGCAGCTTTCCCACCACAGCAGTTTTCTTCAATACAGATTTATTTCTCTTGTGCTCTGCAGAGTTTTAAATCTTAATCACTGCTAAACTTAGGCCTGGTGTTTGTAGGCCAATATTAACCGTATGAGGAAATGCCCTATATTGAACCTTACAGCTCCTTGGGTACACATTTGTTACTTTTGTCTTTAAAATTGGATAATTGTTTTGAAAGTTTCCTCATCCTGACTAAAGGCAGAATAGAATGTACAAAATCCTGGCACCAAGACCTTCATTACAAACTCAGGCCTGCAGGCAAATTGGTGTCTCTGAGGGCTGAAAACCTCAGCCATGCAGAAAGCAAAGGACCGACAAAAGCGGAGTCCTCTGGCTGACTCCTGCAGAGGAGAGCACTGCAGTGCTCTGTGTACACGGCAGGGAACAGACAGTAGACAACTTTTGGCAGCTGTCAGCTCTGAAGTTGGCACTTCTCAGAAATTCATGGCACAAAGGTATGAGAGCAACAGGGTCACCCTGAAATTGATAAATAGCAGTTTGAAGATGTCTTCCATTGTATAAAGACTGGCTGGAAGCCGACCGAGTGTCACATATCTTGCCATGTTAACTTGTGAGCTGAAACCAGGAATCTGAGCTGTGTACCTGTCTTTTGTAACTAATATGCTCCAAGGAGCTGAGAAGTCTTTTGGTTCCGCTCCAGTAGATACAGATCTTAGCTCAGTTAGAAGATGACTTTCTGGCAAATATCACTTATTCTTTTCCTTTGAGAAAATATTGTTCTTGTATTGTGAGGGAAAAGGGAAAGAATAAGTCATGGTTCATATAGCCGGTCCTCACTGGAGACCTCAGGTCCAAGAGTCATGTATTGCACACTGTGGCCTTCCATTATGTGCCTGGCCCAAAGGCAAATGTGGCTGGAGACAGCAGACGACCACCTCTCCTTTTGTAAGGTGCATGGAATACTACTATCCCACTCCCATTATACCTGTGGGGTCTAAGTAGACTCTAGGCTTCACTGTGTTAAGAGTTTTTCCTCATTTCATGGGGCACATTGAAGGTTTAATACTCACAGATCTTAACTCTTTGAAACAGCAGTTTTTAATGATGCTATATCATGATCTCATATAAAATATAAAAGCTGATAGAGGTCACAGAATCATAGAAATGTCAGGGTTGGAAGGGATCTCTGGAGATTATCTAGTCCAATCCTCCGATAAAGCAGGTTCACCTACAGCACGTTGCGCAGGATCACATCCAGGTGGGTTCTGAGTATCTTCAGAGGAGACTCCATAGCCTCTCTGGGCAGCCTGTTCCAGTGCTCTGTCACCCTCAAAGTAAAGAAGTTCCTCCTCAGATTCAGGTGGAACTTCCTGGGTTGCAGTTTGTGCCCATTGCCCCTTGTCCTGTCACTGGGCTCTACTGAAAGGGGCCTGGTCCCCTCCTCTTGACACTCACCCTCAAGATACTTGTATGCATTGATCAGGTCCCCTCTCAGTCTTCGCTTCTGCAGGCTAAACAGGCCCAGCTTTCTCCACATTTCCTCAGAAGGGACATGCTTCTGTCCCCTCATCATCTTCACAGCCCTTTGCTGGACCCTCTCCAGTAGTTCCCTGCCTCTCTTGAACTGGGGAGCCCAGAACTGGGCACAGCACCCCACATGGAGCCTTGCCAGGGCAGAGCAGAGGGGGAGGATAAAGCCCCTTGACCCGCTGGCCCCGCTTCTCCTAATGCCCCCCAGGATCCCACTGGCCTTCTTGGCCACCAGGGCACACTGCTGTCTCATGGGCACCTTGCTGTCCACCAGCACTCCCAGGTCCTTCTTTGCAGAGCTGCCTTACAGCAGGTCAGCCACAGTTTGTGCTGGTGCGTGGGGTTGTTCCTAATAGGAACTTACACCTGCCTTTACTGAACTCCATCAGGTTCCTCTCCATCCAACTCTCCAGTCTGTCCAGATCTCGCTGAATGGCAGCGCAACCTTCTGGTGTATCAGTGGCTTCTCCCAGTTTTGTATAGTCATTAAACTTGCTGAGGCTACACTCTGTCCCTTCATCCAGGTGACTGATGAATAAAATGAACAGGACTGGACCCAGCGCTGACCCCTGGGGAGCACCATGAACCTCCAGCTGGACTGTGCTGCTGATCACAGCCCTCTGAGCTCTGCCTTTCAGCCAGTTCTCAGTGCCCATCACCATCCACTCATCCAACCCACACTGCCTGAGCTTACCTATGAGGATGTTAAGGGAGACAGTGTCAAAAGCCTTGTCGAGGTCAAGATAGGCAACATCCACCACTTTCCCTTCAGCTACTCCACTAGTCATTTCATCACAGAAGGCTATCAGGTTGGTCAGGCATGATTTCCCCTTGATGAATCCATGTTGACTGCTCCTGATAACCTTCTTTTGCTCCACATGCTTAGAGATGACATGCAGGATGGGCTATTCCATCACCTTTCCAGGGATGGAGATGAGGCTGACTGCCCTGTAGTTTCCTGCCTCCTCCTTCTTGCCCCTTTTGAAGACTGGTATGGTGTTGGCTTTCTTCCAGTCCTCAGACACCTCTCCTGTTGTGCTCCATGACTTTTCTAAGATGATGAAGAGTGGTTTGGTGATAACATCTGCCAGCTCCCTCAGCACTTGGGAGTGCATCCCGTCAGTTCCCATGGATTTGTGAGTGTCAGATTTTCTTAAGTGATTTCTAACATGATCCTCCTCAACAAAGGAATGTCTTCCTTTCTCCAGACTTTCTCTCTTGCCTCCAGGGTCTGGGATTCCTGAGGGTTGGCCTTGGCAGTGAAGACTGAAGCAAAGAAGGCATTCAGTAACCCTGACTTTTCTGTATCCTTCATCACCAGGGCACCTGCCTCATTCAGCAGGGGGCACACATTTTCCCTTGTCATCCTTTTCCTGTTGCTGTACTTGAAGAAGCCCTTCTTGTTGTCCTTGATATCCCTTGCCAGATTTAATTCCAAATGGACCCTAGCCTTCCTTGTTGCTTCCTTGCACATTCTGACAATGTTCCTATATTCCTCCCAAGTGGCCTGATCCTTTTTCCACATCCCATAAACTTTCTTCTTCTGTTTGAGTTTAGCCAGAAGCACCTTGCTCATCTGTGCAGGCCTCCTGCCCCCTTTGCTTTATTTCTTACTCATCAGGATGCACTGATCCTGAGCTTGGAGGAAGTGATGCTTGAATATTAGCCAGCTCTCTTGGATACCCCTACCTTTTAGAGCCCATGGGATTCCTCAAAGAACATCCTTGAAGAGGCCAAAGTTACCTCTCCTGAAGTCTGGGTCTACAATCCTACTTATTGCCCTGCTTCCTCCATGCAGGACCCTGAACTCCACCATCTCATCATCACTGCAGCCAAGAAGTACTGAATATTTTTGAAAGTACACTTAAAGGGTGTCAGGCTGTCCTTTCACTGTTTCTAGTTTGGAACAGTTTTCTTTATATGAAGAAGTTGGATTCTGAGACCACAAGGGCCCCATTGTAAGGTGCTGTACAAGCACTTTAGAAAGCAGAGTCTCAGCCCAGCCTTCACATCCCCAAGCAGCCCTTCTTTGTTTGTGAAGGCAGGGTCTGAGAGCACGCCTTGCCTTATTAGCTCCTTCACCACCTGTGTCAAAAAGTTATTATCAGTCTTTGAAGAAGCCTCCTGGACTGTGTGAGCCTAGCTGTGTTGTCTTTCCGGCAGATACCGGGGTGGCTGAAGTTGCCCATAAGAACTGGGGCCTGTGATCATGAGGCTACCACCTATTGTCTACAGAAGCCCTCACTGACCTCCTCTTCCTGATGAGGTGGCCTGTAGCAAACACCCACAGCAGTGTCCCCCGTGTAGGCCTACCCCTTAATCTTTACTTTTACTCTCAACTTGTTCTGCTTTCCCCCCCTGGGGAGAACACAATGCATTCCAGTTGCTCCCTCACATGAAGAGCTGCTCCACCACCTCTCCTTGCTGGCCTGTCTTTCTTAAAAAGTACAGAGCCATCCATAACAGCATTCCAGTCATGTGAGCTATCCCACCGTGTCTCTGTAACTGCAATGAGATCGTGGCCCTGCAACAGCACACAGGTCTCTGAGTCTTCCTGTTTATTCCCTATGCTATGTGCATAGATGTACAAGCAATTCAGAGAGGTAATTGAGCATGGAGGTGTGCTTGTCCATGCAGAAAACCTCACAACGGCACCTCAATGTGTATCCTCTAGTTCAAATCTGAATTTTTGGTTTTCATTTTAAGATTGCTTTCAAAGTATTCTTGTCACTTAACTGCTTAAAATTACATGATCATCATGTCACCATATTTCGTTACTTCATAAGTACTACTGCCTAGCATAATAAAAGTACAAACAAAACAGGAGGAGAGATTGAGGAGTCTAAACTCTGTATGGAAGTGCTAAACACCGCCATTCAGACGTTGCCATTCGGCTGTTTGTAATAGATACTGTTTAAGCAAAAAAAAAGGAAGTATATATATGATAAGTTAATTAAAAAAATATCAAAGTAAATCAGACAGTTGCAATTGATAATTCATTTTGTTTTGGTTCACATTCAGTAACTTATCCCTCTATTTCCAAACCTTAGGAAAACCAAAGCTGTGAATTAAAACCAAGTGCAAGTTTGTATGTAAGTAAGCACCTAGTGAATGCAACCTCCTTTTTCCTAATAAAACAGCCAGTAAAATAATCTGATTTTCTGGTGCTGCAGTTGAAAGAAAGATTTCCCTAAATTGTGTGTGTTTGCAAGCTAAAGACATGAGATACATTCTCCTCTATAATAATGTTACCCTGTCTCACAAAATGAAGTACTGAATATTTTTGAAAGTAGACTTAAAAGATGTCAGGCTGCCTTTTCATTGTCTCTAGTCGTTTGGTGGTTCGGGGAAAATTTGTATGAAGTTGGATTCTGAGACCACATGGGCCTCATTGTAAGGTGCTGTACAAGCACTTTAGAAAGCACAGTCTCAGCACAAGTGTCTTTGGAAGCAGCAAGGAAAGGAGGAACAGGAAGAGGACATGTCAGGAATTTTCATCAAACTGGGGATTTCAGGATTTGTTGTAGTAATTGGAGGACCTTAAGCATACAAAATGAGTCATTTGCTCCCAGTTTTAGGAACAGCAAAAGGTTTTCTTCTCGAAGTGTAAGCTTAGGGTAAGAAGATTGAGTAGAACAACTGCAACATGCTCTGGACTAAGCCGTGCCCCAGGCACATTTACTGAGTTGGATGAAAGGGAAAGAAGAGATTAGTTTTTGGTGCAAACTCAGAGAATTAAACTAAGGGAACTGAGCACTGAAAGGCACTAGAAGGGGCCCTTGCCCTTCTGTTTGCTTGAGTAACAGTGGCAGTATGCTAGAAACCACAACTTTCACTACAAGGGAAGCAAAGTTCAACAGTTAATGCATGTTAGTGTGGTTTTTTTAGACAGAAAACTGCAGAATAAACCTTAAAAGGGAACATTTTTTAATTTTTTTTTTATTTTTTTACTTCAAGTAATTTGCACAGTTCTGATTTACCCTGTTGTTTCTTTGGTGGAAAGCACTAAACTCTTACTTAAATCAAACGCAAACGTTTTCTTTATAATGTAAATCAAAGTTGTCTTCCTGCTACACTGTGGTGCAATCTCCTATCAGTGATAGGTATCAAGTAACAAAATACACCACTTTAAACTTCTTTCCTAGGCTGGCAAAAGTTAGTTTTCCAACAAAGTCAGTATCATGTCCTCAGTGGATTTAGTGCATCTGTTTTGTTGTATTACACTATAGTAAGTAAGTAGCAGCTGGAATTGCAGGACCTGATGTTCAAAGCAGCAGTTCTGCCATTGACTTCATTGGGAGTAGGGACAGCTTACATTTCACCAGAGTGTAAACCACTGATTTCTGAAGAAGAATGGTACTTTTAAAGCAACCCTTGAACTACCTTTCACAACCTGCAAGTGTAGAAGTGTCACAACTGTCACACAGATTTTGTCTCATATGAAATAATCCGTAGAAAAAATATTGCCCTAGATAGAAGTCACTGACAGACACATTCCCAAAGTGGTCTTGGTGCATAGCAAATCTTAGTAGAGAGACCACTTCATTAGCAGCAAGGGAAAGCCTCACTTTTTTGTCTTAGAGTGGCATTTTATTTTATGCAGTTAAGCAATAGCATAGCAGTGTGCAAACTGACAATTTGAGACAGATTCTTGGGTGCCTTAGCTTCAAGCTTATTTATCTCTGTTGAAATTGCTGAGGTCGTTTTGTGTTTTTAAGTAGCCTCTTAATTTGGTGTCAGGGATAGAAATAAAGCAGAAAAACATTTTCTGGGCATTAGTTCTTTGTGGGCTACTAGCAATGTTCCGGAGATGACAAAAGCTCTGGGCCATCCCTATTTGAAAGTTACTAAATCACTGAAATGCCAGAAACCAAAAACTTTGTTAGACTGTTATGTATCACCAGGGCCTTTACATATCATCCCACCCACAAAATCCAAACAACCTCATATCCAAGAAACTAATTAAAAGGGGGTTTTTTATACTACCCAAAAACATTAATAAACACAGTGAGACCTCATTGAGGGACAAAAGAAGATATTCTATTGATTACAGAGGAGGAGCTTTGATATCAGCTAGATGAGAGTTTGACCCTTTTACTGAGTTACACAAGTTTTTGTTTGTGAGTGGGAAGGCTTGATAGCATTTCTGTTATTTTGCTTTTGGTATTCAAATATTCCACTCTTAAAAGGTCAGATAGGAAGTGCCCCATTGCATATGTTTGCTGAGTGTTGCTGGTAGAGTGATTATTATTTTTTGAGGAAAAGTATGTTTTTCATTGTAGATTGATAAAAAACAACTGTTGACTGTATCTGGCACAGACATAGCTGATCATCAACATCCATTAATACATAATTTTGGTATGTTTTATTTTACAGACATTTTCTGTGTTGTGTGTACATTTTCAGATTGTGATGAAGTAATATTTATTCTGATTGAGGGTTGAGTTTCAGTTGTGAGGAAATGGACTTCACTGAGATATGTGCCATTAAAGGGTCCAGACTGAAGTTCATGGAAATGTTTCTGCTGACTCCAGTGAACTTTAAATCTGGTCCCTAATGAATGTCAAATTTAGGATGCCTACTTGAACATACTGTTCTGCACTTTTGGTTCACAACTGGAAGATAACAACAATTAGTTTCAACACAAAAAATTCAGTTCTGTGTAAATCATTATTTTATGTGAGAGAGGTTGCTCCCTACATTGTTAAAATGTGGTGTTAAAAGGCAGGTACTTCTTTGCGAGGTCAGGAGAAAAAATCTTTCAAACAAACAGTTGACTTTTATTTTGTTTTTTTTTTTTAAGCCTCTTGTCTTCAAGAACTATTCTTTACCTTAACTCTTAAATGAGAGTTTTTAAATCAGGTTTAAATGCCTTTCGAGATAAATCAACTTCTAACATGGCTGTCTTGGCAGAATATTTGTTTTAAATAGAGCTAAGAATTAAAGTGTGTTTTAGATAAAAAGGTTGAAAAGCCCAGCAACCGTTATATCCCTCTTTCTCAGAGTACCCCAGAAGATTCCCATTCTATGTTTCCAAGCTTTAATGATTCTTAAAAATTATTGTATGCTTGGGATGGATTGCAAAGTATAAAATATCTTGCTTTGCCTTAGAGATAAGCATGTGTCCTCCTGAAAAATGATCCTGGATAGCAATTTCAACATGACTTTGAACTCATTCTTGACATTATCTTATTCTGAACACAATTTTGTCTCAAAGGGCCCTACTGGACACATGGCTGACCTCAAAGATTCAGGTCTCTGACATCTGGAGATGATCTCACTGTCATCGCTCTCTCTCATATCCCACCAATCTTCCCTCAAACAATTTCCAACTCATTTTTCTCACGAAGGCATTATTATTCCCAGAATTAATCATTGGAATATTTTTATCTGCACAAAGAAATGGTAAAAGCACAAAGCTATGACTCATTGAACAAAGTCTGTCAGTACGAATTCTGAAAACTGTTACCTTCATAAAGCTTTGTTTGGCTCCTGATAACCATGTTAGTCTTTACTTACCATTTACTCCGGCTTCTGCGAATGTCATTGCTATTTCTTTTCTGTTCCTTCTCATCTTTCTCACTCTTTCAAAAAGTCTGTAAAAGCCATTATACCATCCTTTCCATTCTCTGTTTCCAATTCATATAGCATAGCACACTCAGAAAACCTGCTAATTGGCCTCACCACACTGTTACAATGTTAACTTGTGTTCACATACTATTTGTTGCATCTTGTCAATATTTTTTTGGGGTGGAAACTGTTGGGACCAGGGTCATTGCAAGAATGAGCATGAATACAGAACTTGGTAAAATAGAGAGGTACATCCTACATGAGATGTCCAAGCACCATTGCAGCTAAACAGAAATACTTTTGATGTGTGCACTTGCCTACATAGCCCAAATTTTCCATGTTAGGAAAATGCTTCTTGTCATTGTAAAGAAGCAAGAAACGTGCTTTAGATGGTTTATGGAAGACCATGTAAAGATATGGTTATGGACAAAGGTCTGGTGTAATTCACTCCTACACACAAAACTTTGTGCATGTTAGGTCAGCTTAAGCATATTTATAAGAGGAATCATTTTGTCTTGTTCACCATTAGTATATTCATTCCCTACTTCCATGTGCAAGTCACCCTTTCAATTGCGTGAAGACAACAAACCTGTAATTTCACTTCCTTCTGTTGATGAAGAAGGACAGACTGTGGTTCTTTACAGTGCCATCCTGCTTGTGTAGGAGACAAACTTTTTTTTTCCCCACAAGATGAATTCAGGCATTTTTTCAGAAAAACACCACTTGGTGAGCTGTTTTTCAAAGGACGTAGAACCCTAAAGGCAGGTTTTAGCAAAAAATTTTATCCTGAGCCTTCTGTCCTGTGGTAGCTGGCCACACCTGTCCATTATATATTCTTTACTGAGTGGTGTCAAAAATGAAATGGGATGCTTTGCCACTGGCTGTCATCAGGCAAAAACGTTCAGCCATGTTGGGATCTAGTGCTGGTTTAGGAGAAGAAAGACTGTTGTTTCTGACTGCTCTTAGATTCTTCTGCTCATTCCATTCCAATTTTCCCTTTTGACTCATCCACACAACTAAAAATCAGATAATCTAAAAATCATAACACATAATTATTTTCTTCAACTTTCTTCACTTTAAATGCAGGGAAATTAATAGAAAATTGGATAAAATTTAACATGGATTTTCCAAAAGAGCGTAATGTCAGGGTGATCTTTCTTTGATGATTGTTTTTTCTAGACAAGGAAAATAAATGAGATCTCATCTATTTGACTGCACTTCAGGAGAGTTGATCTGTTTTCATTGCTTTCCATAGTAACTTGGGCAACAAAGCAAATTAAAGTTTGTGGTGTGACATTAAGAAATCTCTAAAATATAAACCAGTAGAAGTATATAGGAAGTACTTCATGAGACTCCTGAGTGGAGAGGTGAGAGGAAATTTGGTAGTTTAAAGGGCAAGACATAACATTACAGGCTACTAACAAGAATATATAGTATAGGCAACTATAGATTAATCTGAAAGCAGGCTTTTGGCATACAGCTTCATCACAGAATGAGTGAGAATTTCTAATGTGATGCAGCTATGAAAAATATAAACACAAGCTTCTAGTGTTCTGCATTAGAGAGTTCCTGTAGAGGTGGAGCAATTGTGGTTCCACTCTGGCACTGTTAAGAGCTGATCTGAAATAAAATGCATTATTCTAGTCAAGAAAAAAAATGGAAATGTGAGCTGAGGCAGATATGACGCTGTGGATAGCCCTGCAATGGGGAGGCACTTTTCAGAGATTCTGAAAAAAACTTACTTGTTTAAACAAGCAAAAGAAAGGCTGAAAGAGGATGTAAGACTTCTCTGTGAATATATCTAAGCAGAAAGATAGAAGGGAGTAACCTTACAGATATGGAAAGAGACAAGATGACTGGTTACACTAAAAGAGATAATGATACAGAAGAAAATGGGTAAAAACTGACCCTTTCAAATTTTTGCTGGAATTTATGTTTTTTAATTGTACAGTACAGGAGATTTTTGAAATGCACTTTCAACAAAAAACTAAGCAGATATTAAGGTTTATCTGTTTATGAAATGATTATATGATGTGGTTGCTTCATATAGTAATTGAGCTCAGATTTACTACCCCACTATATACTCCCATGATTTAAAGCATCCAACAGGAGTATTTAATTTAAAAACAATGATTTTGCAGTTGTTTATTTTAGTAATTTTGTTGGTTCTCACTGTTCGATAGTTTAAGGCTCCTCTTTACTAACCACAAAGTATCTGCAGATTTGTATATCCATAGTTACATGGATTAATGAACAGTTATTCACATTTGCAATTTTTCCTTTTTGTTTTTTCTAGAAAATGGTGGATGGTAAGTTATTTATTTACATATGGCTTTTGTCAAGAAATTATCATATAACTACAAAAAATTAAAACCCATCAATTTACCATTGTTTTGTTAACTAAATTACATTAAATGACATTATGTTGGAAACATAAAGGGTAATTTGTCAAAACAGGCTTTGCATTCAGTATGGACTAATATATTAAGCAAAAGGATTGTATGCAGTTAGTGAGCTAAACTGTTTCTGGTTACTGTTTTCTCTGAAGTTTCAAAAGTAGTAGGAACTCACCTTCTGACACCTTATTTTTAATCATTAGTTTCTTTCCTGTTACAAATCTCACTATCTTTCAAAATCCTAATCACTTCTTAACTTTGAAAGGATGACTTATGGGCATGAATAAGTCATAACAAAGGTGTTATTTTCTCTGCTGAAACTCTGAGACAAAGTGTTTCATCCATGTCCTTTACTACTCAGGTGTTCGACACCTAACTTGATTAGCATTTATACTACTTAATTTAAGATCATGATCTTAGTGTCAGTCTTAATATGTTGTCATGCAGCAGTTCTCATTAGATAGTATTTATTAAATGAAAAATAAACCAGCTAAGTAAATATCAGATCAAAAGTAAATAAAAACACTGATTGTTTTTTATTTTTAAAAAATCTAGTGCTACAGACTTCTGTTTTTCCAATTTTGCAAGAGAGACACATGGTGGACATTTTAATAATGGGGAGTGCTGTAGCATTGCCTATAATAAATATTTAAGCAACTTCCATCATTAAAAACTGCCATGGTTTTACCCTGGGAAGCAGGTAAGCTCCATACAACTACTTGCCCACTCTCCCACCCGGTGGGACAGGTGTAAGAATCAGAAAGGTAAAAGTGACAAAACTCTTGGGTCAGGAGAAAGACTGTTTAATAATTTAAAAAAAGAAAAAAGAAAAAAAGAAAAAAGTATAAAAAGGAAAAGAAACAAAATCAAGAAAAAGAAGTGATGAACACCCACCTCCACCACACCCCCCCAAAAAAAAAACCCAAAAAGAAAAACAAAACCCTAAGAATTGCTCACCACCCAATAACTGAAGCTAAGTTAGTGCCCCCAGGCAATGGCAGCCCTGGCCAAAAACCCTCTCCCACCCAGCTCTATATGCTGAGCATGACGTATGGAATGTCCCCTTGGCCAGCTGGGGGCAGCTGTCCCGACTGTGCACCCCCAGCCCCTCGCTGGTGGGTTGAGGAGCAGAAAAGACCTTGGCTCTGTGTAAGAACTGCTCAGCAATAGCTAGAACATCCCTGAATTACCAGTAGTCTTTTCATCACATATCCAAAACACAGCGCCATACAACCTACTATGAAGAAATTTAACTCTATGCTAGCCAAAACCAGTACAAAACCCAATATTGTATTCAGATTTTTGTACACCCCACTACAAAGAACTATCTGTTTATATATCTAAGAGCCAAATGCGCGATCAGTAGAAACTGAGGAGGCGTAATATTATAAATGGGTAGGGGTAATGCAGGGTTGAAAGAAATTAAACATTGATTTTAGTGGAAGCAGATTTAGCACAAGAATGAACTGTTTACATTTAGGCCAGTTTTAAATGTCACTGTGCATTTACCTTATTTGCTGACTCTACTGGCACGCATAATATATTACTGCAATAAACAAGGCAAAATAAAGTTGCCTAGGAAGCTGTGTGATGAATTGTGAATGCTCTTGTGTACCATAATATCTACTAATTCTGCAGTGTTCACTAAACACTGATTTTTCATGATGTTTTCAGGGACCTGAGCCTTTTCTGAAGCAGTAGATTGTTTCCAGTGCTGGCAAGACATCCAGGTGGTAAAGTGAAAGTATTTTATGTGGAGAAGTCAGAGAGCAAACTTCAGATTTAACTATAGCTGACACATCTCTACTAAAAGTGCTGTCACCACTGTATTTTCCAGCCCTGCTCATGGCTCACAGGAAGAAAAACTATAAACTCCAGCCATTTTGTGCACCCATTTTCAGACACTGCATTTCATGATTAGATTCCACAATTCCTTTTCAGCAAAACCAGCCAAATGTTTCATTGTGATTTCTTCTTTATTAATGAAGTGTCCCTATACAGACAAAATTTTTGATGATGCATTTGTGATGTATTTGTGGTTAATCTGTGAGCATACTGTGTGAATACACTTCAGCCCTGTGCCAAAGTGCACACTGCAATACAGTGCATCAGTTTCAGTTTTCATTATTTATTTTCTTTTGTGTCACTTGAGAATGTTTTTGCTTACTTATACTGAAAAATCATGCATTGGGACATCTGGCAGAAAATTTTTGTGGTGTGGAGAGAGATGCAACCACCTGCATTAATAAGCTTAATATTAATCAACTAGATTATTATTATTAGATATTATTATCTTTAGGGATATATCAATGTAAACATACGTGTTATCTGATGTCACCAAAACCAGATCATGTTTTTCATAGATGTTTGCTAAATTTTGGCTAAACACAGCTGAGCTGAAAAGATGCCCATAATTACTTAAAAGCTTAAAATATGTTCTGAAACTTATCCTCCTCTGGTTCTAGCTGTTATTTCTTTTGTTTGGCCTGCCTCCAGATGGGAAATAGCTTAGATGGGATCTGTCTATTAGACAACATTGGCATCTGTCTTGGGGATAGAAATATGAGAAGGGAAGACGAATGGTGTCTCATGCTTATGTTGAAATACACCAACTTTTAAGAGAAGCAAATTCACCCTGTGTCCTTGGATCACATGAGGTATTTACAAGAGGTCACTATCATTTTGTCTGCACATAGAATCCTGTAATTTTTTTTTCTGCATAATTTTCTGTCTAGATAGTGCACTTTATACACATTGAATATAATTTGAGTGTGAACAATTTGCTAGCTATGCAGTGATTTAGCGGCTGATAGGAAATATACCAGGGATTTCTCATACAAATAGATGTACTTCAGACTTCAGGAGTACATTTCTAAATTATATGTGAAATGCTGTCTCTATATAAGAAGTCTTCATAAACAGTATTTCAGTAGCTAACATTCATATGGTTGGATCTGTATTTTTACAGAGAGGCAGAGTGAGGTACATACATACAATTATATATATGTTTAGTGCATATGCAAAAATATATATGTGAAAAAAACCTTTTCCTACGTGCAGTTTAATGTAGCGAGCAAGATGAATGTAGATACTTGCAGGTGCATAGATAAAGATAGGAACTCCATCAGTTAAGTTTTATAGCAGAACTTATAACTTTATAACTTATAAATATAAAAATATTTCTAATATTAATAATCTATTATAAAATAAATTATAATATTAATAATGAAATATAAAATAAATAAAACTTAGAAATAACTTATAAAAAGGTTATAAAGAAACATTTGTTATTCTGGTGTCTTTTGGGTAAAGGGACATGCAAAACTGTTCATGGAAACTTAGCCTTTAGTAGGTGATGCCAGTTTATAAATATTATCTGAAGACGTGGTAAGATAGGAACAAAAGTGAAAACACCACCAGCCAACTGGACCAATGGCCTACAAAGAGATAGCATCTAATGCAGGAGAACGGCTAAGCACAGAGAATCAGAATCAGTCACACAGAAAGGGTGAGAGGTATTCTGGAAAATAGACCAAGGATTTCTTCACTTTTTTTTTTTTTCCAAAAAATATTTCAAATCTGTACAAACTCACTGTAAACTATCTAGCCTGAGTATCAGCAGCAATCAAGCCACTGGGCTGAATCACTCTGCAGAGCTAACGCATTGCGTGCTGAGCACTCGAAATCCGTGGTGCTAATCCTGTTACACTAAACACAGTACAAGTACAAAATAGGAGATGGTTCCTCTGAAAAATGTGATCACATTAAACATATTATTTGCTTGGTTTTTATTTTTTATTTTTTATTAGACACAATGTAACACCTCTAAAGGCATTACATTCAAATTAAACAAGCTCCTAGCCTGCATGGGAGTTTGTCACACAGATGGGCTGCTCTTCAAGATGTTGAGATATCTTAACAAGCAGACAAATCACATTTCCTTTTAAAAAATTCTCTGTACTGGTTCAACTGTTGTAAAACCTCTGTAGTTTTGTTTTAATTGTTCTGGTAAGTGATGTTACTCAAGTTTCTCTAGTCATAAACACTAATGAATTCCAAGGATTTCAGAAGAGTGGTTTTCAGTTCACACAGTGGTATTTTCATTTCTGTCTGGCAGGCAAACTCCTACCTCCAGCACCTACACATCTGATTATACGTGTTGCTTCTGCACATCATACATACCTATTAGAATTTTATTGTCACTTATGTTCAAAAAACTCTATTTGAAACCAATGCTTGTTTGAAGGAAACGATTGCTAAAGTTACTCTAGTTTAAGTGTTAGCATTCACTATTTTAGCCTTGCATACCTAGAAGTAATGGTAAGTATGCAGCGTTGTGCACAATATTGATTTGTCCTGTGTTTCCAGGCAAAGCGACAGAGGGAGAATGGAGGAGAATCTTAAGGAATAAACATGGCAGAATTAGGCAAGCTTTCTTTTTATCTCAAAGGAGAAAACATACTAAATTTTGATATTAAAATTGAAGCATATACTGACTAGATAAATCTAATAAGTTATTGATTAACTTAACTTATTTGGAAGGGAACTATGAAAATGCCTTACCTCTTGGATTTTGCAAGTTATGTTTTCTCTGTGTCCCTCTTCCTCCCTTTGTCGGGTGATGTTCAGCTGTGGCTTCAATTTTTTGCATCTATTTCTGCCTTTCCTAGAGCTTACCTACATTTAGTGGTTCCTTCATTTATGAGCTATGTGTATCACTTTTGTGAGAAGAAATGATATTCAAATCCAGTTAAAGATAAAATAACTATTTTTATCTTGAACCAAGTTTTTGCATGCTTAGAATGTTCTGCTTTCTTCTGGCTAAACTTGGTTGATACATTTGATTTACAGAACTGAATTTGTCACAATAAATCCTATAGCCAGTATACTACCTGTATACTCCTGATGCCTCCAGGCTTCTATAGTCTATTTCCACCACCCTCATTTATTTTTTCCTGTTTTAGATAAATGGTCACCAACCAACAAAAAATGTTTAGTTATCTTAGGTTAGATATTATAGCATTTCTTGTAAATGCTAAAGCTGTATGCAGCAGTGCAAAGCTGCTAGGAAGCTTTTGTTACAATTTAGCTTTTTTATGTTTTCTTTGAACTTGCACTGCAATGGGAAGATGAGGAAAAGGCCCTACCAATATATGAAACACATCAAAGGCTTAAGAAACTAAACATGCGAGGCAGATGCTTTTGTAACATGTGCTGTATCTCATTTCACCATCTTTAGAGGCATATACAGCTTCATGATTTGTCAGAGTTACTATTTTGGCTGCTTACTGAGGTGAAAATTTGATACAGTAGGAAACACTTGTTTCTGCAGGGAAATCTCATCTTTCACAACAATTCTAACCTAAAAATACAACTTTGAAGAACAAAAAAGTAAATAAACATAATAAATTGCTTATGTACAGCAATCCTTAGAGTTCTTATTTGTATGGATAGATCAATAACATCTAGTCTGACTGCTTACATATCACAAACTATTGCATTCCCTACAGTTAATACTGCAAAGACAATAGTAACTTCCAGTCTGAGCGTAACTTCCAGTCTGAGCATAACTAATATTTAGCTAATCATACATCCCAAACAGGCTTGGTTTAAACACATCGATATATAAAGCATCTTCGTTTTTATTTTGATAGCTGGTACCAAAGCCTCATCAAAATTTTCCATTAAAGTGCTTTCATTCATCATTAATTTTACTGCCTTCAGCTTCTACAATTTGACTTTGCTCAGTCTTTGAGTATTTTACATTAGGCAGCCAGTGTTTTGGGTTTTGTTTGTTTTTTTTTTTAAACGAGCAGAAACTTCAACACAGAAATAATCCTAGAAGTGAGCAAATTTGCCAGTATGATTGTGATAGCAAACCTTCCTAACATAGGCCCAACTTTAGACTTGAGTTCTGAAGTTTGAGTTGGAAACAGCAGGGAAAAAGGAGTTTGGCTCCCCCCATTCCTGCCTGTGGATAGCCCCAGCTGCTGTTTCCCTCAAACTCCCATGTTACCAGCTTCTCATTTTTGATAACTTTTTTGTGAAGTATAACAATAATAATGCGGATGATAATCTAATAAATTGGCTAATGAATATGAAATAAATTGGCTAATGAATGCTGCCCTCTACTGCATCAGCCCTAGGGTATGCATAGGTCTAGCCTGGTAACAATTAAAGACAATTTTTCCTAAGTTCAAGTGGCAGAGAGGCCTGTTACAGCAGAATGAACTGGGTCT
This sequence comes from Falco biarmicus, assembly GCF_023638135.1. Lineage (NCBI taxonomy): Eukaryota > Metazoa > Chordata > Aves > Falconiformes > Falconidae > Falco > Falco biarmicus. Next base: position 69,357,210 of record NC_079311.1, read on the forward strand.
TATCCCCACTTCTGCTTTGTAACCACAAATTTGTTACAGTACTTTACACATACTGCTTTCCCTTTGTAGACTTCATTGCAAATACTCATCTCTAAATATTTCCAGCTTTCCCCTTCACTCAAAATATGATATACCACTGGGATTTCCTTATCTTGTTTAAACTGAAAATGGGCATGGACTAAGACTGTCAGTTTTGGTTTATTCCATTATACTTAAAGTAGCAGCCTTTAATCATTACCAGCAATATTAGTGCCACGGCAGTGTTTACATCTCAAATATGCTTCTAATTTTCCAAGTCAAAGGCAAATTGTTGGTGATATCTTAATGTTTTTTTAGGTAGCTAATGCCAAAATGCAAGGTTATGATCTTGATCTGAATATTTCCCAGATGTGTGGTAAGGTGAAAGGTGGAGCAGCTAACAGAACTTGACTTCCTATCCGTGTTACTCTAAGTGAAGTGAATTGTAAGTCAGGCATAATTAGAGAATGAGACCCCCAGAAGCCTTCACCTTCACAGCTGTTTGAGATGAAAGCTTAGCGCTTGGGTGGATGTAACATAATCCACATGTTGGAAAAGAAATCAGAATCAGCTGTCACTGTCTTTTGCGTATGTTTTACAGTGCCCCATTAGCCACCTTCTTGTCAAAAGTCAGTGATCTTCTCCAAGCTTAATGCTTCTGATTCATTTCCAGTGGAATCAGGACCATCTAATGCCAGTTCTACCACAGCGACTTCCACTGAGGTTTCAGTTTGCAAATGGCAGATGCAGTTTTGCAAGAGATTGTCGACAGAGAAGGATTCTAAACGATCCTCAGTCATGGAAGACACTTAACTCTTTTCCAGGACAGCCATGTTAAAGATAACATAGATACCAAAAGGAAGAACTAGAACAATGTAACAACACTTTGAATTTGGCTCTTGGGGTTTGGGCCAGATGACCTCCAAAGGCCTTTTCCAACCTAAATTATTGTCTGAATTGGAAAGGCATCTAGAAATCTTTATCTGTGTCCCACAACACTGGAATTTTAAAGTTGGGAATCAGAGATTGATGTTCAGCTCATTTAAGATAAACAGGGAAGATTGCTGTTATTAGATATTGTAGCCTCGCTGGATAAAATACTGAAATAGAACTCAGATAGCAGAGTCCTATTTGAAACTTTGTTATTATTCTGCTGGGTCACTGCTGCAAAGCTGTTGGTCTTCTGAGTCAATGGTATAAGCTTCCTGGTTCTGATACCTAATGATCCTGGAATGAGGGTCACACTTTTTCCAGGTATTGTAATATGTATATATACTAACACATACATAAAGGGGAAATGGCATTCAGGGGCATGTCTATTAAGAGTAAATGGGTAATAGCCTGTTTTTGATGTGCATGATAAAAATATTTTATGAAGGCAGAGTGGAAAGACATTGTAGAATGGTCCTATAACAAATCCATCAGTGATTTCCTTTAGCTCACTTGTTACTAAGAGGTAAGCCAAGTTTCTTGAAGAAGCAGGATCTAAGTAATCGTGCAGGTTGTCTCTAATAACTTTTGCATCTGCTGGAAATTTTCTTTCAGGTTTGTTAATGAATAGCTCAGAGATACAGCTCTTACGAGACAATAGGCAAGCAACCAAAGAAGTGACAAATTATTAGTTTTAAGCTAAGAAAAATTGTAGATTTAATCAACTGTAGGCCACAGATCTGCAAGAACGTTTCTTGTTTCAGAGTTATGTAATTTTGTCAGAAGGAACACAGAAATAAGGAATTGCTGAATATAGGCTGATTATTACAGCATGTTTTGGTACAGTACTGATCACTGGCTCTACAAGTTATACATTAACTAAGGAGAAGAGATGAAGCTTCATAAATCAGAGCTTACTTCTTATTAAAATCTTTCTGTTTCTAAGCACTGGACTTAAGATATTTTTGATCAAATAATGGTGAACCAGCTGAGAACTGTGCCAAACTAGGCACTTCCCAATTCGTCTAACATCTTTTGTTGAAATGGTATTTCAGGAGGAAGGATAGATCTGGCAAAAACTTAGGTCAGCCTTTGGAAACTTCTGGTTTTCCTGACTGTGGGTAGTCTTCCTTGATTTGGGAATGTGGCCACAGATGTCCCTTTTATGTGCCTGACAGCACTGGAATTGTTACAATGGAAATCAGAGGCTGATATTCAAAGAGTTAAGATCAATTAGAAGGGATTCCTAAGGTCAGTGGGCGCTGAGTCTTGTCAACTGAGATTTGCAGCAGTGGCACTGATAGCTCTGAGATCCTTCGGGCTGTGTGCTAGACTCCTTGCACCAGAACTGTTCCACTTTAACACTAGAGAACTGAGAAGGCAGTTTGCCAGCTAGGATTTTGTCATCTCTGTCTTGTTAAAGATTTTACAGAGCACTAGCTGTTGCTCAGCATGTACGTGAAACATACAGGACATGGAAATAAAAAAATCACCTGCAAATAGTGTCAGTAATGTATTGATGTTACCCTATTGACATAACAAAGGAAATATTTGCAATATAATTTCTATCCTGATACAAAAATTCGTTCTCTCTTTCATACCAAATACTGGTATATTATCTTCTGCTTTCTCTGAGGGCTTTCTTTTTTTCATAGGCAGCTGACAGTGCAGCTGGTGGGACTGAGCAGAGTCAGGCAGTCCAATTGCTTTGTAGTTGCATTGAAGTGAATTATGATTGTGCAGATGCATGACAATAGATTTAGCAGCGTCTTGTAATTGTTGATTACTGTGTTAGTTTATACACAGCAAGGAGCTCCCAGAGCGTGGTCTTGGCACACACGGATTTCAAAACAGCAAAGTAAATAAAGTAAATAAATGGACTGACAGCTTAAAGGAAGCCACTGCGATTCTTAGCCATACATTTCAACTTAATCTTTTTCTATCAAGTTCTTTTGTTAGTGTCTACCACAAGGACAGAGGAGATTACAGTGTGGGCTTGAGGGGAAAAAGAAGCACCAGGAAAATGATGAATAGAAAGAAAATAATTCATTAGAGGTGGGCAGAGGAACATGGACTGTAAGAATCAAAATTGTTAGAAGTGGTTCTGTTATCTTCATGCTTTGTGTTGCAGAAGACCAGCTGTCTATGAGCCTGATTTGTGAAAGGAGTCCCATGAATCTGTAAGTCTTGTAGGAACTTCAGTTGGGAGTCCAGCTTTCAGATACTGTTCTGTAGGATGTACCAGTATGCAAACTCTTTTTTTTTTTTAAAGTAGAAGTCCCTTCAAATTTCAGTGTGGCAGTCCTCGTACTGTTGTCATAATTATGCTTTTCATAATACAGAAATAAATGGGTGTCTTATTTCTAAAGAACACTGACTACAGTGTTTGAATAGTTTCTAATAAAACAAAAAGGAATTACGATTAGTGTTGCATGTGTTCAGAAGATATCAGTTAGAATCAACAGGCACAAACCTGCAAATGAAGAACACGAGGATAAGGGATGAAAATTCCACAATTTAAAAGCAAGATCTCCAAAGTTTATACATGATTTGTAAAGACAATGCACTTGTCACAGATTATAGTTTTGAAGTTTTCGTGAGCAAAATCTAAATTATCACACTCCTACTGTCACCTAGAACTGCCACATATCTGAATTGACCTCTTCTGCTGCCTGGGCCTTTCAACGATTCTTTGCATTTCTTCTGGAATTACAAGGCACTGATCAGAAGTATCATACAGTAGTTCTGACTGGTTTCTGTGTAACCATAAATTGTGAAAATTTCATTATATCAGCTGCACATCATGCACTCAGTAAGTCCATACATTTCCAGAAGTGTTTGACTTCCTATGCAAATACTGTACAGAATAGTGCTCTATAGCATATTAAGTCCAACATTTTCAGAAACATTTGATTAACTTCTTGTGTGTGGAAACACAGCTTTATAGGCTTGCAAGAAATCTCAGAAGATCATGTGGTGCATTCCCTTGTCCCACAATGTACATACGGATGATATCTATCATCAGCTCTGCTGGACACTTTTATTACCTGCTCTTAAAGACTGCACACGCTCCAAAGCACCTTTAATGAATACAGAGAGTTTTTACCACCCTTATTAAAATCTTATTATTCTTAATATCCTCTGTTACTCTTCTGTGCTGTTGAGTCCATTATTTCTGTTGCCTTTTGAATGGAACATTCCTCTCTTCTTTCCAGATATTTTTTTTAAGTATTTGAAAGTTACTGGTATGCTTTCTCTTCCCACAGTTTGTCTTAAGACAAACAGGATTGGATTTATTAAATTTTCCATTTCAAATCATATTTTCTATGGCCATGCTGGTTACCCTCCTCATCTTGAAATGAGCATGGAGCCCAGGTGAAGCCTTCCAAATGCTGGATGATGTGGAAAGATTTTCTTCTACGTTTCACACACTATTTTCATGTTTATACATCTTAGAAAGATATTTGATTTTCATATTGTTCACTCAAGTCCAGATTGTGGCCCACTAACCACCCAGACACTTTTCTGTAAAATTGGTATCTCATTTTTCTTCAACCTGTGTATGTATTTACTTAATACTTCATTCCATTTTGGCAGTGAATAATTGAGAATTATTCTCTAAATACAGTTTTCTAACCTGCTTTTCATCCTTCTTAAAATACAGTTTTATATGAAACTACTGTATTTATGATAATGTAATGTGATAGTGTCAAAAGCCTAACTATGTATCTCTTTCCCTGAAATGACCTGTCATATTGTCATAAAATGAATAAGATCTAAGAGAATTTGCTGTTGAAAAATCTTTGTTGACTGTTTCTCTACTTTCTTTCATTTCTCTATATGAGGGAATGTGTAAGTAAGAACTAAAGGGCAACTCCCCTACTTCAGACTAAAGGTCAGTCTGTTTCCTGTCTCTTGACAGTAGCAGTAGCAGAAGCTTGAAGAGAAGAAAAAGTGATAACTGCCTGTTACACTTTCCTAGTGTCCATCAGTATGCAATTCAAAGACTAATGATGACATCTCTTTAATTGTCCTAGGAACACATTTTTTTAATCAGTTGTTCTGATTGCTTTTTAGTTCATGTAAATGGACATCCTACCAATGATGGCTGTAATCTAACAAGTGTGAAAAAGTACCTTCTTTTGTTTTAAATATCTGCCCAACAATTTCATTTAAGATTCAGTGTATAGTTGCCCCTTCTTCACTTTCTCAAGGTTGCCTACAATTTTATAGATTCCCCCTCAACTAATTCCTGTTCCACCCTGTGAAGCCCTAGGTTTTAGTTATTCTTCAAACAATAGTTAATCCTTATTTCTGAGCTGCATGTTGATCTTTCCTGTAGCTTTTCCAGTTCTGCTTCATTTTTTACGAGATGAGAGACTAGGGTAGCATGTGTGTTCAAAATGCAAGCACAGATGAATTTAAACTTTGTTGCTCTATTACCCATTTCCGAAACATTCCCTACTCCTGTCCTGTACATTCCTAATTTTTGTTTTGTTATCTATTAGAAGACCAAGAAGTGATAGCTGGGCCATAAGCCATTCTGTAACACATTCCGTGTTTATAAACCGAACATTACTTTCCCTATGTGCACCACTTTTTACAACATTCACCTGCATTGAATTTTATCTGGTATTTTATTGCCTTGTCAGCTTGAATCCTGAGATTCTTCTGCAGTTACTCTCAGTACCTTCAGTTTTACTATCCTGAATAGTTTAGTGTAAATAACACTTTTTGTCATGGCATTACTGTGGATCATTAATGAAAACATTAAGCACAGACAAAACCAGGATTTTGCTGATTACTTTCCTGAGAAAACTGATTAATTTTGTTCCCTATTTTTAATCCAGTACTTATTTATTTATTGTTGTCTATACATTAGCTACACAACATGCGTATGGTTGTTGAAACAATTGTGGAGTTGTTTCATGCACAAGCAATAAGACATTTTTACATGGTTTTGTATTTGTTGCCTGTGGCCAAGCTGCACAGGCAGCATGCACAGCTCGTGTCTGAGCTCTGACATTGCTTAGAAATGTCTGTCTTCACATGCAAAATCCCAGACAGAAACGTGGCAGCTCTGTTCTTCAGCTGCTCATCTCCATAGCTGTCTAAGGCTAGTTTTACACTGTCAAATAATTTAGCTCCCCGGGTAGCTTTCGGATCCAGCACTCCTGACCTTTTGCATTGCACATGTTAGTTCACACTTAGCCTTTTTTTGACATGAACTATTTCCTCCTGGAATGAACCTCCACAAAATTCTCGGGACCAGGACAGTTCACTGCAGGGATCACTCCTAAGAGGGAGTATGGACAAGACCAAGCCGGCTTTGGTTCCTTTGGTTTTATACACTTTCATGCCAGCCCTGCAAGAGGATGTCTACCTGACCTTGACACCAGACTATACAAACAGCAGACTAGTGGGCTGCCACACGCCTCCACAGTATGTCAGACACAGAACAGAAAAACCACAGACATGTCTGAGGGCTATGGGTAAAGTCTCTAGAGGTAATAGTTGAGGAGAATTGAACCAAGCACTCTCAGGGATGCACTAGACCACCCTAGAAGGTGCAAATATGATTGTCAGCCAGTTTTCACCAAATGGCCTAGGGGCCAGGTGCTCTTTGCAATGTTGGACAGTACTGTAAGCAAAGGTATCTCTGAGCCTGACATAAAAGTACATAGAGAAGATAGGAGGTTCTTCGCCTGCCCTCTACATGTCCCCTGGCAAGGATTCTGCTGGAATCACAGCAGAAAATGCAGTGTCAGTTGAGTGGTTGATTGGGGTTTGTTGGCTGCACGGGATTTTGTGCTGTTGGACTCCAGCAAGCAGAAAAATCAATTTAAATAGAGAAAGTTGAGTAGAAAAGCTGGAAAGAATGTATCAAACCTTCTGAATCGTACCATTCATTAACTGTCCCAGGCATAGGTTTTTGAGTGTTTGTGCAAGAGACTTACATAGTTCAAGAAAAGGAAAAACCAAAAATATTTCAGCAGCCCAGGCTAGGGAATCAGAGTTTGTATAAAAGGACAAGACATGAGGCAGAAGCACGTGCAATTAGATCACATAATCCTGTGTGCAAAACATGCTTGTTAACTGTTATGTGAGAATGTCAGCAGGGAAGATGAGAAACAATATAGAAAGAGACTTGAAGATAATGAAAGCAGAAGGGTGTGAAGTGATTGTGCTCTGCAGATCAGCCTTTTAAGTTTCTGTGCAAGATTGACGATTTTGTCATCTTGCTTTTTCATGAGGTGTTGAATGAATGTTTAAGAAGACAGCACTTATCGCTGCTCATCAAAGTTTTAAAAAAACTGTTTGTACTAGAAGACTGAAAATACCAGCTCCAGCCAGGTTAGGAGACAGTCAAGTATTAAAGATGAAAACACTGTGAAAGACATATATCAGGTGCTTGCACTATAGCAGGCAATAGTTTACATCTGTGTGCAAGAATATAGATCTTGATACTTGCTTTAGTGTTTCAACATACCTTTGATGATGAAAGAAATGTACAGAATATGTAAGATGAAGTACAAATCTAGCATTAAAAAATGAGAAGCTGATCAAGTAGCATTATAACAAGAATAATACAGTTATTGAATGTTGTCTTTTTGTTTAGTTTGGATTAGCTGTAATTTAGGATGAATTAAGTACACATAAATATTTATGTCAGAGAAAACAAAAAATGAATGAACAAAGCAATGAACTGGTGATCAGAGGTCACAGTTCTTTTCAGCTGCTAAACTATTAACCTTAACTTCTTTTCATGTAGTAACAACTGGTAATTAATTTCTTTTTATTTACTCCAAGACTGTCCAATAACAATAGTTATAGTAATTGTGCCTTTCAATAAATATTTTGGCTGAAAAAGTTTGGACAGTAGTTTGTTTGCAAAGTACCCAGGGGGTTATGAGCTACCCACAATCTGTGACTGGTCATCTTAAATCATATGCAACATTGACCCAGACTATGTTGGTAAGAGTATTAAGGTCAGAGACCTGTCTTTCATTTGAACACATCCAGGTCAGTTAAGAAAATAATTTGTGGACAGAAAAAAGCTACGAGGGAAAACCAACAGTTAGCTATTTTAAAATATACTGTAATATTTTTTGTAGTCATTTCTTAATGCTGATCACCCATACTATACAGCTGCCCTAATCTACACTTCTCAGGTGTTCATTCTGTTCCCACAGTCATGATAAAGTTTCCTTTAAAAGAATTATTATTGTGACCAAGCAATACTGGGAATATTTGTTGCGTTGTAGCATAAAACTGCTGAAAGTGTTGATGAGTAACTGCCACCAAGGATAATTATGTGAAACAGTGAATATTATAGCTGTCCAGTGGTAGTCTTGCATTATAAACATATGGATCACATATTTTAAAATACCACGGATTCCTTTTTCCTGTGTTAGGCAGACAGACATAAACCATTAGAACCAACAGCTAATTGATGTGGTGAATTAGTGTGTTTGGCAACTTTCTGATTTGCAGGGAAAACACTAAAACTTTTTTTTTTTTTTTCAGAGAAACACAGCAGTAGTGGGATGCTGTTATCTGTATCTGGTCATGGTCTCTTAAAAAAAAGCCTGTAGAACTTTGTGATTTTTCTGTTCTACCCCATTACTAGGTCATTATGCCCGTACAGGTTTAGGAAAAGATCCTACTTGCCACAGACAGTGCAATGCACATTGCTAATCTTTGTGGTACAGTTACACAGTGAGTTTCCTTCTGTCTCCCACCTTCCACAAGAAGATAAGTACTTGAAACTAGCAAATGAGAAACTATATTTTTCCAGTCTTGTTGTCTTACACAATGGGGAGTCAGGTTGAGATCCATAATAAGAACAAATGAGGCCCAAAATTAAACATAACTGTTGAAATAAATTGTCTCATTTTGATGTGCAGCTGAGCAGCCTTCACATGAACAGCTACAGTATGTATCAGTCTCAGTAGGAGGCAACAAACCTGTCATTTGGATAAAGATTGTTGACAGACAAGTAGCAGAGGCCATCTGCAGCACACTGGTTTTGTAAGTCTCACAACTTCCATACATTTCATAGGGATACCTTTTTTCATCTGTTTATACACTGCCTTAGCACCCAGGCTCACTTCTGTCTGCTCATAGCTGTCAGCACTTGAGTAGGACTGGCTTGATTTAATTATAATTTGTGCCCTATTTGTAAATATGTTTACTGTATCTGCTAGAAGCTCCTGACTGAACGGCAGCTGACTGCCTGAGCAATGAAGACCTGCCTTTCCTGATATTGCAGGTGATGGACAGCTACTTCTCCTGGCAGTCACCATGCACTTTGACTGTTTCTTTTGCATTGTCCCTTCCTTGTGTGTTAGGATGGGCAATAAGTGAACAGCTTTAACTCCATTCAGTTTCTTACAATTTGCAATTATTCATATTGAAATTTATACAAATGGTAAAATGCAGGAGGAAAACATAATGATCATGAGTGTGGAAGATAACTTGGCATTCCACCCAGATTGAAATAGGCAGCTCCACACAACTCTTAGAAAATTTACTGAGTTGTACTAGTCTGTTATAAGCTTTCTATTCTCCTGTGTATTTCTGTGGAGACCTAGAAATTTAAGATTTGACAGAAATCCTGAGTGCCTGGTCCTGTCTGCTAAATGGAAACATGTATGGACTGCCAAGTTTCAATTAGGATTTGGATTGTGATCCAAGATTCCTTATAAACATGTGAAGTAATCTTTTTGCTCAATTCAGTACCCATCAGGCCTTAGTTAGAACGTCAGTCCAGTCTTGGGCATCTCACTTCAAAAAAAAATTAGCCAATTGGAAAGAGACCAGAAGGAGAGCAATAGGAGGTCTAGAAAACATATACTACTCACAATGACTTAAAAAACTTGGATTGTTTAATCCTTAGGGGTATAGGTTGATTTATTTTCTATTGAGAGTTATTTTTAAGCCAGATCCTTCCAATGATTTTGTTTATAGGGCTGCTCCACAAACAGTTATATTTGAAGGGTTGGTGAACTTCAGCACAGAGGCAGAAAAAAATACCTGGGGGAATGGAATTTAAGGAGACTCCTTAAGCTGCCGCCTTTGTCAAGAGATCTAGCAAATCAGATAACTACAACCATACATCTAACCATATATACTGAGGTAGGGACGGGGAGTAGTGCTTTTCTTTTTTTCTCTTCATCCCAGAAACAGATCTGATAATGAATTCTGACACTGTCTCTGTCCGGTTTACAAGTTATCAAATCTTGCAATGTTGGGGTCAAGCATGCAGAGGTGTTCAGACCCTCATATTTTCCATCAACATTCATGTTGCTGTCTATACATCTTCCCATCTTGGCCCAAGCATGGAGCTCAAAAAATCTGGGTTTTGATTAATAGAGCTCAGTACAGCTGGCTCTGTCTGTAGCCATTCCACCTCCACAACGTGAATTAAATCCATGTGAAGGAAGCAAATGTGATATCTTCCCTCCTGCAAGGACTTTGGCTAAATCTGGTGGCATACTTGCATGCTGGTGATGAAAGTGATGGACCAGGTGCCCTTGAGGACAGCTCTGAACTCATATTAACTGGCAGCATAGATGTGTCCTCGAAGTCACTTCCTGCATTTCCTTTACTGAAGTTTAACCTGTCTAACTGTGGACATTTAACAGGAGTGCTGGTGTTTGGAATTGTTTTTTGGAGTCGCCTCTTTTCACTGACAAGAGGGGAAAACATAGGCTAACTGTGCTTATGAATTATTTGTTTCTGTTACATGTCAGGACATATACTAGCTAAATTGATTCCTGCCATTCTTGTAAGTAAACTTAAACATCTCCTTTGCTAACCAACAGCTCTCACTACTGCATCACTAAAGAGGTCCTTTCTTGCCATGCTATGCCACCCTCCCATTTACTTGGTCTACAGAGAATCACTGGTTGAGTGGTCCTCGCTCTGCTCTGGAATTAAAGACATAAAAGCAGTAGAAAAGGGAAGAGAAGTGGTTTAGTTTCCTTAAATCCCCTTGTGGTTCTGAGAAAATTATTGAATAACTAATCTTTTACATGGTCTTTATGCACCATAGAGACTTCACACCTTACGCTAATATTGTGCTAATGCAGGAGGGCTTAGAGATACTGTTCCCACAGTCTTCAAGAAGTTTGGATACATGTATAAGGTACATCTTATCCAAATGCATCAGATGAGGGAATTTGGACTGGAAAGCTCGTGGGACATTCACATTTTGGCTATAGTTTAAATATGACACATTAGCAGCTTGTTCTGTGGTCTTTCAGTACTTTCACTTCTGATTTAGAGCAGGAAGGGTAGAGGTCTCAGAAAATAATAATAACAAGCACAAAATGGATTTTAACTTCAAATAAAGTTTTAGTTCTGAGTGACAGCTGAGGTTATGGTTCACCTTGGTCATTATTTGAGGTTTCTGCCCATAACTGTGGTATCATGGGTTGTGAGATTTCTATCTTAAAATGCCTTCCAAAGGCAACTGCAAAGCCTGTAAGATTACATTTTAATGGAACTACTTTGCTTCATTATAAAGCTTCTAAAGGCACATCTTGCTTAGCCCATCTTCAGTTTCCTAGGTTTATTTTATCTTCTACTCCACCATCTTCCTCTTTCTGTTGTCAATAATTCTTATGCAAGACAAATAAGAGATAGGAATAACTGTATAACTTCTCATTTGGGAATGTTTTCAGCTTAGTTTGTGCAGATGTAAATGGTGCAACAGAGTAGAAACAGGGTCAGTGGCCTCATATTGCTTAGTACTTCACTCTTTCATGACCACATCCAACCAGTCTTCTCATTTCTTTAAACCACCCTTTTTTAAACCACCTTCTAAAAGCAAACTTTTGAACTATGAAATCTTTAACATTATGCCTTATCACCAACTTTATCTGACTCAAGCCAACGTTAGTCAAAGGTACCCCTTCAGAGAAGCTCCCTGCAGGGTGCACAAACCAAAGTTCTGAAAAGAGGAATGTTACCAAGTTTCGTCCTGTCCAGTTACCCACCAAGAGCAGCAGCTGCTGTCACAGGCCCAGCAGCTTCTTGTCACCATTTGGGAAACTGGGAAGTTTTGGAAGCCATCAGTCATCTTCACATTCCATCCAGATGAACTCACTCTTCATCTGTGGTATTTCTGTAGACAGAAGAAAATGCAAGCAAGGGGGGGGCTGTCTGTGGATCGCCACATATATGGGATAATCTTTGAAAGGGGGAGGAAGATACAAGGTGGTCCTGTTCCTCTACATTAAGAGGACTGCAACTAGGGTTACAGACATTTAAAGTGCATTTTAAGAATTTATTACACAAACAGGATCAGCTACAGAAAAATGGCCACTGTCTCACACTGCAAAGTAGTTGAATTTGGTTCCAGAATCAAGTGATCCTCATTGCAGGTTATATTTGGATCCATTGCAGTACTGCCTTGATAATACATTTGGTACTCTGTCAAGCTGTCTTTCCTAACAAATTGCTTTCCTAACAAATCACTCACATTCTAGGATGTTTTGTAAATGTTTTGCTTCATATTACCAGCATTTTTATAAAAACACGGGACATTTGGAATTACCATACAGAATTATGAAAGTGCCACTTTTCACTTTTGTTTTTTATAGCCACCCTGTGCAGAGCAAGACAGCCAGTCAGCTTTCTGTTGCCTTGTCATTTATATAATGATGACTTTTATAATCTATAAAAATAGTTTATTTAAGTTAAATATATTTGGTTTCTATTGGGAATATGTTTCTAGCCTTCGGGACCTGTAAAGGGAGCACATGCATAGCTACAGGGCACGTTTCAAGTCGATATTTGAAATGTTTCTAATTATAATGAGTTGGAAATGGTTTGGGTATTGAAAGCTATGCTTTTACAGTGGATGTGGTCAAAGGGGATTAGTTATAATTGTTGAAGTTTACAGAGTTATGGCTGTAAAATAATAGTGTGCTATCTGCTTTAAAACCATAATGGAGGCCACAGCATATTTTTTTCTTTTAATTATTTTAGTTTCCTTTCCAAGTTCCTAAAAAGCACAAAGCCAGAAATGAGTAACTACTAACAAGAATTTTCCCCCCAATAATATTAATGATTTGTAGTGCTTATTATCAAACCTAATTACAAGTCACATTATAACATGGAAGTTATTTACTTTACACATTCTCTTGGAGTGAAAAGTTTAATGCTTGGAAATGGCTGAGCCCAAGCAATAGTATAAAATCAGATAAAAGATACATACAAGGAAGTAAGTTGAAATGCCTTGTTTGTTTCGGTCTTCATCAGTTGGAATAGAAAAAGAACAAAATGAAAATGAGTTGGATGATTTATCTGTTTTTTACTTGATAAAATTTACTTGCTGTACTCAGTAGGTTGGCCAAGCCTCTAGAGAATAATTCTGAAATCAAGGAAAAAAACAACTCCCCAGATAACTGAGGATGTAGTAAATGTAATACCTGTCTTTAAAAAAGGAGGGAAAAAGACCTAGAGACAAGTCAGCATATCCTAAGAAAAAATACAGCAAAAGTAATTTTTAAATAAATGTTTATAAGCACCTAGTAAATTAACAGCCAAACCCAATTAATTAAAGAATTAATGAAATAAAAACAATACCAAACCAACCTAAATTTCATCTGTGGTGAGATAAAAATCTTCATGCATAGGAAAGAAGCAGCAGATACCATAAATTTGGGAAAGATTTTTGAAACTTAATGTCCCTAATGATATTCTTTTAACCAAGATCAGCAAGCAAAATCTAAGTGAAAGCCTTACAGTGTGGAAAGCCGTACTCCGGAATGAGCAGTTGTTCACTGCCAATCTGAACAGAGGCATCAATTTACACAAGAGTCTCTTCAACATATCTCCTAGTAAAAAGTAATTAAGAACTTGAATGAAGGAATTGAAACTAGGATTATAGAAGTTGCAGGCAATATGAAACTTGGAATAGTTGAAAGTATTTTGGAGGACTGAATAAGAACTCAAAACACTGACAAATTGGAGAAATTATCAAACAAAAAGGCCACAACTGAGACACATGCAAAGTACAACATTTAATTAGGAGTAATCAAATTCACAACTATAGAATGAGAAATAGTTGCTTACATTCCTTCTGTGTATCCGAGTGTGGTGGATGACAAATCAAACAAGAATCACTGTTAGCATATTACTGTAAAAAATGAGGAATTATGCATAAATGTATGAGTATGCATATATCCTTTGCAGGAAATATGAAATGTTCCTTCAGGTATCAACACTGGTAAGGCTTCATTAAAATACTATGGCCATGCTGTGGGCACAAGCAACGGGCATGTTCAAAGGTCTAGAAAACCTGAAAGCTTTAAGGAAAGCATTTTAAAGCTGGGCTTGTTTAGACAGTGAAAGCTGGTAGGTAGATATGTAGGTTTAATAATAATTTCTGAATATGTAAAAGGTTACTGCAAATTAAAAACCATCTCTTTCATGTTAGTTTACAGTTTAAACAAGAATTAATGGGCTCAAATTACAAGGCCATTTAAATTGGACAATAAAAACATTTTCTAACGTAAATGGTAGAATAGGCTACCAGGGGGTTATAGAATCTCAGGTTTTGAAGGTGTCTGAGAACAACCATCCATCAAGAATATCTTTCCTAATTAAGTCCAGTGGAGTATCCACAGTGATGTGGCATCCTTTCAGCCGTATAGGCTGTGACTACACATAGGCTCATACCTCCAATCCTGCAGCTCTTGAAGAATATGAAATTGTGTCAAATTGATCTTGAGAGCCCATGGAAATTATATTTTTTTATTGCAGTAGTATATAAGTCCAATCAGAGCCTGTGACTCTACTACATAAACCTTGAGGAAAATGCAAAAATTTTTGTGCCCTCAAAGAAGTCAATTTCATTAGGTGAGAAAAACGCTACAGTTTTAACCTTCATAATGTAAATGTCAGTTATATTTTTATATGTTTCTTCTTAATTTAATAATGACTTAATAATCAAATACATATTTTCACCCTTACATCCAAGGCATTTGATTTACATCCAGTCTATTTCAAAGTTCTGAAAAATCCTTATGACTTCTGCTTGTAGGTCCAACTCAGATGAGTTGGTGCTTTCATGCTGACATTTGAAATTTGTGTCTACATCACTGAGACCTATGAAAAGATTCCTATTGCCTTCAGTAGATTTCTATAAAACTCCTGTAACAATCTTCTCCTGAGAAAATCTGTAAATAATACTAAATAATTTGCAATCTAGACAAAAGCTAGTTCTGTGCTTTAACTAGCATGTAACTCCAGTGAAGTCTCTGGGGTATACAGGGAGTAGCAGGGTAGATAAAGGGTATACAGGGAGTAGCAGGGTAGATAAATACCAAATCAGGTCCCTGTTACCCAAGGGGTAATAGATCATGTATTAAATTAATTTGTAAGGAAAAACGTCCATTAAAATTTCCCCTTCTCCTCCCAAAATACTGCAAAAGTTAGAATATGCAAAATTGTCACTGAAGACTATAATTTTTCAACTTCCAAATACACAAAGCACACTCAGTAAGAATAAATCCAGGATCGTTGGTGATGAGATCAACCTGATAATAGTTCTCAAGAATTCAGCTACATTTGGCTCCAGTTAAATAGTGTAACTAAGTATAATCAAGCCAGTTACTGTGGATATAATGTAAATGTAGTAACATTTCTCCTCATGACCTCCTTTCAGCTCTCCCACTGGGGATATAATGGAGTAAGTATGTATTTGGGATATAATGGAGTATGATTGCAAACAAATTTTACCAGAAAAAAATACTATATTTTCATTAATTAGTATACATTCATATACTTCCATGGCTTTAACTTAAGTACTGAACTGAAGAGCAGTGTATCTCCATCATTCAAGTGCAAGACACTTAAAACGGGTTAATTCAGAACAAGTTTCTTATTTAAGCACTGTTCTCTTTCAGCTGCAAGTGTAATAGTCATGGTTTTGAAATGTTGAACCATAGCTGAAATGGTCTAATACAGTGTTTTGTTACAAGGAAAATGTGACAAAATGTAATTCAGTTTAATCCATTTCAACATAAAAAGTAATGATGGCACATGTTATGCCAGTATCTTTTTTCTTTTAGTGGTGGTGGTGGTTTTTTTGTTCCTGCTGCTGTTAGAAAGGGACCCAGCCTAGTTTTAGTGGTGCCACATTTGGATTACAGCAATTAATTTCTGTAGAAAGAATTAACTAAATTCTTCTCATCACTTTTTGGCATGGAAAATACAAAATACACATCACTCTGTAAAAGGAAATGGGCATTGTAGCAGTGTTTGCACCACATTCTTACCTTTTAGTAGCTCGTCATCCACATAGCCTAAGGTTCTCCGCTTAATTCTGTTTGGTTTTGAGCACAAATACTTGAAGAGATGTCCCATGGGAAAGGAGTATTAAAGTCCACTGCTCTGTATTAATGCTTTCACAGAAAAGCAAGAAAGAAACTGGCTTTTCTTTGCTGTGAAAATGAGCAGCTGTGCAAGAGTAATCCAAGTATAATAGGCCTTGGCTGGATTGGACTCATTGATCTGCTTGTATCAATGGCATGACAGTGGTATATATAAGATGACCATCAAGACTTAATTAGGGAGCCCTCACAACTTCTATTGAGATTAGAGAGTATAATTCTTTTAATTTCACATACGGAAAGTGATATATGTCTGCATTGCAACAGTAGACAAGTTAGCCCTAGAAATAGATCGTTGGCCTTAACTGACTCTTTCTGGGTCTTCCTAGATGACAGTTCCCCTAAGTTGTATCCTCTTGTTTACACCTAAGCACCTTGTGTTAATTCTCAAGCTAACGTTACATATAATTAAATAATGGAAATTGTGCTTAGAGTTTTCATTTAAATAAATAGCCATAACTTTTCTGCTTTGCAGTAGTTAGACAGCTCCAGCTATTAGAGGGACCTTTGCTGCTACGGAGTTGGATACTACTGATGGCAGAGTGAGCTGATTTGGGAACTGCTGTTTTTACTCCCTCACAGGTAGCAGACTTGCAGTGCTGTACAGAACTGTGCATTCACTCTGTTTGTTCAAGTCTGGGTTTCAGGCCTGAGGGGCAATTCATGCAGAACTGTTTTCAAACGGCTCTAAGAAGCTCAGGGGCAATTCAGATCTTTGACAGTGTAGGTGAAGTTTTAGTTTATATATGCAACTGCATCCTTAGCAATAATGATTTTTCATGCTGCAATTAAGACTCTTACCATAAAAATCTTACAGCAGAAGGCTTTATCAGTTGATTTTTTTTTAATACTACATCATCATTTTTGTCTATCAACATTTATATTTGCATTTTCATATGAGTATTTAAACAAAATAATCCTCCACTTGCATCTTTTCATAGGTTTGGACAAGGAAATTTTTTTAAATATTATGTCTGGTTTAATATGGTCCATTTTCTGAAGGGCTTACTACATCCTAGACCTACTGTTGTTTCTCTTGATGTTCTCACTGAAGTCTTTCTCATATGCAAGTACTATAGACCTGGTGACTGTGGCCAAGCTAATGTTTCTTGCTAAGTAAACCCAGAGCCTCTGGTTCTTGCATTGGAATTTATATATCTTCATATCAAGTACTTCATATATAAATATAGAATTTTAAATATATTGAAAAATGCATCCAGGAAAGGCCACCTCTCCTTTCTTGACAATAGAAGGAGGTCATTCATGTTAAACTGCCTAGTTTGATGTTCTCCCTCTTCTTCACATCCATAAACTACATAATGTTTACTTCTGAATAAAAAACAGCTATTACTTTTTCATGCTTGATTCACAGTTGCTGCCCAGGTAACATCAAAGCCTCTACTTCCAGTCACAGAATAAATAACAGCCACACTCCTGAACTGCACAGACCAGTTCAATGGCCATACAGAATGGCTTTTGTACCACATACAAAGCAGCCATTTTAAAAAAAAAATACAGTGAAAAAACTTCCTCCTCATGTCTCTGCACACTGAAGTCCACATGGTTCTGCAGGCTGAACAGAATGCGTTCATTTTTCAGGGACACAATATCAGCATTTACAGAAAAAGCACTGAATCCCAAGTGACACTGTTGGCTTCACTTGATGTGTAGTTACCATAAGGAATTTTTAAGTAAATGAAAAAACATATGGATTTTTCAGTACTACTCTGCTCAGACAAAAAGTATAGAATATGTTTAGGAGGAAATTACTCCAAATTCTTTTATTTTTTAAACAGGTAACAAGTCATCAGCGTTATTCCAGCTGATCTATTCACTATATTTGTTGGCTCAGCCTAGGATGTCCTTTTCTGCCCCTCCTGTAATTTCCTCATTGGGCCCTTAGTGACCACTGGGTTAGACGGGCTATTGTTCTGACTACTACTTTAGTATCAGGAGAAATGTTACAGCCAGGCGTACAACCGGGATAAAACATTTAGAAGTTGTTTGGTTGGAGCCATATTTATCCTCTGTTAAGACTCAATGCTGAAACAACATAGCCATCTAGGTACTCTATCAGTAGTTGAAAAGGGATCTCTGAAGTCACTACCTAAGTTGTAGTAACTTCTACCACTCCCAGATCACTATGCTTTTGGGCAGAAAACGTAGGGGTGAAAAACTCTGTCTCCCATTACTGGCCCCTTGAGCCATCCACTATCCCAGAAAGAGTTTGTTTTAAAGAAAAAAAATTAATCATATTTATTACAAACAGAACAAAATGTTTCTGATATCTGAAAGACAAAGATAACACGGCCGTTAGGGTTAGTCTTACTGTATCCCAAAATGTCAACACACTTGCCAAAAAAGAATTTACCAGCTCAGTGCAGCCAAGAGATTTAGTTTATCTAAATGTCCTACAAGGAATAAATAGTTTACCACTGGTTTTGAAGACTGGGAGAAATATCACATTCTATTGACATATGCTATAGATTTAATTTAATGCTGTGGTTCAGATGTCTCTTCTGATAAATTTTAGTAAAATCTACGCTAAGAAGAATGGAGCTGTTTCAGTATTTATGGGGTTTAAAATGCAGGGTTAGCAATGGAAACATGTTAATTGAAACAATGTTTGTATATATTCTTGCAATGGTTTAGAGAAGAATTTTGCTGAAGTTTGTTGGTCAGTTGGTTCCAAATATAAGTTTAGTATTTTTTAGGTTTACTGTGATTTCTATAGCAAGAAGATCCTCTAATGAAGAGATTAAATAGCTCAAATTTTATTTTTTAGGCATATTGGAGATAACATCTGTAGAAATCGGAGTTGTGGCAGTTAAGTCCATTAAGAGCAACTATTATTTAGCCATGAACAAGAAAGGAAAAGTCTACGGCTCTGTAAGTATTTTTCTACCTTGCAAAGGGACTGAAGCAGACAGCACAGTTCCATCTCTTACCCACTGAAAACCCCACTTGTCTGTGTATATACTACTAATTAGAGCTGAAATGAGCTGTTCATCAAAATTTCATTCTCTGCTAAACCATCAGCCCCAGTCTGCACAAGCTCCCTGTTGTTTGGTAAGCTCATATCATACCAAAGCAGCTGCAGGGATTTATCATGCTTACTGTTTCACTCAGGTTTCTTATTAAGTAGTGGCCAATGGAGAGTATCCTACAAAATGTAATCTTTAGGGCTGGTTTTCCTTGGTTTTCTGCAGTACATTCACATTTAGCAGCAAATCTTGGAGGGATAAAGTGCACCTGAAATCTTTGAAACTTCAGCTGGTGGAGCAGACACACCAAATTATCAAACTATGACTTTGAAGGGGAAGATATCTAGAGTAGCCAGCTTTAAATTGAGTGTATTAATTAATAAACAGGATTGTGGGCAACACAGACAGGCACGGACTTATATATCAGCAGATACATCATAGAATTATAGAATCATAGAATGGTTTGGATTGGAAAGGACCTTAAAGATCATCTAATTCCAGGCCCCCTGCCATAAGCAGGGGCACTTTCTATCAGAATAAGCTTCGTGTCTGAGCAGAATTTGGGTATCATTTGAAAACTGTATTTGCATTTATGTAAGTTTGGGCTTACTGATACTTTCTGGGGGGAGGGGGGGGGGAGGGGGGGGGGTGGGAGGGAAGCAAACAAAAAACCCCAACCCTACAAAACCCAGTAACTATCCAAATATTTTTAATAGGAAGCAATATGGTCTATAAATCTGACTGCTAAACTCAAGTGTACCCTCACACATCCACATGATTACACAAACACCAGATGTTCTGGTATTATATCTGATTTGGTTTAAAATTTTGCAACTTTTTCCAGTTCCAGTGAGTTTGAGCCCGCAGAAATGTAAACTTATTCAAGTCATCTGCAAAGATTATGAGCTGATCACATTGCTCAGTGTTCAGAGCACCCATAGATGCTCTAAAGACAGCAGGTCACGGATGGATACTGGCACTGGGTTTATCCTTAGGCAATGTAGCTAAGCCTCTGCTGAAAATACTGAAGTAATGCCAGTCTCAACTAAGACTCGAGCTTGAAGTCATTTGACCCTCTTTTTTAAGGAAACATTTTTATAGGTGGGTTTAGTTCATACAGCTGTATAAACTATCCTCCCTCATCTGCACTGTAGCTAGTCACTCCTGGTTCAGAAGGTGACTTCTGACTTTCTAAACTCCTGGACAGTGTCAGAGAACCACATTAAGGAAAGGCCAGAATAGAGAAATGTTTCTGAAACTCCTGTAAATGTGGTTTTTAACTTCTAGAACCACAGTGATCAGAAATACAGGACAATCAATGCTCAGTCCTGCACCATTGAGAGGTATAAGCATGTACTGAGTTGCTGACAAAGTTACTATCTGTCAGTTAAGCTACACTCATTGATCATGGGTATGCTTCTGTACACATACGAAGGTGTCAGGATAAATCACCATCTTCAATTCACACATCTCAGTTTACAGTGTTTAGTCATTTTTGATGGCCTGTCCCAAAGCCTGAGTTAAGTTTTCCTACCCAAGTTGTTAGCTGTGGCTTGTGTGGTGAGAGTCCATCCCAACCCCACATACACACAAAAGAAGTCAAAGTATCTTTCATGTACCATAGGTGGAAACTGCTGCCATAAGGTTCAGTAATTCATAGTGTATTTGAAATAGTGTTGACAGGAGGATACGAATGTGGAAAGCCTTTTTTTTAATTCCAGCTGAGATAATTTTTCAATATTCACATCATAAAATCACAGCATAATGACTTATCAAAACCTATTCCATAATGCTTCAGAGATTTCAAGAATGCTTCTGTTATTATTTTTCTCATCCTCCAAGACTTGCAGTTAGACCTATATTACTACATTGTGGCAGCCTGCAGATGGATATGAAAAACAGAACCAATAAAAAATTTAAAAACACTCTTAAGCATGTGCACAATAGACATTGGTGCAGGGTTATGCTGACATTTGTTTGACATGAGCAAAGCAGTCCTGGCCTAACATTCAGACCCCTGCCAATAAGACTTCTTAACCACATCACAACATCATCTGTTCTCTCTTTATTATCTAAGAATAGAGATAAAACTTTGGATCTGAGTAACATTCTGCATCTGGGAAAACAAGTAAGACTCGATGTTTATCAAATACTGTTCAATTTGACTGACTTTGAGGGAGCAAAAGAAGACTCACTATTTGGTTTCTTTAACAAAATAAGCCGCTGGTAGGTCAGAGAACTTATTGCAGTTTGGATCTGTGACTGATGTCCAGCTGCATTCTTAATACCTTGATGCCAGAGGTGATGTATTGCAGTAAATAAATATTAAATGACCTATATGTAGCTTTGTGAATACCAGAAATATCAAGCGTGGATTTGTAGACTCTTCTCTTGATAGTGTCTTCCCCACCAGTGGTTCAAATAACTACTATTCCCAATGTCAAAGAGCATGTTGGAAGTCAAATTGAGTTTAATTATGCACAGTTTTGTTAGGAAAACATAAACTTGTTCTGTGCTCCTAGCAGCTAAGTAAAACATTAATTATAGACCCAAAAACTGTTACTGTATCAAAGTACTGAACATTAACTACTTTAAAAATTCCAATTTAAATTAATAGGAATAGAAAATATATCTTAATATTCGTATGTCCTTTTTTATTAATGTGGATACTTTCTGTGTCTTTAATAGCTGAATATCTGAGGGATTTGATCATAATTAAAGATAAAACATGCCAGAAGTTCTTATCTGTGCCATGAAAATTGTTTTATTATTCAGACATATTTCTTACCTTGTTAATAGACACATTAAAAATGCCACATGTAGTTAGTATATCATACTCTCAGATTCTGACTGGCTTCTGCCTGAGGTGTGAAATGACATTTTCTGAAATACAGAAATAACAAAATGCTAATTTTTGGTTGTAATTTAAGGATGTTGTAAATGTTGCACTTTTGAAGGCCTTCTAAATGGAATATAAGTAACTTGATAAAAGTGGAGGTTTTTATATGTAGGGATTATTTTTTTATGAAAACAAAGCATTCTTGGCTTCATTATAGAGAAGAAGATCTTTGTAAGAGTGCTTTTAACAGAAAAAAAAAAAAAACAAACAACATTTCCTCCTACATGCTTCTATTTTTTATTCTTTCTACCCAACTGGTAACTGGTTCTCCTTTAAAAACAGAAAATCTTAAACCATAGTACTATATGCAGAGTTGCTTTCTTTAGTCAATAAGATACGGGATGGTACATTATTCTTTTTTGACTAAGCCCCTTTTGAGGTCAGCAGAGTAAACAGGCCTCACTTCCATTGTAACAGCAGCATAACAGTGACTTACACCCAACCAAAAAAGCCCTTTTTCATGTCCAGTGTGGTGTAAAGGATAAGGATCTTACTTCAAATAAGAAGTAGGCCTATGTCATGCGTATTTGTTTAACATACAGTATCAATAATCTCATTCAGGATATTTAATGGTTATATTTGTTAGAACTGGAATATGATGAATGATTCTGAGATTGCCACCTCATACTTTGAGTTTATGACTGGGAATTTGATTTAATATTGTTGCCATATTCTAATACAGAGAAGTTTAATTTCATCTGTGAGTGAATTATATCATATCTCTGCTATAATTATGTACTGAATAATTGACTATGTCTTTTTTTTTGTTTCATTTTTTCAGTCTAACTGATGTTGCTTTTAATGCTCTGGGCACACTGAAACTTTTTTTTAAATACACTGTGGAATCCTAAAAAGGTGTCACATACAGAACATTGAAATCTTCCAAAATGGTTTTAGAATTTTAGAAACTATTTACCTGCAGTATGCTGCAACTCTAAATATTATGTTTATTCTGAATTTGTTTTCTTCTTTTAACAGAAGGAGTTTAACAGTGATTGCAAATTGAAGGAAAGAATAGAAGAAAATGGTTATAACACATACGCGTCCTTAAATTGGAAGCACAATGGAAGGCAAATGTTTGTGGCCTTGAATGGAAGGGGAGCCACAAAGAGAGGGCAGAAAACAAGAAGGAAAAATACTTCAGCTCACTTTCTTCCAATGGTAGTAATGTCCTAGATAAAGGAACTATTTTATTGATGCAGTTGAACCAAAGGCTCTTATTTCAAGAATATTTGGTAATCCTGAAGAGTAAGTGCAAAGAAATAGTGCAGACATCTGCTTGTTTGAAAAGAGAGCAGGGGAAGCCTTTGAAGGTTTTGTACTCATTCCTGGCACGTGAAATACTTTTTTTTTAGTTCAGTGTCATATCTTATAGTCAAGATAAAAGCTGGATCAAATGGGATGGAAGTTATTGCCAGTGTGAACAATTGTTTTTTTACCTCTTCAACAGAACTTATGGGACATAAGACAATCTGTTGAATGATCTTCATGGGGAATGCTATTTATGGAATACTAACTCATATCAAAGACCTTAATTGCTCAGTCAAGCCTAATGATCCAATGAACAATTAGATACACAAGCATTTACTGGAAGCACTTGGGTCATATGCACAAATAATGAAATTTCTGGAGAAGCCTTGTGGAAAAATGAATAGGATTAAAGAATATAAGCAAAGTAGTGTGAAACTGTTCTAACAAAACGAATAGTATGGTTTGCTTGTATGTTCTAAATTCATTTCTTTTTATTTCTCTCTAAGTTATTTATTTAATAGGATGTTAAATATCTTTTTGATTTGAAATGTTTCCTCATTTGCTTCTTTGTTACTTTCCCATTTTCTCAGTACTTCACTTGGAGGTTGATAGGTTAAAATGTCAAAACCTCAGAAGTACTCTGAGAATAGGTATTAGACAAGGCTTTAAAGGCAGATTTTAATGTGTATAATCCATTTTTTCCCTAAACTGTCTTGCACTTAAGCAAAAAGACCAAATGAGCAGCGCTTGGATTTATCGTATTGGGTGTCTCTATGGCAGAGCATTTCTTTTACTCTACCAGCACTCAAGAACAAACTTCAAGAAATACTTTGTTCAAAGGGTCTTTCTGCTTTTCTGAAATTGAGAGAAGGGGATACATCTGTACTTTGGTGTCAATGCATCTGTGTATATATTCATCTGATTCTGATTTCAATGTGGAGCTAAGTTCTAACGCATTGCAATCAGTGCAGTATTCTGCAGGAAGCGTTGGGCTGGAACCTAGGTGTGGACAGCCCTGTTAAAGTCACTAAGATTGCAAATGTTTCACTGTGTAATTCCCAAGTGTAAAATTTGGCCTCTGAAAGGTAGGTAATAAGGCAACACAGTCCTGCACTCCTTCTTTAATTAATACACCCATTCAGCACGTTTGTCCTTGTTACCAGCTTGCAGAATCATGGGCATATAGTGGGAGTGATACCTAAGTAAAGACTGAGGGACGGGGATCCAAAATCATGCTCATGCATTTATCAGAAATTATTACTCACACATATATTATATATGAGAGCCAACTAAAAAGCTGTGCTGGTATCCAGCTTTAGCATGCCTTTCATATCCATCATAGCAATTGGTGGCTCAAAATACATAATATCCAGCACATTTTTAGGACGTGTTACTAGTCCCATGGCTTAACTTGAGCAACTGCAGTATAATAAAGTTAAGCATAATATGAATTTTGTTCAGTTAAAGGTACATAAGGTTTGTTTTATGTTTTGCTTTACTCTGTAATTTTAGAGAGCTCTGGATAGCTCATCAATGTAACCATATTGAGATTCATTTTGTTAGAGCAGATAAGTAGAAAACAGTACATCAAACAATTTGTACCACTGTCTTCACATTGTATTCCACTAAGTAAATAAATAAGTCTTTGCAGTGTCTTTAGTAAGAAACAAAAGTAGTATAATATTATTTTGTTCTAAATACTTTAAGTGATAACTATGAGATTATATTGATGCTGCAGTTTTATCTTCAATATTTCTTGTTGTGAAAAAGTTGGTTTTATTTTTATTGTTTGGAAACTGTATTTTGGTACAAAGGAGAGCCTTGCTTAATGTGTCTTTTTGAGAATGTTTAACCTGTATAAAGGCTGGTGTTGTTGGAATCTTCTATAACTTATTTAAGTCAATGTTTAACCAGCACATCAATCTTAATCTGTTATTTAAATATTAGCCATTTAAAAAAAGAAAAAAGCAAAAAAAATACAAAATGGGCAGATTGTATTTTCTGTCCTTAAATAAAGTCAACTATTTTAAAACTAGGAATTCATTGAGAGACAACATTTTAGCTGATAGCTGACATTGTATTTGATGGTACTTTATCTCCAGCTTTCTCTTCACAAATGAGATTTTTTTTGAAAAGAAATAAGGATTTCAGATTTTAAATGTAATTGCAGGTCACAGAAAAACTTAACTGCCGTGATAAAGGCAAGTTTCTCTTTAAATTTGTAATCATAATTAAAACTGACAAGACATAATGGACCACCCGCAGTGAACATTCAGTGTGGGCCTGGGTGAATGCAATATTGGATGACCACTTAAAGAACATTTAGGGTACAAATGAAATTCTCTTTTGACAGAATTACCTATATGATGTGGTCAGGGGATGAATTGTACATAAATATTATCGTAGTACTTAAAACACCATGCTGCTAAAAGACCAATATGGGGAAATATCACTTTTCCAAAGTGCGTCAGGAGCTATTTGTGGTTTCTGAAAATTAACCAAAATAAAAATAAAACACTTGAAGGAATCAATGATTCCTGTGTGTTTGGTATACTGTAATACCCACTGTAGTGGGAGCAAACTGCAGACACTATCTAAAATATCACAGATCTTCAACCATAAGCTCTGTTTTAAATCACCCTCAGCATAACAGACTCCTGAGTAACAGGAAAACAGAGGGAGGGATTTAAGAAAAAAAAAGGGGAAATAAAAATCACTGAGGAACAATGTATAGTATGTTGTATTTAAATAAAAATAATAAAACATGGGGAACAGAGAATAAGAGTATTGTCTTTGTTTGTTCTATGAACCTGAAATAATACTATACAATAAAAATGAAAAGGGAAAATATCTGTTGTACTACAGGATGTGGTTTGGTGCTGTGTAGCCCCAAAACAAAACAAAAATTTCTTGAACATTTGCAAGTTTCTTTAATGTTTTGCATGTGTGAGTCAGATATCTCCACACTAATAACAACCAAATGCTTCAGATTCTTCTTGAAAATACTCAAATCCATCTAGTTTATACAGTGTAAAAAGCAACTAATTTAAAGCAAGCACATTTTATGAAGGAATGAAGGATTTAGGAAGAACATGTACTCATATTTTTAAAGTAAACTTCAGATATGGAAAAATAGTTACATTTTATATAAGATGTCATCCAAGACATTTCAGGTTATAAAGTTCCTTAACTGTTAGTAAGCTTTAGTAATACAAGAATACCAGTATATGAGCATAACTTTGTAATTCATGCCCCTGCTGAAACTGATTCTCCCTATTCACACATCAGTTGTAACTGCTTCAAGGAGTGATCTCGAAACTAATGCATGAAGACAGCTCCTCTTTTGAAGTATCAAGTATCATTATTTACTCTGTTAAGATTTTGGGACAGAATTCATCCTGCTAATTTCCTATTAAATTGGAGAAATAAAAGTACAATGCATAACACAAACACATTTTCTGCTACAGCTAGTCAGTGTGTGATGACTGATGTTATTTTTTCAGAAAAAGCTCATTGATTAGAAAAATTTCAGTGCAACTGCAAGTAACACATGCAAAAAAAAGGTGTTTCCCTTCATACTATAAGCAACAAATAGAATATGAAAAATCAATTGGGTTTGAGTCTATCAGATTATGATTTATAATTATGCTTACCTCCTCAAATATTTGGATTTCAAGTTTAAATATATGGAAGATTTCTTGGAATAAAATTTGAGATTTTTTAATGAAACATGGTAGGTATCAGATACCTGACTGATGTCTTCTCACTCATTAATTCCAGACAAAAAAATGCAGTTTTCCTTTGCCCACCGCAACAACATAAAGAAAATATGCTCCAGTGAAAGGCAAAATAAAGGAACCTTTACTAAGCCTCAAGTAACTGCTATGGGAACACTGATCTCTTAAGTTACTGCGGTACAAATGAGAGGAATTCACACTTCTGAAATTCCTCACCAGGACCTTTAGTGATGCCAGTATAAAATGTATTCATTACTGCAAAATATTAACTCATGCAATTGAATAAATGCATATGGTGGTAGTGACATCAGAAATACATGTCCTATCAGACCACTGTTCAACTATGAGGTTATGAGAATCACAATATCTGAAAAAAGCCACAGATAATACCCCACTGTATGGTTCTGTGCAAGATATTTAGGGCACTGATAGTATATAGAAAATGCACCACAGTGGAAAGAGAGTCTATATTTACATCAAAGCTCAGACTCTATATTTATCTTCTGATAACATAGTAAATGAAGAATCAAGATATTACAGGTTCTTTATTACTACTGAAATGTAAAGTGTGCCTACCTTTGTTGTAGCTATTCATTCAAGCTCCAGATGTACTATTTCACCATCCAAACTATTCTGTGGCTTGGTTTAATTTATTTTTTTTATTATGAAAATGCTTAATTTTCTAATTAATTAATTGCTTAATGAACTTTCAACTTTTTTATTTGCTAAGTCTTCACAGAAGCCTGGGAAAAGGCCAAACACTGGTCTACACCTGAATCTGCACTTTTTTCTACCTATAAATAGCTGGAAAAACAGATTACATTCAATGTTGTACACACAGGAACTTGCCTTACTCAGTGAGGTGTATCTGAGTGGGATGAAAAGTGAATCTCTCTGCTCTGTTATTTTCATGATGTCCAAATCTGTATACTTGTTTGTATTAGAAATACTCTAGAAGTCTGACTTCCCCATGTTTCCCAAATGTACATCACAAAACCATATGAGCACTTTGGCTTTTCCTTTTATCTCTCTTTCTTTTTTTTTTTTCTTTCCTTTTTTTTTTTTTTTTTTTTTTTTTAACAAGTTGAGACAGCATTCAGAAAAGGAACTGCCTTAGCAGGACACTGTACAGACAATTCAACATTCTTTCCAAATTGTACTGAAATAATCCATTCAGGTCAATCAAAATGTTTTGAGCATGATCTTCTAGTATCCATATCAGTAAGCTTCAGATACAATTAACTACTCAAAAAAAACTGTTTTATTTATACTCAGTTGTAGAAAGACTAGTTCAGGAAGAGCAGAATCTTCCAGAAAAATCAATAAAAACCTTTTAGATGTTAGGGTCAATAGGCTAGAACCCTTCAGGCAATATTTCTAACAAATCTCAATTTGAAAAATTATGGTATTGGGTGTAAATAAAAATCAGAACTTAAGTATTCATGTGAGATATTTTAAAATTTGCACTAAATGGGAGCATGAAAAACCCTACAATCTTCATTTAATATTTTCAAAATATAAAGTTTTTGGTTTACTTTTGTACTCGTGTGTGCAGTATATTTCTTGTCCAATTATGGTAATTTTCTATGATGTTTTCCTTCTTTTACATGTAGTGATGCCCCCAAACAACAAAAATTATAAATGGTTTGCTCAGCGAGCTTGCACAACTGGTGTCTGCAGTACACACTCATTAACGCCACAAATGCAACTCTCATTTCTGGTTCGATGTAGAACATGACAGAGACCCAGTGATACTGCAGTGTTTTAATAAATCTTGGCTCCCCTGAAACTATCCATATACGTAATATAAACATGCAAATTACGTTCACAAGTTAAATATGCATTGTGAGGATAGCTTGGCTAATATAACAACTACTGTGCACAAGATACACTGCAAAGGAAAACATATTTACCACCTTCTTTCACTTTCCATGGTTCACTAAAGAAAAGAGAAACAAAAGAAAAGAATATATTATAGTTATTTACATTCTTCATTGCTTTTCTTAATTGGTAGCCAATACATGACCTATGCTGGTCTTTGACTGGATCTTATTTCAGTGATGAAACAGAATAGAGATACCAGCAATGTTGTAAAAGAAAGGTCAGCCTTTTTCTCTTCCTCATGGCCAGCCAGTTTGACTTACTGAGTGCTACTGATACAGCATACAGTTTATGCTCACTTAAATATAGATTAAGCTAAAAGATTCCAGCTTAGGAAGAAGAGATATAGCTCTGCTTATCCTATTAAATGTGTACTGTATCCTTTGCCTGACAGCGACTGATAAGATTTAATACATTAATTTATTTAACTGATTGCTTCTTAAATGTTCTGAGATGAATGATACAGTATGAAAGAAAAGTCTTGCTGATAGCCACAATGATTACATTTGCATGGTAATTGGGAGGTGCAGTGGGAAGGTACAGTGTCAGGCCAGTTAAAATACTTCAATACCAAATCCTGCAGTGAGGTTCAGCCTATATTCATACTGGAAGCCACCATCAAGTTGTAAATTAATGCCTGGGCCTCCAGATGCAGGAAGTCAGTTATCTAGAAGCAATGGTAGGCCCTTTGTTCCCTTGACGTCTCTAGTGTCTTAACCATTCTCCACATTAAATTTACAAAAAACTTGATTGATTATGTGTACAGATGTAGAATGTGAAGCAAATTCTATTTTCAGTCAGAAAGTGACAGTGACTGAGTTTAAGTCACCTGCAGCAATTGTGTTTCTTCCCCTTCACTCTTGTAACATTTTCCCTGGACTTCTTGTCTGAGTCCTGACAGAAATACAGTGTTTCCTCATTGCACTTGGAATGCAGTACAGCGTGAGGTTTCTAACACGGCATCTTATGTACACCAAGCAGTAAGGATGAAAATTCACTTGTGACAAAAAATCAAGGTGGCACCTTGCAAACACAAGCATTGCTGAAAACTGCCTGTGAGACACAGGACTGTATGTAAGAGCAGGCTACTCCTCAGCACTTATGTGACAGGTATTCTGTTTGGTATTAAGCCTTACATATATTAGATTTTCCCAAACCTGTGAATTATTTTGCCATAAAGGACTTCAGACAGTTGTTTCAGCTTGTCCACTGAGGGATATTAATACAAGACACCATCTTTTGGCACAGGAAGTACTTGAGCTTCTTGGTGCTGGACTTTGGTAGTGTACTTTAATGAAATGATATAAAATTGCTTCATTCTGCTTATCCCTTTTGCCACTCATTTATGCTTACTATTGGAGGCAGAACATTTTAGAGGATAATTTTCAGTCTGGCACAATAGATCTGTTCTTGTATTTAATTTGCACACCAATAATTCCATTTTGGCTTCTAGACTTCCAAAAAATGCCCACCTAGCCACTGCTCATATGCAGATCAACACACAAGCAGTACTGCAGTAGCTGGGCATGCCCAGCTCCATTCAGACTGACCCCATGTACCCAAGTAATTTGTGAAACACAGACATGGTACATACAACATACTCCAGAAAGCCAGACCCTCAGCTTCTGCTTTACGTGTAATATCTGTGTCCAAGAAAATAAAAAAACGTATATCACTACATAAGAAATACTTGAACATTTCTGCCTAAAATGTTTATATTAGGTTACTAAATCAAACTGCATTGAAAGAGTTATCCAGTAACAAATTCTGCAAAATAATCCTGGATTGATAATTCTAGAGAGTCAGCTCTTCTCAAAAGCTACAATGCTTGTCACCGTCATATGGCAGCATTTCCATATCACCCTGTACCTCTCGCCTCATCTGACTTGAGATAGAACCACTACTACTGAGGAAGCTGTTCTGTTTCCAGAACCATTAGAACACATTAATCCTTCAAATATGTTGAGACCAGTCAAAACTGGCTATGTTGATTTTTGATACATGTCCAGTTAGGCTATTATGTTACATTGATAAATCAAATATCCCTATTTTTTAGGGATATTTTAGTTTAAGAACAAATATCAAGTAAGTGCATGCAATTATCAAGAAGTAAGGGCAATTTAAGTTTAAATATTTGGAAAAACTTTCTTAACACTAAGAGCTCTGAAGTAAATTCATTAGATAATTGTACAACTTTCTTTCCAAGTTTTAAACATGTAAGAACTATGAGGAATGGTTTACTTTGTTGATTCTGCCACAGACAAGAGGATGGAATAGTTCTCTTCCAGCAACCCTTACTGCAGTATTTTCTATGATTCTATGAATCACCAGCTGCATCTATATAAAACATTAGGCAGTAAGCTGCAGTCATAACTGTCAATTATTACCGACAGGCTCGAACCTAAGCCAGTAGCATGCAGAGATCCTATAAAACAATACCAAGAGCAATCCAGTTGCCCCTGCCCATCCACCCCAATTACTTTACACGAGTGTGTTGCAGTGCTGAACAGGACAAAACCATAATTAGCTAAAATATTTCTAACTAAAAGAAACCAGAGTGGCTAAAAGCAGGCCAAGTTTGTTTTTTAAGCACAGCACAAACCTTTCCAGAAAACGTCAGCAAAATGGTATTTGGTCCCTTTTTACTAACCATTATAGAGAGATGCAATCTGGGTCTGACTCAAGCTTCCGTTGCACGCTGATTGCAGGAAACAAGACTGACCCAGGCAGTTACAATATGCAAAGGTCAGTATCCACCTCCTTTTGACATTTAGTAACTTGCACAAAAATGAACTGATAATTTTTGTAGATAATTGCTACATTTTTAAGTGGTTCTTGCAAGAATAATGCCACAATGAATAAACCTCTCCATTAATCCACTCCTCAAAATATACTGTGCCCTAATATCGGTTGATTTATGGATACTGTCCAAGAATCTTTACTTATTTCATCTATCACGAACGGCACTATAAATTAACCAGTAAATCAATTTGTTCTATTTAATATTTGATCTGATGGCAGCTCAATAATTTGTTCTGCTTATTTTATGTTTATTTTCTTTTGTTCAGTTTTAAAGTAAGTGTGGCAGTTGATCAAATGACAGTCTGACCCTAGAATATAGAGTCCTCTGTATATACTGGGGACAGCTTAGCCACTCATAGTTTCTTCTTCTTAGATTTTGTATCACCATTTTATATAAGCCCTGAAAAGAAGTACTGTTTTGCGGAAGAGGGAAAATATACAACGATTATGACTATTCTGTTACTGCTTAGACTCTGCAAGTGTGTCAAGGATTCAGCATAACTAAGTTACAGGAGGAAGAAGGTAAAACTATTTTTCAGTTAATGCTAGCACTAACCAGATACAGATATATCATGAAACATATAGTATACTACACATCCTGATCTTCATTTTCTTAAATTAGGTCTATGTTAATGCATACAACAATATTTATACCCAGTAGTCATGAGTACCACACAAATGCACACATTTACACCACTGGCAGTTTCCTGCCATATTAATTATATTGTTTTCATTTTTTCACCCCATAGGAGCACCGGTGTTATCCCCTCCTGTTGCTTCTGTAAATTCGGTAGGAAATTAGCTTAATCAGCATCCTTTGAAGATAGTACCCATCTCTACGATTCACAGCTCTTACAAATGCATGTGACAAAACCTTGTACCTCAAAGTCATTAAGGTAGGTGTTCTCATTTCTTTATGTATTTAGCAGCTATCAGTTCACTAGTCATAGCAAAAGTACAATTGCTAGCTACTGCTACCACTGTTATCAAAACTCCATTGGTTTAGGTTCCAAACAATAAAAGGTAAGAGAATACATGTTACTGCTCCAGTATGATTACAACTTTCTTATCTGATATGGTGGCATATGACAGAGAACAATAAATAGATGAGAGTGTTATCATTAAGGTATTGTTATGCATACCTTTAATCTGTATCATGGAGGATGGCATTATATACATAGTCCTTACTGAAAGGTGGAATTCAGGGAGAGATTTATGACAAGTAAAGTAAAATCTATACAGATTTTCATTTGAAGGATTTTTCTTTTTCCTCAGACCAAAAGAAGGAGCACGTACTAAACCCTAGCAGACATACTGAAGTCAGAGATACCAGTCACAGCTAGTATCATAAGATCAGTAAATCATATAAGGCAGATCAGAAAAAATCTTATAGAGCCCTCTTCTGTAAGCGTGGTCAAAGACAGAAAGACAATGAAGGGTTGCCAAGCCCTGTGATGGAAGAATTATTTTAGGAGCTGTCTCCTTAATGCTCATAATGTGGGGACACAGTACAGCTGGCATCCCAGCCAAACAGTAACAGGACAAAATCCTTTAAGTATGTGATCATTATGGTCTTCTCAGAATAAGGCACATCTTCTCAGTAGGTTCAGGCAGGAATTGAAAGTAAATTGGTATTTACCTGTTGGAAAATGGTCTCTAAATGGGACTTCATTATTTTATTTTAGAAAACTGTTACTGAGAAAAAGATATTAATCATGCAAATACAGTTGTGCTTTGGAAGAAAATATTACATTTATTTCAGAGGAGCATAACATGAAACTTGCCAATGCACTGTAATGACCAACATAATTGTCAATGTTGTTCACAAGTGGCAGGATCAACTGTGTGGACCAAAAGCTGCAGAGAGGGAAGAGTGGATAGATCTAGAGCCACACATGAAACTTATTGAAAAATTTTGCCTCTATTTGCTTGTTTAAACAAATAGTTAGCTCAGGGCTATATTACATGAGAATAAAAGGGATCGTATCAGCATTGTAGAGCAAAATCAGAGCCTTAACCATTACTTAGAAGGCATGGCCTAAGTACAGTAAGGTGGTATAAGGAGATTTATGCATAGGGGATCACTGCAAGGAACTGCTGGGCAAGGACAGGCGTCACATCACAAAAGCAACAGGAGAATTTAAATGTGGCCAGGAAGAACAGAAGTGGTAATAAGGAGTATAGGGAAGAATGATTTAAATTAACTTTGCAGAACCTCACAGAAAAAGTCCAATGTAAGTTTTGGCCAGCGCCTGAGCCTTAGGGAGAAGTTCAAATTTTCTTCAAATCCAGTCCTAGAAGCAAGCTGCTATTTGGTTCTAATTAATAAATTAAATGTGATTTTTGTTTCTTTCAGACTCTTCTGGATTGTCTGTTTTAAACATTTTACTGGTAACATTATTGTGTTTTATATAAAAATGGAGAATTTTCTTGAGCCAGATCACATTTAAAACAAACACCATGCAACAAGGACAGCCCTAATTAAACAGAGGACAGCTGGCAGTACTATTGCAATACATAGAAATCTTGTGCTGTTTCCTGTCTTTTTTTATTGAGCGTGAAATCCACAACAGATTTCTTGTCACCTAGGTAGAACTGAACAAGACACACTCTCACTCTATTCTTCCCCGCAAATTCATATAGCTAGTACTGTACGGAACCACAACATTGACTGTGGGACTATGCAGCAGCCTGTGTTTACCCAGGTAGATGATATGAAATCCATGCCAACCCAGGGACTTCTACAGGGGACACTGAAACAGTTTAACATGAGTGATAAACCAGATCTCTATCATTGAACATGCTTGAGAAAATCCATTGGGAAATAACTTCTTCAATTTAGCAGCAGTCCTCAGTTGCCACACAACATCAAACTTCACTCTTTGGAAGAGCAGCATTGTAAAGCAAGAATGGAAGTAGTTTACACAGTGGAAAAAGGGCAGATAAGGCTGATGTAGTCAGGGTTTTATATGACACGTTCCGGTAAAGACTCCACTCCATACTAAATATTGGTTCCATAAGCAAGAGGAGAGAAAACTTCAGGAAAAATTAATGAAGTCAAGACACAAGAGGAGAAAGGCTGAAGTAGAAAATGCAGGAAGTTGGCTACAGAGTGGGCTGGAAGACCTGGACTGGTGTGATTACCTGTAGTAACCAAGAGAACTCCATCAGTGCAAGAAACAATCTGATCATTCACTGAAAACACTTGACACTGTTTAATGAACCACTGCTTCCACACTCCCATGACTGTTGTGCCTTCAGTCATGAATAATTATTTCACCAATAGTTTCATACACATACTCAGATATAGAATTTTCCAGTAATTACTCTTGCCAACAAGACACTTATTCATCTTTCTCTCATGTACCCAAAAAGCATGAAGCTGGCAGGCAATGTCACTTCATCTTCACAAATTTCTCTATTGTAGCTATATTTAGCTCAATACATTTGTGACTGACTATAGTCTAATTTGTGTTTGACTAAAGTATATCCTCTTGAAAATGATCTTACCTTGACAGAAGTATCTGAAGAGAGACTGAGTCCAGTTTTGTTCCAGTTACATACTGTGTTTAAAATTTGTGTTTGTCTGGCTTTATGCAAATCTTTATTTCAATTCTACCTTTTTCCACTGGAGGTAAAAGGCAGTAATACCCAGTGTTTTACTCTCTATTAAGGACCAGAATAACAACACTCTCAATGTTTCTGAATAGACAGAATTCTTTCAGTTGATCAGCATACGGTACCTTGCTCCTTCGCTGATAATGTTTTAGGACTTTTTTGTGTGGCAGCATATATAGTGTCTACAGTATCCTACCATGCAGAAGTGAAACAAAACTTTCTAACAAAACTTTAACACCCCTACTTGTAGTCTGAGGATGAGACTAGTTCACATTTTGCCACAGAATACTTTTCTAATAACTTAGTTCATACAGATATGTCAAAAGTTTATGTTCAGGTCACTGATCAAAAACCTGAATAGCATCAGGCTTAATATGCTCACTTCTGGAACTCCAGTCTAAACTCTCTATTCAACTGTTCTTCTCTGACTGCTATTTTTTGCCAATTGGTGTATCATTTAACATGTGTTTTACTGTTATTTCATAATGTTGATTTTTGTAGCTACAATATGATATGATGCTAAAATTTATAAAGTGTAGTATATCTACACATTTAATTTATCTATCAAACTTATTATCTTACCAAAGAAAATCTAATTTAATTCATAAGGTCTAAATTTCCTTTGAGGCCCATTAGCTATTACTGTGTTTTCATTCTCTGGGTCACAAATAC
The DNA here is from genome assembly GCF_023638135.1 of Falco biarmicus. NCBI lineage: Eukaryota > Metazoa > Chordata > Aves > Falconiformes > Falconidae > Falco > Falco biarmicus. Next base: position 69,393,409 of record NC_079311.1, read on the forward strand.
TGTAGCAGGAATTATATAAAGCTGACTGGCTTATATACCCCTGAGTTATCCCACATGCCTTTCTGATGATAATTACAGTTTTACGTGCTACATATAAGGAATCTGTTTTAATTCACTAATTTAGAATGTACTCTGTGTAGATAGTTCATAAAGAATCCAAAGGATTAAGAAAAAATCTATCACCAATATGCCTAATTTGCCAACATAGGTTCAAATCTCCATTTCCACTGAATCCATAAATGGGCTGAAAATTTTTATTCATCTAATCACTAAGACAACGGGTTGCTGTAGGAACATAACAAATAAGAAAATCCATGTTGGTTTTGTTGATTACAATTCATTAATAATCTAACTAATTCATGTTCTATCTTTTGTAAGGATGAAAACGCTTGATCACCATCTTCTTTGCAATAACCTTTTATACATGTCAAGCCTGTTATCATACCTCTTCTTCATTCTTCTCTTTCCCAGACTAAACAAATGAAATTCTTTCATACTTTCTTTGGAGGTCACGTTTTCTAAACTGCTTATCATCCATATTATTTATGATAAGTTATCTCCAATTTCTGTGCCTTTCAGAAAAATTGTCCCCCCTCCCTCAAAAGTGCTTACCAATACCAGGTAGCATGAAATAAACACATCCTAAATCTAACAAGAGACATGTTTTTATTAACTTGCTGGAATTACATTTGCCTCTTTTATAAATGCATATTCACTTTCATCTGTGTCCCCAACATGTTTCCTGCATTTGCTAAGCCAGTTCTTGGCCATTTGCTATTCATGTCGTCAGTAAATGATAGGTAAGGTGGTTTTCAATCATTTCACTTTATACTAGTTTCACTGAGACCCTATGTCCCTAGCTTGCTTTAGCACAGAACAGAGGACTGCAGAGAAAGCATCCAACCAGTGCAGATAAGTATTAATCCAGACTGTGATTATTACCATCCACAGCCAAAATACAAATAAGTGAAGAATCTCCTCTCTCCACCTTCCAACCTTACTTACTACAGATGCTTATCTACCTTCTATCTACTCCTGCTCTAACAATTCAATTAACAGGTTTGCTTCTTGAGATCCAGAAAGTAAGAGTCAAGATAAACTGGTTGTTTTTTCACATAAACCTTATATAGGCAAGTATTTACTTTAGTTAGCTTACTCTAACATGTAACACGTGTAACATGCTTACTTTACTCTAACACTTGCCAAGCCTAAGTGTCTGATAGCTAACTGCATCTATACTAATCTAAAGCAATCCTACACATCCCAAGTATCATGTTTTAAATATCTGGAATAAGTATTTCGTTTGTATGCTCTGAAAGGCCATTTTCTGAACATTACTTCCAGTATTATATAATACAGAAAAACAGGAACATCTGTCATGGTTATAAGAAGCTGATTAATTGAGATCAGGACTAGAAAGCCTTTTCCATTTTTGCTTCTCTGCCTTAGAACAGGAGTGATTAGGACATAGCACATCCATGAAATGCACGCTGTTTAGCTTGTGAGCATACCTATGATTGTTTTTATGTGTAATAAGAAAATACAAAACACAGGACTCAGAACTCCAACAATAATTCCATACTGATCTCATGAAAGACAAATCTCAAGATAAAATAACACTAGAGCAAAGAAACAGCTGTATGTGTACAAGGACCAAAAAAGTCCTTTTTGCAAACACAGGTACACAATACCACAAAGGTACTGTGAATCGATTAAACCACATTATTCATAATTTTTTCATAAAGGCACAGCTTTCCCTCTACACTGTCCATGTTGTTCTCCTCCACTCTTGCTGTATTTTCTTTGTACCTACTAGTCCTACTTGCCGGTATAGTTGTAACAATTTGCCTTGCATGGTTCTTCTTTCACACATTGCACAGAGGACAAGGTGATCAGGTTCAGCTAGCACGGGTTTATGAAAGACAGGTCCTGCTTGACTAACCCCATCTCTTTCTATCACAAGATGACCCGCCTAGTGGATGAGGGAAAGGCTGTGGATGTTGCCTACCTGGGCCTTAGCAGAGCCTCTGACGCCATCTCCCACAGCATTCTCCTGGAGACACTGGCTGCTCGTGGCCTGGACAGGTGCACTCTGCGCCGGGTATAAAGCTGGCTGGCTGGCCGAGCCCCGAGCGTGGTGGGGGATGGAGTTACATCCAGCTGGCGAGGGGTCACCAGTGGTGTTCCGCAGGGCTCCGTGCTGGGGCCGGTTCTGTTTAATAGCTTTATCGACAGCCTGTACGAGGGGATGGAGTGCCCCCTCAGTGAGTTCACAGGTGACCCCCAGCTGGGGGGAGCGTTGATCTGCGGGAGGGCAGGAGGCTCTGCAGGGGGGTCTGGGCAGGCTGGAGCGATGGGCCCAGGCCAGTTGTGTGAGGTTCAACCAGGCTCAGTGCCGGGTCCTGCACTTGGGTCACACCAGCCCCCGCAGCGCTGCGGGCTGGGGGCTGGGGGCTGGGAACTGCCTGGGGGGAAAGGGCCTGGGGGGGCTGGTCGGCAGCCGGCTGGGCATGAGCCCCCCGTGTGCCCAGGTGGCCAAGGAGGCCAGCAGCACCCTGGCTGGTGCCGGGAACAGCGTGGCCAGCAGGGCCAGGGCAGTGCTGTCCCCCTGCACTGGGCACTGGCGAGGCCGCCCCTCGACTCCTGTGTTCAGGTTGGGCCCCTCACTGCCAGGGGGACGCAGAGGGGCTGCAGCGTGTCCAGAGACGGGCAGGGGGCTGGTGAAGGGTCTGGAGTGCAAGTATTATGAGGAGTAGCTGAGGGAATTGGGGTTGTTTGGTGTGGAGAAAAGGAGGCTTATGGGAGAAAGACCTTATCATTCTCTAAAACTAACTGAAAGGAGACATTAGTGAGGCGAGTGTCTCTTCTCCCAAGTAAGAACTGACAGGATGAGAGGAAATGTCCTGTTTGTGCCAAGGCAGGTTTAGATTGGATGGTAGGAAAAATTTCTTTCCCAAAAGGGTTGTCAAGTATTGGGACAGGCTGCCCAGGGAAATGGTGGAGTCACCATCCCCGGAGGTAGTGTAGATGTGGCAATTAGTGACATGGTTTAGTGGTGGACTTCGCAATGTTAGATTTATGTTTGGACTTGGTGATCTTAAGTGTCTTTTCCAACCTAAAGGATTATATGATTCTGGAATAATTTTTTTTCCAGAAAATTAGTGTCATAATGCAAAACACTTCAGCTCAACAGAGTAGACAAATACAAAGAGTTTTCATCATTGCATGCCACCTACAAGTTTATTGGAGCAATCTTACTCTGCTGATTTTTTTTTTTGTCAAAATGCAAATTACCTTTCATTAGACTTAGTAAACAAGAAGCCAAATGTCAGAAGTGAAAAAGAACATTGTTCAAGCAACATTCCTTATTAAAAACATGCTGTCTTTAAAACACATTAGAGCAGCTTACACTGAGCAAATCTAGCAACATTGTTCTTTGAAGAAGGGATGTGAAGGTTGGCAGAAAATTTGAATTTTATTCTGTCATTCTCCCTATGATGTTATGTCCAACTTGAAGCAATTTATAGCAGCTATCATGCCTACATCAAGCTGCTTCTTAATGTAAAGAATGTCCTGGAACCAAGGAATAGAACCTAGGACACTCTCTGTCTCTGAAAGTATCTTCGTCCTTGAAATGGATAGAACTTTCCCCTTCCTTCCTTCCTCTCTGGCCACACTAATTTGGTCCCTTGGCCCTACAGCAGTATCCTCATGAGGAAATGTTGGACAATGGCCACCTCCTGCACACCTTCTAAATGAATGGTTATGTCACTTTCTTAAGAGCCAGGGAATGGTAAGTGCCCTCAGATTATTATATGAAAGGTGACTGGTGGAGCTGTTTTCTTTTCTAGTTGCAATTAATAAAAAGTAGCCACAAAGTCAATGGTGTTTGAAGTATAAAGCCTTTAGCCAGACTCTTTATCTATAAGGGACTGGTTCTGCACTGTGAACCCTACTGTCACACACACAATGAAAGCAGAGATGTATGTATGGCAAGGAGACCAATGGACTTCTGTGAGTCAGCTTGGGCACCATCACTCTGCTGTGCAGGCCAAGAAACCCAGTACACCTCCAATTCTTCCTCTTAATTTTTAGAAAAATCATATCCTTCATTCAGGTTTTGACCTTTATTTTCAAGGCCAAGTATCAAGAAACTGCCTTGATAACCCATTCTCCAGAACTGGTCACTATGTAGTTACTAGGTAAGTTTTATAAGTAATATATTACTCATCTTTCTTTTCTTTAAGCTCAGACTCCATATACTTCTATGCCTGCACCCTACAGTGTCAATCCTCCATATACAGAGTCAAAGCATCATTATCTGTTCACATTATTCATGGAAACAGACAAAGGAAATACTATTTCTGACAATTATTTTTCTTCATTTTCTGTTGTTTAATGATAAGCTATTCTTTTTTATTCTAAAAAGACACTTGGGAGATTTAGTTAACCTATCAAATAAAAGCAGCAAGTCATCAGCTGCAAAAACTTATAAAATGTATAGATAGAAGGCAGCCTACAATTTTGCAGGATGTGACTTGGAAAACATTGTAAATATATCTGCTAAGATTTCAGCTACCACTGTCTGGGATGTTTTCTCTGCCACTGTTCCAGTAAAGCAAGAGGTTAAGAATCCATGATACAGGGGGTCAGGAGGGATTGGAAGTGAGACAGATCTTTAAAATACAGTGGATTGTGTTTGGGTGATAAATGAGCAGTATGAAGATTAGCTTATCTTTGAAACTAGAAATCTACAGAGGCTCTGATATTATGGTGCATCCTAAGAGCAGGTTGCTGAATAGAGTGCCTTACTGAAGCCTGCTTGATTTTGAAACTAATGTGCCAAGACTGGTGCTGTGATGTGATTTAAATGTCTATCTTTAATTACAAAATGACTAGTTAGTTTTGCAATTATTTACTGCTGAAATTAGGGCCTTGAATAAGAAGCTTTTCAAATGGTTTTCAGCATGTTCTCAGACTCATGTGAATACTGAAGCATTAAGGAATCACAGATGAGGAAAGCAGGTGAAATAATATGAAACTTCTTTGTCTTTTTTTTTGTCTTTGACAGAATGAAATTCTTTCCAGCCTAAGCTGGGGAGAACAGAAGAACACCCATATTAAATGTATTATTACATCTTTATGCTCCACTTCTGAAGGGCAACTGTTGAGTGCTAGATCCTCATGTCACCTCAAACCAAAAGCTATCCCTCTTTGAAATGTTTACTGTAGAAGACAGGAAATCTGTTTGCAATCTTAACCACAAACCAAACTTTTCAAAAGATGTCTCTAGTATCTAAGCATAAAGATAATTTTGTGGGTAAGGCACACTGGACTGGAATTCTGACCTCAAATCTCAGCCACCAGAATGGCTATATATGAACTTGAAAAACTATGCAGAGTCAGATATAAATAAAAATGCCTAAAATAAAGATTAAAAAGTATGTCCGCAGCAGACGATAGGTGCCCAGATCAGAATTTGTAATATGACAGCCTTCATTTGGTTGCTGCTTAAATTCCATAGGCACTTTTGTCTTTTTGGTCAAGAGTCCCTACATTGTATGTGTTGTACCTCTCATTGTGATTAATCATCTCAGTTGCAAGTTCCCTTCTAAACATGTTTTTCTTCTGTGTTAGGTACTCATGGGAGCTGAGGATTTGGGCAGCTGATCTTACATCAGCAAAACCAAATCAAGCAAAAAAATGGCTGCTGTCTTCCACAACGCAGTGGCTGGCAGAGCTGTTATCCTCATCTATCACTCAGAACAGTGTTCTCAGAACTTTGGTAAGTATGACCTTTTCAGGCATTCATCCACCCTTGTGGGACAAATCCCCTCTCTCTGTCCATCACATTGCAGTTGCAATTACCAAGGAAACAACTAAATACATTTAATTTAACTGGTTAAATTGACAGACTAACAACTGCTTGTAAAATTTTTCTTCTGGTACTTCACAGTAGTCAACTCCCCCTGGCTAGCATAAGAATTCTACAATGTTCTTGACTCACCTATGGCCCATTTAGTGATTAATTTACTGCTTAGACTAAATTACAGGTTAGATTATCTGCCAAGGAAGTAGAAAATCTATGTTCAAGTCTGTTCTGTTTTATTGTCCTGCACTTAAAAAAAATAATAATTGTCATTTCTTATAGAAATAAATGGTGAATCGTGAAGATTTCTCTTGAAACTGCAGACTTAGGCAGAGCTCTAAGTTTGTCTTTCATTAACTTGTTCTTCCCATTTTGCAGCCTTTTCCTCCTGTCATGGGCAGGATCATGTGCAGCAGCGATGCTTCCAAGGGTCCTAAGAATAAACTTCCAGGAAGTTACCTCAATATAGGTTAACTATGCTCTTCAGAAAATTCTCTCAGCCTGAAATGTGTTGCCTGAGAAGTAAGCTGTCTCCCCATTAGTCACAAGAGAAGCCTAGGTATCCAGATTGGACTAGATACTAACTTCCATAAGGCTAAAGGCAGACTGGACCAACTAAGACTTTAATCTCTTCAGGAAAACTACTGTATTTATTATGTGCCACTTCCTTCCACAGAATGTCCATAATCTTGATAGGAGCTTCTGTGGCAACAAATAGCAATTAAGGTGTTGTTATTAAAAATTAGAACTTTCTGAATTTATCCATTATTTTAAGCAATGCATTTTAATAGCAAAAAGCACTAATGGACGTTTTCTACTCTTTGCCCACTACAGAAAGAAAGTAGCCGCTCATTTTTTATTTCTTTGGTCCAACTGGACCTACTGGTATGAATTAAGTCCTCAGATCAAGATGAGATTAGTTTAACTAAACACAGTTAAGTGTAATTCATGAATCTTATACCAAAGCTCTGAAGTGCAGCTTCTCCATTCTGACCCCAAGGAGGTCTGTATGGGGTTTATAAGCTCTTGTGTTTTACAAGCCCTTCTTCAAATGCCGTGTTTGATACAGTTGTTCAATGCTTAGGAACAGTACATTGTTAGTGGATGTTCATCCCAATTCAAAATACCACGACATTAAACATTTTCAGCCAAACATAACGTCTAGAGAATGTTCCACATGTTTGGCCCACAGAGAAGAGTTTATAACACTGTTGCAATTACATCCTCTACAGATGGCACATGCTGTATGGATTACAGTGTTGCTTGTTCTGTTGCTGTGGACTTGCTTTGAATTGTCTGCGAAACATTGGAACCATAAATCAAATCTTTTCCCTCTCAAAGGAAAGAAAAAATATTTCAAAGGGAATTTTGTGCAAAATGGCAAGGGTCAGGGAGGCAAGGGTAACCTTCCACTTTGTATCAAGGAGAGAAGGCCTCCTGAATAAAACAAAGAGGAAGCCGATGAATAAAACAGCTTTTTTCTCCTGACCTCATGCATCAGAAAGAAAATCTCCATTGGAATAAACTATAATGGAAGGCAGACTATATTAAACCGTGTCTTGTTTAGATCTCTGGGTCTGGCAATTCTCCTCAAGAACAGCTTCATGTAAGACTGAGCCAAACTCTGTATCTAACACATACTCTTTAAAGCCAAACTGTTCATGGCTAGAAGGATTGTAAAATAGTATAACAAAATGGTTTTCAAGCCGAGAGTTGAATCAGATGACAAGGGAATGTCATGGCTTGATCAAGCCTTATGTAACTGTTTTGGTGTGTGGCAACATTAAATGTCAGTTACTCTTGCTAACATTTATCTTTATACATGAACTGATCATTACAATTAGTGTATTTAGAGAAAACATTTTGATAAAAATGTCAAATGATTTTTGCAAAATTCTATCTTTTAATCTTGGTCTTGTGTTGCAAATATTCTCAGACCTTATTGTGGTTTCCTGCACAAAATTATATCCTTAAGCATACCAGTCCAGCATTTAATACAGACACAGGACCATAAAAAGTCAGCAGCAGGAGACAATATGTTTTATATGTGCAGTTAACTTTACACAGTGCTGGAAAATATTGGCAAGTGGCACTTAATTATGGTACCCCTGGATTCTTACAATGTATCACAAAGAACACAAAGACACAAAGCTCTTATTTACTGTAGTGACTTTTAGGAACTAAGTACAGACTTTGCATCTTAGAATACAATTTCATGTTCTAATTATACTAATACAATCATTATTTCTTATTTGTATTCTTTGTTTACTTTTAAATAATTTCCAGTTAATATTTGTATTGAGAGTGGTTTCATTTGACATATCTGAGAAATAACTCCAGACAGATCTAAGTCCAAGGATTTTACCATATTGGTTCTGGCTCTGTAAATTTCAAACAACATCAAAGGTAGAAGATTTTCTGCCCTGCTGCACAATACCTAGTTCTGGAAATAGGATCAGTGATGGAAAGAACCCTGTAAAATGAAAGGCAGGGTACATAGAAACCCACACAGGACATTTAAGTTTGTGGCCCATTGAGACTACATCCTAACAGGAAACTTTTGGAAATGCTGGGCTGGAAGTTATTCAGAAAAAGAAATGAAGAAATGATCTGATGGTCAAATCTTCCTATTTTCTACTTAAGGATGCACTCAGATTCCAATGATTTATCCCCATCTAGCTAATGTTGACAAAGCTTGTACACAGAAACCGTATCCCACTTATTTCATGTCCTGATAAAATGTTTTAACAAGAAATGAAACTAGCTTAGCACAGTCATACCTCTAATTAAATGCAATGACAGCAAAAACTTACCTGCGGACTGTAATATGCTGCTTTAGTAGCTTTTACAAGAATAAGTTAATATATCAACATAAAGAAAAATATTTGGGACAGTAAACACCGAAAAATTCTAATACCTACATTGTAGCATGCCAGCATACACTGTACTCCCTCACTGTCTGAAAAAGACTGGTTCAGGGACTAATTCAAAGTTCCCTGGAGGTACTAAAGGAAATTTGGAAAATATTTGATCTAAAATTTTCAGCTAAAGGTGAAAATCATAAAAAGAGATAACTATAAAATACCTTATTCTTTTATTCAAAATGTTCATCACCTACAAAAAGTCTTCTAGAGGAATTCACTTTTTTGCAGATTGTAGGCTGACAATTGTCTTAGTTTTATGACTGAATCTTACTAGGGAAGTAAATCTGTAATATGATAGTCCCACATGGGTTCTTTGAAATTCAGAAATCCTGGATTTTCAATAATATGAATGTATCTTAACAAATACTGACTGCCTTTACTTTCACTGAGTGCTAGACAGCATTACAGCTCTAATACTGTGTATAATAAACAACCGTTTTTGTTGCTACTCTGGGAGAAGTGTGCTATTGAGTTACTATTAGACTCAATACTGCTAACTTTTGAGTCACACATGGAGAAAGAGGCTATTTTTTTCTTACCAGCCCCACAGTTTGACTTTATTGACAACATTTTAGTTTTGCTGACTTGATTTAAAAAATACTGACATTTGTCTCATTGCAAAAACTTCTGAAAAACAGCCATTCCTTCCATTATTTTTTAATTTTCTCATTACTACCAGGACTGCACATCACCACAGAATTGCTGTTGTCAATTCAGAAACGCAGTTTCTCCCACCAACTGAAGATTTGGAGTGTGCATGACACAAAGCCATGGTCACAGGTATACAGGTCTGTTGGCCCCTACTGCTGAATCGATCCTGACTAGCAGAATAAAAAGTGTTGGATAGTTTGGATGGATATTTGGATGGTTTGTAGTAAATTTACGTTTGGTTTCAGTTTGAAAAGAAAAAACAGAGAAACCTTTGACCACACCCTTCTCTGACGAGGTACTGTGCCACTTGCCTTAATGACATCTATGCTGGTTTATATCTTCTTAGGATCTGTTTCAGTGTGTCTGTGTTAACTCCAAGGCAGAATTTGAATCTGGGATGAGCACTCCTGCACAATGAAATCTGCAAAATGAGCATAATGAAAAAGACATACCTATGTGCGAAGCTATATGTTTTGTCTTCTAGCCTCACTCAGAGAAGAATGGCTGTTGTCTTTGAACGTAAGAAGTTGCTTCCAAAGGTCAAAATGCAATTCACAGAAAATGAAAACAGCACAGATTTAAAGTTACATAAACCAAACAACTTTTAAAAGATTTAGATTCTTCATCCAGCGAAAGTAATGAAAAATTGTTTGTGACAAGCTTGCACTAAAAACTTGAGGGAAAAGAAAGGAATTCAGCCCTCTATCAGCCTGCTAGAAACTTCTTAGTATGTACCTGTACTCACAGAAGAATATGGCTCAAGGAAAACTCACCCTCTTACATTCTCAGTCTCCTTTATATTAAAAGAAAAAGGAAATTATGCCACTGGGCATTCCCTGTCCTCATAAAGTAAATAGTATATGCTGAGCCAGGTATTTTACAAAGAATTTGTGGTTAGGCTGGCAGCCCAGAAGATGAATCCTTGTTTTCCAGACTTTAATTTAGTAGATTATGGCACATTAGAAAAGATTCTTTATTTTGTTTATACTCTGCTAAAAACTAATTACAGTTTAAGAACACATACATACTTTTCTTCAACCATTTAGTAGAACCATTGCAATATAATCAGTTAGTGTAATTTCACACTACTGGAAAAATGTGATGAAAATATTGATCCTTACCATATAAACTGATAGTAGCCAATCTAGCATTTGTTTATGAAATCTGGAAGAATGCTATCCTCCTTTGTAGAAGCGATACTGTAATGCTGTGGTTTTACCTCTACATTAATTACAATGGACAGTCTGTCAGACTGCAAAATTATAAATAGTTAAACGTTATTTTGATCCTTTAACATGGTTCTGTCTTATTAAACAGATATATTTGCAATTTCCACTTCTTTTTCAGATATGATATATCTTTGGTTTTCCTACATTTTAGTTAAATAAAAAGTGTGCTATATAAGAAACTCTTTCCTGAAGTACATTTCTAAACCTGCCAGTTCAGACGGTATAAATAGATTTATAGATATAGGTTCTATAAAGATAAAGATTTATCTTTAGGCATCTAACTGGCAACTGGGACCCCTCTTTATTCAGTGTACAAAGTTACATTTTAGGATGAGTTATTCTCCAGAGGTGACAACCTCCTTCCATTGACCATCAGAAGGAGTCAATCAGTCTAAGAAAGCAGATGAGAAAAATCTCACCCTTAGTTTTCCAACAATATTAAATGTGTACTTTCAGATATACTGACAGTCATTCTTCAGACACAGGCCACTTCCGTAGCCATGAACGAAAAAAAGACCATTAAAATCAAGTGATGCGTAATTTCACCACTTCACAGTTTCTGTGGGAAGCATATTGCGGAAATGATACATACAACTTCTCCACAAAATGTATAGTTCTTTAACTGAGCATAAACAGAATGAGTAAGGGCAGTTACAATACACCTCTGACATGTCTGCACTTCGGATACCACTGATGAAGTCACTTCTAAGCATATATACCTATTCAGAAAACTAAAATCTTCCTCCTACTACTTCTTATGTACAATCCCAAGAACCGAAGACCCAAGAGGAGTTCTGTTCTGCCCGTGAAAAAGAACATGGCATTTGAATAGACTTGCATTTTCAGTTAAACCTACCAGAAGCATTTGCAGAACCTCTATCACATGGAAATTACACTGAAATATAACATTGAGTCCATAATAACAATAAGCATTAACAGACAGTTAAATTTACACAAACAATAGGTGAAGCAGATCTCATCAATATTTCAAATTGGCCGTTGATATTTTTAGATAATAGCTATTGCATCTGAAACTACTACTGAGAGGACAGGCTGGCTTAATGGAGCAAAAAGAATTCATCAAAAAAGGGCTGAATAAGCCAAGAAGGCTGAGAAGAAAAGTTGTTTAAAATGAGAGAGTATGTTGAAAATCACAGCTATTTTTTCTCTTATTCTTCTACTGGTCTTTATTGTTCATAGTGAAAAGATATGGTACATGAAACTCTAGAGAGTTCAATCAAATATGTTAGCAGCAAGCTACATTTAAGACTAATTAATCATGTCAAGATGTACAGCAGTGTGCTATTAACCCACATCTGAGGATACTGAAGTCTCTCGGCCTCTGGTCTCCAGGCTCACATCACATCCAAGTAGTATACCAGCAATCTGCTAATGTGCACCCTTGTTGTGGCTTATTATTATATGTCTCCGTGCAACTTCCACATGTTCCACTTCTAAAACTGTCTGACATTTTTGGTTTAATGTGTTGTGGCAAAACATGTGCAGGAACATTTTTTCCAAAATAATGCATTTAGTTATTTTAAAATGTTTATTTCCTTGAGTAGCCAGAAGTACGACTCCACAACCACTACAGGGTGGATTGGGAGGACTTTGAAAAATTGCAAAAAAACAATGCAATGTTGAGTTAGAGAAGTGTGGAAGAAAACCTTAAAGCAGTAACTTCTGTCATTGTTTGGGTGGTTTGTTTTGGTTTTTTTTTTTTTTGTTTTGTTTGTGTTTATTCATTTGCACTACTGAAATTTGAAAAAGAAAATGGGTTTCTCAAATATTATGAAAACAAATGTGCTGCTGGACTCAATACCCAAGTGTCAGACTGGGAAACCATTTTTACGATGACATTATATTTCCTTGAAAGACATCAAATGTCTTATACTGAATGCGGAGTAACTTGGGTTATAAAGTAGTTATTTCTGTTTTGCCTTGTTTTGCATATTTTGGTTTGCATTGTTGCACCCATGCCTATAGTTTCAACACTTTTTGAGTGCAGAAAAGGGCAGATATATTAGGATCCCACCATAGCTTATGGAACTCTTGTGATCTGAATGGAAAAGTCTTTGACTTTGGGGCAATTTTCTTTTATACGTCTATCATGTTTTAAGGCAGTTTTATTCAGTACTTTGAGAATGGAATATTCAATCTATATGCTTTCATATCTTTCTTCCTCTTTTCTTACCTTTTCCATTTATTTTTTTCATCTATTTAGGCCATTCTCATTCAAAGGCTCTCTTTTTATTAGAAATCAAGCAGAACTGACTGAAAGCCAATATAATCTGTATAAAATGTTGCATCTGTTTCTCACGCCTATCCTTATCCTTCTTCTCTCTTACTGCCACTTCACTTCAGGCAGTTTAATTACATCCAGTTCTTATTCTTATTTTCAGCATCTTTTCAGTTGCATGCAAAGACCTCCATGTCTTCCCTTTTGATCTTACTTTTAGGTCTTACTGCAACCAAATTAAATTTGGACTGCTTACTTCCTCACCCACTCTGCTTTATGGAGTTGCTTACAAAGCAGTAGTTATGCTGTCAGATGCAAATGCCTCACAGCCATTCCAGAAAAGCTGAAGTATTATCAGCTGAGGGGAACGTTGCTGGACTGTTTTGTATCAAGAGCGCACCAGATCATAGAAATTGTTTACCACTAAAAAAAATCATGCACCAAAAGACAACCCATAACCAGGATATTCTTTGCTTTAAAAATTGAATATCCTTTTTCCTTCTACTTACCTGGTCTTCATACCATCTCCCTGTAGAAGTGTCAGCTGACCCATAAGAGACATAGATGAAAGAAGATTGGAATCCATATATTTATGGTCATTCCTCAGTCCATAAAACTCGAACACCACTCAGTTCAGTGTATGTTACATGATTCGCACTTCTGCAGGATTTGGCCAGTCAACACAGGAATGGAAAAAGGAATTCAACACAACATCACTGATTCTTGTTCAATAAACAAGCATTGCAACATTAAATTTCTAAAGAAATTACATAAAGTTGCACTTTATTTGAAAATATAAACAAAAGTATAGGAATACGAAAAGGCTTTTACTTTTAGAATTAATAGCTCTTCATCATGGCTAAATGTTTTAAACAAAGCACTGTAATGCTTTCATTTTATTCAGATTATTAGAACTACAAAATATGACTGTTGTCTTAAAAATGCGTCAATACTAAAAGGCAGGTATTATTCTGTGAACATTATTCAAGCAAGCAACAATTTAACCCAAAGTCAGATTTCCACATACACTGCAGAACACCCCAATTAATGTCCTGAGACTGAGCAACTTCAAAAATAAATATATTTAGAGAATGGAAAGGCATGAACAATGACTACATCTGTACATGCAAATATATTTACTATAGGATTTATGATTTGAGATACACATCTTGAGGTAAAATTGTCACCCTTGTTATAGAAAACTATACATACAGTCCAAAATGCCTTGTGGGGACTTCTAGCCTATGCCCCTGCCCTGTCTAAATTAGAATCAACTTCTCTCTTTATCATTCCTGAATGACACCTTTTAGATCCAATTTCTGAAGCATTCCATTATGGAGATCCCAAAATTATCTCCAAAAAATCTGCTTAATGATTTATCTGTCTTTAGAAACTGTAGGGTTTCTGTTTCCTGTTCACTTCAGATTTCCCATACTGTTGCATAAACATATCAACTTAAGAAAAGACTTTATTTTCTTACTCTTAACAACCTTTCACATTCATAGAGAACATAATCATGTATTTCTGCCTTCTCTTCCAGACAAGTTAATTAATCACAACTACTCAGACCTTCCTTATGGAGCATCCTCAGGCTTGGGTATACAGAAATGCTATGATCTGTTACCAGATGCTAACCTGTCATACCACAGGAACAGGTGAATGATGTTAAGTAGAATTGCATTTCATACTGGGTTCTGCAGTTCTTAGAACAGCTTCCATGGAGTCCTATGGGACTTTACAACATTCCTGAGGTATTCTACACAGGATAATTAAAAACTGAAGTATTTTATTTTGAATAAATGATAAAATGACTATACCTTTTCTTTTTAAAAATGCAGGAGGCTGTGAAAACATAGAATCGTAGAATCATTTATGTTGGAAAAGACCTTTGAGATCAAGTCAAACTTTAATTCAGGACTGCCAAGTCCACCAGTAAACCATGTCTGTAAGCACCACATCTACAATTTTTTAAACACCTCCAGGGATGGTGATTCCACCACCTCCCTGAGCAGCCTGTTCCAGTGCTTGACAACCCTTTCAGGGAACTAATTTTTCCTAATGTGCAATCCCAACCTCCCGTGGCACAACTTGAGGCTGTTTCCTTTTGCACTATCACTTGTTATTTGGGAGAAGAGACCAACACCTACCCCATTACAGCCTCCTTTCAGATAGCTGTAGAGAGTGGGAAGGTCTCCCCTGAGCCTCCTTTTCTCAAGGCTAAACAATCCCAGTTCCCTCAGCTGCTCCTGTGGTGGCCTGACCTTGGCTGGACACCAGGTGCCCACCAAGCCACATTATTACTCACCGCCTCAGCAGAACAGGGGAGGAAAATAAGATGAAAAAAGCCCAAACTTGTCGGTCAAGATAAAGGCAGCTTAATTAAACAATAACAAAAGTTGCGCACACAGAAGTGAAGGGAAAAAAAGATGTTATTCTTTGCTTCCTATTAGTAGGCAGTGTTCGGCCGTTTCCTGGGAAGCAGAGCTTCAGTACACATAGCAGTTTGCTTCAGAAGACAAGCGCTGTACATAGTGAATGCCCCCCATTCATCCCCCTTTTAGCTTTTATATCTGAGCAGATGTCATATGGTATGGAATATCCCTTTGGTCACTTTGGGTCAGCTGTTCTGTCTATGTCCCCTCCCAAGATCCTGCCCACCCCCAGCCTACTGGTGGGGGGAAGCTTGGAGAGACAGCCTTGGTTCTGTGTGAGCACTGCTCAGCAGTAGCCAAAACTGGTCAAAACTGGTGTGTTATCACCACCTTTCTAGCTACCAATACAAAGCACAGCACTATGATGGGCAGCAGTGTCAAAGGATTTACTAAGGTCCAGGTAAATAAAACTCATAGCTATTCCCTCATCCACTAGGAGGATCATCTTGTCATAGAAGATGATGTTCATAAAGCAGAACCTGCCAACGTGTTTAAGAGAATGTATATAGACATGGACTGTAACTCATTACATTAAAATCTACTATTTATTTCCATTCTGATATATTCCTATGTCTCTTAAAATTGTTTGGCAAGTTCAGTTGGCTGTATCATTGTTAAACAGTAAAATATATTGGCCAAATTTATACTTTCTAGCTAGAGTACGAAAGAGGTACTCCATGCAAGTTCCTGAAAATGATTTGATGAAATCTCAAACAAACTGATAACCATTATTTCCTTTGTCGCAAAACTATTTAAAAAACAAAGGGGACTATACACTAAATTGCAAGGAGAAAAACCTTGCAGGCCACTTTGATGCAGATCCACCAAAATAGCACAGCAGATGGTCTTCAAAATATCTGCCTGAGACTGAAGGATGATATTACTGCTTTTGGAATGACAAGGTAGATCTTTGCCTAGGTTAAATTGCTGGATAACTCACTGCTGGGCTTACATCATATGCAAAAATTTAATCACTCAGGTTTTGCTAAATTAAAAGCTACATATCATGAAGCGGCTTTAGTGGGTCTTCCACCTGCATAGAAATTTAATATTTAAGCAAGAAATTTATTTCAGTCCTAAGAATCAACATGCAACATTTAAGGTTTTAGCTAATAAGAAACTACTGCCTTAATAATGTATGTGAGGATGAGTACATTATTTCCCTGAGTCTTCTTCTGGCACTGAAAACATTGTTAGCTTTAATCTCTGATTAACTACTTGATTCTATCACTGTATATCCTACCTTCCACTGTAAAAGGAGAAAACCACAGCCAAGACTGGGGGGAAAAAAGAACTTGTGGAAGATTTAAACTCCAAAACAATGGAGTCTGGATGAGAATGGAAAAGGTTAAGATGCAAAACAGTTAACCTGGTAACCATTATTGCATCTTCAGTCAGGCATTGTTCAATACTTACTGGTCTTGATGCTACAGACAGCATAACCAAGATGAGCAAGTCTACTGCTTTGTGCTTTGGGAAAGGACAGAAGGACTCTTTATTTAATTGTTAGCCCACTCAAACACTGTGGTTATCACGTTTGTTTTCTTCCTAAGGGAATGAAAGAGGGAGACAATTCTGCTATAAAAGTGAAATAAAAATTACTCACAGAAAATAGAACAAGAAAACAAATATAAAAAGACACAGAGCAAGGATAGAACAAAGAAAATTCAAATGGAAAACAAACAGGTGGAAGAGAAACAGCTAGGAGGAAGCATCTGGTTGTGCTCTCCCTGGGGTGTTCCTCACACTTTATAACAAGCCCAGAATTATTTTTATTTTCACAAAAAAACCCTCCCATATTTTTAGCAATACATTTGTTATGTACTGTCTAAAGTGCGTAAGTTTTCAGTGTTTACCATTTCAACAGCTCTAAGATAGAAGAAATATAAGTGTAGCTCTTTCTCTCATTTGCCAAAGCTTTATACATTTGAACAGTAGGTTCATACAACTGAAGTCACTTTACAGCTTTATTTGGAAACCATTTTTGGTTTTGGCATGTGATCAAGAAGCTGAAGCTACAGAGTGTGGTGTAAGGCTGTGCCTGAACCACCTGCTTCCCACTGTTTGGAGTTTTATAAAAAGGGAAAGTGTGACTTCAGAGACACAGTGTGGAACTACATCAAGTTCCAAAATACATTAGAAATTGTTATTCAAGACTGCTTCTGCTGGTATGGATGATATTATAATACACAAAATTTCCAAAGCAAATTGTTCTATTTTTAATGAGCTGGTTTACTGGTTTTAAAGGAAAAAGTGTTGCTGAAAACCTACACTGCATATCTCACAAATAGAAAACAGGCATAACCTCACCTATAATACACCTGATAAATACCAGAAGATGATCTATCGATGCTGTATGTGAGCATCTTTTAGCCACGCATTAAGAAACATGATTGATGACATCATGTCTGTTCTCCTGTGTTCCCCTATCTGAGCTGTAGATGCAATGGATTGTTTGGGTTTGGAATTTTGTGTTATCCTATACCACACATACATCTACATCTTGGTCATCACTAGAAAAGTCAGGGTCAAAGAAAGATTGCATTTAGGCCCAGTGAATTTTATGATGACTGTTAGATCACACCACAGTTTTAGTCTGTTACAAACATATTTCCTGCAGAAAAGAAAACGGGCACAAGGGAATTTCATTCAAATATGACAACCCAGGATCTTCATCCTGGAGCTTTTGGATGTCATCAACTACCCTCACCCAGACAAGCATAATCTCACAGCTGGAGAAGCATACTCCCCAAAGGCACATGGCAGGTCACTGCTCTGTTTTTAGAGTTAAGACAGTTTACATGTACAGACGTGGGTCACATTACACTGTTTGGGAATAGTCTCAGTGCCTGGAAACATCCCAATAAATGGCAGGGGATAGAGAGAAGGGGAGAAGTACAGGAACCAGGTAATCATAAAGTGTTATCACAGAAATAGGGCTGTCATGCCAGTCTGAAAAATACCCTTGCTAGAAGTTCACCAGTCACTGGAAAAAATATATTTGAGATAACTTAATATATCAAGCTTAAGAAATACAGCACTCATCAGTGCACTCATCATCTGAAAAAAAAATTATCATTTTTTCCCTTAAAAAGGGTTTAACTTTAAATAAAGCAAGGAAGTTCCACTACTGAAAAGTAGAGATGTGATTAACTTGCCACGTTCAGCAGCTGACTTTGACAATACGGAAAGGTCGAATGCCACATTTTGAGCTCCACCTTTTCACCATACCTCTGCCAAAACCAGATCAGGTTCTACATTCATTTTTCACTATGACTGATTGCATGCATTAGAAAATCCTTACTGATTTTTACAGCCTTTCTCACATCTTATACATAAAGTTAAGTATAAGCACATCATCAGGATTAGACATGAATTGATGATGACTATTCACTTTTAGTTGATGGCCATAAAGCAAACTAAAGCAGAAGTCAGTAAGTACGAAAAATAGCGAGCAGAAATAAAGTAGAAAGAAAAGGCATACAAAATCATTGCAGTGGGAGATATGTGTCTTTGGAGTTCCATCCAAAAAACCAAACACAGGGTATGTTTTGCCCTGTTTGCACACATAAAAACTTTTTCTTTCCAATTCTTATTGCATAGTTCAACAAAATACTACAGAAAGAAAAGTACAAATATATACATAGAGAGAGAGAGAGATAGATACACTCACCCTTCTGGAAATAGCAGCTCAGATCAGATAAAACAGCATTAAATCCAAACTGCCACTTAAAATGTGAATTTCTTCAACCCTTAAGACATTTGGGTGACAGGCTTGATAACCTGTTTTTTATTGTTGTATATTTCTAAATTTCATTTCCTTTTTAGGTCTCAATTTAAAAATCACATGAAGACAGGCATTCTCCAAGGCCTTGCATGTCTTTGATTCTGGACAGACAGACAAAAATAACTTATTTCCTTGTGATCTATTAACACATTTGATTTCAATATTTTCTAGTTTGGTTTTCACTTGAATCAGAAAATAAAACGATTTCAGAATGCACAGGCTCTTTTGTTATTTTAGGTAATCATTCTTTACTAATCACTGTGGTATCCCAGGTACTTTTAATACTAAATATATTGCTTGGGTATTCTTTTAACACTATTTTTTTCCCTCAGGAATTCCAAACATGAATACATGTCTTTTGCACTTTACAAGGAAAAAGAGCGGACAGGTGGATACAGTTCATAAGAGTAAAGTAAAATGCAAGTGAACACAGTGTTTTTGTTCTCTGTTATGAGTCCTGCAATAACTACCTGCAATATTCTAGCCTTTGGTCTCACTTTGTCATGAGTGTGGCCAATACTCTGAGATGTGCTCACTCCCAGCCCTGTGCTATAATCAAGCTTGCAACAACTCACTCTCAGAGAGTAGGTGCATATATGTATACATGTGATGTTTCTTCATCTATAACATACACATCTGTCTCAAAGACATAGATAGGTCATTTGTAGCTCACTTACCAGATACTAAAAAAGTAATATTTCAGAAAAAAGCTATGGGCTTTACATTTTAATGACCATAGCCCTCAACTAGGGTAAATCAGCTTCTATCTAAGTCAGAATTTATGTGATTTACATCTGAATTCAACTGAAGTCAACTCTAAATGCTTGTAAAAGGCATTCTATATGCAAACCAGCCTGTTTTAGATCAGTGCTATATTCCATCAATGAACTTTACAGTAATTGCTATTCTCCTAAGCACAATTACAGTCATTAATAAAACCACAATGACTTATAAGATTTCTTAATTAATACAGCAGAGTCCTACAGTGAGACGCTTTGCTTTATTTGCAAACTGCTCCTTATATTTTCTAAGAGATTCATGCCTTGTGTAACTTCTGTACGAGGTCAGATTCTAGCTTTAATTTCTTCTTTCCTCTGTTCTTTTTATTGACAGTTTTTTTACCTAGCTGGGAAGTTGAAAGGGGAGTTTTCCTGTGAGGCCCAAGTACAAACCAGTATTCATCCACTTAAGAAAAGCCAACATAACAGAATGAGACGATGTAAGGATTTGTAGCAGACAGTGACAATTTATGGGACAGGCTCAAGTCTTTGTCTTATTCCCCTTCAGAAGTGAGACAATGAATAGCCACATCAGAGTATTACTTATACTTTTTTCCCTGTGGCTGTGCATAAAGACAGTGGTAGAAGAAGCTGATTCCCTTTGGACTGGCCCAGAACAGGTAAGGTATACATCCATTATCTAGACTTCCAGTAGCAGAAAACCACTGAAATTATTATGGACCATAACTATGTAAATTTTTGACATTTTGTCAAGGAAATTATACTATATTCAAATTGTATGGATAGGTCCTTTTTGCTGAGACAGAAACTCTTTAGCCTGCGTATCCACTGCTGGGCATGTAGGAAGCTAAGAGAAACACATGTAACTTTACATGTTTGTGGGTTGTTTTTTTTTTTATGACAATTTTACACTACACCATGAAATTGTAGAAAGAAATAATTGTTGAATGCATTTCCAGGGCCTGTCTGTCTCCTTTAGTTCAGATGCAAGATATGACACTGAAGGGAAACAGCATTAAAAAGGGGGAGATTAAACTTAAGTGTACATGGTCTAATTTCTAGTTCTAAAAATTACGGACTGTCATTATCTCACCAATCAACCAACAACAATGAACTTTTCAGACGGGCAGCTTTTATACACAAACAGTGTATAGGGAAAAGACACAAACTATATGAGCAATGTGTAAGTTTATTTGAAAACTATAGAAAGAAAGACCTTTAACTTGCACCAAAGGGCAACAGGAACAGCCAATGCTGCTGTGATTTTTGTGCTGGAAAACACTAAGATAACACTAATTTTTAGAAGTACCAATATCTTGGCATTAAATTCACTAGCACTTCTTAGTCCATATTATTAACTATAGAATAAAGAACAAACAAGGATTTGATCATCACTACCTGTTCTGTGTTGGTTTTAGTTATAGTGCAAATACAGCTTTGTTGTGGTTAAACCCCAGCCAGCAATTAAGTACCACACAGCTGTGCAGTCATCACCCCCCCTCTCTGAACAGACTCAGGCTCTTGCTAACACAGCTGAAGGTGCCATGTTGAAGTGAATCTTCAGAGTGAGGGATCTGCTAGAATTCCATGCATCTGTAAAACTGCTCTGTATTCCAAATGCTTTCTTTCTAAAGAAAAAGCAATAACCAGAATAAGAAAGAAAATGTGCCAGCCGAAATCAATTTCCTCATAATTTTAAAAGTGAAATGCTGGGTTTCAAAGTTATGTGATTGAAGACAGAATTGAATTAAACTGCTTCAGAAGGAATTTAAAAGCACTTGTCCTTAATTTTCATCATCACACGTAATCTGTGCATTCAGTAAATGACAAAACTGGCGAAGAATAACACGATAGGAAGCAATAGGAGGGATGATTTCCTTGTTTTCTGTCACTTGGGTGACCTGAACACAATTTCTAATCTAGACTTTCTACATAACCAAAGGCAATTACCTCACAATATTCTGCCTCAATTTTCACAAAAAATATGAGGCAATGCCTCCAGATTCCACATAAGCTTTCTGAGGAAAAAAATCATTCACATGAAATGTTCTGATACTACAGGACTGAGGGCTGTATATATTGTTTGCATTCAAGTGAAAGGATGCATAGGTCATTTTTTTGCAAGGGACTGAAACAGTGGCTATGTATTAATACCATGCTGGCACGTCATGATGACAGGCCATTTTTTTTATTAGTCTTCTAAAACAAGAGAGAAATGACTAAAAAGTGTCTAAACTGATTCCTAGGCCTTCTGCCGTAAGAAAAATCCATAATCAGTATGATCTTCTTAGAGCACAGCACCAGTCTTTTAGAGCCAGAATCCTCCCCGAGCCTGCATATTAGGTCCCTCAAAGTAGTCCAGTAAGAAAGAGCTGGTCTTGTTGGAAAGGTCAGAGAAAGGTCATAATACTTCTTCTTAATGCTTTGCAAAACTTTTTTGTAATATCTTGACTTAACGACTTAGTACTAATAAAGCCTTGTCTTTCTAACCTGCTAGGCAAGTGCCAAATTGTACAACCTATTCTAAATCAAAATGAAATAGGTAAAAGCAACATGGGTTCAGGGTTATTTACTATTCACTTGTTTAGGTCACTTCTTCCTTGCTCTTACTCTGTATCTCCCTACAATCTGAGTATGAACTATGCAAACTTCAAGGTGGCTCCATATGTTGGAGAGTCTTCAGAAACAGCAGAAATCTGCCCTGTGTCTGCATTGGCAGGCATGGGATTGGAAAGACAAATGTTGTCATAACCTCCACCCACTGGAATCTGGTTGTTGGTTTGGTTAACACATCCTCTGGCTATTTGAACTGGTCACTCAAGAAGTCAACAGTAAGTCAAGTTGTCATGCATTCCTTATTAGTCATTTCCTCCCACAGCTGGATCTTCTGCATTCAAGTTTACAAATCAGCTGAAATCTTGTTTGTGCTTTGAGGATGAACTGAAGACATTGGAGGGGTATCTACTGTTTAACTCTGCAAACTAAGTAGATTTAAGATCCCCCGTGCAAGCAAACTCCACCAATTTGCTGCTTGCTCTTGATACTGCTGAGTTGCATGGGGTTTTCAGGATCTGATTATTTCTTTTTTGGTGAGGGGGTGGGGGCGGGGTGACCAGGGATGACACATCCTCTGATCTCTTCTATGTAAAGTACTCAGACAGGAATCTCCACTATTTTCAGTGAAGGAAATGCTTGAGTTATTTCATGTAGTTTTCACGTGACATAGTAGCACCGACCAGCTATGTTTGTTCATAGAAAGAAAGATGTGCATATAATAACTTGTTTTGTCTCAATGCAACAGCTATTTCTAGGCAATATTTCCAGCTATCGAGGCAACAGTTGAGACTGAGTCAACATAACTGCTTACTTTTGCTTATTTTCACAGGAGAGAACAAAAATTCTGCCTTTAGGAATTTTTTCAGTTTGCTGAATGCAAAACACGCAGCGTATGAAAGTGAGCAAACTGGACATGATACAAGGGAGGAATCTGGAAAAGTTCTAGCCAAACCCAGCTCATTGTCAGTGTTATTTCTGTTGATGTACTGCATTTCTTGGCAAAATTACTCTTTCTCTTCCCTCTAAAGAGTTACCTGAAACATGTCCCCATCCTGCCATATCCAACCAGGATATCAGTCTTCTCCACTAAGATCTTTTCTCATTAAATACAGATGACTTCATGTATCATTTTTTTTTCCTCAACTACTCTCACTGGAAATAAAAAAAAAATAATAAATTAATTCTGTTAAGAACTGCCTGGAGAGAATGTAGAATTGTCTGGAGCAAAGCAGAATACACTTGTATTAAAACAAAAGCAGAATCAAATAAAAAGGTTCCATAGGTAAATTCTATTTAACTTTTTTGAAAGGCACATTGTTTATGCAGTAGTCAGAACTTTTTCATAAATATATTCTTTAAATATTTAAAGTCATTCTTTAGAAATAACTAATATATAATCATGATCTTTTTGGAGAAGTGTTTGTATTCTACTTTTTTTTCTTTTTTATGAGATGCTATTCTTAAGAGGTTGATAAATAGAATATACCACCTGTGAAGGTCAAACACATCTACTGAGTTGGAACAACTCAACCTAAGACTCACATCTATTTTTTAGAATGGTTAGGTATATATCACTGTTTGACTTTAGATGCATATGGAAATGCCAGGACTGACTGGTGCTAAGTTGGATACCCAGAGGCTGGGGAATCCAAGCATAACATCCAGGAGTGGAAAGTCTGGCTAACACTCAGATTTTACAGCACTTGCTTATACAAAAACAAACTGTGGCAGAAGCAGGGACAGTTTTCCAGGGCAGCACCCCAGTGCTTAAACTGTATAACAAACTTTCTCCCTACAGTCCCCCCAATCCCATCATTCAGTGATAACAGACTTACTGCTAACAGGTTCTATAAGCAATCTCACAGCTCACATCACTACCCAACCGCTATGTATCTCCAAGATCAGGACCCACCCACAAACAAATTGAAGATAAGGCTTCTCTAACTGTCATGGGGAAATTTCATTGACTGCCTCTGCTTTAACTTGGAAAGTGTTATTTCATATTACTCCTTTATGCTAAAGCTCCTCACAAGGCTTCTTCCACAAGAGTCTAAAGCACTGTCGGTTTTACAGGAGAGCAAAATGACAGCTATGGGCCCCAGAGATGGAAAATCTTTCATGGAAGGTCTCTAAAATGGTGAATAGTCTTAGATAATTTTTAATGTATTTACTACCAGGCCTTTTTAGTCTTTTCTAATGAGTAAGAGGCTTGGTGCAAAATAATTCCATTGCTTGTGATGACAGAGTTGCAGCAAAATAGATGACAGTTTCATTTGTGTATATTATGAGGCATGTATTGTGTATATTGTTTTGCAAAAGCATCTGTTTGTGCTGTCAGTACTACAGCCTTTTTCTCAGAGTTCATCTCACAGCAACCATTTTCTTAGTTCCAGGTAAGACTTGTCTTGAATCAATCTAATATAGAATCATAGAATCATAGAATGGTTTGAACTGAAAAGGTCCTCAAAGATCACCTAGTTCCAGCCCCTCTGCCACGGGCAGGGACACCTTCCACTAGACCAGGTTGCTCAAAGCCCCATCCAGCCTGGCCTTGAACACTGCCAGGGATGGGTTCTCTGGGCAACCTGTTCCAGTGTCTCACCACTCCCACAGTGAAGAATTTCTTCCTCATATTGAATCTAAATCTACCCTCTTTCAGTTTAAAGCCATTCTCCCTTGTCCTATCACTAAAAGCCCTTGTAAAAAGTCCTTCTCCAGCTTTATTGTAGGTCCCTGTTAGGTACTGGAAGGCTGCTATAAGTTGTCCCCAGAACCTTCTCTTTTCCAGGCTGAACAACCCCAACTCTCTCAGCCTGTCTTCATAGGAGAGGTGCTCCAGCCCTCTGATCATCTTCATGGCCCTACTCTGGACTTGCTCCAACAGGTCTATGTCCTTGTACCTTATACAGATATTTCTCCACCTATATGAAGACAGATTAACTGCTTGACACTGTTTTCTTGTGTGCTTGTTGCCAGCAATTAAATGTCACAGCAGAAAAATATGCCTGCTGGCACTAGGTTTTCTGCCTTGACACCAGAGGGTTACACTCACACTCAGGAGACCCATTTTGTTCAATTAACATTTGTGTAATTATCTCCCAACCCATGCTGCTGCTGCTGCTGTGCTTAAGCAGTTACTTTTCTTGTAATTCACTGTACTCTTAGGCTTATTTTCAGTAACTAATACAAACTGAGTCATGGGATGTACTTGGCCAGCAGATGGAAAAAAGCAGAAGGAGGAGGGGGATATAACTTCCAATGCTTTGTTTATGAGAACATCCTTCCTGTCATCAATATCCGCATTCCATTAACATATGTTTTCAATTCTGCCTTTGCAATGTAGTTCAAGCACTATAGTCAACACATACATGGTCCAGTCAAGCACATTTCACTTCATATTTTATCAAGTAAGAAGGGATACTGTAACAGTTTCTGTGAAAACCCTAGCTGCTTACTAACCTGCTGCTCCTAATCACTCCCAATGGTAATGCAAAGCTTTTTTATATAAGAGTAAATTCAAGATAAAATATTATGGATAATATATGTATGTGAATATATGTATTTCACATATACTGAAATAATCCTTCATATATATATAATATATGTGAAAAATAAGATGTACTGCAAAATGGTTGTGGTTTTAGTTATTTATGTAATTGTTTAAAATTTACATGATTTGAACTAGCTTTATGTCGAAAAAGTGTTTGAACAAGCAGCAAATGAGAAAAACCTGAGAGAGAACAACTAATGGCTAATAAATCAGAACCTCTATATATGTTCTTTTGTTTCCATAGCATGTACACTGTATCCAGGTTCATGGCCTGAGAAAAACCTTAGGAAAATGTTTGGAGTGTGAACTGAAATTGAAAAGGAACTGAGGAATCTGTTTAAGATATTTGAAAAGTGCCAGCTATACTGTGTCAATACACAGTTTACATGCAGACACTTATATGTAACCACCTAAACATAGGTGTCTCAACCTGTAAGGTGAATTCTACATTAAAGGTCTGAAGACCCAAATTTAATTCATCTGCAGATGTATCCAGTAGAGATTAGATCTGTTGATACAAAATGATACAAGATTTATTTAAGTCAGCAAACTGATGCCCATATAATCCTAGATACATTCACATAGCCTGTCAGGAATACTTGCAAAGTTTACTGCTTATATTAATTCCTAATGTTAAGAAGGCACTCTGATCAAGCAGTCTCAGATTTCTGCAAAGCACTGCATCATCACATCCATATATAACTCTGACTGCAAATACAAGCTGAATCAGAACCAGGGACTGGATCTGCTAAATTCTTTTCTGTGGCTTGAGTTTATGACATTGACAACACCTG
This sequence comes from Falco biarmicus, assembly GCF_023638135.1. Lineage (NCBI taxonomy): Eukaryota > Metazoa > Chordata > Aves > Falconiformes > Falconidae > Falco > Falco biarmicus. The sequence goes on from NC_079311.1 coordinate 69,420,180, forward strand.
TGGCTAAGGAAAGAAAATCACCTTGATCTGCAGCTCTAGCCTGTTTTGTAACAATTAGACTTTCTCGACTAGTGTACAAAATTTCCAGTTGACAAATAATCATAATAGTGTTATAAATAAATTAGTGACTTCTGTACGTTGTACTTAATCTGTAATTATGTGTGAATCCATCAGGCTGCCACAAACCAGCCTCTGGCAACAGAGAACATAGATCCCTCTGTGGAAAAAGGTTTGGTATACTCTGAATAACAGACAATTTCTCTTATGATGATGGAATTACAGAAGACATAGGATAGTTTTTAATTTGGGAACAGATAGTAGCATGCCACCTGTACCAGGTGTCCATCTCTAATTCCTGTTTTCTTTTCTAAGGTTCCCTATGACTTGTCCTGGCCAATTTGTTCCTTACTAGAGGGATAAAAAACAAGATCAGACTATTGGTATTGCAGAACCAGTAGTTATGGCAGAAACTGTACCTAGATTCTGCATTGCCATTTTCTTTGTTTACAGCCTTCCCTAGACAATATTTAACACTGATTTATTTCTCCTTCTCTAGAAATGAATAGAATCAATGTAA